>NC_046968.1:8127623-8727623 GCF_009769545.1 Cyclopterus lumpus | reverse complement strand
GGACACTGGAGAGGTCCGACATCTGCACCCTGCGATAGCATCCACACTGTCACGTGACAGACATTTCAACACACTAATAGGATGACGTGTCTGTGTCACAGATGGAAACAGACCTCGCTCCAGCAAAATAGCCATCCTGTAGCTTCCTGAGGGTTGCTAGGATACACGGATCAATCGCATCTCCATCCTCAACTGCACATAAAAAGTAAACAAATGCGGTGAAGCGACAAAATACTCAATATGGAATGTAACCAAGACCTTTTTGGTCAGATTAATCCTTGTTCCACATTTTGTTTTCCGCCCCAATGAGACTTCTAAAAACTGCTGGAATGTAAATTAAATGCGAGAAGATTTCACGCATCCAAACTTCACGCATCCAAACTTCTATAAACTCTGAAAGCGTAATCTGTAAGACTGGCTGGCTCAGGGTGAGAGATGTATTACCCAGCATGCTGCGGGTGATGGGGAAAGTGAGCGTGGGCCGCCCTGTCATCCTCCAGCAAGAGGAGAGATAAGCCAGCTCCGTTCGTAACATCTCCACAATCATCTGGTTGTCCAGCGCCAGGTAGAAATGGTGCTGATCCAGAAACTGGAGGACGGGACAGAAAGAAAACAATGAAAGTATTAATCAGACGTATTCTTTACCACCACTTCAATGGTTGTGAGCATTGCAACATCTCAAGCCAGTTTTACCTGGGGGGTGAATATATAAGAGCGATTTCTGATCTCGTAGAATTTGGATGTTCCCAGAACTCCAATGTGTCTGTAGGGCCGGCCACTCAAACTCAGCTTCTTGCAGTTCCCTGCGGCAAACACACGACGTGGCTCTCATTATTATTACACAGACACGCACATGCACGGTGAAGAGAGGAGTGCTTGGTGCTTGTTTACCCAATCGGACATAGACATGGCTGAGGATGCGAGCCGGCATGACCCTGATGGGCAGAACCTCTGACATCGTCTGGACCACGACCCCGTGACCACTGAGCAACTCCTTGATCCCCTCCGACTCTGCTACAACACAAACTGACACACACAAATTGAAAGAATGACGTTATAATCTGCATATAAACCAATGCTAACATCAGTATGACACCTCAGGTGTGAGTCTTCCTTCTTCTTTGTCCCAAGTGTTGGTTAATTCTATTTCTTTTATTGGTACCTTATCTTTCCACTTCCTGTGGGATTTAAAAATGTTCTATTTACATTTCTCTCAGACTAATGATGAATCACCAACCTTGTACCACGACATCTGGCTTGAAGTTAGTCGAGAATCTCCTGTTGAGTGGATCTATCTCTCCTGGTGCTAAAAACCCCTTCAAACATGAAGAAAAAGAGAGAAGGGCAAACGATGGCCGTGTTCTTTCCATATTTCTATGTTTATTAAAGAGATGTATTTTGTATAGCTCCATTGTCTATTCTACACATCTTGTAATTGTGCAATTGTTCCTCATTTACAATTGTTGTAATCATCATAATATTTCCAGACAGCAGCCAAGTGTTGCAAGCCAACATGAGGTGTTCAAGGTAACCTGTGAATACCTCGGCCAGAAGACAGCCCAAGATGTAGAGCGACTGTCCCCACATGTGCGGCAGCTGCCCCATGGCCTCCCTGTCCACTGAGTGAGGATTGCTGTACTCCTCCTCCACCTGTTGGAGGCAAAACATTTACAAAACATAAAAGTGCATCTGCCATCCTTGTCCAATGGAAGTGGGATACCTTGTCATGAGGCACAGCATACAGTTCAGGCAACAGTTTGATGCCGTTCTTCCCTCTGATCAAAACGCCCTCCAGCGCCTCACGGTACTCGTGCACCTGTTCAAGGGCCAAAGTCATTTGTTCACTATTACATCTGCAGGCAGAAGCCATTTAAAGTGACTCCACGAGCTGTGTGAGTGCAACAGAAAGCGGACCATGTGTTTGGCTGTATGACCTGCACTTGATCTCCAGCGAAGATGCCATCCAGGATGAGATAGGTCCAGAACACGGGCCACTCGCACTCGATATTCTCAAACAGCTTGAGCTCTGCGGGATCGTAGTGCAGCCGAGATGGGTCCTAGTGAGAAAACAGACTCTCAGATTATACATATACATATTAATACAAGTATGCTGTGCCTGCTGCAGCTAAATGCTTCATAAATCCCAGTATTTAGATGAAAATCGTACCTCTTTCGGACACCAATATCCATCCCGGATGAAGCGGCAGCAGCCGTAGCGACCCTGAAATTACACCAAAGAGTGGAAATGTCAGCATGCTAACAAGGAGAAAGGAGGAGAGGGTAAAACACGGAATTGTCGCAGCATTTCCGCGCAGAGTGCGCTGAGTCTCGCTGAGTCTTGCTCAGGCCGCACCTGTAGTTTGCTAATGATTTCCGACTTAGTGATGGCCACCAGGTCAGGGTCCTCGACAGCAAAAGCAGGGTAGGAAATGACAGCCAGAAGGCCGGCGTCTATCTCCTTTGACGTTGACGCTCTTGGCAGCATGGAGCACAGGATGGACTGAGGGGAAGCACATGAGACATGCTCAGCAGGAGAACGATGAGCAGACACGATGCTGAGGGGGCTGAGAGGCCGAGCCAACGGTACCTGACAATGTTCCACTTCATCAGGCAGAACGTGGATGACTGACTTCGGCCCCCCATGGGCACCAAAAAGATCCAGCTCATCTATGGCCTCCAGGGCTGCCTGCAAACACACACACACACACACACTTCATACAACACTTTCCTCTTGTGGTCTCCATGTATAGTATAAATGCTGGCGACATGAAATCCGTACCTTAGCAATTCCTACGGAGCTCCCATTGAGCTCGGGGATGCCCTGGTTGGTCTTGTCACCTCGCTCCCACATCCCATAATCCTACAGGGGGGGATGAATGTAATGTAATAATGTTTTTCTTCTTGTCTAAACTCTCCCCTTAACTGTAGTACTCCACCACTTTAACATTGCACTACTTCTATACTTCCCTCCACATCCACATTTACATGTTCAAAATCATCAGCCCTCTGAAAATGTTACTCACCGCCACTTTGTAAGCAGCCTCGATGTAGAAGACCAAGTTCTGGATGAAGGCCACTTCATCCAGGTTTGAGATGATGCGAAGACCTGCGTGGTAACGTGACACACTCAGCGAACCGCTCATGGTCAAGTACGAGGACCTAAAGGTGCTAGCAGGAAGGGGGGTGTTGGGCTGGTCCAATACCGGCCCACCTCCATCACCAACCGGCCCTCCCTCTGACATCGCCGGCCCCGACTGTATTCTATGCTTCACAGAACACGTTAAGTTTACTCTAATACTTAAAGTCAATAATCACTGACTAACATTTATACTACTCCTCGCGATCTGTATTCACACTCATGGTTCCCACCTTCTTTACTCATCTGATCTCTTCCGTCAGTCTAGCTTTGTTTTAGGTGTTATTAAATGTCAATCACTAACCTACTCAACACGTGCGTCACTCGCTCGCAGACGAAGCCGCTTATTGAGCGTGAGCCAAAATAATGTTAAGTGTAGGCCACTGACTGGTCGACACGTGCGATGCATTAAGTGGGCAGCGCACCGTTTATCGAGTGGGCCGGTCTGATAGTAACTCCCAGGCCACTTATTTTCCCCCAGTCCGCCCTTGCATGGAGGGGGGGGGGGGCATCAGTCTCTTTTTGGACACTACGCAAGAGTCCGAACATTTTTAAATCCTGTGTGGCGTCTTGAAAACCTAAAGATCCCCTGTTATGGGCATCGGGCAACCCGTACCTGAGGCGGTCATCTGCGCGAGCATCAGCAGGTAAATAGAGGTGGCATCCACCTGGAGATGGCCCCACTGGTCGTCCCCGACAACCGTGGCACAGGTGGGAGTATCGTATTTGGCGTGCAAGCAGTCCGTTGTACTCTGGGTGTGTTTGAACTTCTCCACCTTGGCCACCTAAATGCACAACACACACACAGATATCCATGGTGTTTGTCTCGGCCAGAAGATACTCAACGAGGGATATCAGCACAAAAAGACAAGTCTCCTAAATGGTTGTATTTTTTGGGGGGTTGCTAGGGAGCAGAAAGGAAATTACAAGAGAGAGAGGAGTGTGTTACATCACAGTAGAGTCCCACTGATGCTCCACATCCTGTTATTGATCACATGCCGACATGAGAACCAATGACCTGCTTATATACAGCCCTGTTTACATGATTAGAACATTATAAAAGGCTAGATGCTGTTTCCCAGTCTTTTATTCAGGCCTACTGATGATGATGATGATGATGATATCACTGCAGCAGAGGATGAAGAGCCTCTTTGCTTTACGGCTCCCGGAGCACTGCAGCATTTTAACACTGTGCTGGGAATTTTGGCATCTTTGTATTAATTCCAAGAATGCAAGATAAGAGCAACAAACAACACACAATATAGACTGGAGCCAGGCTTTCACTTCAACACATTGTTAATAATTAGTTTGTTTATCTATCAGACTAACTGACGATATCGCCCGAGTTGATCGTGCCTGTGGAGATAGGAGCAGAAAGCTGGAGGGGCTGTTTACATAAAACGGTCTGTATAAATACCACAGTACCCCCAGATAACATGTGGTGGTTTCTAAGAACCAGTAGGCATATTTACGATATGATGTTGAAACGTGCAAACAGCTGCGTCTTACCTGTCTCATCATGCACTGAAGGAGTCCCTGCATCAGCTTCACCACACTCTGCCGACAAACAACGACATCTGTGAGCTACGAGAGATCCAACCAAAAAAATCCCCACAATCCCAACTTTTTAGAGACATCACAAATCACTTTGCTGATTCGAATCACTCCGTTCAGTTCAAAGTTCGTTCACCTTTTGCACTCAGCTGAGCTCCAGTTGAACGGCAGTAAGTGAATGCAGCACCGCTCAAAGGCAAGGTGAAGACTGAAATAAGTACTGCAATAAATCATTTTTATTATCAAGTAATCAAACATATACAATGCATGTATTAAATATATTGGTTTATTGGGAATCATCCAAATGATATGTGTAATAATGTGTAATTACACAAAATATTTGTATTCATATATATATATATGAATACGAATGTTTTTTCTACTTTGTGAAGTTGGAATTTCTATTGCTTAATTACCTTAATTATACGTTAATTATACTCCCCTTCAGCTCAGAGTCTGAAACTCAAATCTAAGAATAAGACATCTTGTTTTGGATGTATTCTACATTCGTTAAACTAACTAGATGTGATGCGGCGCACGCCACGCGCTCGCCTCTGTGAAACATGGACGCACCATAACAGGTGGGACAAACATGAGCCCTCTCTGAACGTGAACCCTCTCTCTGTCGCAAACACACCTGCTCCAGTTCGTAGGCCTTGGCCTTGTCCTCATCGCGGTCTGCGTTCTTGCGGTACGCCATGCCCAGCCCCCACACGGCCAGGACGCTGTACACATTGTCCCTCACCCAGGCATCCTTCTTCTGGGCACTGGCAGGGAGAAGTCCTGTCACTGGGTTCTGACACACACACACACACACACACACACACACACACACACACACACACACACACACACCATCAATGTATCAATAAGAGTAAATGTGACTTTAAGTTGGGTTTACGCAATTTATAATTTGTTTTCAGTTGAATAAGCTGAGATCCCCCCCACCCCCCCCCCCCCCCCACCCCACCCCTCCCCCCATCTGAAACCAGACCTACACCCTGTCATCAATGGCATGCTGTGTAAGGACATGTGGCACTGTTTTCCATCAGCTGCAGACCCTCTGGGTCACACGTTTAAACTTAGACCGCTGTTGAAGTGCTGACTGAGGCTGAACTTTGCTCACACCTTGTTTATTTCTGGGCAGCAAAAATCTGGTTGAAACTCAACCTGCAAAACACCTGCAAGCCTAACATATTTCTGCAGGAGATAACGGAGGACTTAAAATACAAAATCTACTAAAACTAGACAGTGCAAATGCAGCAATTATGGGATACTTGTACGTTAACTTGCTTATTTGATTTGATGTTGCTTTACACTTCACCTCCACAACATTTGTTTGACAGCTTCAGTGTGTCCTTTACCAGTGATGTAACATATGTTATTCTGAAACGGGCCGTGTTGCATAATAAGTACGTTTTTAATGTCAGTAAATGCTGTGTCTCTCCTGCATGCTGCCATGTCTGATCCGGACTCACCTGGTGGCACAGGATCGTCTCTTGGACCAGCCTGGCGTAGCCATCCAGCCTCACTCCTGAGTTACTGCGGCTCCTCATCCTCACTGCGCACACGACACCGTAAGTCGTAAGTTCAGTGTGAACCAGTAGCTAGCACTGCAGGCGCATCGGTACACATGGCTCCATGCGGAGTAATAACAACGTACCGCGTTAGTGATGCATCCTTACGGTGCTGCGGCGCGGGTGTAAGGCGACAGCTTCGCCGCTCTGCAGAGGCTGCTGCTCGGCCACAGCTCGCCAGCTAGGAGCGGGTAGCATCCAGCTGTTTTGGACCACACGAACAGTACAAGCCACACACGTGTAAACACGCGCGCGCACACAACACGCAGAATGAGTAGAGTGAAGCCTTAGAGGTTGGACAACACGTGAGCGCGTACAGAGTCCCAAAGCAACTCAACTGTACATCCGTCCGGGAAAAGAAAAACAAGAAGTATTACATTATGTTCTTGTTGTTTGAGTGTTTGACGACAGGGGGCGCCGTTTCTTTATTTTCCAGTGTTTCAGGGCGCAACCCGGATGAAAACGGGCAGAAACCCAAAAGGTTTATTTGTGCGCCACACTTCATACAAATCACGTGGTACAAGAAAACAAAACAATTTATTGTATCAATGATATATTGTCCGAGTGTTATTTGAGTTTGTATGCACACATGTGTTTATTGTTTCATATATATTTGTATATATAAATATGTGTATGTATGACCTTGTTGTACTACTTTACTATTTTCATTTAAATGTATGATTGATCTTCTCTCTCAACTTGATTCTCGCACTATTTTACTGTTTAAGAAAAGAATGCTGTATAAATAAATGTATACTTATACTTAGGACAAGAGCAATAAGTGTTAGGTGGAAACATAAATAAATACATGATAACAGTGGTGGAAGAAGTACATGTATTTCCATATGTACTTAAAGTAAACAAAGTACCTGTTATGTACTTTGATGTAGCTATTATAATCTAATTGATATCATGATGGGTGGTTTTATTTATTGTACAGCGATCCATCATATGTTGTTATTATTATGTTGTTGTTTTTTTTTTTAAATATATACACGCAAACTATTTAGTTGTTAAATTAATGCACTGGAGTTCAACAACGCCATTTAGTACAGAGTAGCATCACATTCCGATTCACTCAGATTATTGCCGAAGAGAAGTAAACATGACTTTCTGCTACAAAAAGGCAGAGCTTATCGAATAACGGAATCTTTAAGCCAATCACATCGCACAGCTGTGGCCATTTCGGCCAATCACAGAGCCGCAGACTTCATCGTCGTCTCACCAGCAACGACCATCCGCTAGCTGGTTTAGCATCCGTCCGGATGAGCGGCTAAGCTACAGGGACACCGACACATCTGTTCGTCTCTCTGGTGATGTGTTCCTCCTGAATTTACTGAAGCCAACAGTCGTCCGAGTGACTAAACCGGAGGCCCGGTCGAAGGTAAAGAGTCGTGTTTACGTCCGTGTAGCTAGCTGGGCGTCGCGGGAGGGGGCGCGGGGGACCCTCGCCGTGTTAATGATGTCGGTGCGTGGCGCGGTTAGGAGCACCGCTAACGGAAGCTAATGGAAGTTTGTGCCAACGCTCCCCGGACCTACAGTTGAGCAAATAGAAAAAACACATGTGGGCAGACGAGTAGTTCGTATCATCCACTGAGAGTACGAGCTTGTATTTCCTGTTCGGTTGTTACTTACGTTAGATGTGCTGGATTAATGTACTTGTCATGTATAAAAACAGCATAAATGCGAGCGCTGGTTTCGTACCACCGACCCTTCCGTGCCTTTTTATAGCTATAAAGCGTCTCTCCTCACTCCGTCTCTGTAAACGATGTACATTGTTGGTCTCCTCTCGACCGTGGATGACTTTGACTTGAACGTCCTCCCTCAGATGCAGTTCATGCTGTTGTTCAGCCGGCAGGGAAAGCTGCGGCTCCAGAAATGGTACGTGCCCCTGTCCGACAAGGAGAGGAAGAAGATCTCCAGGGACCTGGTCCAGACCATACTGGCCCGGAAGCCCAAGATGTGCAGCTTCTTGGAGTGGCGGGACCTCAAGATTGTGTACAAGAGGTAAGAGAAGTTTAATGTATGGCTGGTAATGCAGTGCAGAGAGCATCACATGTATTACATCAAGCCTTAAAGCTGACCTGTTGCTCCTCATGAGATATGGCAGCTGCCGTTTAACATGGTGGCCGTTAAAGTTCATCCGTGACTCTGGTAATGGGACTTAAGTATATCTTCAGTGACATGATAACAGGTGGTGGTATATGAGGCAGGTACTGTCTCGTGCCAGGTGTGACAGAGGATGATCTGAGCAATAGGATGTATTTTTGGTTTGCAACATCACTTTTGCGATCAAGCGTGGAGATTTCTGGCATTTAGATCTTCTGGTGTGTGAAGAAAGCCAGAAAACGCCTTCTCTCTAACAACAACTGACAACTATGGACGAACACAGAAGGAGGGCCTAATTTGTTCAGGACATGACTGCTGAGTCACGAAAATACAAAAGACACATCGGTATGTGTTTTAATATAATAAACCCAAAAAACTCACGAACAAAGACAGACAACAAAACAGCCAGGAGACCGTGACGTACTGGGAGAGATGCGTTCTTGCCTTGTGATGATATACATTGAGGTACCCGTTTATTTGGTAGATATATACTGTTTATGTGTGTATGTATAAAATATATATATAAACACAACAAATAAAATGCAGTACAATAAATGCACAAAAAGGTTACAATGTTCTGTTTTTGTTCATGTTTTCTTATTTATTTTTAGTCCTATTTTTATTGTGATATTTGTCACTTTCTGTGATACAGATCCGTTCAAGACCACATATACATACATGCATACATACATTGTGGATGGTGATTACAGCTAAATTACCACAAACTAAATTAAACACACTGATATATTGCATTTCTGCTGCGAGAGCGGAAGCACTAATATCTGTTTTCATCACCGCCTTGTTTATCTGTTTCCTCCGTACTTGATGTTGTAGATACGCGAGCCTGTATTTCTGCTGCGCAGTCGAGGATCAGGATAATGAGCTGATCACCCTGGAGATCATCCACCGATACGTGGAGCTGCTGGACAAATATTTTGGCAGTGTGAGTCTCTCAAACACCACACGTAACATGCTTAGTGATGGTACTGCAGAAATCCAAGGTTTTCAGTCTTTTAGTCCGGAGCTCCTCTGATCTGCTGCTGTTTGTGTTGCCGTGGCCTCACAGGTGTGTGAGTTGGATATTATCTTCAACTTTGAGAAGGCCTACTTCATCCTGGATGAGTTCCTGCTGGGCGGAGAGGCCCAGGAGACGTCCAAGAAGAACGTGCTGAAGGCCATCGAGCAGGCCGACCTGCTGCAGGAGGTACGCACACTTCTTCATCAGCGGATAGTTGGACCCACAAGGCAGACCAGCATCTGTCAATTAACCTGCTGCGTTTGGTCTGAAACGATGCCGGACCATTAAGGGGGAAATGCCCATCTCAGCTTTCCAGAGCCCAAGCTGATGTCCTCAAATGACTTGTTTTGTTTTTGGTCGTCCAACACTCCAAACCCCAAATAAATATTCCCTTTACTGTAATTTTAAGGCAAAGAATATCAGCAAAACTGAGAGGCTAGAACGTGCAAATTTATGACATTTTAGCTTTAACAATTATTTGAACAACTCGTTGTTTATCGGAATTGCTGCCAAACACTTTGTCAAATCAAGTAATGGTTGCAGCGCTAACTTTGCGTAAATGAAGAATTCCTTTCTCTCAGGGATCCAAACGTTGAACACGGAGGGTGGCTCAAAGATGTTGGTGTGTTTCTTTTGCACCTAACGTCACCCGTTCATTCTGAGCCTGCAGCGCTCCAGCAATACCTCTCCCCGTTTCTGCCTCGCTGTAGTCATTTGCAGTCAGAAGGATTTATTTTTGCGAAGCATGCAGCGCTGTTATAACGGCACAGACAACTGTGTAAAAGGTTGCTGTCACACATTAAGAACTTTTCATGTGTTTGTAGCGGCACTTTGCGCTCCAAATGTAAGACGGCAAAGAACATTTCTCTTTCTTTTTCTCCCTCCGCAGGAGGCTGAGGCACCACGCAGCGTTTTGGAGGAAATTGGGCTGACATAGAGCATCAGGCTCCTTCTCCCGGCTGCAGATCTGGCAACCCTCCACGTCACTATCCCGCCTTCTCCTGTTGTCCCCTGTGTCAGTGTTGTATGTATATGTCCTGTACTATCCAGTAATGTCCTTTTTAATGTGGTGCCAACTGTGGCTTGAATGTGTCTCCTATGTACAATCTCCCTCGCTGTATTCCGCTGTACTGTTAATGTGACTTCACACCAACAGGCTTCTTAAAACTCCACACAGTACAATGTAGCGACGACATGAACACTGCAGTCATATTGAGATCATCTATCATCACCGATTACGGGGTCGTACGTGCCGTTTGGACGGGGACTTTTTACGGTGCTGTTGCAGCCGGTGCTTCTGTGTGTATAACCGTCTCATTTGAGTCCGAGCTAAGCATCCCAATTCATGAAAAACAAATACTCAACGAGGGTCATTTAATATAGAATTATAAACTATTAGGTGCTCTGCCCAACAGGTTTTTACCTTGTTTGTCAAGAGCAAACATATTAAACCATCATTTTATTTACTATAAATCTTTTTTGGGATATAAAATGTTGGATTTGTTAAGAGGCACAGTTTGAGGAAATTTAGTTATTTGTACTTATGCGTTAGATTGAATATTTTTGTTTTTCCAGATGCTTAGAAGGGGACTCTAGAAATACCTTCAGAACAGCAGCAAGTGTTACTAAATGATCAGTTTTTTGTTTTTTTTAACCGTCATTGTATATATATATTTTTCTTTGCTCAGTCGTGACTCCGATGTAACGGTAAAACACGAGCACCAGCGGGGGCTAATGCTCAGTGGGAATCAGACACGTTTACAATCACAAGTGAAATTAAACAATTACCCATGATCAAAATCAGCGTATATGTTATGTAGGTTTGTACAAGTTTCTGTTCAGGAATCACCCATTTCATGTTTCCTTTTCAAAACTAAAATGTCGACCCTTCGGTAAGCGTGAGCCGTTTGTGTGTAATGTTTGTTAAAATTGTCATTGTGTCGTTAATCTGTCAATTGACTTATTTTCCTGACAAACATTCAAGATCGTAATGGCCTCTGGAGATAAATCTAACGTCAGTTTCTCACTTAGTCTTAAGCCTGGAAAAATAGGTAGTGATCCAAATAAAATAAACTATTTTATGTATTATGATACATTGGCTCAAAGACACATGACCAAAGAACACTGTTTTAATGTCTCAATGGTGTCTATGGAAAGCTGACATAGCAGAAAAAAGGGATTTAGAACGGGATGTTGGACAGAACATGTATGCAGGGGTCATTCGGCCACAATATACCAGTATTATGTCATTATTCCTATCCGTTAGGGGACAGGCCTATCTCCAGATTCTTCATGGAGGCGGAACAATAGACTACGAGCTGCGCACATCCGGGCACGTTATCATTCATCACCGTCGGCTTGTTGACTTGGCCGTAGGACTGCAGGAGAACAAGCCCACCAAGTGATGAATGGATGCTCATCCAAACTTGTATCTGCATTCTTAAAACCACAAAGTGTTTCTGTTGGAGAAATTATGAATTAGTATTTTTTAAAGTTCATCTTTGTTTTGTGCAAAAGAGATCACTTTTTGTATTAAACACTGCCAATACATTTGCCAACATCTTTTTCTCATTTGAAAAGTTATTAACAATAAATGTAAAAAAAAAAAAAAAAATCCCCATTTGTCAATCTTTTGTTTTTATATAGCAACAATAACCACGTAGTGCCGCAGATCCAGTGATCAAGTGTTCCAATATTAAAGCGACATGAACCATTTTACAAAAGCTAAATATTCACATATGTACACACAGGTGACGGGTGCCATCTCATCAGGGCTCAAATCATGTCATTTGTTGCTCCTTCCCATTTACAGTTAAAAAGCCAGAACAAACTCACAGCTCCTGAAGTGTAAGCGCCACTAAGACGGACTACTCATGTCACCTTTTACAGCGGCTCACCGGGTATTTCTGACAGTTCACTTTCCCCCTCGGGACTAAACTTCTCACTGTCGACACACGACCTCTCATCCAAGTCATTGTTTTTCTGAATTGGCTTTGTTTCATTCATCTCCTGACGGAGACTCGTCGGCGTGAGATTTGCCGGCGTCTCGTCCTCAGACACCTCCTTTTCCGACTCTCCTGACGAGGCCGTCCCTCCAGGCGAATGGCTTTTCTTCTTGTGCTTCTTTTTGCTCTTCTTCTTGCTCTTCTTGGATTGTTTGTGGCGCCGGCGTGTGTTGGTATCCTCACTAAGGGGCTTCACATTCCTATCGGGTTTCTTGGGTCTCCTCTCTTTCTTCCTCTCTCTGCTTGCGCTTCTGGACCGCTCTCTTGTGTCTGCATCTTTGTCTCGACCGTCTCTCTCCTCACTCTTATTCCTGGACTTGTGCTCTCTGTCTTTATCTCTACTCCGGTTTCTCGGCCTGTCTTGCTCCCTGTCCCTGCTCCTGCTCAGGTACCAATCCTTCGCCCCGTCACTGTGTCTGGAGGACCGCTGGGAAGCCCTCCTCTCTCTGCTCCTGCTCCTCCGCCGGTCGCCGTCTCGTCTGCTGTGGGACCTCTCGGACCTCGGCGGGCTTCTGCTGCACTGGCGCTGCCTCCACGACCGGTCTCCGTATCGCTCCGAGTGCCACCCGTCTCTGCGGCTCCCCGTGACGCTGCGGTCCTGCGACATGTGCAGGTCCCGGTCCGCCTCCCAGAATTCGTTGCTAGGGTTTCGGAACACGTGCAGGAAGTTGCAGTGCTTCCCTTTGGGGCACCTCTGTCTGTCAAACAATCCTGGGAAAACGAGACAGGAGAGAGATTGAATCCTGAGTCTCTGCAGCGAGTGAACATGCCGCTCTCTCCCATCAGTCAGAATAACTCACCACATATGGCGTTCTTCCACCGTGTAACGGGACACATCTCGCATTGAAGCTGCCGGCCTGCATAAAACCTGCCATTGAACTTGATGATCGCGTCTTTACACTGCTCCTCTCTGGACGGATAAGAGAAGAAAAAAAAAAGGAGTTTTCAAACAACGTACAGTTTATTTATTTGGAAGAAAAAAGTTGTGGAGCGGTTGCACAAAAACATACGTGTCAAACTGAATGTAGACATTTCCTCTCAGATGTGGCTCATAATTGCAGCTGACCTAAAAGAAGAAAGACGTCAATAAAACCAAATATGTATTTTCAGTGGTAATTTATTAATGCAACTGTGAATCAGACATCAGTAAGAAATCTAGTAACACATTATTTAGACTATTTCATACTACTTTTTTTTTTTACACAATCATTGTACTACGGTAAATGAAAAACAAATCTAAACTTAAATAAGTGGTGGACCACATTTCTCCTCAACCCTTAACTTATTCTGAAATATGTGTCTTACTTACGGGTTTAACAAGATGGATTACTTCCAAAAGCCGACTGCTTTGCTTTAACTTCATCTTACCTTGAATTGCACCACCTTGCCGACGCTCTTCAACTCGGGCAGGACGTCGTCGTAGAACTCGAGGAAAGAGTCCTGCAGCTCCTCCTCGCTGTGCTCCAAACAAGCATCGATGTCGTAATCATCGCGGCGTGACTGCTCCATGCCAAACGTTGTGAACATAGCGCGGATCATCAGAGTCGGGCTGGCTGTGGGATAAACGTGCTTCCGGGAGCATCTGGACTCCAAGAGACAGCAGAGGGGAGAATATACAGAAATATGGGGGGGAAAAATGACTTTTTTAATGCACCTGTACATCCATTCAATCGCCACTCAAATAACACGTTTGTGGAGTCACGTCAGAAGAGAAAGAAACTTTACCTGTCTCCGAACCGACATGCCCCGGTCTTCAGGAAGAACGGACAGTTGGCGACGTCGCGCTCTGTTCCAAAGTTCTCGCAGTTCTTCACTGGAGCCTCAGGGTTCATCCACGGTTGTCCGTTCTCTAGCTGGAAGTTAGAAATGTAACAAAAATGTAGCAGATTCACACATAAAGAGATATTGGACACATTATACATTTCAAATTTACCTCTCAGCTTTTATTTTCACATAACTAAGCATTTTTAAGATAAATTGGTTATTAAAGATTTGTGACTAAATTAACCAAGTAGGATATATATATATATATATAAATCTTCTGCGGAGCCAATATCGTCCAATACATTGGTTATTTCTATATCCACGTTCACAGCCTGTTTTTCCATGTGTGAGGCTTAACTAAACTTTTAAATATATATATATATAAAACATATCTATTAAAATAAGGTAAAGCAAAAACAAACTACATATGTACTTTCGTGACACAAATAATGCTTCTGTGTGTTTATACCTGATTTTCAGCTTCATCCAACATTTTCTGAACGGCCTCCTACAAATGGTGTAAAGACACGGCTGGTGAAAATGTGTAGAGGTCAACATACTGCAGCTGATCTGTTACTGTGTGTTAAGACCACACTCAAGAGGGACTGGCATGTCAACATTTCTGGACGTCTTGGAAAGTAATTTCACACACGCTTTTCACACAAAGTAAAAGATACATCCTTGTGAGGGCTGAAGTTGCTGTTAGGGCTTTTTCTCTGTGTGTATCTTAGTGGAGGAGGTGGACGGTTGCGTGTGACACTCGGTCAAGGAAATGTTTAAAAACAACCATTTACAAAGCAAAAAACACATTTTAGAAAGAAACATGATTACTGTATGATTGTCTGAATCTCCCCTTTTGGATGGGTAACATAAATACTTGTGATTAAGTAGAAGAGGATATATTTCTTTTTGTTTTTATCCTCCTGGAGCCCGTTTCACCTCTCTGTCTCGCTTGTCCTGCTGCTTCTGCTCTTTTTCTTCCCGTTCTTTCTTCTGCTGGGCCTCCCATTCCTCCTTTATCATCCGCTGGGAACAAAACAAGACAAAAAGGCAGTACATATTAATATTGTTTTTAGAAAGACAGGTCAGTCACACTCACTTTGCAACTATTAACTAACCACATAATCAAGTAATCTCCTGTGTCAGGCTCCGATCATTCATACTGTTTGGGGGTAAGCTATCGCGATCAACTCGATTCATGTTTCCACATCGTGTTTTTTAGTTTGCCAAAGTTTACACGAGGAATGAGGAATACAAGCGGTAGGTCATCACCTCCTCCTCCTCTTTTCTTTTCCTCGCAGCCTCCTCCCTCTCAGCCCTCAGCCTGAACTCCTCCTGGGCAAGCCTCTCTTTTTCCAACCACTCCTCGTGCAGCCGCAGTCTGAAGAAACAAGTAAACACAAACCAAGGTCTCCGTGTCATTGAATGTGACTGAATGAGCATCCGCAGGACAGAAGAGTGACACCAGTATTAACCTACCTTTCCTTCCCTGCAAGATCATCATCATCATCATCATCATGTATTTCTTCAGGTACATAGCTTGGTCCATGTTGTAATCCTGTAACAGAGCAGGTGTTGTGGTTAATCTGGTTTAACGGTGCAGCAACAATTGTAGAGATAAACAAAGTGAAAACATCTTTCTTCGCACCACATTCTCTAACTTGGGCGACAGCTTGGCGTTTCCTCTTCCTCCTCTCCTTCCTCAGAGCAGCCCTGCGTTGCTTTTGACTAAAGACAAGATTACATTTCAAACAATAATCAGATCAGAGGTCTGGAAACGCGAAACCATGTGCTGCTGGCGCGAGCAGAGCCGTTACGGGCAGGTACCGCTCCTCCTACTCGGGGAGTAACACACGGTATAAACAAATACGGCACAACGTTACTATGACGTTCACGTCGTCGCTTTATGTTGTTTCACCGCTCCAACACACGTGTAGAAGCCCGTAAAACGAGCGACACCGACCTGAACGCAGGAGCAGAGCTCAGAGGCGTCGGTGCTGCCATCACAGCTCGTTAGCATGTCCAGCTAACGTTAGCCCAGGTTGTTTCTTTTCATCCGCGTTCAGGTGAAACACACATCGGTCCGCTGGCTGGACGGGTCGCTTCCAAACCGGACTCGGTTTATCAGAGACGTGATATGACTGAATGTTTTATTTTTGTTCTAAACTTGGGCTAGTTCGCTCGCATGCGGGGTTGTTTAGCCAATGAGTGGCAGCGGAAGAGATAGTGTAAACACAAAGTACTTCCGGTTTAAAAAAAAGATACTGTTAAAATACATTTAACAACATTTTTGTTTCTCAAATAATTTAATATTTGTGTACTTATCCATGTATACATTATACTATAAAGTATGATAATCATAGTTACATGTGAATGATTTCTTTATTTAATATAACCTATTAGCAAAAAGGCACTGCACAGAAACCTCAAGGGTCATCAAGAAAGCAGTTTTTGTAGCCCCTAAAAAATGGAAGAACAATAATGATTGTAAAGCAGTATGAAACCCACACACACAAGTCTAACAGCACTATTATCTGTGCTGTGACACACTGAGTGTATAACAACTCTGTTTGACACGAGAGTGTGTTGGCACGTTTCCAAAACCTCATTAAGGTTAAAGGTGGAAGCTCCCCCTCCAAAAATAGCAACAGTTAATAACTGCAAACACAGAGCAGACCGTTACAAGTACTTCAGCCTTTTATTCAGGCATCCTCGACATCTGTGTGTGTGCGTGTGTGTTTGTGTGTGTGTGCGTGTGTGTGTGTCTCTCTCTCTCTCTCATTCATTTAGTCTTCTTATCTTGCATTGGCCTGAGGAAGAAGGCCGGCCTGCACCAGAGTGTACAAGATGTTGACCAGCAAGAAGACAGGCTGGCCGCCAGCAGGCACTCTGCAGGAGAACGGCGTCCGTGTGTGAAGTGACGCTCCAATGTGAGTGAACTGGGCCTGCGGAGTGAAGCAGGGAGGGACAAATGGGAAAATAACAGCAATGACTAAAAGCTTCACAGTCAGTAGAGTCACACTAACAGGAACACTGTTTCCTATATCACTTGCTTATTAATAGGTCGCATATTTGTTTTAAATATCTTGTGCTCCTGATTAAACAAGTGCATGAAGATGTCTGACTGATATATACACACCCCACCCCACAACAAAAAACTAAATTTCTCATTTTTTGTTTGATTATTGTGTTAAACATTACTGCAGCATTGTGAATATAGAAGGAAATCCTCTCCTATCTTTACAAGACATTACATTGTCTACATGTGGGAACAATTGTTTTATGGTGGATTATTAGTTTAATGGGCCAATGACCATAACATGAGGAACCCATTCTGGTACTGCCACTCGTCCTACAATATTTTTTCATTGAAACAGACTCCTGTCAGTTTTCAAAGAAAGTCACTGAAAAAAGACTCATGACGATTCTCACGACGGTCGGAGCGCCAGCTTTCCTATTTATACTAAAGGTCAACCAGCTGACCTTTAGTTGAACGCCACCAATACCACCATTCCTCCTGGTCTGAAGTCAGCCTCCCCCTTATCCCACCGATGAGTGAGGCGCCAGCCTGCAGCTCAAATGCATCAGTTGTTTTGTCCTGTTGCGATGTGATTGGCACACAAGTTGCTTCCACCACTCAACAAAGTTTCCGCCTTCAGACGAGAATGTATGTGGTGCTGATTCAGGCCGTAGCTGTTCACGCAGACCCACTTGTGTTTTACTGCACGGAAGAATAACTTAAACAGAGACCAGTGTGCGACCACTGGGATAGAGAGGGAAGTTTGGAAACGGCATTCTGAAAGAATAGTAAAATAATAAACAATGACGGGCAACAACACATTAGACAGATTCAACAGGTCAGGAATATGCTCGTTTGGACGGTGACTGAAGTAATGCCTCTTTTATCCTGTGGGGGGCAGTAATGTGCTCAAGCGACTCAACTGCCAAAATAACAGAAGAAGAAGAAGAGCTCTTAGACGAGCGGCACACAGGTACTGTGCGCGTCTTTAGACCAGGTCGAGTCAACGCCACATGACTCGTATGCCAACCAGGAAGATATAGCTGCAGTGTTTAGCTATAACGTGCAACCATAAAATTATTAATACCGTTTCATTTGCTTTGCCCGTCCGCCTGGTTTGTGCACGCGACGCCACAGCTGTTGTAGTCGCAAACTAACGACCAAGAACATGGGACGGAAAGTGACCCTTGCTACCTGCTCGTTGAATCAGTGGGCTTTGGACTTTGACGGCAACCTGGAGAGAATACTGAAGAGTAAGTCGGACTATTACTGCCGGACAGTGCTGTCATAGACTGTAACTTCTGCAAAGGTGTAGCTTTCTGGTTAGTATTCACAATATCAACGTGTATGAAACAAACGTGTTTGCTAAAAACACACCAGACACTCTTTACATGGAGTTAATGCAACTCCTCGTATTAGATGAGCGGAGTGTCATTGGTCAGCCACTCAGGAGCATGTCAATAGACCCTTTCCCTTTGAAGAACATCCAGTTTCTACCCAAAAGTCATCCATTCACGAAGCAGTCACCAAGTCCCACAGTGAAACTCAAACTGATCACCAAAGTGTTGGTCACAGTCACAGAGTCTGCTAGTTCACACAATTCATGTAACAGCCATAAACATGCAGTGGTAGTGCAAACTGCCTTAAAACAAGCGTTCCTTCCTCGCAGGGTTCTGGGTCCAGCACACGGCACAGCATACAATCCCTGGGTCTGTCTCTTGAGCTAATAGCTAATTCTGCACTCTAAGCTAACCTAAAGTTTTCCCTCGAGAGATAATGATCCTTACCACGAGTTACTTTTGTGATGTGTGCAGTTGAAGCCACAAAAACAACTCTTGTTGATCTACCAATAACCTCGACTCGTCCACATGAGGGATTAAACATCAAGACAGTTCTGCCTTTGCTGTCACGGTCAGACGACACATCGTGATGACGTTCATAACAACAGTCAGACGACACATTGTGATGACATTCATAACCAGTCAAACGACACATTGTGATGACATTCATAACAACAGTCAGACGACACATTGTGATGACATTCATAACAACAGTCAGACGACACATTGTGATGACATTCATAACAACAGTCAGACGACACATTGTGACCACATTCATAACAAGTCATACGACACATCGTGACCACATTCATAACAAGTCATACGACACATTGTGACCACATTCATAACAAGTCATATGAAACATTGTGACCACATTCATAACAACAGTCATACGACACATCGTGACCACATTCATAACAGTCAGACGACACATCGTGACCACATTCACAACAACAGTCAGATGCCATATTGTGACCACAATTATAACAGTCAGACAACATATCGGGACCACATAGAGTACATGTTCAGTTGGATGGTGAGCATGTGACATAGTTTTGACTCAAATGGAACCCTATCGCAATCTTCTTCTGCGACGGGGGTCAATGCACACACAACCAACAGTATTTCTTTATCAAAATACCAATAAGTCTGCCTGTTGTCTGTCTGTGTGTTTCTCTGCAGGTATTGAGATTGCTAAAGCTCATGGAGCCAAATACAGACTGGGCCCAGAGCTGGAGATATGGTATGATGAGAAAAAGCTTCATACGGTTTCACACTGACATGAGTGTATTCACAAATTGTATGATCTAAGTGGAATAGCAGCAATACCATATTGTGAGCTCTTTGTATTTATTAGATGCTAAATGCTACCAGAGTTTGACTTTTACTTTTCTTGTTCACTTCACAGCGGTTACGGCTGCGCAGACCACTTCTATGAATCAGACACGTTGCTCCACAGCTTTCAGGTCCTGAGGAAGCTTGTAGAGTCTCCTATCACCCAAGACATCATCTGTGACGTGGGGATGTGGGTATCACCATCAAACCGCCAGACCAACCCACAGTCTGGCTGTGACTCTAAATGTTTCAAGTTTTTAAATCAGTTTTAATTACAAAAAAGTCAACATTGGACACTCTTCACATTTTTGCAGCCCACACTTTAGAATTTCAGCTGACAGTTTGTAGTGAGAGTTTGGATATACAGTACCTCAGAAAAATCTAACTTTGGAACATCCGGTTCTCCTCAGGCCCATCATGCATCATAATGTGCGCTACAACTGCCGGGTCCTTTTCCTCAACAGGTACGTCAGCACACCTGTCCAGTCTCACAAATTACATTTTTTTGCCCAACACCATATATATCTTGACTGGAGACATATGAGCATTTGTTCTTCATCCTGTAGCAAGATACTTCTGATCAGACCTAAAATGCTGATGGCCAACTCCGGGGTCTACAGAGAGATGCGCTGGTTCTCACCTTGGAAGCAGTCAAGGTCAGTCATCACTCGTTCACACGCCACACGTTGTGGACCTGAGGAGTCCGCTCCTCTGCAGTCCTTCGTGACCTCCGGATACCCTGCTCTGCGAGGGCGCTGACGTGTATATTCACAGAAAGCTAATTCCAGTAAAAATCCCACAACAAGTACTACTGAGAAGTTATTAAAACTTGAGTAGTGATCCACATGATGACTAAACTGTTTGCGATGTGTAAAAATACACTGAAGTGGCTTTTTTCAAAATATATGGATACTTATAATGTTGTCCAGTATAGAAAAACACCAGCTTTAAGATTAGCTTAGCACGAAGACCGGAAGCTAACACGAAGCATGCTCGCACCTAATACGTGATGGAGCTCGTTAGCTGGCATGCTCGTCACCAGACAGACCAGAGTTGGAACAGTAATCAAACCAGTTTAAACCCACCGTTGGAACTTCTACTGAAACCCCAATGTTTCATTTTCTATATTGGCAGTTGAATAAACAAGATGCATGTTGATATGAGCTGTTGAAAGGTGTATTTGTTCACTTTAGTAGAAGCTAGGCTAAAGGTTCCCCTGTGTGTGCGGTCTTTGAACTACGGCCTAACACAATGATGGAGTTTTGCTAAAGGCAGGGTTCATACACATTTTGACCAATGGATTTTCATGACTTTTCCATGACCAAACATTTTGTGAAATCTCGGTATATACTTGAAAAAGTGAGATTATGTAGTATTTAAACTAAAGGGATTTTGCATCACCTTTTGAAAATAACAGGGATGGAAGTGAAAGTACTCGTCTCTATGCTTCTCTCTTTAAGGCAGGTGGAGGAGTATTTTCTCCCCCGAATAATCCAGGAGGTAACAGGGCAGGTAATACAAAAACAAAACAAACTATTATTATCTGTGTTTTGTGACGACGACTAGCCTTTTTTCTTCTCCACCGGAAACATTAGCAAAGAGATGATCAGTGTTCTTTTCTTTGCCATGTTTCTTTGTGTCCATCAGGACACGGTCCCATTCGGTGACTGTGTGCTGTCCACGAAGGACACCTGCATTGGCACTGAGATGTGCGCAGAGCTCTGGAACCCCAACAGGTACAACACAGCAACAGAGGATTGGATAAGGGCGCATTGCATGGGGTGTTATAGTTTTCTGCGTACTGACTGAAACAATCCAAACCACCTGATGACTGAACCTTTTTCTTTTTTTTCTCTTTTCATCAGCCCCCATATTCAGATGGGTCTGGATGGGGTTGAAATCTTTACTAATTCATCTGCCAGCCACCACGAGCTCCGCAAAGCTGACCAAAGAGTCAACCTGGTCAAGTCAGCCACCATCAAGGTACACTTTAACCCTCCTGTCACATTTTACTCACTGGGGCCTCACTGCTGCATCACTATGGAAACAGCAAACTTGCTGCTAGAAGTAAGGTGAACAAAAACATGTCTATTGTGCAGTTCTAAGGCCATAAACCATAAAGTTAGCATGATTTGTTCAAGGACTGAAGAAAATCTGAAGATCTGACAATTTATGTTTTGCAGTTTCTGGCCATGATAAATGGTGTAATTTTTAGCAATTTTAGAAAAATAAACATGACCTTAAAACCCGCCGTTGGGTTCTTCCATGAGTCATAAGGTCACGACACCGATAACAATACCGGGACTTTTGATATCGGTCGATACTGCACACCGATCCGGTACCGGTGTTTAATTAACAAGCTTTAAGCCTCTCTGTGACTGGTATCATTCTTTATCACCATTTCTGTCAGGCAACCTCAGGCATGATTTGAACGTTGCTTTCATAACTTTGTGAAACAAATTGTAACAAATGAATCTCCTGAATTTATTATTAAAATCCAAAAGATTAAAAAGAAATCTTAAAATGAACAGGAATTACAATTCAATTGTAAACATGTAATGCAGCAACACATTGATTAAAACTTAAACAGGAATTAAACTCTCAGTATAGAATGTATATGGTCTATACATATATAATTAAATGTAATTGATCGGCCCCATTGTCACCAATAATCAATCAAGGTATTTGAGTCAATATCTGTATTAGTGCAGCCCAAGAATCATTTGCTGGTTTATTCACATAAAAACAGGGACACTTTGTGAGTGGTCTTGGTATAAACACATGTTGTAGTAGATTATGTTGAAGACAAATACTGGTCCAGAGTATGATTACAAAATCTCAATTACAATATTGGTCAGAAAGAAATGAGACGCATTCAGTTCGACCAGCATCTTACTGGTAGATCACCAGAGGGCAGTGCTGCACTACCAAATCCTGTGTTCTCAGCACAATGCAATGGCTTGACTAAAATCAGTACTGCATTCAGTGTATCGTTGGTGTTGTTCCAGAGTGGCGGCATCTACCTTTATGCCAACCTGAGGGGGTGTGATGGAGACCGTGTCTACTATGATGGTTGTGCCATGGTGGCCATCAACGGAGACATCGTGGCACAGGGAGCACAGTTCTCTCTTAATGATGTGGTAGGTATGGACATGAAAAGAACCAGACCAGGCTCAATGACTACCTGCAAATAAGTCTTTATGGAGTTGGAAATCATGAACATCAGGTGTGAAGTAACATTATTGTAGGCGTGGACAGAAGAATGTGTGTGTGTGTTATAAATCATTACATTTTAGTGTAAAGACTTGGTGTAATGTTGGTGTACGGTTAGTTTTAGATTGACGTTATGATTTAGGTTAGAGTAAGAGTTGGGATCAGGGCAGTAGCAGTTAGGGTAAGTTTCCAGGAAATTAATGTAAGTCAATGAAATATCCCCAAAAGGCACGGAAACATGTTGTGCATTTATGTGTGTCCCCAATGTGTAAAAAGCTGATTTTGGGGTTGGTGGTTCAGGTTAGGCAAGTGGTGGTTAGGGTCGTCTCCAGGAAATACATGTTAGTCAATGTAATGTTCCCAAAACTGTCAAAAGTAATCATGCGTGTGTGTGTGTGTGTGTTGTAGGAGGTAATTACAGCCACTCTTGACCTTGAGGATGTGCGTAGCTACCGAGGGGAATTGTGCCAGCCAAACATGGTGAGACAGCACCGCCTTATCATGGATTGTTGCTTTGTGTTTTCCTTTTACTATGTTTCGCGTACACTGACTTTTAGCCGTCTAAAGAGTTCTCCCTCAATACTGGACCAAAATGTGTCCCCTTGAGAAAAATACCAAAGTTACCCTTTTAAGTAACTACATCCAACCAATATCCTTTAATTAAAGAGACATATTTTGGTGTAACCAAATCATTTTTGTGCTGTACTTATTCAGTCGCCTGTAGGCCCAAGTTAATTTGACTGTTGCAAAGCCTTGGTTGTATAGTATGTAAGGTGTGGCTGTTTCTACAGCAGAATGGCCCTGTTAATAGCAGGCCTGACTCTTGTGTGTCACATACTACAGCTAATGAGACTGGAACAGAGGCTGCTCAGGGGCTTCTCTCTTTACAGACCTGTGAGCATGTCTCCTCCTCTTGAGACATAACTCTCAGCTATGTTAGGTCCATGTCAGATCGCTTGCCGTTAGGTCGAGTCCCAATTCGTGCTTTTAACTGGAAATGGAGTCAGCCCAAAAGTGCACAACAATACGGAATATCAAACATATGCCACTGAAACACACTTGAACAAAGCCTGCAGACAATTACATAAAATGAAAAAAAATATCAAAGCTGCAGCGATATCTTATGTCAACATTGGATCAAATGACTATGTATGATGTGAAATGGGTCATTCGTAGTCCAGAGAATTACCAGCCTACTCTGCAGCTCCCCTCAGCTCTACAGAGCTGTTTAGCCCGATGTTTTGTTTTCATGGCCCACATCTTTACTGTTTTTGGTGTCAAACCTGCTGCACAGGTTTCTGCTCAACACCAAACAGCAGACAGACACCGTTAGCTGGTGAACACAGTGGAGCGTTTAGCAGCTACTGAGCAAGACATTTTCTCAGGAGTTGGAGACCAAAATAGAGCTAAATGAGTGAATATTGGACTGGCATTCATCAGGTGGACACAAACACGACTCCGAATGAATGTCAATGTTGGTCTGTATGTATAAAAAGGCAACTGTTTACTTAAAACTGCTAACCTCATAATAAACCTCAAAAGATGTGGTCTCTGTTGCGCTGACCCCAGGTGGCCAACAAACCTCAAACGATTAATCAATATTTACCCTTTGTTGTCCCAGATAATCATAATCCAATTGAATCATCTTTACTTTCTAGCATCTTTAGTTGGTCACATTGTTCAAGGTGAACTATGGCTTGAAAACACATTTCTCCATTTCCTGATTACTGTTTGATGGTTGTGTATGTTTCACTCAGTCTTTTCATTTCCTCTGTCTCATACTCTGTTGTAGGTAATTGAACCCAAACGTTGCCACAGGGTCAAAGTTGACTTTTCTTTATCCAGTGGCGACGATATCCACCTTCCTACCCACCAACCAATAACATGGCACTTCAATTCACCAGAAGAGGAGATCAGGTACAAATACATGCATTTCATTTTGTACAAAATATTTATTTCTTCTGAGCAGACAACTATTTAGTGGCTTTTGAAAAGGGCCAGTTGAAAAAACCCAGTGCAGAAATCACAACTGCAGTTACCACCTGTGTTGTTCAGTCTAGGGCCGGCTTGCTGGCTGTGGGACTATCTGAGGAGAAGTGAACAGGTGAGGAGGAACACATCACACGCTTTGCTAAGCCCCGCCTCCTGATGCTACTCCATCAAGATGTTAGAGCTTCCATTGGGGCCCACTCTGTCACTATATTCACTCCCTGAATAAATATGACCACATTTTTGGAAAAACATAAAAGCTGTTTCAGAAAGAAGCATACAGAAGGGTTTACAATATGTGTTTGAAGGATATATTCAGGACGCCAAAGTGATTCAGCAGAGAAAACAGGTTAAAAAGACAAAGATAGAAGCTAAAGCTACAGATCAGTGTAAAAACGACAGAAGACGATAACACAAAGGAACACCACTGTCCCTTTAAAGCCGGGTAGTCCTTTATTCACTGTCATTAAAAAGCAAAAGCACCATGTGTTTACATTCTAATGTACTCTAATGATAGCTACACAAGTTGTTACTTTTCTTTTTATTGGATGAGCCCCCAATTATGTTATGCCCGGGTCTCCCCACCTCCCAAATTAGGACCAATGCTGCAGTTTATAAAGGAACAATAGTTATTTATTGTGTCAGAATTTCTTCAGGGTGAGCATGGCCCAAAATAACAAACAAAACATCTGAGCAAGTCACCTAACTTCCCTAGACCACAAAAGAAACAAAAGAAAGTTCAGATGGCTTACCTATCTCCCTACCCGAAAACAGGAGAAAACAAAAAGGCTTCTCACCCCTACCGACACCCTATCTATCCCACCACCCAAGAATCAGTGCTGTGCAGCATGGCCCAGTTGGAAGCTGGAGAGAGAGAGCCGGCCCCCACAGGTTCCCTCTTAAGAACTGCCGTCCAATCACCTGCAATTAGAAGAAGGCACAAAGCAAAGCAAAACATGTCAGAGCACCCCCCTCAGGCAGGGAGGTGAACAGCATCAAGGGGAGGCTTTTTACCCTGGGTCATAACAGTAGAAACAGAAAGTTTTAGAAAAACGTATATCTGTTTGACTTTGTGATGCTTCTGGTTTGTGCCCCAGGCTGGTTTCCTGTTGCCTCTGAGTGGAGGTGTCGACAGCTCCTCCACCGCCTGCATCGTCCACTCGATGTGCGTGCTGCTCTGCCAAGCTGTAGAGGGCGGCAGTGAGTTGGCTGTCATTTCTGTTTAAACATACTAATTCTCTCAATGTGAGTCTATGACATATATTCTCAACAAATGTTGAGACAAAATCCAGCAATGAATGTATCTACCAACACATATTGTGTGTGCATCAAAGCCTGACATGTTTTCGTCCTCTGAGCTCCACTACTAAAAATACATCAATGAGCCACACTGTTGCTTCATTACCATGAACACACACACACTGTAGTTTATTTGGACTAAATCTCACATACACCAAATGTGGATTAATCCGCTGCTGAAAATAGTGCCCAACAAACCTATTTCGTCCCGCTGGAGGAACGCCTGTTAAAAGCTACAGTGACTCACTTTCTTAGGAATTTTTAAAAGTTAGACCATGTCGAGAGCCACAGACCGGGTTGGGAAGAACGAAAGTATTGAATGAATCACGAAAACACGCTCGGTTTGATCTTTCCATCAGATTTGTTGGCAGTGAAAAAAGTAATACAGTATGATACGTTGGAAATCAGCACGGTAAAGAAGCTGGATACAGTATAAGAGGATGAGTTGAATGATGCTTTTATAAGCCTGAGAATCCAGCCTTGTATATTGGTTGCATGCCAACTTTCCTGTCTCTCTTCACTCTTACGAAACAGAAGTTTAAAAACGTCTTTTATTTTCTCCTCTTCTGTCTCCCCCTCCGTGTCTATCAGACAGCCAGGTGCTGGAGGACGTCCGCAGAGTGGTAGGTGATGACTCCTACCGTCCTGAGCACCCGAGGGAGCTTTGTGGTCACATCTTCACCACCTGCTACATGGCCAGCGAAAACTCCTCGGAGGACACATGCAGCAGGGCCAAAGGCCTGGCCAATCAGATCGGCAGGTAAATTATGGAAATACGGGTTTAGAATTACCATGAACACACACACTGTAGTTTATTTTGACTAAAATCTCACATACAAAGTGGTATAGTAGAATATTATTTTCATAAATTATATACAAAAGTAATTATAAGGTGAATATATTTGGTTTCAAATGATTCGTATTTACAAATAGTTTGATGTACATGTTTCATGTTAAATGTTAAATGTTTCATGATAAATGTTAGAGAACCAAATACAAAAGAATACAGTAAGATAAGAATTATGTTAATTAATGAATGTGTGAATAAAAATATTGCACAGCAGGATACAACAATTAGCTTGTAGTTCTGTAGTGAAATAATAATGAATATAAGCCATAATATCGTTATCCTTATTTATTTTAAATCCAGAGAAGTAGGCTTTACAGCAGGGGTGGGCAAACTTTTTGGCTCAGGGGCCACATTGACTTTTAAAATTTGACAGACGGGCCGGGCCAGTATCAGATGGATGGAGAGCAGGGGCGTTTGTAGGATTCCAAGAAAGGGGGGCTAAGCCCCAAGGGGAGTGATACATTTGTGAATGTGTGCGCGGGGCCCCTGATATCCATTGTTTCTGACAGTTCATAGATTGGTCCAATCAGAGTGTGATTTTGCTCTGTAGTTTTGCTTCATTCAGTATATGATAACACAAGAGACAGAATTTCAGGGTCATAGTGATATTTTATGCTCATTTGGACACTATCACTGAGATAAAGATGAACTAGTTCAGTGTCAAATATACCATTCAATGGAAAAAAATATTATAATAATCTATATTAATGCAAAGAATAGAGAGATGTCGATAGTTATTTCTTGTATTTCGAATTCGCTCGTTCACACTCGCTCAATGGAGACAGTTTCTAACTTCCCTTTCATTTGCCTCAAGTAAACCTGAATGTAAGCAGGTAACACTAGTTAACGACTACAGACAGACACATTCTGTAACTACCTGGACTTACAGGTAAACCTGAATGTAAGCAGGTAACAATCGTGGTATGCGGTACATTACGGTGAGCTTGCCTGTGATGGGAGGGGTGGGGGGGACGCGAGCAGCAGGCTGGACTCGCAGCCTGACACGCAGCAGAAAGCACGGCACGCAGCGCGGTGACGCTTCTCCGTTCCCGACTTGAGTTTCCTGAAGCACGATGACGGCAACAGACCAGCATCGATGTTTCTTAATGCTCATTTATTGCTCAGCGCTGAAAGCGTGACGGCGCTCTTTAACCTGCCGTGTTCTGCTGCAGTAGCGCACACACGCAGCCCCGAGGGTACAAAGCGTTACAGCGGTCTTTACTATAATTTATAATTCATAATACTCGGCGGGCCGGATCAAAACGCCCAATGGACCGGATCCGGCCCGGGGGCCGTAGTTTGCCCACCCTTGCTTTACAGGGATGCCTCATATGGTAAATGGACCTGTACTTGTAAAGCGTTTTTCTAGTCTTCCGACCACTCAAAGCGCTTTAACACTACATGACATCATTCACCCATTCACACACTGATGGGAGGAGCTGAGGTTCCACCTGCACGTCAGCAGTAACTAACATTCATATGTAGAGTTATTGTCCTTTGCACTCCTTTAAATTAAAAATATGTAAATTCTTTGTTATTTATCTCTTTGTCTGCAGCACACACATGAATATTAACATAGACATGGCAGTGAAAGGCATTCTGGGTATCTTCTCAGTGGTCACTGGACGGTGGCCTCAGTTTCGTGTCAACGGAGGAAGCCACAGAGAAAACCTGGCTCTGCAGAATGTGCAGGTACGACACCCAGTCGCACTCATGGTTTTATGCTAGGTTTTATCAGTGCTGCAGACAGTTTTGGATTCACTTCCTGTCTGTCTGTCTGTCTGTCTGTCTGTCTGTCTGTCTGTGTGTCTGTGTGTCTGTCTGTCTGTCTGTCTGTGTCCCAGGCTCGGGTCAGGATGGTCCTGGCCTACCTGTTTGCCCAGCTGGGCCTGTGGGCCCGGGGGAAGCCAGGTGGATTGCTGGTGCTGGGCTCAGCCAATGTAGATGAGAGGTATTACTGGTGCCAGTCCCTCACCACTGTGTGATCACATCTGTGCTATTTCATATTTCTTTTTAAAACAAATTCTAAGTTTTCAGTTTTTTCACAAGGAAAATATACCTCAATAATGAAGTGACAACACTTTGGACTGGTATGGATGTAAACTGCAACACAACTGTTTGGCGGAGAGGGTATTTCTAGTTTTCACCAGTTCTTAAGCAGGCGGCAACCCA
Organism: Cyclopterus lumpus; assembly: GCF_009769545.1. NCBI lineage: Eukaryota > Metazoa > Chordata > Actinopteri > Perciformes > Cyclopteridae > Cyclopterus > Cyclopterus lumpus. The sequence goes on along the minus strand of NC_046968.1, from coordinate 8,698,243 downwards.
CCGGTTCTGAAAAGTGAAGCCAGTGCTGAACTGCCTTAAACCTGCAACGATGACTCTGGTTGCAAAAAGAAGTCTGATTGTATAGAAGTCTATGAGAAAATGACTCTACTTCTCTCTTGATTCTCTCAGTAAACATGAGTTTATGGTCTCAATCTTCTTGATGTTCATTTAGTAAATGATTGTCCATTTAGAGTCAAACAGACCATAAAGCAGGGGATGCACGGTGATGGACAAGTCGCTAAAACAACAGTGCAGCGCTCATGCTACCGTAGCGTCTATCGCCGTAACGTTAGCTTTTTACTTCTGTAGATTGCAGCCACGCTTCAAAAATCATGAAAGTTCACTTGTGAAGATTATCTTGCTGAACAAAACGTGTGCATGTTGAGAGAGCAGCGCAACTACCGAAAGATGAATGCTTTCTCAGTGGAGAATATTTTCAGCCTAACAACAACCTTTCCTGCTCAGTCTGACAGGATATTTCACAAAGTACGACTGCTCCAGTGCCGACATCAACCCCATAGGAGGCATCAGTAAGACGGACCTGAAGAGCTTCCTGCTCTACTGTGTCGAGCAGTTCCAGCTCACCGCTCTGACTGGGTGAGGGCCGCTGACAGACATTTGGGGAGATTAAAATACTGGGTAATGTATGTGTATATATATATATATATATATATATATATATATATATATATATATATACATACATGTGTATATATATATATACTGTATATATGTATGTGTGTATATATGTATTTGCATTAAAAAGTAAAAGTGCTTATTATGCAAAATGGCCGATTTCAGAATAATGTATATTGTACAACTCGATTAAAATGATTTAATCATATATATATATATATATGTGTATATATGTATATATATATATATATATATATATGTGTGTGTGTGCGTGTATATATATATATATATACATGTGTATATATATATATATATATATATATATGTATATATATGTATGTGTGTATATATATATATATACATATGTGTGTGTATATATATATATGTGTGTGTGTGTGTGTATATATATATATATGTATATATGTGCGTGAATGTATAAGTGTAAAATATATATATATATATGAATATGTGTATGCTCAGGTTTCATGCACCAGTCATTGTTTCATAAAAACATTGTTATATACTGCAAGCCGTAAACGAAGCATCATATGGTTTTGGTTTCCTCTGCAGCATCCTGTCTGCTCCGCCCACAGCTGAGCTGGAGCCGCTGACAGATGGGCAGGTGTCGCAAACGGATGAGGTAAGAAAATAAGGCCGAGGTCAAAGATGGGTGCAGTTCGAGCGTAAATGCTGAAAGTAGGGGGGCAGGAAGGGGGGGGGGGGGGGGGGGGGGGGGGGGGAGAGAGAATTAAGATTTTTAGTTCTTTTTTAACATCAGTCCACGGGGGACAAAAAAGTTGCATTGTAAAATTTCTAAACTAATAGATTATTTATGTAGTCTGAGCTGTCCTGAAGAGTTATTTATTAAATCTTTCCTAGCAACCCAGAAATCACACAATTGAGTGTTACTTTCTCTTAAATTGACATGGGACAGACAAGGTAGAATGTTTTATACTTCTGGTGTATATAATCCAAGAAATTGTATTTCCAGATATGTATTTTGTGTATACCCTTTGTTAAACACCTTATTTAAAATAACGGAGGTCCATTGCTAGCTCACCCCGCCAGCTTTGTCCTCTTTGTACATCCCAGGTCAGCTCGACGGGCTTAACAACAGTATTGGTTTTGTAAAGCATTTGCTTTATTTCTCGTCCTTTTCCTAATTTCATCAGACTTTCACTAACCACCTCACACCTCCCTCCTCAGGCAGACATGGGGCTGACCTACTCTGAGTTATCCGTGATTGGGCGGCTGAGGAAGATCTCCAAGTGCGGTCCCTTTAGTATGTTCTGTAAACTTATTCACACGTGGAAGGACGCGCTCTCACCCGCAGAGGTCAGTTCCATTATTCTGCTCGTCTGTCAGAGAGTGTAATCCTCCATGAGAGGAATCATTTTTTTTAAAGGGACAATTTGTACAATATCTATTTGCGATTTATGCTGACCAAGATTGTGATAAAATACATTTTAATTGCAATTATTTTCTATAAATTGAACTTCTAGCTTGTGATAAATCAACTTAAATCAAGCATAATCATACATTCAATTAGTTCTGCTGGAATAGAACCATCCATCCATCCATCCATTTTCAATACCGCTTATCCTCATTAGGGTCGCGGGGGCGCTGGAGCCTATCCCAGCTGACATAGGGCGAAGGCAGGGGACACCCTGGACAGGCCGCCAGTCCATCGAGGGCAACATTGATGACATGAGAATCATAAATAAAATAATAATATTTAAATAATCCAACTCCTTTTAAATCATTCATACATGTATTGCTACAGACTCTGTCTCAACCTCCCTACACTTGTATTTTGAGTGTAATCAATTTGCCAAAAAAACAAGTTCTGGTGAATTTGACTAATATCATTATTTATTTGTTAATTAAAAAAACTATTTCATAGATATTGTGATTATAATGTTATCGTGAATTCTTTTGGCCACGATAAGTGTGTAGTGAAAGATCTGATGGACAGCACTGGTGGTGACTTGGAGCTTAAACCGGTGATGTGATGTGCACAATAGTTGAATGGGATTTCAGCAAATCTACATTCAAACATTTCAAAATGTGTCTTTTGAACACCGAGGGTGAATATTGTGCATTTAGCGTCTGTTTAAGACTTTGACCTTGAAACAACCCTGTTGTCGTCGTGCCTCCCCAGGTGGCCCAGAAGGTGAAGCACTTCTTCCGAATGTACTCTGTGAACCGCCACAAGATGACCACGGTGACGCCGTCATACCACGCCGAGAGCTACAGCCCCGACGACAACCGCTTTGACCTCCGACCTTTCCTCTACAACACACGCTGGACCTGGCAGTTCAGGTGCATCGACAACCAGGTAGCTTTAAGGCAGGGACTCCACTGCCACCGCATTCTCCGCTTGAATGGTGGGGGGAGACGGGGAAGTCAAATCTGACGGAGATGTAGAGATACAGGAAGGAACCGTTATGCTGCATTCACACCAAACGCGTTGCGAATATTCACAACGCTTTACTCGCGTCAGTTTACTCGCCCGACAAGTTGTGTTCATTCGCGTCATTTGCAACCATTCGCGAAAAGGGGGCGTTATCTCCGTGGCTTGTCTTCGTAAACAGTTATCATTTCCGCCATCCACCACGGAAGAAATAACCACTAGTTCTGCTCTATACTTGTTGTGCAAATCCCACATCTAACGCCCTCGTGTCTGGCTTCATAACTTCACCCGTAGGATCACACAGCTCGGTAAATTTCACCAACTACGTCTCGATAATTTCTGCTTCCAGCGCTACTAGAGCAGCAGCAGCCAGGTGGGCGGAGCATCTCAACGCTGATTGACAGCGTCGGGCGAATTTTTCGCCAAAGTTAAAATATTTCAAGTTTAAACTGGACTGGTCTGACCACACACATGCACTCTATAAAAAGGGACACAGCTGAGGAGACTGAGGTCTTCAGGAGTGCAGGGAGCACTTCTTTGACTCAGTGGTGGCATCAGCCATCTTTTATGGAGTGGTCTGCTGGAGCAGCAGCATCTCAACAGCTGACAGGAAGAGACTGAACAAACTGGTAAAGAAGGCCAGCAGTGTGCTGGGGTGTAGCTGGATACGGTGGAGGTGGTGGGAGACAGGAGGATGATGGCTAAACTATCATCCCTGATGGACAACCCCTTCCACCTCATGCAGGACACTCTAGCAGCTGTGTGCAGCTCCTTCAGCCATTGGCACACATGTGTGTGTGAAGGAGAGGAACCACAAGTCCGTCCTTCCTGCTGCTCTCAGGCTGCACAACCAGTTGAGCTCCCAGTAAAACACGAAACACTTAAAAACACTTGATCACTCCAACCTGTGCAATATTAATACCAATACACTGTGGAAATAGCCATATTTATTCTGCCTGTGTGTATATATTATTGTATATATTATTCAGTTACCGTAGACTGTTTACTGTTTTATTTACTGTTTACTGCCTGTTGTTATATTTGATCTTACTATGTGTGCACTTTACCCCTTTGCTGCTGAAATTCTGTAAATTTCCCCACTGCGGGACTAATAAAGGATTATCTTATCTTATATCAGTTTCTATTTCTAGTGCACACATTTAGTTAATTTCTGTACGGTCACGTTTTACCTTGTCTTGACAGATGTTTGCCTTTTCAAATTATTTGTTTTAGATACCACTGCTGAGGGTTCCGTTGCTGGTTGCTGCTGCTGGAGGTATGACCTGGCAGGCTGGAGTAAAGGATGCACCCCCTCGAGCAGAACCTTTAAATGCAGTAAGTGGCCAAGTGGCCACCATATCCTGATGGGGATTGGTGTTCCAAGTCAAGAGATTCTGCGAGTACACTATATTTTGGGGAAGACATACCCGTGATTCCTCATGCAAGCGAGCTCAGTCCCTGACACTGATGTTTTACTCTCCTTTCCCCACAGCTGATGGCACCCCATAACACCCCAAAACAATAATAACCTACGGTCATCAGGGTCCTGAGAAAATCGGAATTTGTGTGCCTCTGTCACTGTGTTGGCAAGCACAGGGCAAAGCAGGAGAAAGAAATTGTGATTTTCTGGGACTAAATCAAATCTTTGTTCTTTCTTTGTGTCACAAATGTTATAAGGGCTCTCGTTCCCAGACGTTGCGGAGGAGCATATATATATATATATATATATATATATATATATATATTGGTGGCTCTTTAATTCTAATTTGAATGTTTCGGGTGTTGCATTGAATTTGCCTCTGTATAATCACAGAATTGTATTTCTAATAAATGTTGTATAACGATTATTTTCTACATTTGTCAAATCCATGGTTGTATTTTTGACGACAGATTTATTTAAATCACTTTTTATGGAGGTCAAAGAAGCAGTTGTCAACCTCATGGTGGCCCGAGATGAAGAGTCAGGGAATTGATACAGTTATTGGCACCATGAATGCCTTTACAAAAGAACTAAAGCGATCCATCCCATAGCTGTTGAGAGCGTACGTGTAACCGGAGTCAAATTCAATGTATGTGCACACTGACATGGCCAATAAAGCTGATTCTGATTCAGATTCTGAAATACCTAAGTCTTACCACCACTTTGAAACATCTCAACACCTCTTAGGTGGACCAACCAACATTGCCGTACTCAGAGCCATGCCACTGGTGTGACTTTAAAAGCATTGTATTCTTTGAAGATTTTTGAAAACGGCAGGACGGCATTAAATATTTCTTCTTTTTTATTTTCGTTCATTTTGAGGTTAAATATGGGTTCCAATTTTGTCAATCTTACCACAATACTTCCGTGTTGATTTGTAAATGAAATGTGCTGCTCACTGTAATCTATAATAATAAAACAGACTTGTTTAAGGTCCCCGTCTGATCTGTGGGGACGTGTATTTCTTACAGTCGTTTGACCCACGTGTCTTCTGTCCTCTCACGTGACTTTGAGTCGTCGCTTTCTCGCACAACTGGCTGCGGCACGTGCAGCGTACTGTAGGTGGAGTTTGAGTGGCGTTAAAGCCCGTGTAGAGTGATACTTGAGAGGGAGGGTGCAGCGGCGCAGTTGAGCGACTTCCTAAAAAAAACACATTTCGCTTGCCCTCAGCCTGAGGTTGTTGCGCCGTTTGAAACTATGTAACTTTTGAGTCGCCTCTGACCGGAGAGCCGCCGTCTTTCTCTCTTCCACTCCCGTGTCCCTTCCACTTTCACTTTCACAGTGCCGGAGCGGGCCCGCAGAAAAAACTCGCAGATTTCTCCCGATGGAAACGCACGGTTTGCTGACCGGGAGCGTGGACGGAGCCTCCGAGGAGTATGGCTCCTTGTCGAGCAACGAGCGCGGAGGGGCCAGGCGGAAGAGCAGCGGACGGGGTCTGCTCGCCGTCGCCGGGCAGCCGTGCGGTGTCGAGATGGACTCAGGTGTGGAGGGTGAAGTTGTGTCTCTCTCGGGTAGGTGGCGTTTCCTCTGCTTGTCGTTCGGTACAAAAGCCAGTGTGGTGAAAGAATATAGTCTCGAGGCCCATTTGACCTTCCTCTTGTGTTAGGGTCGGCACCGACCCGTTTTAGGTTTTAAATGCATAAAACAACCACATTCATTTTGTTTATCACATCAAGGCTTTTTGACTTTGTCAGGAACCTCCATTTGAACAAAATAAAACCCCCACTTTTTTCCCACTAAATTATTAAATTATCTGGTTGAAATAATGTTGTTGGGGCTGGTTTTGACCCAGTTAAAAAAAAAGATTATAAAGCAATAATTAGAGCCAAAACTGAAATCACAAGTGCACTGTCAGCCAACTCACTGGCAGCCAGCTCCTCTCCAATCATGTGAGCTTTGGGAGATTCTCATTTGGCCTTGTTATCCAGTAAACCTGCACACAAACCAAACAAACAAAGACAGGCATGTCCCCAGAGATGGGAGGTTAACTCTATACTGAATCTGGATCAGATCTTTGCTGAAAATGAGGGAGAGGACATAGAGCAGCATAGTGATATGGATGAGCAGGGTTCTGAGGAGAAAGACAATATGGAGTATCATCCAGAAGACACAGACACGTCTGATGAGGAGGTCACCGGTGGTGAAGCTGCTCCTGCTGAAAGATTCATGTCCAGAAATGGTAAGATCTGTTGGAGCTCAGTACCTCATGATGTACATGTCAGGGCAGCTGCTGCAAATGTCATCAAAATGACCCCTGGAATCACAAGGTTTGCTGTGACGAGAGTCAGTGACATCAAGACATGTTTTGGGCCATCGTCACTAAAAAGGGTCATAATTGCTATGACAAACCTTAAAGGAAAATTTGACCAATCATAACCCGAAATTGACCCGTAGCACCATAGATGTTACTATAGTCAATAATATAAAAAATAAATACAACAAATGTATCTAAGAGGGAACACAACAACCTTTTATTTATATATAAATATTATATTTATTTATTATATTTAAAATTGAAATCGAGGGGTATACTGCAAAGAAAAGGCACAGAGGCCCACACCAAAAATATGAAACAATATTTTCATGGATAAGGAAGCCTAACACGGTAACCAAGAGATGGGAAACAAATTAGATGATAGATAATTGTTTTAGTGTATTTTACAGCTGATTTAAGATTTGGGTCAAAACCGACCCGTTAACATAAAGCTAACACAAGAGGAAGGTTAAAACTTAAATAAAACAAAGTGCATAAGGGAGGAGTATACTTGATGTTTAAGAAAATAAACTCTCTAAGAAAACAAATAGTCCCTATCAGTATGACAGGTCAAACCCACCCCCGGGGCCCTGCAGCAGAAATGAGCTATGAGCCCTATGAGCAATGTGTGTGCAACCTGGCACCTTCAACTGCTCATATTAAACAGATGTAGATGGTAGTATGCATCCTGTAAACATATTCTAAGCCTAAATAATAATAACAAATATATATATTTTATTCGTCACATACATACAGGTACAGTACCTACATGAAATATGACATCTGTATGGGCACTGTCAGCATGTCCTTGAGCAAGGCACCGGATCCCCCTGCTCACGGGCACAGAATAGTTTCAGCTGCCTATCTGTCCTCAGATGGGTTAATGCAGGCTTAATTTAACTTTGTGTGCTGTGTCACAATAAAGTTGATATAATTGTAACTAATCTTGTGCAAAGGAAGGGAGTGCCCCCTTTGTGGCGCTCTTTACAGATAATATAATTACCACTGGTAATCATGAAAGGTTTCACTGTCATGCATTTTATGTTTGGACGCACTCAGGTTTATGTATTCGACTGCCACACAAGGTCTTTATAGATGACTTTCATAGGGATGGGTCTGTGTGTACTGCTATTACAATCATAACAAACACCAAACTAGTAGTTATTTTACATCAAAATCATTGATCAGAATTGCTGCGACTTGGTTGATTGTGGAAGAGTGTGGAACAGTGCCGAGGAAAATATCAGTGTCATGTCTGGGTGTTCAGTGGCGTATTTAGCCTAGCTTAGCACAAAGACGGGAAGCGTGAGAAGTGCAGCTCACACTCGTTTGTCCGCCCAGCTGATGTGTTTGTCGGCGGTGTGTTTTGCAGCCGTTTAAAGTGTTGTCAGTGACACCCGCCGACCAACCATGACACATCCTGCTGTGAAGCATTGAGTCAGCAGCACCGTGTTTTGTGTGTGAGGCCAGAGGCCAGAACTGAGTCATCATGTCTGTGTCTATCTAACTGCTGGATGGAAAAGTTAGTCATTGAACATTGAACATCCACAGCTGGTGGACCGGGTTGCCATTTTAAAGAAATTGACAACCAATTATGTGCCTTTGGTTGCCAATCAGTGGCAGTGTAGTAAAGCTTGTATGTCACACTTTCATTATTAAGCTAATGTACACATTATCTCAAGTACTCTGAATATAAAGTGACTAAAAACGGAAAGCGTATCTTCAATTTTGGCAACCAAAAGCTGCTGCTGCTGCTGCTGCTTCCAGGAGTTTGTGTTGAACCCCGGCTGTTTTATACGACTGTGTTCTTCAACCAGTCGCCACATGATTTTCTTGACCGCTTTGTCTATATCTCACAATTGTCAACATAGAGCCTGAATTCTACTTGCCCTTTTATTTACACCACTTCCACTTTATGCATCACATAATCCAATTCAGACCCAGGTCAACCCAAACCTCAGCCTCATGCAGGGCGTATTGTATGCATGTTGAACCCAAAACACAAGCTCTTATTTATTACACAGAAAGGAGCTCACCAGTTGGAAAACGGCCATCATAGTTTCTCAATATCCATTGTGAGGTAATCAAATCACCAGTTTTATCTGAGTAACCTAAATATATTATTTTTACAAACAAAGAAAAGCATCAAATCTTCATGTGTGACACGCTGACACTCTTATTCCAATAACCCATGAAGCTCCCCAACATATTACATGAATGGTTGTGACAAATTGTGATACCTTATTTATAACTTTAACATTATATATATATTTCTTATAATCAAGGATACAGTATATTGTAGGGAGTTTTGTTGTTTGATTAGCGATGAACCCATGGATGTATAACGAGTGCTGGATACAGCGTTTAATGCGGTGCCCCATTCATTCCTATCAAAGTTGGTCGGTGGAGCATGAAGCAAAAAAAAAAATCACCTGGATCTTCCGGTGATCTTCCCCATCCATGGACTTGTACACTCGCACAAGCGTCTCCTTCGACCCCGCCTACAAGCACTCGATCTCGGGCTCATTCGCATGAATAAAGGACGTGAACATGACTCTGGGTTTGGCTGTGGAGTAGGGTTGCACGGTGTACCGATACTAAAAAGGTACCGCGGTACCCATACGTTCAAAACTATACGGTTTTGCAGATTTTAAGTATCCATACTTTATTAATAGCACGTGATCAGAGCGCACTCACTGCTCCGCTCCCTGTCATGCTGCCCAGCGTTGACTGCAAGGGGGCGTGGCTGCCCAGCGCTCACACACTAACAGGCAGCGCTCACTCACAGGAAGACAACATAGCGTCAAGTGCCGGAGCTTTTGCTGACCATCGGCTTTTTGTAAAAAAAGATGTCGGAAGTGAAATCTGGAAATACTTTGGCTACATTTCAGACAGTGTTTCAAAGCCACTCAGACCAAGGGAGGCATCACGTCAAACATGGCAAAGCACCTTTCAGACAGACACACGGAACTTTTCAAAGAGTTCAAAGAACGACGGGTAAGCAAATGTGATTATAAACATGCTGCACACCTTAAGCTCACCCACATACAGCCTAACACGAGTAGCCTTAGCCTAGTTTAACCTAAGCCTATGTGATCATGAGGTCACAATGCACACGTTTACTAAATGAAATGCAATTGATGCAAAATGGCTACATGCTGGTGGATCTTGAGCTAATTCTTTAATAATTTCTAATAATTATTTGTAGTTAAGGAAAAATAATTATTCCATGATTTAAGATAAAATATGAACTCTACAATTGCTCATACTTATGGAAGGAACTATGTAGTCATCTGGTCAGATACGGACAAAAGGCCCACATAGCCGTGTATTATCAATGCTACGATGGCACCATGTAGTTTTCATTAATATCTTGCTGTAGGCTAATACTAATATTAATGCCATTTGTTAAGTGTTCAAAAAGCTGGGCAGGAACAAGCTGGTAAATAGGGAACCATAAAGATGTTTTATTTATTACTATTATAGATACATATACCAGTATCGTATTTGTGGTATTCATGGCAGGTATCATATCGAAATTATAATTTTGGTATGGTGACAACCCTACTGTAGACCAAGAGCGGATCCTGGCACCCAGTTTGCCTCGTGTTTTGTGTGCAGCAAGTGTCAGTTTTAGGCTAATGTTATTTCTGTAAGTTATGCTAAAGCATTTTGGTGGAATGCGTCTTGTTAGACAGTGGAACATTCAGTGCGTTCTGTCCATCAGTAAATTTTATGCATTACAAAAATGTATTTCCCAAATGTGATTCAATAGGGAAAATAATATTTTTGGGCCCAATATCATTACGTGACGGACCAGGAAGTTTTAATTCCACGGTTTTGACCACCGTTTTAATATTTGTTTCAAAGCCTCGTTCTGTACCTGGGGCTTTGATGAAACTGCAAGAACAACAAACCACACCTTTACCAGAGCACTTCCCATTTTTGCCTCGAGAAAGAACACACTTTTCCCTTAGCTCCCAGTCCAACCAGTTCCACAGACAACAGCCTCTTCTCAGAGACAGTTTTATGTAGTTTGTTTTTCACTCGAGATCCGGGGAACCATGTTAAGCTGTTCACTGCGAGAAGGGGATCCAAGGCTGAGAGGACCACCGTTCTCTAAGCGCTTCTGAGATATATCAAGGTGTTCCGTGTTGTGGTCATGCTACTCACACTCGCCTCGCACTCCATAGATGCTGAGGAACTCTACATCCAGCAAGCTGTTGTGTTGATCGAGGACGCCGTACAGGTAAATGCAATGACTTATTCCTCTCTTTGTGAATAATAAGAAAACGGTATCATATTGTGTTACTTGTTGGACCTCCTTCTTATGTCGACCGTGCTCATTCTCCTTTGTAGATTCACATTACTGTAAGGCAGTCGTTCTCAAACTTTTTCTGTCACGCCCCACTTTAAATGAAGAAAAATGTTCATGCCCCAACAAAATGGTCTATGCTGACTTTTTATTGAAATGACTTTTTGTGACCTGTGCTTTTTCAAATAATGGAATAAGGAAAATTGCAATCACTTTCAAGTAAAACAAATGTGCAATCACTTTGTTAGAACAATGCAAATGAATTTATATATGCGCAAAAAAGCACACTGGCAAATATATATAGCTTATTGGGACTGCAATTAACCTGTTTTGCACTGGATATCTTTTCAAGATAATAACAATAAGTGCAACCTTTGAAAAACAAAACAAGTTCAAATATTTGGCAATAAAGAGTTTTACACTGCATACATTTTCAAAACAATAACGTGCAAATTAGTGCAGATTTGTGTGTCAAGTTTTATCAGCATTAGTGGCTGCAATGAGCCGGCTTTCCACTACAAATCTTTTTTAAACGGGGATACAGCCACTCTCAATTCATGCTCAATGTTGAGCTTTTGTTTTGAAGAGCAACAGCGGAAAAGCCGATCTCATGGAGTTTGGCTTTTGGCAAAATGCCAAGAATCAGTGAGTCGTCAAGAATCTTAGCCGTCGCGTAACCTGTTAGCGGTGTAACGTAAACATGTACATGAAGGTACAGGCATTTCAACATGTATTTATTAATGACTTAGTTTTATGTCTGTGTACTTTGGCCTTGTCTAATATGTGAAGTTCTCAATAAAAGGTCTTTCTGCATTTCCTCCTGCGCCCCACCTGTAGTACCAGTGCGCCCCACTAGAGGGGCGCGCCCCACAGTTTGAGAACCGCTGCTGTAATGTGTCCTAGATGAGAATGTCTGCCATAGAGTCTAACATGTGGAAATATTCCCTATAAGGGAAATATATTATTTCAGTATTTCTTACCACGTCACGCGTTGACTACTGTCTTCTTTCCATTGTCTGCTCGCTTCTAGTACCGCTCCATCAACCACCGGATGGACGCTCGCTCCCTCTCCCTGTATCGATGGTACTACTCCAGGTTATGCCAGTGGTGAGTTCAAGCCGTTCAAACACCTGCTCAGGGCTGTGGATAAAACTGTCCCCGAGTAGATGTTTGCAAAGAGCTAACGTTGTAGGGCCACACGTCTGCGGGGACCGAAACGGTACAGATGCTTATTGTTTTAGGGCTTTTGTGACGGACGATTTGAAATCCGTTTAGCTGCTTCAGGATGGAATAGAGGTGTCGTTACTGTTATTGGTCACACTTGTGCTTTTTCCTGCTCTGAAAAGTCCCAATGCTGAGATTGGACATACTTCACTTTGGTATAAAAGTCGACTAACCTGTCAGCGTTGATTCAACTGACAAAGGACCTAATGAACAAAAGGGAAATTCTTGCAAGGTGTCCTGTCATCTTTGAGCTGGACGGGAACAAATATGTATGACATACATACACATGACATGTATACAAGTCACATTAATGACTCAAAATACAAGGTGACGAAAAATGGTGATGCCTGTTGCCAGCCTGGCAACCTCTTTAACAAGTTAGTGATGTGCCTCGTTCTAAGCCATGTTTTCTCTGATATGCCTGCATCCATTGATCCATCCGCTCACCCGTCTTTCCCTGCACCAGGGGCTTGGGCCTAGCAATCGCGGTGGATTTGCTGCTGGCGTTTGTGGAGCGCCCGTCCTCCATGTCCGTCTCCTCGGACCCCCGGATTCGCCTTCCGCCCTGGGAGCCTCCCTGCGGCTTCACCCAAAGCATCGAGATTGTCTGCCTTGTCGTCTTCGCTCTTGACCTCGCCGTTAAGGTAGGCACAGCCAGGGTGGTAGACGTTTGCCCCCAGGACACTGGCAGCTGTCTGGTTAAACTATGTATGTATGTATGTATGTATGTATGTAATGTTTTCAATAATCTTGCTGCTTTCAACAGTTATTTTCTTCATTTTAGGCCGTTTGAACCACTGCTTCACGCCTTGTGTTCTGTCCTGCAGGGCTACTTGATTGGCTGGGAGGAATTCAGAAAGAGCAAATGGCTGATTGGCTATACGGTGGTCATTACGTTCTCTGTCATGGACTGGGTGTTATCTGTCAGCATGGCGTGTGATGAGGTAAGGCCGCCCTAATCGGTCACGCTTCCCTTGGCATGGCGTGCTTTGTGAAGGCGGCAACCTGCGGTTCTGCAAACTAAAGCCAATGCAGAAGTACCTTAAACGTGCATGCTTTCTAAAGGTCATCAGGAGGCGACTCTTCCAATTTACAAAAAGAAGTCAGATTGTATAGAAGTCTTGGAAAATGTTCCCTATTTGTCACTTGCTTTATTCCCTCAATATTGATTGATACGTGTACGGTCTCAATCTTTAGTTTCAAGTCTTCTTCAATACAACATGATGTTCATTTAGTAAATGATGGTACATTTAGAGTCAAATAGACCATACGTGGAACCATTTTACGCCTTTTGTAAGGGGTAAGAGGGACCTCCGAGATTCACCACTATTTATATTTGTTGATACAAAGTAGAGAGTCTCAATAAATTTGTTCAGCCAGTTTTCTGTTTTTCCACATACTGACTGACTCAAATCAAGAAGTTAGCTATTTAGATTTCCAATATCTTGTTGGATTTATAAAAAATAATGCCTACTTGAAAAGCCCTTAACTGGTGGCCTTAGTGTGTTAAACATATATTATAACTTCTGTAAGATGAACATAGGTCTCACAGTCAAAATCTAATATTTGTTAAAGCCAAATTAGTTTGCCTGAAAGTGCAATTAAGGTTCAGTTAACATTGGACAGCAGCACTGCTTCTGTGTATTCAATATATATATATGTGTGTGTGTGTGTGTGTGTGTGTGTGTGTGTGTGTGTGTGTGTGTGTGTGTGTGTGTGTGTGTGTGTGTGTGTGTGTGTGTGTGTGTGTGTGTGTGTGTGTGTGTGTGTGTGTGTGTGTGTGTGTGTGTGTGTGTGTGTGTGTGTGTGTGTGTGTGTGTGTGTGTGTGTGTGTGTGTGTGTGTGTGTGTGTGTGTGTGTGTGTGTGTGTGTGTGTGTGTGTGTGTGTGTGTGTGTGTAAAAGGAACACTGGTAGTGAGGTATACGATACAAACTAAAAAAACAACGTTATGTACGTAGACATTGCAGTGAGGATAAAAGGTGGGTTTGTTGACTGCATCTAATAGTAAACTCGATTTAAAAGCTCAGTAAAATATAGTGAGTTTGCATTCTGGACTTCAAACATGGAATATTCTGTGTTAGGAAGGGCCGACTGAGTTGATATGAATCACGATTACCCTGCATTCAAAACGGTGATCCTGTCTTTTCTCTGCCCTATCAAGAGATTTAGAGTACGGCGACTTGTCCGGCCGTTCTTCCTCCTGCAGAACTCCTCCTTGATGAAAAAGACACTGAAGTGCATCAAGAGGACTCTGCCAGAGATTGGCAGGTATGAAGAGCATCACACAACTGTTGTGTTAAAGTGGGGTTGTATGAGATGCTTATGTGTAGTCAGTGTGTGACCTACAGTAGATGGCGGTCAGCATGCCACCAAGAGACAGGAGTACCAGCACAGGAACAAAGTTAAAACACTTTATAAACTGCTGTGTAAAGAAAAACGTATTTTAGAACAAGTGTACTTTATATTTAGAATAAATGACTGTCCCGGGATGGTCGATCTTTACTGCCTGATTCATGATCATTTAATGCAACGTAATTTAAGCTGTTTGTTATTATTCTTTCTTGTGTTTTCTAATATAAAGTACAGGCCACTGTGATCAGAAATAACAATTACAGGAAAATAGTGCTATAACTCTTGCGGCTAATTAACCTGCACAAATATAAAGAGCCGAAAAGAGTGAAATTCACCCTTAACTGCGCTTCCAAGCAAATAGCGTTTCAATGCGTGCGTGCTATTTGCACAAAGTATTTCAATTAATTAATATTTACGTGTATCCCCCTTTCTATGCAAAAACAGTCCAATTCTCAAAGATCGGCGCTAATGGCCACATGCAGTTACAGTGTAATCATTAGTTCAGAGAGCTGTTGGTTAACTGAAGCACATTTATATGAGGTGTAACTTTATCTTCTTTGACAGTCTGAGGGAGTGCTTTTGAAAACACCCAACGGCACTGACGGACAAGGATATTAAATTCCAATTGTGTTTTTTCTAATATTCCAGCCTGGTCTCCTAAAAATTTTGTTCCAATGCAACAAAACTACATTTGTGTTTTGTATTGAAATGATTACAAATCAACAAAGTTGTGCAAGTCCACGAGGGGAGGAGGTTAGGGTGGATGGATGAGATGGCAGTTCCTATCCTTTGCAAACGTACTGCATTTAACCCAAAACATCATATTGTACTAAAACATACCAAGTAGTTTATTTGCCCAAACCTAAACTTGAAGTTTTGAAACCACTAAAGCACCATGCGGGATTAATACACTATAACCTTGATATACTCGTATGTTGAAATTAAGCATATCTTTGAACAAAGGTTTGCAGATGTAACATTTTACTCTGGCGACTGGGTTGTTAGATTCCTTGACTGAAGTTCTGAAGAATTCCTCTGCACCATCGTCGGCAAGAACTTGTACCTTGGAAGTGTTTTCCTCTCCTCCATTGTTCTGCCCACCGTGTTGGCTCAAAGGCAACATTAATACAGCGATGGTCAGATGGTGCTTTCAGCCGCCACATTTGTTTGATTGTGTAATGCCTGCACAGGTGGACACGAGTCATCCAGTCAGCAAAAGTTATTTCAGTTATACTTATTGGAAAAGTTAATTCCATTCCATTACTAATTACTCAACAGCAAAAGTAAACGCCATTAGCGGAGGAAGCGAGAGCTGAGGGGGACAGAGTGACAGTGCACTTGGCTCTGTCAGTGGGTCGCTGCTTCCCTTTCATGTGGCCACAGACTGACGGCGATATACTCTGACTTCACCACTTCCACTTTATCACACTCTGCTCCCTGATTCTGGTACAGAGCCCAGCAGTACGTCCAAGTTCCAACAATGCATTGAATTTAAAATCCTGAACGGTGCAGAAGGATTGTTTGCTGCTGTGAATCTGTTGAAGGTATTTCAGACACCAATGTTAAAAGACTATTAGAAGCTTCCTTCATAACGTTCACATTTTAATTCTAAATCAACATTTGATTGTGGAGCAGTCTGTCCATTCTGTTTTTAAAGCAGTATTTCTGCATAGTTGCAGATAAAGATCAGGCTATACTAATACTGTATTATACTATTAAACTATTTGTATAGATTCCAGTGGTGGCTGCGTCCGATTGTGTCGAACTGGTGGGATTGAAATCATTCCAGAGTGTTTTAAAGGACAAAAATCAAAAGGTGTGGAAAAAAGATTGATGTAATCATTTCCAGAATTCACGGCACTTAACGAAATATTTAGCTAGGACTGTTTAGACTTTCAAAAAAGTAAAAGACAAAACTGACTCATTTAATCCGGTGACTCGCGTAATTAAAATTGAGTTTGTTTGTTAAATAAATGTTTCCGGTTAATGACGTCATAAAGTAAGCTTCACAGTTGGAGCACTTCCAAGACTCAGAAGGATATGAAAACTCTCCCAGTTAAATCATCTGTGCAAAATATGAGCAACTCTTTTAGAAACCGTCTGACAAAATAATTATTTGTACATCAAGCTTTAAAGAGTCAACTACGACTCCCAATTTCTGTAAGAAATCATCCAATCGGAGAGCTTTCAAATCTGTTGTTTGCACCTCTAAAGCTGACGGTTCACACTTTCTAGAAACCCGATGAAACTGTTTGCCGTTTGGATTCTGGGTTAGTTTTGGGTTATTGGTTTAATGTTACGAGCTGCAGGAGCAGACATACGGAAACTGTTGCAGCGTTGACTAGATTATTTTCTATAGTTTTTTTTAATTAAAGAAATGTGAATTTTCCACAAACTAAATTAAATTAAATACAAATTTAAATTATTAAAGCTGGATGGCCATTGCATTAACCTGTTATACGTTGAAGTCAGTCAAGAGACTCTTGAAACATTTTTGACGTGTGTGTGTGTGTGTGTGTGTGTGTGTGTGTGTTCTGTCTGTGTAGTGTCTTCCTGATGCTAGCGCTCCACCTGTTCCTCTTCACTCTGATCGGCATGCTGCTGTTTGCTAAAACCGATGTGAGTTCACGTCACGCCCTTCTAAATAGTCACTTCTGTACTGTACTGCAGACGCTCTGGCTTTTGTTGACGGGTGTCTGTCTGGCATGTCTGGACATGTGCCAGACTGTGATGGCAACTTAACAGCCGAGGGTCACCGTCCAAAAATGTACTGAAAATTCAGTTGGAGAAGAAGACTAAGAATAATGTCACAAAGGCGGTTTGGATGGATAGGATAACAAATAAGTTTAAACAAGAGCAACACTTTTAACACCTTAATTAGCTTTGAAGCAAAAAAAAAAAGGCAGCAGAGAGGAATCAAGAAATCCTCCCCGGGAACAGAGCGCTACGTCCTGAGGTCCACTTCATTCGTCTAGCCAGGGATGATGGCACATTAAAGTCAGAAAGAGCACAATATTGATTATTCAATATTTCTGCCTGTAGCAACTTAAAATTAGAAGTTGATGGATATCTGATATATTTGTTTAATGTTGGTAAAACCATTAGTGGTTGCAGTTGGTGCTCATTTCCTCACTCAGAAACATGTTCAACTAAAGAACTATCAAAGCATCCAAACTAACTAACCAACTCCCCCTGTGTTTTCTATTCAGGATCCAAAGAAGAACGGGCAGTGGAAGAAATATTTCAGGGACCTGCCCACTGCTCTCACCTCTCTGCTGGTGCTGCTCACCACAGCCAACAACCCCGATGGTACTCCGTCAGTCTCCATGATACACCAACCTCCTTTTTATGTGATGGCCCTATTTTAAACTTGTCTTCTGTCCTGTCACAGTGATGATCCCTGCCTACTCCCTGAAAAGAGCCAACGCCATTTTCTTTATGATCTTCAGTATGATTGGTAAGCAGGGATTGTCGTCGTCTGTGTCGGTGCCGCGGCTTTAAAAGGAGAGTTCGGATGTTTTTGAAGTGGGGTTGCAAGAGTTACTTCTCCAGAGTCTGTGTATTACTACCTACAGTAGGTGGAGGACCAGCACAGAATGTTCCGCTGTGGACGGGACTGCTAAACAAGTCAATATTAGATTAAGTTTACGCTATATTTTGAATACATACACTGCTTTACCCTGCTGGCAGACAGCCCTTTTGCCAACGTGGATCTGATGCCGTTTAACTATGCTCTCTAGAATGTCATGACAAAAAAGCAGTCATTTTGACACAGGATTCACTGGTGTAGCGCCGCCTCCATCAGTTAGTCTGTTTGTGCTATTGCGTGACTGAAAGGTTTGTTCAGGTCTACCAAAGTCACGCAATAGCACAAACAGACTAACTGATGGAGGCGGCAGTAGAGAGGCAGTTCCCATGTTCTGCAAGGTAAACATGGCATTGAAGAGATCCAAGATGACACCTTTAGTTCCCCTGTAGAAAGGGCTGTGAGGTAAAGGAAAAGCACAGGGAGCACTCCTCACTGTCTCTCCCACTGCCATCTGCTGTATGCAATACACTGACCATGGACGAGGGGCCTCACACAAAACATTCAAACTGGCCTTTCAAGTAATAATAGTAGATCATTGTGTTGGCGTTAAAAGCAAAATAATTGTTTTGAGTGATATTTCTGTCTTTTTTTTGGCTTCCTGGCAGGAACCTACTGCCTGATGAACTTAATGACGGCCATCATCTATAACCAGTTCAGGGGCTGTTTGCTGGTAAGTCACACATGCATGCAGCTGAGGAGCATTTCATCACCCTGATGGTTATCTTACGGTTAAAGCTCCTACATACTTTAAAACACCAACTACAAGCGCAGTCTGTTTAGATTGTGTGCGGCACACAGCATTAATGTGAGGCTGTGATGTGTGATCATTTTTTACCAAACAAATCATGACTACTCTGACTTAATTATGCCCGGCTGGAAAGGAAGGTATGTCTTATGGAAAAACTAAGCCCTGGCAGTCATCAGACATTTTCCCCAGCAGACGCCCAGCATTGAGTAATGATTTTGTGCTTTACCTAAATTCAGAAAATCTTTTTATTTGTATTTTATTTAGGTCTTTAAAAGCATAGCCTCCACCTACTTTACTTTCTATAAGTGCAAACTATGTTGTAAAGGCTGACTTTTCTCGAGACTTCTGTGGGATTCCGGCCAGATGGGAGTCAACTAATGACAGTTTTGGGAGCAGCAGAGGGGAAATGGGAGTGGCCGAGATGGGGATCATAATACCAATAGATACGTGTGTGTACATGTTCCATCAATACAACGTTCTAATATGAATAACAGGAATTAAGTAATGCACACAAATTCAAAATAATTTTAATTTGTGTGCTTTTACTCCACCCGGATAGCCACACCTACCTCTACTTTTTCTATTTTCTACTTTTTACATCAGTGGTTTTGCATGTTTTAGAGCATTTCCCTACAAATCATGGGTACTATACATTACATCTCTCTTGCAGTCAGTGTAGCTGTGGTGTATTTTTATATACATTTTTGGCATCCATTTGTTTCCACTCATTTCTCTACAATGGACAAAGAAATCCTTCAGCAAAGTCTAAATGGCCCTGAAAGATGAGAAGTAGTAGCTACTGCATTACCTGTACAGGCGTGTACTCAGAAAAAGACCTTCCGGCCACATGTTCACTCGAGGACGTGCGTGGAGCAGGTAGTTGAGTTGTGACTGCCATCTTCTGGAAAACAATAAGAGTCTTGATTTATAGCGGTCTGACAATATACACCCTCGGATATTACACATTCCAAGGCATCATTATCTGTACTGGAGCAATAAAAAGGCAAGAGACACAAACATTGTGCATTTCCCGCAATATGAAGGGAAATCCGTTTGACTGTACACTCAGGGGATCTTTCTGATCGTGTTTTTTGGTCCAGATGTCGGTCCAAACGTCCATCATCCGGAGACGACTGGGGATCCGAGCTGCTTTCCAAGTCCTGAGCTGCCAGGGAGCCCGGCAGGCTGCTGAGTAAGACAGACACATCTCATCTTAGTTGCATCGTTTCACAGTAAACGGGTGGTGTGGTGCGGACCGCTCAGAATATCCTCACAATGAGCAGATAATCACAGAGACGGTTGTTTCCTCTGGTCAGGGAGTGTGTGGCTGTTGATCTGGTGATGAAGGTGATGTCCAGGGTCCAGATGAAGAGCTACTACAAAGAGGCCATCACTAAGGTCAGAGCAGACGCCACACCGCTCTCACCACACTCACAAGTCTGTGTTTTTGTCTGACAACACAAGACTGGGACTTTATTTTGTGAGGCTTGTTTTAAACATTGTATTGCTAAGTTTGTAAAACAAATTAAAAAAAAAAAAATACATAGATATAAATTCGCTTAATTAAGTAATTTGAATAATAAATCATACAACAGCATGTATCTTAATATAACATAATGTTGGCATCAGAACACATTCAGATGAGAGGATGCGTCCTCTGGTTCTTTCCCTTGACTGTTTTCCTTCAGGAGGTGCAAAAGTATGCAGATGGTGGCTACATGGACCGAGAGGAGTTCAGGAAGATGTTTGATGATCTGAACGAAGACCGCATTAAGGAGGTAGAGAAGTACCCAAGGGGCATTGCTGCCTTAAAGATTCCTTCAAGATTTCCTTTCACATCTGTTTCATGCTTCTGACTGTGTGTGTGTGTGTGTGTGTGTGTGTGCGTGCGTGTGTGTGTGTGTGTGCGTGTGTTTATCCAGCACCCTCCTTTGCCTCAGTACAACTCTCCGGTCCTGCAGAGAATCCAGGTGGTCTTCACTCACTACTTTCTCATGATACTTGGCAACATTATGGCACTGGCCAATGTCATCTGCATATGTGTAAGCTGCACACACACACACACACACACAGACACAGTATATACATGTACTGTATATACAACCTCATACTCTGCCATATGGCAATATTACCTTTTGTGTGTGTTTCAGACCTTCCTGGTGCTGAATTCTGAGAAGTCCACGACAGAGAGAGACTACTACATCATCGAGGTGAACACAGTCATGTGTGTCTTACGGGTGTTCATGGTCCACAGAGGATGATTCCTAATCAACCCCCTAAACCTTACCCCTGACTGAATATTAAACCCTGATGTTTTTGTTGATCAGGTTGTTTTTTTTTTATTTTATTTTATTTCAAACACATTTGTTGATTTTGTTCTCATATGAATAACATTAATAATTCACACCACTTATATTCTCATAGTACAAATCTGTCTTAATGGGGGAGCTAGAGAACAAAGTGTTAAACAATAGCAAACTCATCAGCCGGTCACTCGTTTTATCCGATGGTCTAAAATTAACGTTGCAGCTTTGTTAAAATGATGACCATAGCCTCCTTCATAAAGGAACTGACCTCAGTGTTCCACTGTCCAACCATCAGATCGTCAACCTGTGCTTCATCCTTTACTACCTGTTTGAAATGTGCGTGAAGATCTTTGCCTTCGGATGGAAAGGCTACCTGTCCTACAGGAGCAACATATTTGACTGCTTCCTGAACATCTTGCTCTTGGTAACCACCCACTCTTTAATATTGTTATATTTAGGAGAACCCAGCTGCACTTTAGTCAAAAGTGAAAAGATGAAAGATTTGCTTTTTCTGTTACACAGCCCAGTCAGTAGTAATGCTAGCAGAACAAGCTTTTAGTATAGTGTCCTATAGCATTTGTCCTGTTGATCTTTGGTGGCTTGAAGGTTTAGACTGCTGTTTAGTATGACAACAAATAATAATTGACCAACTTACAGCAGTGTGTTAAAAGTGTTGCTGTGTCATTGAGTGACCATGTATCCAGCCTGATTATTAAAGGAGTCATTCATCATTTAAAGGGATGGCCATCCTGGCTTTGTCAAAAGATAATAAAATATCTCAATTGTTTAATCTGTACAAGAAAACAACATGTTTGTGGTGTTATGGGGAGCGATGTGCCGGGCTGTTTCTTGACAGTGGCCAGCCACCAGCTGAGATCTTCTCAACTTACTTTTACTCTCTTACTTATCTGTTTTTTTTCCCCCATCAGATCCTACAGATCACTATATTGTTCACCTACAGGCTTCCTTATTCTCATTGGTAGGTTTGTGTTTTCTTCTAATCACTTTCAAGTGAAAATGTGTCCATGATGGTTCACAGTGAAGTCGCGGGAATGTTTCAAGTTTTGCGTTTCAAACGTAACTTTATTTAACAAGATCCAGGACAGACAAACAAAAAAATACAACATTTAAAAAAAGAGAAAAGAGAAAGCCACAATCTAAAGTTAGGAGTGAAATGCTGCTTATGAAAGACTCAGAATGGTTATTAGCTGAACACAGGAATATCGTGTGTGTGTGTGTGTGTGTGTGTGTGTGTGTGTGTGTGTGTGTGTGTGTGTGTGTGTCTCAACAGGGACCCTTCCTCTGAAGGTGTACTGTCTCTGTGGGACTTGCTTCGTCTGATCAACATGCTGATTGTGTTCCGCTTCCTGCGCATCATCCCAGATATCAAGGTGCACAGCAGAACTCACACACTAACTCGTCGCTTGTAGCCAAATGAAAAGAACAATAATGCTATATGTGAAAACATTGTGCATATCCATGCTAATGACCCGTACACAAGATTTCCGCATTGTGTCCTCTCTCACAACACCAATCTACATTTACAGACACTGCAGTCTCATCGCAATCACATTCCTGTGTCTTTCTGCCCCTTGTTGTCTTCCCGTTGTTGTCCAGCTCCTGGCTTTGGTCGCAAGTACAATGTTGGACCTGGTGAAAAACCTCAGAGCCTTTGCAGGGATCCTGATCGTGAGTCAGCATACTTGGAGGAGCAGTGTGTTTTTCATTTGTGTACAGTCACCTGATAATAAGAACCATTGGGTTGTCTGTAGCTTAGAATGAGCATTTCATGAGCCGTTCACATCTACATAGGGAGAGGGTCCTCTTCCGTGGAGTTCGCCATGTTTCTACTGTAGCCCAGAACAGACAAACCAGGTGGCAAACCGCCGGTGCTGAAAATTGAAGCCAATGCGAATAGCAATAAGAAGTCAGATTGGATAAATGACTACTTCTTACTTGATTTATTCCCTCAGTAAACATTGTAAACATGAGTTTATGGTCTCAATCTCTAGTTTCAAGTCATTCTGTAAATGATGGTGCATTTAGAGTCAAACCCTTTCACAGTGTGCTTTCAGTTAATTCTAACCTTTTTGGTTGTTTCACATTTTTCAGTTTGGTTTGGTTGTAATTAGCTCCACCCTGTCATCCCTCTTTTGGGACCACAACACAAGATGGCCAAAATGCCAAACCCCAGGCTTCTCCATAAACCAATGGGTGACTGGGTGAAGTGACCACTTCCCATATAATTAAATTCCGTTTATTTTGTATAGCCAAAAATTACACATTTGCCTCAGAGGGCTTTACAATCTGAAGACCATAATCTAAACTACCAATAATAATAGCAACATTGGGTTTAGTAGAATAAGAAAAGCAGCAATGGTATTTATTGGCAATGCAACTACTACTATTACTACTAATAATAATGATAATAGCAGGGTCCAGATAAAACAACGATCCACGTAAACCTGTGAGGAAAGAAAGCACAAAGACTCCAGAAAAGGCGCAAAGTTAGTAATGTGCATTAACGGTGCATGAATTCATAGAGAAGGAAATAGAGAAGAATCTCCAAAACTCACCACTAGATGCCACTAAGTCCCACACACTGCTCCTTTAAATCAACCAGGGGATCTACTCTTACATTTTGCTCTGGAAATATGTTATGAATTGGTAACTTTTGTGTCAATGGAATCCCGTCACAAAAACATTTTATGTATGAAATATAAAATAAAAGCCTAACATGGGGAATGGGTTGGTGTCTTCTTCACGCTCTCTCTGCAGGTGGCGTACTACGTGTTTGCAGTGCTTGGGATCTGGCTGTTTGAGGGAGTCATCAAACTTCCAGAGATGAGGTATGAGGTCATCTGCAGTAAGAGCACATGGCGGAGACATTTTATTTCGGTTGGCAAAGGAAGCAGAAACACTAACTCATGTTCACAATCCGTATACCTACAATCCTGAAAGTGGGATGAGCAGCTGAAGTCTGTAGCCTACACATTAGAATAACAGAGGCACCCTCTGACTTCACAAGCCCTACCTCTCTTTACAAGCTACTTGATCCAAATAGTGGAGATCCTTCATCGGCGATATTCAGTCAAAATGTGTTTCCCCTCATTTAAAAAGCAACACTGCAACATGTATTTTGATGTGTTCCTGTGTAGAGGCAGAATATGCACCTCTACATGTGTTACATAGAGTGATAGGAATCTGAGGTGTGTGTGTGTGTGTGTCCCAGTGTGATCTCCAATACCTCCATGGAGAACATGGCCTCAAACTTGACCATGCAGTGTGGCACCTATGAGGAGCTGGGATACTGGCCAAACAACTTCGATGACTTTGCTGTGAGTAACAAGACTGCAGTCAGACCTTCGTCGTTGTGTACAAGCTCGAATCTGGGATCCAAAATCTGCGTTTTTGATTGATTTACATATCTACCTTACTGTGTGGCTCTTCATAATGTAATTATTTACCTGTTTGACATTTGCTGATGATGAGCACCGATTGTGTTGTGATGGGTTAGATGGTGATTTAATCTTTTTGCACCGCTGAAGGCTGCTGGGAAATACAGCGAACAAAAATCCATCAGAGTGAAAGTAGAGTATCTCTCTCTCTCTCCCTCTCTCTCTCTCTCTCTCTCTCTCTCTCTCTCTCTCTCTCTCTCTCTCTCAGGCAGCCATCATTTTGCTGTACGATATCATGGTAGTCAACAACTGGCAGGCCTTCCTAACAGTATACAACAGATACGGCACACCGTAAGAAGACATGCACGTTTGACAACGCCGGCAGCTGACAATGGTGACGGATGATGATGAGCGTGTTTTATTTATTTTTCTCCCAGGTGGTCGAAGGTCTACTTTGTGACTTGGTGGCTCACCTCCTCTGTCATGTGGGTCAACTTGTTTGTGGCAGTCATTTTAGAGGTCAGTTCCCTCAGATGGATCCATGCATACATACAGACATACATGCATACAGACATGCATACATGCATGTATGAGGTAAGTTGAACTGCAGTGTAACTTTGGAAACACAACGATCAGTGTCAAATGTCTGATGGATCACAACTCGTAGTGTACTCGCTCAAGTGACGCAAAATAACTCAAAGCTAAAAATAAAATAAAAACATTGACAAACCACACGTCACATTTTCCTTTGGCCTTTTATCTTTTTTAATGATAAGATCATCAGTGATCTGTTCGCAGCACGGTACGCAAGTACCAATGTTTTGAAGCGGATATTACAAACTACGTAATAAATGCGGTAATCAACGCCAATGTTTTCTGACAGAACTTCACCTATAAGTGGGACCGGAGTCACAGCTGCACTGTCACCGACGTGGAGAAGATCAGATTTGAAACCTCTGTTCAGTTCATGTTCAGGTAGGTTGGCGCTGCAGTCGTCGTAAATCGTGAACAAAATAAATATCACAGCTCACTCCTTGACTTGCCCTGTCTCTCTCTCTCTCTCTCTCTCTCTCTGCAGAGAGCAGATCCAGGAGCCGACCGAAGAGGAATTACTATGTCAATTAAACCAACACCCCCACTTACATCTACACTGGTGACACACACACACACACACACACAAAACACACAGCACCAGCACCTACATGCACACGCGTTTCAAGAGACTGCTTCTAATTAAGTCTATCTTGTGGTGAAAGCACTGAGATGTCAATGTTACAACAGTCTACTACAAGTGTATATGGAATTATTTACTTCTACTGAAACGAGTAGGTTCTAATTATGGGATTCATGGCACACTGCGAGCTGCAGTTTCAGTTGTACTGAGACGTCGTGCCGTTGGTTGAGGTTGAACGGGAGTGGGTGGAGCCAAAGAAGCACAAGTTGTGTCAATTCCATGCTGAAGTACTATTCAGTATCTATTAACGTCTTCGCTATAACCGCACATGAATATAATCAAACTGTACAGAAATCTACGACCCACATTTTCAAATGTTATGAGACTACGAGTTTCACGAGAGTGAAAACAAAATGTAATTGACTTCCATATGAATTGATGTGAAAGGGGGAGGTTTTTTTTTTATCCAAAGAACTAACATACACTGTACCAATATACACAATAATATTAATTCTGTGTTAATCAGGCAGAAACCACCAAAAAAATTAAACAGTGCCTTAAACCTGCATTCTCTTTACTTACCACCAGGGGGCGACTCCTTGTTGTATAGAAAGAAGTCTGTGAGAAAATGACTACTTCTCTCTAGATTTATTCCCTCAGTAAACATCGTAAACATGAGTTTATGGTCTCAATCTCTAGTTTTAAGTCTTCTTCAATAAATCATGATGTTAATTTAGTAAATGATGGTGCCATTTAGAGTCAAACAGACCATAAAGCAGGGTATACTTTAGGGCGTGGCAACAAGGTGATTGACAGGTCCCTACCAGGTCTGGAAGTTTCATAGTATGTTTACAATTCATGACTATTCAGCATCACTTGTATTAACTCCACCCTCTCGTGTCACCTCTGGTTTCAAAGACAAACAAAATGTCGACTTCTGAAACGGCAAAATTAAATGTGGGTTTTTCCAAGTATATTGTCTCGTCACACTCTGGTATATGGGTCGGCAAAGTGTATGTATGTATGTATGTATGCATGCATGCATACATTATATTATATAAAAACTGCTACTGTAAAATGATGATTATCTTTATGTTGCTTGTTTACAAAGAATTTGTAAGAACCGATTTGGATCTTTCACTGGCTGCAGTCACTAAAACTGTCAAACAAAAAAAGAAAAATGGAGAAACTCCAATGTTTCTAACAATTCACAAGAATGAATTAGAATCCATCCTGATTCGTTTTGATAAGCGTGACTCACCCATTCACCGCAGGTCAGAGTTACACAAACTTTTAGCTTGGCACGAACAACAACAGAGGAGGCACACCCAACACGTTTAGTGTGGCTCAACCGCAGGAGGCACAGCAAGGAAATAAACTCCGCTGGTATGAGTATGTGACGCAAGTTATTTCATATCTTTATAGCCCGATGTCAAATTTGCCTCAAGGGGCATTACAATCCGTTTCAAAGATCTTACTTTCATGGGGAGAAAATGGAAGAAACCTCAGGATGAGCCACCGAGAAGGGATCCTTCTCTCAGGCAAAGTATAGATGGATAGCAACTTTATGGTTCAGGTGGATCATAGGATTCATAATAAACGTTGCATGCCAGCTTCAATTTTATTGGTTGTGACATAGAAATATGTTGCTTGTTAACACCTAAAAGTGGCCAAACCACTTCAGCCAGAAAACTATAAAAAGAAATGGACGCTCTTGTGTTTCGCACGCTGCAAGAAAAAAACATCAACCAGGAAACAGGAAACACACCTCTAACTGGAAATCACTAGAGGGCATTCCCGCACACCCTAGTCTCTGCACATTACTGAACGGAAGTGAAACATAATCGCCTGACACATGTCCCACATTATTATTATTATTTCCTGATGAAATGCTGCACTTCTCTGCCTGAAAACCAGTCACTTGTTGACACAGTTAAAGCTGAAATCTGATCCCCTCGTTGGAAGTCAACGTAGTGTTTAACACTCGAGTGTGTTTGAACATTCGCACCTATTAATGTGACTACTTTATATTCACGCCCGAGACCCCAACATGTCATTTAGAGAGTGACATACATTTCTAGAAAGTGCCTCTGTATTTATATGAATACATTCAAATGTAAATGCAGTTTATTTGTAGAAAAGAAACATATATATATAATATATATATTTTAATCGAAAGGTTTGGATGTGTAAAGGGAAGTAGGAATGCAACTGATATTTCAATTATCTTGAGATACAGCTTGTATGTCACTCTGCATTTTGTGAACTGTTGTAACTGTATAAAGATTTCTAGAAACAGATTTTAAATAAATATTTTGAGAAAAATCCAAAGACTTTGTGATTTTATTGATTATTTTGTTTTATCAAGAGAAGGACTTTGGGGGGGGGGGGGGGGGGGGGTTCACCTTCCTCTCAATTTGTAATGAGATGTATTCTCGAACACCATAGCGAGGTCAAAGGTCATGCAGAGGAATTTGTGTTTGTTTTAAAAAATAAATTACATTTAGTTTACATTACATCCAAAGAGGGGCATGTGTCGGTTTGCGACCCCACTGTTCAGAAGTCTTCTTGTATCAACCAATTTTATTTGTTAGAACTTTTGCCATATTAATAAAACGTAGTATTGAACACATGGTTTAAATGGGTTTCTCTAAAAGCACCAGACAGCGTTTTGTTCTCGTGACCGAGCTCTCTGTAGTAATTTTGTGGTTATTCTTCCTCATTTCTGTGTGTATCAGTGTTTTGTATGAGTCAAAGTATCTATCTATCTATCTATCTATCTATCTTCATCGGGGTGAATTTTTTAATCCGGCTCCTCTGTATTTTTTTCTGGACAATATCAGATCTTGTTATATTCATTAATTAATGTTATGTTTACTTGTTTTTGGCTTATGGCAAAAACCAGTACCATTAAAATTCCCCTCTAACAACAATTAACAACGATTTGAATAAAACTACGTGGTTGGACAGGAACTTGCGCAATGTGGACCCTTTTAGATTATTCTGTACAGGCAGTTCTTTGAATAAGACTGCACTTGTTTTTATTTCAGTGTGCAGAAACGTACCCCTGTAACAGATCATTAAAATGTGTAGCACGTTAAATTGAGTATCATTTCAATATTCAACTGCAAGTTATGGAAACATATCAAACACAGAGAAGTGAGAACACCTAGCATAGATGACTCAATTTAGAGTCATCTATTAACCTCAGCTGCATGAAGCCGGAGGGAACCCACGCTTACACGGGAGGACTCTACGCAGAAGGACTGTACACCCGGGAATCGAACCCGCATCCCTCTTGATGTGAGGCGACAGTGCCGGCCACCTGGCAGCCCCGGCTGATACCAATTAGAAAAGGGCGTGTGGTGCGTGGTTTAGACTGTAGAGGGCACCATCTCGCCTCACGGCGGAGAGTCTGCTGGCTACTGTTCAGAAGAAGAAGAAGAAGAAGGGGAAAGCGGAAGTGTGAGAACCAAAACACATGTGTTGAACAGTTGTTCTGCACCTAGACAGCGTTGCGTTTCCTCCCGTTTTCTTCGTGAAGTTGTCGGCAACGTGGAAATGGACGGTAAGTTTCATTTACGAGAGGGAAGTGACGTTTCGCTTCACGGGAGGCAACACGTCGTTGTCCCTGACCCAGAAACCCTCTCTTTCAAATCCAACGATGTGTTCTCTCTCTCCACTTTGACCGGCTGCCAGTCGGTCAAACGGCTCTTTAACGTGATCATATCTGTGTCACGTGAGGGTCTATTGCAGGGCTTTTGTGTAAACATTGCTGAAATATAGTAATGTTTTATTTAAAGTTTCTGCATTCAAAATATCAACATTACTGAAGTGGAAATACAACAACAGCTATCTCGCCTATTTAACCACACAGTCCATATAACCATACAGGCTATATAACAATACAACAGCCTATTTAACCATACAGCCTACTGTATAAAACCATACAGCCAAACTTTGCTCTTTTTTTGGTGTTACTAAAAAGACTGATTGAAGTAGCTTTAACCCCCCCCCCCCCCCCCCCTCCCCGTCTTGTAAAGCAAACTTTTGATTGGGTTCCCTTGAGGCTATACATTTGGAGAATGTATGACATGTACCCAAACCTGAGTTTAGGACTGATAACCTCATGTATCTGTTCCACAGGAAATTCCCTGCCAAACAAAAAACAAAATGAGCATTTTCTAGCTCCAAGCCAGTCTGTTTTTTTATATTTTGCAATTGTCAAAGAGACGACTTGTCTTG
Organism: Cyclopterus lumpus; assembly: GCF_009769545.1. Taxonomy (NCBI): domain Eukaryota; kingdom Metazoa; phylum Chordata; class Actinopteri; order Perciformes; family Cyclopteridae; genus Cyclopterus; species Cyclopterus lumpus. The sequence continues at coordinate 8,668,108 of NC_046968.1, read as the reverse complement.
GCCACGTTATCTGCTGGGTGTGGCGCTGGGCACGGCCTAAGATTTGGTTTGCTTCCTTCCAGTTTGAGCTTCTTTAAAAAAACAATCTCAATCATGTACCAGTACATCACGTAACATCAAAGTATGAAATCCTGGGGACAATTTTTAGCGCTTGATCAAGGTTTTTAGACACTGACCTGTCTACAGAATAAATTAGAACACTGACAGAGGAGCTTTTTACCTGCATTGGTGCAGTATGAGTAATAAAAAGTGTGATCTGATGGTAAAGTACAATCTGATGTGTAATAAGATAAGGATGACCGGACCAGTCGGAGCTGACTGGGCATTTTCGAGTGTGTGGGGGGCGTAAAGAGAGCCAACAACCACTCGTGCGTTCTGGTCCAATATCTCAGTGAGTTGATGAGGTTGTGTGTAATACTGGTTTTGTTTGTCCCGATCAACAGAAACGATTGTTCGAGCCAACATTCCTCAGGATCTGGTGAAGGTTCTCGGTGTTGAGGTAAGCCGGTACCGCCACGTTGACCAGGGACGTGCTGTATAGTGCACCTATGAAACGTGTATTCCAGATTTGTAATCTCACATACAGTTTCCAGTCATGTTGTGCAAAGACTTTTCTGCAGAAAAGAAAGTGCCATGAGATCGAAAGAAATTATAATGAGCGACTGTTTTGATTATCAGTTCATTGTTTTTGTAATTTTTCTCAGAAAAGACCCACACAAAACTAATTGCTCGTTGCATCTTTTTTTAAATGAGGATTGGATGCCTTCCTGCATTGAGTAAATGATCATGTAATGATAGTAAAAGGAATATATTTGGTTTTGGACTGTTGGTTGGATACAAGAAGAAATATGAAATTGGACCATCAATATTTCACTATTTTTCTGATATTTTATACTATAAATGTACGTTCAACATGTATTTATGTTTTTCAATGCTTTCATCAGCATTTGCGCGTGCCTACAGGGCGGGCTAAGCTCAATGCTCACGCAGCGACAGCTTCATCAGCTTCATCTTCACCAAGATTTAGTTTTTACGATGTGAGATACTACAAAAACCAACAAGTAAGACCACTACAAAAGTCGGTCAACAGTCTAAAAAGGTGCAATTTTAAATACACATTTCATATCACATGTACATTTTCAATATGCTCTTTTTTTTATTTTTACAAAATATTTAGAACTACTTTTTCTAAGTAGCTTTAATTAAGCAAACTAGCCATTTCCCTCGTATAGCTTTGCTGTAGTTCAACTTTTTCCAGTGAGAAGTATTTGGAAGCTTGAAAAGCGTTTTAAAGTAGCTTCCCAAACACTGGTGACAAGAAAGAAGAAAAAGAAAAACAAACCACATTTCACATCTCTGTAAATGTCCCCCACTGTCACGGTCTCATTTTTTCAGCCCCAGACCAAATCTAAAGCCGAGGCCTTCACCCGGTCGTTCCTGAAGAACAGCATTCGGCCGAACTCGCGAACTGATCCGAAGAGCATGCTGAGTCACAAGGCGGTGCTTCTGGAATACGCCAGGCCCAAGAAGGACAAGTCCAAGAGGAAGAGCAAGAGAGCCAAAGGACTGAACGCTCGGCAGAAGAGGGCGATGAAGATCTTCCAGATTAAGCCGGAGCACCAGAGGTCGGTCACGACAAGACGTCGTACGTCAAAACCGCGTCTTGCCAAATTCTTATTTGCAATATGTTTCCCCATTTAGCCAGTTTGTTTTGTTCGCCCCACCCCCGCTCACCAGTATCGCTGTCTTTGCCATCGCAGATACAAACTTTTCCTGCCTCTGCATGACCTCTGGAGACAGTACGTCATTGACCTGTGCAACGGATTGAAACCGACATGGTAAATCAGTTTGGATCGCCCCCGATTCGGCATTCACTGCCAATTTTAAAGTCATTTCAGAAGTCCTTTTTGCCTTCACAGCGTTTTCACTCTCGTATGTTCCGCTGTGTGCGTGTCTCTTTTTTTTTTTTACAGCACTCCACAGTTTGTGCAACAGAAGCTTCTGAAGGCAGACTTCCACGGTGCCATCATCACAGGTGGATCTTTAAGTTTTCGCTAAACCTTTCTACGTCCTTATGTTTGAAATGTTTGAGTCTGGAAACGCATGAAAGCAAGACGGCAACTTGTTACACGTGTAAAGCCAACATTCTGAGCAGTGGGAGCTGTGCTGCGTTGTACAATAACACCATCCAGTTCGGCATCGGCAGATATTTATATTCAGGTATCGGATCGTAAGTGAAATAAAGTCGATCGGTGCATCTCTTGATTTGACCGCTCACCAGCACGTCAGCTGCTGGAGCCGTGGCTGTAACAGCTGACCTTAAAAACGAGCTGTGTTGAGATATGGCAAGACTGTGAGCCGTGTTTTAACGCAGTGTAAATGTTATATCTGACTGAATGGTGTATCATCATGTTGATAGATGTCACCTGTGCTTTTAATTGTGAAACCCTACAAGTACCTGTAGTTCCTAATCCTCACCTCGATGCATTTCTCTCCAGTGTTGTACTAATAGTTTGTTTCTCTGTCTCTCGCTCCTAGTGGTTCGCTCTAAATGCCCATCATATGTCGGCGCCACAGGGATTCTCGTACAAGAGTTCAAACACATCTTCAAAATCATCACCAAAGAAGACAAGCTGAAAGGTAAGAGGACCGCGATGGCCTCCTGGACCCCCTACATCTGACACGGCATCCCTACTGCGAGAATAACCTAAGATTCAAGATGGTTATCTGCATAATCTTTTATTCATGTTTACAATAATTTGCATTAAGTGTTAACAAATCACAAATGTCAACATTTTAGGTGCACTTAAAATGGTTTGCTGGTGCGACCAAATGAAAAGGTTTGATGGACCAGTGCAACTGAAAGATATTCTGGATCCCAATAGACTGTTTTCACAGCAGCCATTTTGACTTCCACAAGTGTGACCGATGTTGTTGTGCATTTCTGGCTCACTGGGACACTTGTTGGAGCTTTTATTTTTCCTGCTATGAACAAGTTGTACTGTTTGCAGTGAACATTGTCAGAGGCTCGGGTTTCCACACACACATCTCGTACAAAGAACCTTTAAAAAGCACATGACCGATTCTTGGTCAAATTCAAATGGTTCATGTTGACATTTGATCTTCCGTATGTCTTCACACAACAGTATTGTGCAGCCAGTTCCCGAGTAAACCTCTGGACAGTTGGCTTGACGGCCCCCTTGCACTTGTCCCGTCACAGTGATCCCCAAGAGGAACAGCGTGTTCGAGGTGGAGATCAACGGCTTCGTCTCGCACATCTACGGGAGCCGGTTTGAGCAGCGAGCCAGCGAGCGCTCGGCCAAGAAGTTCAAAGTGAGAGGAACCATCGACTTGTGAGGCGTCAACCACGCGGAGAGACGGAGAGAACGGCAACGGCAGGGACCGACGTGTAGCGGATGCATTGAGGCCATTTACTGGACTGTAAAAAATATATATATATATATATTTCAGTTTTTGGTTCTGTTAACACCAAACTGAATATGGCCGACTTTCACAAATAGGTGTCACTTTATGTGAGCGGTGAACTCCACCAACATGGCACTCTGTTTACTTGTCATGGGGAGTGTGAATCAGCCAGTCATACAGTTGTATAGTGTCCTCTGTGTCGGGAGGTTTGTCGGGTCTGAAAACCGAAATTGGCAACTCGGTCCACTTGATTGTACAGTTGTGTTTCAGAGACACTTTAACCAGACAGCAGGCAAGTTTAATTACTGGTCATATTTATTTATTGTATGTTTAGTTTTTTTATATAATGTTCCTGAAATTAAATGCATACTTTTTTGATCATTTAATATTGTTTTGTGCTAGACAAAAAACAATGAAATGCAGACGTGAGAAATTATTTTTCTGTCTTATTTTGTTACATTTGAATTTGTTTTGTTTTATTCATTTTAATAGAAAAACACTAATATTCAGCAAAGAAAAGTCTCGTCAAAACTATCAACTCTTCGAGTTTCGAACCGTTTCAACAAGCTGTAACTGTCATGCTCAGTTGTCATCCAGCAGGAAGCCAGTCCCAGTCTTTAGCTCGTGGTGTTGTCCACACGTCTGCTCACAGCGGGCTGAAGGAGTTTAATGTAAGCAGCCAGATGGTAGAAAACATCCGCTGTTTGATAGCAGTATTTAGTTTGATTCATCTCATTTAATTTCACTATTTAATATGTATTGTGCAGCAGGGCACGGAGCAAACGTGCGTGGTAACCACACAAGTGTACTGCATCCCTTATTTCAAAAGAAACCTGGTCATAAATCCTGTTCAAGTGTCTGTACTTTCCTGAACTCCAGCTGGGGATGCCTAAGTGCATGTTTGCCTCTCACATCCCTGATGGACTGCCTCCTTTTCTTTTTTTAAAGAGAACCTGTCTAACCAGGTGGACTTGGTTTCTGTGCTTTGCAAAAACCAATGTGTTTAATTTCATGAACTTGGGTAGAGCGGGTTGTTCCTCGTGACATGCTAATACTTATTGCTTTATCACCCATAACTCAAGTTACTAAACTGACTTGTTTGTTTTCTAACCAGAAGAAAAAACACATTTGTTTGTGAAACAAACTACGTGCTTTTCAGGTCCGTAGTTTCAGGTCACAGTTGTTGTGGATTTCCCCTTTCTCACATTTGTGTCCTATAAATATATTTAGTGGCCACTAAACAGGTTGTTGTTGTTATTAAGCGCACGTGTATTTACCTAAATATCTCATATCGTTGCCTGGCTGTTTAAAACGGTGCAAAATGCAACGTTTTAGTCATAATATTTCCACCTGGAAGTCAAAAGAAAGGACTTGTGTTATACAACTAGCACATTGGAAAGAAAGCATTGATGTATCGACAACTTCTTTGAACCTGTTTGTCTTCCAGCTGTAACTTACTTTCAGGGAAGTCCCGTATTTTTTTCCCCCGACGCGTCACCAACACTTGAAAAGCGCCGGTGCGCCGCTGCATGTGTCATTACGAAGGCTGCGCGAGCACAGGACAGAGGCTGGGAGCTATCTATGCAGAAACAACAACAACAACAACAACAACAACAACAACAGCAGCAGCTCGTGTCGTCTTGTCAACTAGATTATAAATGGGCACCAGGGAGAACCAGCTGATGTTTGGCCAGGATAACCGGGACCGCATCCACGCCGTGGAGAGCTCGTTTGGGCCGTCGGGGAAGCCCCTGTTCGAGCCGGGTCGGGTCCTGATCGGAGAGGGCCGGCTGATGAAGATGAGCCGCCGGGGGCCACAGCCCAAGGTCTTCTTCCTCTTCAACGACGTGCTGGTGTACGGCAGCATCATTCTGAACCGCCGCTGGCACAAAAAACAGAAGATCATCCCTCTCGGTGAGCAGCACAGACGCGTGATTCTTCCATCACTGTTGGGGTTTTAAAATGCGTTGACAGTAAAAACAAATAAATAAAAGAACTTCAAACTCACACAGAAAAAGAAGGATAATAACAACAAGTGAACAGTGCGAGCCGGTGGGTCATTACATCGGTGTTACTGCAGCTGCTGGGAGCGACTTTGTTTAGACATTTTGGAACGACATGCTGGTTGGGTCAGATTACTTTGAAATGTAGTGTATTAACTCATAATTAATCGATTGGAAGACAAACAAGTCATCTAATCGGAATACGCTTGAATTACTTCAAAGTCAAACATTGAAAATATTGCACCTTTTTACTTTAATAAAAATCGACCCAATTGTTCGTTTTTTTTTTTAAACATCTCAAAACATTTTAATTGCAAATAAAATGCACCGTGCGCATTATTCAACATCTACAGTTGGTCAAATGAAATTGCACGTGCAAAAACAAAAAGTATACCCACGGTGTAGGGGGAGAACTAGTTATATGTAACAAATCTAAGAAAAACAAAACCGCACCATTTATGTGAAAAAACTTAATGTGTTGTTGTTGCACAGCATAGAGGGGAATATATTCATAATTGAACTGACGAAATAATTGCTATATGTCTCTATTTATTGTATCTTACCTATTTAACCAATATATGTAACACACCTTTATTATTATGATTTTCTTTTTTCAGAGGACAGCCAGATTGAGGACTTGGAAGACGGCATAAAAATGAGGAACCAGTGGCTGATCCGGACGCCGCGCAAGTCCTTCTACGTGGCCGCCGCCTCTTCCGAGGAGAAGCGCGCCTGGATCGAGCACATCGAGGACTGTCGGTCCAGTCTGCTGCGGAGCGGCGTCTGCCAGACCGGGTCCAACTTCGCCAAAACCTGGATCCCCGACCGGGACTCCTCGGTCTGCATGCGCTGCCAAGAAAAGTTCACCGTGACGCAGCGTCGGCACCACTGCCGAAAATGCGGCTTCGTCGTCTGCGGCGCGTGCTCCAAGCAGCGAGCGGTGATCCGACACATCCACCCGACCAAATGGCTGAGGGTCTGCACCATGTGTCACTCCGGCCTCGCGACGACGGAAGCCCAGGAGGGGCCCCGCGCGCAGGGCGGCAGCACGGAGAAGATCGGCTTGGACGAAGACGAGGTGGACGGATTGAGTGAGGAAGAGGAGGCCGAGGAGCAGACGGAGGACCACGACCCCGGCACGTGGATGAACTCCCGGATGGACCCCTGGTCCACCTACGTGTACTTCAAGCCAGAGCACTCGCAGCCCCGGATATAGGCGCCGGAAGAGGCCTCTGGGTCTCTCTTGAACGTGGACTGATGCAGCTCCGTGCAATGGGAGCCGGTTACAATAGTTACTTTTAACTCAAAAACACTCATTTTTTCATATACAGTATTTATTTATGTTTAATATTTTGTCTTTTCGTGTTATGCTGTCTGTGGGAACTATATTGCTGTGAAGTCTTCTCTTGATTTTCTCTAAAACATGTGCTCAGAGGATTTAGAGAAGTTCTGCTTCACTAGATCTCTGAGTCTGAGTCAATGTTTGTGTACATGGAAAAGCCTCAATAATAAGTTTATACTTATCGGTCCAGGACCGACTAATCAAGAACACATAACAAATGGATCCTCAACAAATGATGGTGGACTCTGAAGGACGGCTGTGACACATTCATGCATTTTAGATGTAAATGACGTTTTACATTTATCATGAGTGTTGCTTGAGATGATTTACATTGCCAACGGCTGCTTCTCTGGAATTGTTGTGCATATGATAATAAAAGAACGTGATACCTCTATCTGTGTATTTTCTCTCATATGTAAAGCACTAAAACAAATCAATAAGGAGTAATGTACAGTGAGTAATTTGACTTTTATAACTTCTTTTTAATATACTGTACTTGGACATTTTGGGGATTTTTTTTTATACATGTACTCGTACGTTTTTTATAACTTTGTTACTTTTTTGGACATTTTATCCCATTATATTATTCTTTGACATATTTCCACATACTGTATTGATGGACCAATCCCCACTCGTTCCCGTACAGTCCGTCAGGGTTTACCTGTCCCACTCTCACATCGTCGAGTGTTTGAGGGCTGACATATTATCGATTACTTTTTATGCCTTCAACATACAATACTAATTGTTTTTCTTATTTAATGAGGTGAAATCTGTCAAGAAGTTTTTGGAAGCTCGGGACAGAGAGACAAAACAACTTTACTGACAACATGTCGGCCCCGTTTGCGGAAATTATAACACTCAAATTCTCTCAGAGATATATGTTTCACATTTATTCCAAGGACTCAAAGCCAGCCAAGCAAATAGACGACCTTTGCGGTGACATAGGGCCAAAATGTCACATTTATATTTGTCCCCTGATGATTTTGGCAATTTAGTTTATGACCCAATATCTGCAAAACTAAGGACATTCCCGTGAGTCTCAGCTGTACTTTGTGTTTAACACGCTAAGCTAAGATAATGAACATGGTGAACACCAAACCTGCTTGTTGCATGTTGTCACTATCAGAGGGAAAGAGGCGAGCTGCTTTACAGTAAAATGGTTGGTGGTTTTTTCTTGAATCTTATTCAAATGGTACTTCCCTTGAGCTGGAAGTAAGAAAGTCCCGATATCGTGGAAGCATTGCACACCTTTGACCTGCTTCTTGATCTCTTCATGCAGCCAACGTCAGACGACACTTTGACAATAGTTTTTTTTAAAACAGACCGTGACAATGAATCACGGCTTTGACTGGTGCCAGACCTGTTTGACGGAGCCTCTGGCAAGGTCACAACAAGAAGAACAAGAACACATTATTATTTGGAGCACAGTGACCTGAATAGGAGGCGATGTCACAATCTCCAAAAAAAGAATCCCCTTTGTTCTCTTGTGGAAACAAACTATTTGTGGCCTTCTTTAAAAAAATATATCCTATTGTCTATCTAACAATATCCTATTATGAAGCTATAACAACAGTAGAGAGTCCCTGTGTAAAATCAGCACAGTCCCTGGTTTATGTCTGTAACAATTATGATTATTGATATGAAAAAAACATTATGCTGGTCATGAACAAACACAGTATATCCATCCATCCATCCATCCATTATCACCCGCTTATCTGGGGTCGGGTCGCGGTGGCAGCAGGTTCAGCAGGCCGACCCAGGCCTCCCTCTCACCCGCAACACTTTCCAGCTCATTCTGGGGGATCCCGAGGCGTTCCAAGGCCAGCCGGGAGATATAATCCCTCCAGCGTGTCCTCGGTCTTCCCCGGGGCCTCCTACCAGTTGGACGTGCCCGGAAAACCTCTAATGGGAGGCGTCCAGGAGGCATCCTGACTAGATGCCCGAACCACCTCAGCTGACTCCTTTCGACACGAAGGAGCAGCGACTCGACTCCAAGCTCCCCCCTGATGTCCGAGCTCCTTACCCTATCTCTAAGGCTGAGCCCGGCCACCCTACGGAGGAAGCTCATTTCGGCCGCTTGTATCCGAGATCTCGTTCTTTCGGTCACGACCCAGAGTTCGTGACCATAGGTGAGGGTTGGAACGTAGACGACCAGTAAATGGAGAGCTTTGCCTTCCGGCTCAGCTCCCTCTTCACCAAGTCTCCCTTAATCCTACACCTTAAAATGTGGGGTAAACCATGTTTCTCGACACTATATAATAGTTTGTATCTGCTTGTTCCAACTCTCTAAACTGTACTACACTTTAACCGGGTAAAAAAAAAAAGACACATTTCTTTCTCGGGTGAGGGGAATGTGAAGCTGGAGCTCCAGTGAAGATATCACAGACGCCTTGTCGTGTGTGTGGATGAGGGCCACATGGAAAAAGTTTTGCATAATTCCTAATGGTCTTTAGGATATTGGGACATTTTGAATTCCAAAATAAAGAATACCAAAAAAGAAACAGATTTGAGTTGAACAATATTTGGCCAAAGCGGCCCAAGTTTAAACGAGAAGAGCCACCAGAAGGTCCAGACTTAGGGCTCGGATTTAAGTCAAACAATTAAAATGTAATTATGGTCATTTATGTGGTCTTTCAAAAATAAGAAAGGATGCATATTTATTCCTCCCTACAAATAGGTATATATGTATATTAATATCTTAATACACTAGTTTTCAATTAAATTACTGTATCAGCAGTGGTGGAGTACTCTACTATACTCCACTGTATTTCTGAGAGAAATGTTGTACCTTTTCCAATATTATAATATATACATACATTTTACATACATTACATTACATGTCATTTAGCTGACGCTTTTATCCAAAGCGACTTACAATAAGTGCATTAAACCATGAGTCCAAACTCAGAACAACAAGAATCAAGCAAGTACAATTTCTTCAATAAAGTTAAACTACAGAATACTATTTGTAAGTGCCAATTAAGTGCTACTAAAGTGCTAAACAACAAAGTGCTATTGGTAAGGGACATTTAAGTGCTACTACGGCTTTTAAGTGCTACCTTTTCAAGGTATACATTCTTAGCTATGCCCATACAACATATTCCCCCTCAACCAGCTTTTAAATGCTGTTTACAATGATAATTCAGTATTGCTATAATATGTATAATACTTTAACACTATGTGTATATACCTTTTTATAATGCGTGCTTTTTACTTTTGATACTTAAAGTATATTTGGCGGATAGTATCTCTGTGCATCAGCAATGTGTTGAATGCAGGGCTTTACTCCACAGAGCATTTCTTCTTTGCAGTATTACTATTATTTAGTTATATATAAGAAGGTGCAGCCGGTGTGAAAAGTCACGCCTCGATTACCGACTAAGATTTCAGATAAATTAGAAGGAAACAGACAGTGTGCGTTCATCTATGTTTTACAACATGTCACTGTGGTGGACTTTTCACAGAGTAAACCGGTTCCTCTTTACACAAACCACCTTTCTAAGGAAACGAGGCCCGACATCAACCGTAGTCATATCATTTATATTTACAAATATAAAATGATGCTGGGCTCACCATTAAAAACCCACAGAAGCAGTTTCACACTCGCCAAATACAAAAAAAAAAAAATGAAGAAGGCGTTTTCTCAAAGTCATGACTTTAGTATATTGTTACGGTGACTTAGCATTAATGAGTTGATGATTACAAGATCTGCAGCTTGATCCGGTCTATTGGAGTTGCTCTTTAGACCCAGAAAGTCACATTTAGAGGAGATGCTTTGAGACCCAGAGTGAATACGTTGTACCGAGACTCAGGGCTTATAGAAGGTAGGCGGTGAAACCCAACCTATGACAGAAGTAATAACAAGTGCACTTGGTAGGGTGTCTCCATCTCCCCTCGAAGAAACAAACTCTCACAAATAACGGGGGTTCATGCACCTCGTATCTTGCATAACTGTAGTGGACATATTGGGGATATTTTGTATCGAAATATGAATTAATCTGCAGATGCTATGGTTGAAAAAGGGACCAAATATGTGTTTGTCATTCAGTGCCATACAGTACATATGTATGAGAATATATGAAGACAAAGACAAGTGTGCCTGGTCAGTTGGCCAATGTATGCGGCCTGTAGCAACCCAGGAATGTTGCACCAGGAAGTCAAACCAGCTGTCTCGACTGTTTGGAGACTGATGATGCAAGGACATTCAGAGAGACATTCATTATTTGAATAGATTTTGAGAACCAATCTGTTTTATTTTACATAATGTGCATGTTTTTGGCTTTGATTTGTTGCGTCATGTGCCCACAAAAAGTACGGTGTATTCGAATCAACTCAAGCCCAAAGCTGCAACAATGGATGAACTCACTGGCTGTGATGTGAGATGAGTTGCTCACAGTAATGTACTGCAAATAGGCAACGTTTTGCTAAGAAAACAGAAAAGAATCTTTTAAAATACATGTTAAAAAAAATGTATATATATATATATTTAAAGAAAATTATATATATAGTCATGCAAGCTTTCAGCTTGATATACTCAAACATTTATAATACAAAGAGTAAATACAATTAAATGTCCATAAAGGTGACACAGGACAACATATGAGGTTTTTTATTCTTTTCTTCATGGAAAAAGTTTTGCATAATTCCTAATGGTCTTTAGGATATTGGGACATTTTGAATTCCAAAATAAAGAATACCAAAAAAGAAACAGATTTGAGTTGAACAATATTTGGCCAAAGCGGCCCAAGTTTAAACGAGAAGAGCCACCAGAAGGTCCAGACTTAGGGCTCGGATTTAAGTCAAACAATTAAAATGTAATTATGGTCATTTATGTGGTCTTTCAAAAATAAGAAAGAATGCATATTTATTCCTCCCTACAAATAGGTATATATGTATATTAATATCTTAATACACTAGTTTTCAATTAAATTACTGTATCAGCAGTGGTGGAGTACTCTACTATACTCCACTGTATTTCTGAGAGAAATGTTGTACCTTTTCCAATATTATAATATATACATACATTTTACATACATTACATTACATGTCATTTAGCTGACGCTTTTATCCAAAGCGACTTACAATAAGTGCATTAAACCATGAGTCCAAACTCAGAACAACAAGAATCAAGCAAGTACAATTTCTTCAATAAAGTTAAACTACAGAATACTATTTGTAAGTGCCAATTAAGTGCTACTAAAGTGCTAAACAACAAAGTGCTATTGGTAAGGGACATTTAAGTGCTACTACGGCATTTAAGTGCTACCTTTTCAAGGTATACATTCTTAGCTATGCCCATACAACATATTCCCCCTCAACCAGCTTTTAAATGCTGTTTACAATGATAATTCAGTATTGCTATAATATGTATAATACTTTAACACTATGTGTATATACCTTTTTATAATGCGTGCTTTTTACTTTTGATACTTAAAGTATATTTGGCGGATAGTATCTCTGTGCATCAGCAATGTGTTGAATGCAGGGCTTTACTCCACAGAGCATTTCTTCTTTCCAGTATTACTATTATTTAGTTATATATAAGAAGGTGCAGCCGGTGTGAAAAGTCACGCCTCGATTACCGACTAAGATTTCAGATAAATTAGAAGGAAACAGACAGTGTGCGTTCATCTATGTTTTACAACATGTCACTGTGGTGGACTTTTCACAGAGTAAACCGGTTCCTCTTTACACAAACCACCTTTCTAAGGAAACGAGGCCCGACATCAACCGTAGTCATATCATTTATATTTACAAATATAAAATGATGCTGGGCTCACCATTAAAAACCCACAGAAGCAGTTTCACACTCGCCAAATACAAAAAAAAAAAAATGGAAGAAGGCGTTTTCTCAAAGTCATGACTTTAGTATATTGTTACGGTGACTTAGCATTAATGAGTTGATGATTACAAGATCTGCAGCTTGATCCGGTCTATTGGAGTTGCTCTTTAGACCCAGAAAGTCACATTTAGAGGAGATGCTTTGAGACCCAGAGTGAATACGTTGTACCGAGACTCAGGGCTTATAGAAGGTAGGCGGTGAAACCCAACCTATGACAGAAGTAATAACAAGTGCACTTGGTAGGGTGTCTCCATCTCCCCTCGAAGAAACAAACTCTCACAAATAACGGGGGTTCATGCACCTCGTATCTTGCATAACTGTAGTGGACATATTGGGGATATTTTGTATCGAAATATGAATTAATCTGCAGATGCTATGGTTGAAAAAGGGACCAAATATGTGTTTGTCATTCAGTGCCATACAGTACATATGTATGAGAATATATGAAGACAAAGACAAGTGTGCCTGGTCAGTTGGCCAATGTATGCGGCCTGTAGCAACCCAGGAATGTTGCACCAGGAAGTCAAACCAGCTGTCTCGACTGTTTGGAGACTGATGATGCAAGGACATTCAGAGAGACATTCATTATTTGAATAGATTTTGAGAACCAATCTGTTTTATTTTACATAATGTGCATGTTTTTGGCTTTGATTTGTTGCGTCATGTGCCCACAAAAAGTACGGTGTATTCGAATCAACTCAAGCCCAAAGCTGCAACAATGGATGAACTCACTGGCTGTGATGTGAGATGAGTTGCTCACAGTAATGTACTGCAAATAGGCAACGTTTTGCTAAGAAAACAGAAAAGAATCTTTTAAAATACATGTTAAAAAAAATGTATATATATATATATTTAAAGAAAATTATATATATAGTCATGCAAGCTTTCAGCTTGATATACTCAAACATTTATAATACAAAGAGTAAATACAATTAAATGTCCATAAAGGTGACACAGGACAACATGTGAGGTTTTTTATTCTTTTCTTCATGGAAAAAGTTTTGCATAATTCCTAATGGTCTTTAGGATATTGGGACATTTTGAATTCCAAAATAAAGAATACCAAAAAAGAAACAGATTTGAGTTGAACAATATTTGGCCAAAGCGGCCCAAGTTTAAACGAGAAGAGCCACCAGAAGGTCCAGACTTAGGGCTCGGATTTAAGTCAAACAATTAAAATGTAATTATGGTCATTTATGTGGTCTTTCAAAAATAAGAAAGAATGCATATTTATTCCTCCCTACAAATAGGTATATATGTATATTAATATCTTAATACACTAGTTTTCAATTAAATTACTGTATCAGCAGTGGTGGAGTACTCTACTATACTCCACTGTATTTCTGAGAGAAATGTTGTACCTTTTCCAATATTATAATATATACATACATTTTACATACATTACATTACATTACATGTCATTTAGCTGACGCTTTTATCCAAAGCGACTTACAATAAGTGCATTAAACCATGAGTCCAAACTCAGAACAACAAGAATCAAGCAAGTACAATTTCTTCAATAAAGTTAAACTACAAAGTACTATCCGTAAGTGCCAATTAAGTGCTACTAAAGTGCTAAACAACAAAGTGCTATTGGTAAGGGACATTTAAGTGCTACTACGGCATTTAAGTGCTACCTTTTCAAGGTATACATTCTTAGCTATGCCCATACAACATATTCCCCCTCAACCAGCTTTTAAATGCTGTTTACAATGATAATTCAGTATTGCTATAATATGTATAATACTTTAACATTATGTGTATATACCTTTTTATAATGCGTGCTTTTTACTTTTGATACTTAAAGTATATTTGGCGGATAGTATCTCTGTGCATCAGCAATGTGTTGAATGCAGGGCTTTACTCCACAGAGCATTTCTTCTTTCCAGTATTACTATTATTTAGTTATATATAAGAAGGTGCAGCCGGTGTGAAAAGTCACGCCTCGATTACCGACTAAGATTTCAGATAAATTAGAAGGAAACAGACAGTGTGCGTTCATCTATGTTTTACAACATGTCACTGTGGTGGACTTTTCACAGAGTAAACCGGTTCCTCTTTACACAAACCACCTTTCTAAGGAAACGAGGCCCGACATCAACCGTAGTCATATCATTTATATTTACAAATATAAAATGATGCTGGGCTCACCATTAAAAACCCACAGAAGCAGTTTCACACTCGCCAAATACAAAAAAAAAAAAATGGAAGAAGGCGTTTTCTCAAAGTCATGACTTTAGTATATTGTTACGGTGACTTAGCATTAATGAGTTGATGATTACAAGATCTGCAGCTTGATCCGGTCTATTGGAGTTGCTCTTTAGACCCAGAAAGTCACATTTAGAGGAGATGCTTTGAGACCCAGAGTGAATACGTTGTACCGAGACTCAGGGCTTATAGAAGGTAGGCGGTGAAACCCAACCTATGACAGAAGTAATAACAAGTGCACTTGGTAGGGTGTCTCCATCTCCCCTCGAAGAAACAAACTCTCACAAATAACGGGGGTTCATGCACCTCGTATCTTGCATAACTGTAGTGGACATATTGGGGATATTTTGTATCGAAATATGAATTAATCTGCAGATGCTATGGTTGAAAAAGGGACCAAATATGTGTTTGTTATTCAGTGCCATACAGTACATATGTATGAGAATATATGAAGACAAAGACAAGTGTGCCTGGTCAGTTGGCCAATGTATGCGGCCTGTAGCAACCCAGGAATGTTGCACCAGGAAGTCAAACCAGCTGTCTCGACTGTTTGGAGACTGATGATGCAAGGACATTCAGAGAGACATTCATTATTTGAATAGATTTTGAGAACCAATCTGTTTTATTTTACATAATGTGCATGTTTTTGGCTTTGATTTGTTGCGTCATGTGCCCACAAAAAGTACGGTGTATTCGAATCAACTCAAGCCCAAAGCTGCAACAATGGATGAACTCACTGGCTGTGATGTGAGATGAGTTGCTCACAGTAATGTACTGCAAATAGGCAACGTTTTGCTAAGAAAACAGAAAAGAATCTTTTAAAATACATGTTAAAAAAAATGTATATATATATATATTTAAAGAAAATTATATATATAGTCATGCAAGCTTTCAGGTTGATATAATCAAACATTTATAATACAAAGAGTAAATACAATTAAATGTCCATAAAGGTGACACAGGACAACATGTGAGGTTTTTTATTCTTTTTTAATATATAAATATATATTTGTTTTATTTGTTTAAGGCTCAGCATGTCCTGACTCCACCCCACAGGCTGTGGAGTTGTTATCAGAAGGTACTTGCAGCCCCGACTCACTGATAAGGATGACAACAGCGCCCCCTGCTGACCGAGGTCAGTGTTTGGGCAAACATATTCCTAAACACTGACTTTGGGTATATTATAAACAAATGCATCGGGTTGATTCTTCCCACCCAACTGAGGCCAGAAATATAGTAAGTGGACAGTAATATATTTCACATTTTGGATTTGATATGGCCAAGGCGGCCCCTTGGAATTATGGGTAACAATACATTAAATGTGATTGTGAAAAACATCTTACAACATCTCTGCCATGCCAAATGGAAATAGCAAAACGTTGTCAATGGATGGTAGCATGGAACTACTGTATGATTGACCTAAATAATGGACCTCTCCTGCATTGATACATGTTCCTAAATCTGCCAGTTTGAACACATTTAGTATTTCATCTGAAAGACAATTATGGAAAACACACAAGGTGAGGTTCGAGATATGAACATATATTTATTAAACCATATCGGAACTACAAGCCTACATTAAAAACATGCAGAAGTGAACACAAACGCCAAACACACATACACGCACACACACACACACACACACACACACACACACACACACACACACACACACACACACGCACACACACACACAGTCTACAGGTCAGGGTCAATGGTCAACTGGCTGATTAAGTCTTTGTAATAGACATAGTTGTTCTTGTGGTCAGCGAGTGCCGTCAGCATCTCCTCCATCTCCTCCTGCGTGAAGAGCTCACCTGGTTTAAACACAACCAGGAACAAACAACACAGCCATCAACAAACAACACTGCAATGCACGTTTGCATATTAAAAAGGTTGTTTTGTGGAATTACGAGTAATGTTAGACGCACAAAAAAACATATTTCTGAAAATAAATCTGCTTTTCAACACACCAAGTGAGGACCGAAAGCTTCTGCTTTACCTTCCTCTGTCATGTGCTTTGTCAGCTCCTCGGGCTCCAGGTACCCTTTCTTTTGTTTGTCCAGAACCTGGGGACACAAATACCAGGAGCTTTACGTCGTACTTCATTTGATAAAAGCGGTGCAGCTGGGATATGAATGGGATGAAACATGAGGAAACAGAAGTGTATCTCACCTCAAAGGCCTGAAGCAGCAGGTCCTCGGGGATGGGAGGAAACCTAACACACACACACACACACACACACACACACACACACACACACACACACACACACACACACACACACACACCTGTGATGAAACACAGCATCTACTCGTACTTTCCAGGCCCAGTTTACACCACGGACTGAACTGTAGTTAAACTTTACTACGCTCGTCACTGGGATCACAGAGGTACCACTTGGGATCACTGAGGTATTCACTGGTTTAATCGTGGAAACATAAGGACAAAACTGTGTATTACAAAGGATACACGTTTAAAAGAAAGTGTGATGTTGTATTTTCTACTGCTGGTGAAAAACCTTCACCTGAAGAGATTAAGGATAAATAAAAACAAACAGCGTAGAGGGGTTGACCTTTGGAGACTTTTACCACACCTCTACTCGCAGTCACAACCTCATTATATTTACCAAATATAGAAGCCATCTGAAAACTAATTTTCTCCCACAGTAACAATCAAGAAGAAAGTCCTGTTCAGGATTTAATGATTTGCTTTAACTCAAGCAGCTGTTTGCATCAGGACACGGGCCTTCTTCTCAACCTGGACATTCAGCACCTTAATTAGTTCAGTTAGAAGTCCAAAACAACGCGGCTGTGATCGTCTTACTTGTGCTCCAGCAGCACTTTGGTCATGGCTGGGAGGAACTTGTCCAAAGGGATGCATCCTGTGTGGTCCTCCTCAACCTGGACAGGACAAGGCTGCTGAGTTTTCTTCCAAAACTGATTATAATATCAATTTACACAGAGTTGTGTTGAAATTTTGAAAGACGAATATATGGTGGAATAGACGCTGTTATTTTAACAAAATCTTTTTTGTAGCCCAAACGTATGTACTAACAATACAGACGAGGCATTTTAATGGAGCCTAACAGCCCTCAATAAATGACACAAATAAAACCTGAACAAAATACAAATATGCAATTATATATTTAAATTAAAACTTAATTTAAAGTGAAGGCCACCTAGGGGAAATTAAGTGCCCACTTTTATGCTTGACCCGGTTGATGTCGAACCCTGTTACATTTTAATACAATAGCATCCAGGCATCGTAGACATTGCTACATGACTAATATGCATGTAAATATCCCCTCAGATTATTAGATGGCCGGCCCTTTTATTAATCCAAAAATAATGAGCAAAATATAAGTAAGCACTGTTCTCACCTCAGCGATGATGTCATGTAGGTCTGCCTGAGTGGGGAAGCAACCCAGGGAATAGATGATGGTGCCAATCTCCCTGGGGGAAACACACGCCATGTTATTTATAGACCTCACTATTGAACATAAAGACCTGAGACAGGATCTGATCAATGGAGATATGGAAGACGCACATTATAAAGTTGTTGAATACACATAGTGTAACATTGTGAACTCCATCTTCACATTTACTCTGTGGGAAGATGTGAGTTGGGACCTAAAGAGTTCAGAGGAGTGAGTTTATCACCCCGGGAGAGAAATAATCCCCACCACCTCACTCTGTAAACAAACAAACAAACAAACAAACAAACAAACAAACAAACACTCACCTGACATCCACGTTGTTGTTAGACTCATAGTCGAACGATTTAAAAGCTGCTTTAATCTTCTTGTGGAGGTCTGGCACGATGGACTCTGATAAAACAGGAGAGAGCAGAGGTGACGTCAGCGTGCTACCGACACGCCCACTCCGTCAAGCAAACAACGTTCAACTGACACTAACAATTCAACATGGCGCGTCTCAACATGCGGACTGAAACTAGTTGGCGGACGGCATACACCTGTAACGTCAACTAACTCACACGGACCTCCACTTTGCTTGTTCTCCGTCATGCTTTCCACGCGAAATGTTTCCCCGCTGCGATGGCTAAAGTTATGACCCGCCCTACTCTCTTCTGATTGGTTTAGCCTGAGCTCAGACCAATTACACTCCTCATGCCTTACACTCAACCAATCCAACGAGTACTAACGAGAGGTGGGTCCTGGATTGTTATTTTTTGTTGCCCAGCAACCGTGACTGGCAACAGCTAGATAGCTAAAACTAGCTAACGCTAGCTACTTACGCTCGATGACTGGAAAAGTAACAGACGTTATAAAACACGTTATAAAACACGTTATAAAACACGTTATAAAACACGCACAAAGCCAAGTAACTTTACATCTGAAAATACTGCATTGTAGGACGTTGTCAATCTTTAACGTCAAAACTTTTAAATGGTTTATGTGGTTTTAAAGGGTGAATTCTAATAAAAGACAAATAAATATGTGCTGTATATATATATATATATATATATATATATATATATATATATATATCAATGAATATTCAACTAATCAAATAATCCATGACCAATCTATCAATTATTTCTTAAATGTCCAAATAATGAGAACAATTAATTTACCTCAAATAAATATAAAAAATGTTTCTGATTAATGTAATCATCTTCTCTTAATAACAAACAAATGTAACACGATAATAGACCCTATTTGTCAAATGGATGGCTGTGACACACAGACACATTTCAACACTGTGTTTCCCTGAACTGGAGAATCAATATTTTTACTTAAATACTTGACCTACAACTTTAATATGGGTATGTAATAGATTACAGTAATATTAACTTGATAATACGAACTTGTGTATATATATATATACATATATATATATATATATATATATATATATATATATATATACTTCACTAATTATGTGCTCATGTGGGTTTTATTTCAAAGCCACCAACCTGCAGGACTGCAGATATAAATTAGCCTCCATGGCTAAATATGGCACAGTTACATGAAGGACTCATCTGCTCATGTTAAGCAATGTGCAGTGTCCCTTCTTGAATAATACAAACATAAACGCATACTTCATGTCAGATACACAGGCCAAAAAGTATGTAAGAGTGAACTATGAAATGGTTTCACAGTCATCTGTATACGGGTAATAATTAATAGTGATGGGCAGATGAAGCTTTAAGAAGCTTTGGGGCTTTCTATTTGTGCAGAAAAAAGTGGGAGCTTCAATCTCAACAAATACAGTGACATGTGGAGCCGAATCAGATTTGAATGGTTAGTATCATCTGTGTGCAATACAAGTTCAACAAGCCTGCATGTTATTATTAAATCTGTCATTGTTTTTCACCAGTACAGCTGTATCAAATGTAGATGTTACTGTGCATTGTGTTACAGTAAAATAATATATTTATGCATTATCCCAAAATCCTACATGTAAAATATGTGTGCTAACACAACCCCAATGTACCTTTTGAGGTAGTTCAGGCCCAGTGTCCATTGTGGTCTCATGTGCTTTAACTTCATGGTTGATATTTCATGAGTCGTAATGTGATGTGATGGGAGAATGATATTGAACAAGATATTTCATTATTTTTATTCCTTAGTATCAGGTGGAAATGATGTAGTACTTATAGTGTACATTGCCATATTTCTCAATTATTCTCCTGTCTTCTTATTCCACTAATGTATGTAACACTGTTGGACTCTCTATGTTGTCTGGGTCTTATTTTCACTTGATGGCAGCAGTGTCATTTTCTGAGCACCACAGTAAAAATAAGAAGAGTGTCATCCATCCATCCATCCACTATCTGTAACCGGTTATCATATTCAGGACATTTTCTTCCATTCATTCTATCACATAGCCAGTGGAAAGAATGTCAGGCGTATTTAAATACTTAGAAAAAGGATAACAAACCAAACAAGGATAATAAAACCACAGAGAAGAATCCATGTATTTGTTCACATTGGTCCAACAGTCCTTGAAAACCTCAGTGTGTTTGTAGAGATAGGTGATTCATTGGTCAGTGACACATACCTTTAAACACGAGCCTCCACAGATTCCACTGTGTGAGTATTAACAACCAAAATTCACTCAACTAGCAGCCGAAGAAAAGAAAACATAATACACTTACTTTTATACAGCTTTAACAACAAGCTACTCCATTACCTCAGAATGTCTATGTCAACTTCACCTGTATTCCTTCCAGCATGAGAGAGACTTTCCTCAGTCTTCAATGTGAGAATCCAGTCTATGTCTCCACCTGGTGGATGAAACATGCTATTACATTAAATCCACAGGCTTTGAGCTTCAATACAGACATGAGGTGTCCACATGGGTTATGTTTTTTTTTCTTTGAATGGGAACATATATATATATATATTTAAACTAAGCCAATGATTTTAATACTTTTCCACATCCCAGCATAGCATGTTAACATTAGCTAATTAGCACTAGACACAAAGTGCAGCTGAGGCTAAAGGGCTTTTGCAGATATCTGGTCATAACCTGACCCGCCAGACAGTTTGGGACAGAGATCTGATGCAGATAAGAGAGAAAATGTATATTCCGTTGAGTAAAAGACCTACAGTGCCGTTCTTTGCTTTTCTTTCAATGAAGAAATACTGTCCAGTTCTTGTATATCTGAAGGTATGGCTGCATGCACCTCTTCGGTAGCCGCCATTGTTGTGTTGAAGGAACAGTCTCCTCTCCGAGGTGCCTCACACACACCTAAGCCACGCTGTAGCTGCCGATAGCTCCCCACATAGCGGACTGGTCTCATGGCTCACCGCTCTCAAACACATGACCTGAAGCATGTGAAGGTAGAAGTTATGAACCAAAATATTGGACAAACTAAGAATTCAACATGATGATGGCGCTAGATGGAAAGTCAGATGTTTGTTAAAGTTATTACACTTCCATCAGTTGTTGAGATAATTCAGTTAAGTGTTGGACCTACTGACTGACTGACAGTCTTTTTTTAGATTGGTTTTGAAATAAGTTTAATTCTGTAATCACAGCAACTAAAACAATATGGTAAAGAGTGATCTTCAGTGTCCGTGTACAGCCTTCCATACTTCCTGACATCATGAAAAGCCCCAGAAAAACAGAGTATTTTTGTATTTTGTGTTTTGAATGTTCGCTGTGAGGGACCCAATAAAGAAGTAAAACTCTTGTATCCTTTAAGCATTTGTATACAGTTATTTTAACAGAGTTATTTTTGCACCATTCATACACGGATGACGGGGGCCACCATGCAAGGTGCCACCTGCCCATCAGGACTCTAACTAACCATTCACCATTCTTTCCCAAGGACATGAACTAGCGGATTGAAGAGCGACCCTAAACGCTGGATTAAACCAGTTATCATCACCAGATCCCAAAAATAACAATACTGTCGGTAAATATGTCAATATTTAAGTTTCTTTGTAAGGTTTTGTTCCACCACAACTCTCTAGAAACAGCTTCAAGAAACTCAACAGGGTGGTGAGTTTCTTCTCTTTTAATTTGTCACAGAAGTCAAAACCAAAGCTAAAATGTGCTGTGCAGAGGTGTAAATAGACAGGGCAGTGAGTCAGAGTACAGTACTACATGTGCTCTCTCTCTCTCTCTCTCTCTCTCACACACACACACACACACACACACACACACACACACACAACTAACTAATGTTAGCTATTGCACAAATAACAATCTGAAAGTCAGCTTCCGTATAACATTTGCGTTACATCTTAGTGCCGCCTTTGAGGCACACTATCAATACTGTGGGTCAACAAGTCTAAGAAATATCTGTATCTGGCTAAAAAACCAAAACCGGCTGGGCTATTTACAAATGTGTTGCAGTTATTGTTATTGCATATGTTTAGGCACACAGGGATATTTTCAAACATGTTTACAGCCCAGATGTAAAAGTACCTTTAATTGTACTCCAATGGAATAAGACGTCCCTGTTTACCTGTTCATTGGACTGCCCCAGACACATGTGTGTATTATTAAATAAAGGCCTTCAGCAGAGCAGTTGACAATTCATCTGCTGAAAGAAGTGGGCTCACTTTAAATCTCAGTTCAACACGTGTATGTACCAGCAGGAGTTTGTGACATCACAACTGGTGCCAATAGACCATGCAGTGGCAAGGTCACACACACCAGACCTCACTTCTCACTTTTTCCGGTGTTCCTATGACGAACAATATTTGCATATTCTAAAATGAGGAGTAAGGGTCTGTTTTAAGAAAAAAATAGTTTTTACGGTAACTTTTTTCTGTGACTTCAACAACAACAACAACAACAAAAACCTCAACAAACACTAAATATTATCTTTTTTTGTCCGGAGCCAGCTGGATGAATTATTGTGTCATCTTGGTTAAATAGTTTCTTGTATGACATGACCCTCGTGCATGAAAAAGCATGTGTGTGTGCGTGTGTGTGCTTTTGTGTGCGTGCGTGTGTGTGCGTGTGTGTGTGTGTGTGTGTGTGTGTGTGTGCTACAGGCTGCTGCATTCATATTCGCGCTGGTCGTGCACACAGTGGAGTTGAATCATCCTCCAGGTCCAAGCAGCTGACTGAAGCCTCGCTGTGTCTCGCTGCTCCGGGAGTTCGTGTCGCACTCCGTTTTTCTATTTTCTATTAATGACTTTGCCAAACTGCTGCGGACTAGAACCAAGATCTCCGAAACACGACTTTTACCCTTGAAGTCACAATGACTGCGTTGCTGCTCGTCGTGGTGTTGGCTGTGGTGTCGGGTCACGGGGACTTCTTCACAAACCACTGGGCCGTGCGGATCACAGGTGGGCACCGACAAGCTGATAGAATCGCAGCAAAATATGGATATATGAACTTTGGGCAGGTAGGTTGATCCCTGTATTATTATTACTGCTATATGGATACTTTATGTCTACTTTGTATAGCAGCACGAAGCTCACTGTTTAGTGTTTGAAGCAGTTGTGAAAGCTATAATTCAAAATGGCTATTACACTTAAGAAATAAGCTGTACATGTTGTCTTCACAATTCACAATTCAGTTGTTCACAATTTAATTATGAGCAACTGAGTTCACCATTTTCCACCCACTTAGATGACATCACATGGATTTCCTATGATTGATCTTTCCTAACTTTAATTTGTCTTTCCAGAGATAACTGATTGACTGCTAAGATATTGAAACGAAGATTACCACATTTCTATCACTTTTTAATGTGTGTAGCCTTTATAATATTTTTATAACTTTTATTTATAGTTAACGACTACTTTTTAAAATTTTAAATAGATCAGTAATAAGCCATTAAGAAAAATAACTTTTTGGTTGCCAGGGTGAGAAAACTCCTTCTTGCTGGTGTTTATCCTCCTCCATCAAGACACCTGAATGACCCTTTCGGAAACTCTGGAAACACCTGGACCAAAATCCATTTCTTAACAAGTTCTTAAGATCCATTTCTCTTAACTGGGCTAATAAAATTATAAAACTCAGAATGTTTTTCACAATCACAGAACCCCCAAACCTGCTCTTATTAATGGCGTATAACTGATAACAATATACAAACAATAAACGACAGCAGCTCCACCTAAAATCAGGATATCACATCCCACTAAATAGTGTGTTTTTGTTACCTTATATGAGTTTAATATATGTACATATGGAGCGGGTCCTCCGCCATGATGCGCCCCATGTTTACGGTAGCCTAGAAGGGACAAACCAAACACTGGCTCTGGAGAGGGCCATCCACACTTTGACGTTTTCACGGGAGAAGTTTCAGTTATACACTGGCCCTTTAAATGAGGAATTCAGCTAAAATGGGTCTATTAAAAGTGCACACAGACGATTACCTGATAAGGAGCTTCTTCTTCACTTTAGATTTGTGTCCTGAACCGGTAGAAATAGATGTGCACTGTTTACCTACAAGTGATCTGTAAACCTTCAGTAAATTAGTTATTCACATTTAATAAAACTGCACGTTGCAACGTATCCTCTTAACTTTAATAAAGGCTGCCTTATTGGAAAGTGGTACTGGATAAGCCTACAATCTGTAAAAGACTCAAGACGTGTGGTTCAAGGAGTTAGTGAGAGGATGAAGACAGCTGTCACTGCAGTGAGCCAGCTGAGCACATGTGCTGAGAATCCTGCTCACATTTTTGGTGTAAAGTTGAGAATTGAGATATTTATCGAATGATAAACAGATGGCCCAAATGTGTTTTGAATGTAGAATAAGCCCGACCACATTAATGTAAAAGCCATTGGGATAACATCCGCTCAGATGGATAGAATATTTAGCCTTATCTATTTATAGCTCATGTTCCAGTGTGGTTGTTGTCGTTGTCTTGAGGTTGCTGTTGGATGTGTTTGGTCAGATAGGAAGTCTGGAGGACCATTACCACTTCCACCACAGCAGAGTGGTGCGCAGAGCTGCCTTCTCTTTGAAGGGCCCGCACAGCTTCATCCATATGGATCCTGAGGTGAGACTCGTATCACTTTCTTTCAAGTGGAATCGAAATGTTCAACAGAGGAGGAGATATGGTCACATGAACACACTCTTCTTCCAGCCAATCCCAGAGAAAAGTGATATACATTTTATGGAAAACCTATAAATCACTAAAGCAACATGTACTTCAAAAATTGTATGAAAAAAACCCTAAAAGGTTTTTTGTGTACACCACATGTCGACATTCACCTGGTGTCACATCGTATGACCTCATGAATGTGTGATGTAAACTTTGAGAAATTTACTGGGAACCGATCCCATCTGATAATTATGGTTGCATTTACCGCATGTCACAGAGCCAGCAAAAGCATCCGGAAAGTCTTAGAAGATTAGGTTACACCCCTGGGACATTTATTAGAACTTTGATTTATACTTGCGCTTTCCTATCTTGACTCCACTTGATTTTCGAAAAAATGTTAGTGTTGGCGAGCAAATGGTTTGGATAACTTTTTTAAATACCCAATAATAGGATTTTGTTACATCACCGTTACCACATGTCGTGGTTTAAAGTTTCTCCACATGATGTCAGTTATTATTGTTCTGCTGCTTTAGATTAAGATTGTATAGATATCACCTCATCATAATAGAGTTCTGCAGGAATGACATATTTTTGAAGGCCAACCCTGGAAGTTGGTATCGCACTGGTTCTCTCTAAAAAAAGTCAATGGGATTTTTCCATTGGATTTTAGTTTTTAGAAACAAATCCAATCAGCAGAGGTAACAAGCTAACATTAAGCTCTAAACAAACACCACACAGACACAGACCAGGGGGGAAATAAGCAAAAAGGTTTATTTACAGGTAAGAAATGAGGAAAGGTAGTGGAACAGCAGAGGGCTGAGGACAAGAGGGCAAGGGTTGGGGAACTGGGCAGGGCAGGCAGAGTGGGGAGGGGTGAGAGCATGGCAAGGACACAGGCTGGGGAGCCGGTGGGGATGATCCAAACTGTGGGCACAAGGAGACAAGGTAAGTACAAGTAAAGGGAAACAGTTAGATTAACTCAGCATCTGTAATGCGCGACCAAGGACCGCAAAAGGTTGCAACACCGATCTGGTGAAGAGTGGCTGTAAAGCCGGGGTAGATAAACTGTTGAGTAGATGAGTTGATGGAAGGCAGCCGGGTAGACTGGACAGGTGGGGTGAATGAATAGCAATCAGGGGGAGGAGACCACCTCCCCCCCACACACACACAGACAAATGGGGGGGAGACACAGGAGCCCAACATCGACACAGCTTGAGTATCAAACTAACTAGTTTCAACAAATCGCTTCGTGACTTTGCACCCTAAGAGAACTTAAATATAACTGGTGCAAAGAGCTGCTTTTCCTACTATGACACGTCAAGCATGAAAACAGCTTTATGGCACATGCCATGTGGAGCATAACAAACACAGAAGTTAACCAAATCAGAATCTGACATTGCGGTTCAAAATTATTCAGTGACGCCATTCAGGCTTTTCTTTCTCTTTTTGTTTGAAAAATCCAAGTTCTTCACTTTAATTATACAGAAACAAATGTTTCAATATAGTTGTATAGGTATGGGCTTCTATAGAAAACAGCGTGAATTTGTTTTCCACTTGAAACTGATGCATAGTGTTCTTTCCATTTCCATTTTTAGGTGGAATGGGCTCAGCAGCAGGTAGTAAAACTCAGAGTAAAGAGGTATGCCCAAAGTGACCCCAGCTTTACTTATTTCAATGACCCTAAATGGTCCAACATGTGGTACATTGTAAGTACAGAACACTGATTCCTTCATCCTACCATTTCCATTTTGACAAGAAAAGATAAGAGGGTTGTTGCTTGTTTCTTTTCAGCATTGCAATGATAAGAACAGCCGTTGTCACTCAGAGATGAACATTCTGGCTGCCTGGCAGAGGGGCTACACCGGCAAGAATGTGGTGGTCACCATATTGGATGACGGCATCGAGAGAAACCACCCTGATCTGGCTCAGAATTATGTATGTGCCATCAATCCAACCATCTCCAAAAATGGATGGAGTTCAAACTGTCTTAATGTATTTCATTTTTGCATTTAACATCTTGGGTTGCTGCTCTAAGGTAGTAACACGTTTGGCTCCAATTCATCACTCCAAGAACTAAGATGGAAGCTTACGTAACCGTCTCCCCGATATGTTGCTATTTCTTCTGTTGTCCTGTATCATTTCTCTAGGACCATCTCGCAAGTTATGATGTCAATGGGAACGACCATGACCCTACACCACGTTATGACTCCCGCAATGAAAACATGTAAGAAACGTTCTCACCTTGAACTTAAATGTATTCTCTGCACTTTTCTCATCTAAGCCCTTTATTAATGCATTGGGCCAAGTATCCACTATACAGCTGGATTAGTTCCAGATGGGTTCCAAGTACTGAGGGCCTCAAAGTGTGCGTTGGATCCAACAGCATCTGAAACCCATTTCTTTGGTTTGGTTAACTTTATTGCCCACTTCACACAGTGATTTTCATTTACTGCAGCCTGGTCAGTGCTCCTACGCTTTAAACTATGACACTCTTACTAACCCTGATTATTGGTGTAATAACATCTCTTAATTGAATGATATATTCAATTAATTTTGGTGTGGTTTATAAAACAAGCCTTCTCATTAGTCGTCACTGTCAGGTTATTTAATTTGAGATATGCCTCCTATACTCATGCTGACAGCAATACGCCTTTGAACGTGTCATTGAAGCAGCTTTGTGTCAGGCTGTAATTACAGTGTTTGTTCTCTGTTTACATGTAGACACGGAACTCGGTGTGCAGGTGAAGTTGCAGCAGTGGCCAATAACTCCCATTGTACCGTTGGGATTGCCTATAATGCTCATATTGGAGGTAGAGTTCTCTCTAAATCGGCCAAGTAGTGTGGGCTGGTGAACCACCATTTTCTTTTCAACAAATTACTAAATTTTCAAGAAACATGGTGCAGATATTCATGGTTCGTAAAGGATGGACCCTAATGACTTTTAATTTAGCACCATCATCAGTCAAAGGTCCCCTTTGGCAGGGAAATATCTCAAATTATATTGCATTGATTGGCACAGAGTTTGGTACAAACATTCGTGGTTAACACACATGGAATCCTAATGACTCTGTTCATCTTAAATTAATCATTTTAAAATTTGAATTGTTGTTGTATTGCAGTTGGACTGTCATTTTTGTATAATATAGTCTTTTTTAATGCTTACTAAAGCAAATCATACAAAGATACAACCTATACTTTATTGTGTTTCACTATCTAAGTGGAGTGTGTGTTATTTTGTATGGGACTCTTTTGCTCTCAGATGCATACTATTATTGTTATTTTGTGTAGATGCGGCTTTTAGATCTTTATTTAAATACCCATTCACTGTGTAATCTTATGAGAAAGGGCACCTTACTTTCATTCCATTTGAAATGAGTTTGATGTATTGGGTTTGATGTTACCTTGGACACAGGGATTCGGATGCTGGATGGTGATGTGACTGATTTGGTAGAGGCCAAGTCCCTGGGAATCCGACCTGACTACATCGATATCTACAGTGCCAGCTGGGGGCCAAAAGACGATGGCAAGACAGTGGATGGCCCTGGGCTGCTAACTAAGCAGGCTTTGGAGCAAGGCATTAAGAAGGTGTGATTAGTCACAAAGAAAAAACAGAACTTCTATGAGCAGTTTTATGCATGTACGATTGATGTTTTAATGGAATCACAGCAACACATCACTATCTGTCACACAGGGCCGCAAAGGCTTGGGGTCCATTTTTGTCTGGGCGTCGGGTAACGGGGGTCTACAGGGGGATCACTGTTCATGTGACGGTTACACCAGCAGTATCTACACAATCTCCATCTCCAGCACCACAGAGAACGGAAACAAGCCCTGGTACCTAGAGGTCTGCAGCTCTATCATTGCCACAACATACAGCAGTGGAGAGTTTAACGAGAGGAATATTGTGAGTACTCATAAATTTCATAGCAACTGTAGCTTAGACGTATTTGATCAAATATGGGTTCATTTCTATGACAAAACAAACTAGTTACCCCAGTGTCATGGGACTGTTGAATGGCTCATTTGAATACTGATGCCTTCATATGAGGGATGTTTACCCTCCTTGTGGCCAACAGTGCTTAGTTAAATTAGCTAGGGTATTAGTATCAGTAGCTAGTCAACTAAGGTAAAGGGAGGGGAGGCAGAAACTGAAAGTAAAAACAAGGCAATGTCTATTGTCATGGCACAGGAAGTACTGGTACAATGTATATTGTTTTTATGTTTAAGGAATGTAAATAATTACAACATATGAGACATCCATTGGTTGTCAACCAAGGAGAAAATGATGATGGTCCTACCTGAACCTCAGTGAACTTTGTGTTCATGTTCTAGTCATTTGACCAATTTCTATTGGCTGTGTGTGTGTTTTTGTGTGGGAGAAGACCAAAGATCAGCAGAGGTTGTGTTTGCTTAGACTCTGTGTGTCTCTCACATCATGTGGAAAGTAGATAGAAAAGAAGACACACACACACACACACACACACACACACACACAGAGTCATGTCGAAGAGGCCCCTTTCGATTTTCCACTTGTCTTCCCAGAGGCAGACTGTTGTTGGCTCAGTGCTCGTCATTTTACAAAAGGATAGAATGTGTTTTTACACCTTCATTAAATCACTGTCTATGATTTAGAAAATAGTGCAGTGTTGTTTTACATCAAATGTATTGGTAGAAAATGTTCTGAAGAATTGTTGAAATTGTACGCTTAAGACAAACCATCAGATCCTACACACGAGTAAGCAAACCCAGTAATGGATTGTCACTGGATTTCAGACGTTGCATAATTTAAGATTTTATGGCTGATAGACTGATATTGCGTCATGCTAATTGAACTGGTTTTACGTAGGTGGATTAAAGGACAATACAGACCCTTTACCAGATATCGAGGAACTGACAGCTTGTCAAATGTGTCTAATATGTTTGTAAGTACAAATGGATACAAATTCTTTGCGTGACTTATTGGATAGAAGGGCTACTGTCTACAGTAGCAATCATGTCCGAGTAGGACAACTGCTTTGCATTTCTCATTTCTAAATCATGTGAAGTCTCTTTTTAAAGATGTTTTAAGAACCTGGAGATTTGGTTTTGCCACCCGCTTTTTACCTGATGGAAAGTATGTTTTTGTGATGTTTTGTGTGTTACTGTGTTTGTGATCCCTTGAAGGTAACCACCGACCTCCGGCACATCTGCACTGATGGTCATACTGGCACTTCCGTCTCTGCCCCCATTGTGGCTGGAATCATAGCCCTCGCTCTGGAGGCCAAGTCAGTCACGTTTTGGTGTTAACTGACTCATCCCTCTGTTCTCCTCTTTCGCATCTGTCTTCTGTCTTTCCATCATGTCTGTTTAGATCCTCTGCTGTCAAGATGCTCTTATCAAAAACGGCATAGTTACGCACCCAAAAATATAATTTCTCTGAATTTGTTCAATCTTTTTTGTTGGCAGCATATTTACCAAATGTGTTTGGTTGTTGTGATGTTCACAACCCGCTCAAGGGAAAGTGATGCCACCATTATATTCCACACATGCGTGTGACGAAATTAATCTTCAGCATGGATTGTGACTCCATTTAACTGTATCTAGGGTAAAAGTTCAATTAAGTTAAGGGCACTCTCTTTCCTTTAAGCTTCGTTATTTGTGCGCATGGAGCCTCCGCAGATGACGTGCAAGCTATGAGCATGCGAATATATATTTATTTCATGGCATAAACCAACCTGCACAATTCCGAGGAGCAATTGTAATTGACTGTAAACTCATATCTCATAATCATGGACTATCTTATTGACGCATTAAGAAAGAAGTCGTGTAATAAATGCTTTATAAGGAAAAGAAGATTTAATTAATTTAATGTGAACATTTTATTTGGCTGACAAAATATATACTCATGTAGATTTTTAAAACTTCTGTTTTTTAAAGCATTTAGGCACCGTGCATTTAAAGCATTTAGGTCTGTATATTCCGTTAAACATGTAAATAGTACTTTCATCGGTGAACTATTTGTCACATCTGAAAAGCTCTGATCAAGCACCTAGAGAGTTACACAGATTTGAGTATAAACTAAGCTGAAGTCCGTCTCAAGAAGACTTCCCTGCCTTGTATGTGGCACCTAGCTCCAAGACCATTGGTTCCTACTGAAAATGTAAATATTTTAAGCATGGCTGCCAAATATAAATAGGTTGTAAAAAGTAAGTAAGTAATTTCATACAACAGCTGTAAGCAGCTCCGGCACAGAGGAATACAATATATCACGCTTTGAATATACACACCATTTTTGTTTGTAGGATACATTCATTGTTGGTTCTGGTGTTTTCATGGGATTTGTTTACAATAGGAAAAGGATACAACCAGTATAATTCAGTCAACTATTAAGACGGTTCTTCTATATGTTTAAATTTACTGTAACGGCTAACGTTGACCAATGGAACAGTCTTCTGTTAACAGGGCATTTCTGCAAATCTGGTTGACATTTTACTGACTCATAATACTCAAAGGCAAACAAACAAAGACAAATAAAGTTCACGAGTCGCTCTGTCTGGCCATCTGAGATGAACAGTGTCTTTGGTTTCTCTAGCCTTTTGCTGACATGGAGGGATGTGCAACATCTTCTGGTGAAGACATCCAGACCAGTCCACCTGAAAGCTGATGACTGGAAGACCAATGCTGCGGGACTCAGAGGCACACTGCATTCTGCTTCTCATACTTACACACTACATTTACTGTTTCAAACTGAAAGTACTTTCAACAAAACTGAATCGGTAGATATTTAAAGACAATCTCAGTTTGATCTCTCTTTCCGTTGTCTTTGTCTGGTAATCAGTCCGTGTCTTTTCTCACAGTCAGCCACCTGTATGGTTTTGGCCTGGTGGATGCCGAGGCCTTGGTGCTGGAGGCTTTGACGTGGAGGACTGTTCCTCCTCAGCATACCTGTAGTCGGATGCTTGTGCGGCGCACCAGGTGAGGTAAACTGTAGGCAGGTGCGGTATGAAGCTGACCGTTTACTTTCTGCAGAAACGAAAGAGGTTTCTGGCTTCAGGTGTAGGTTGAGAACAATCAAACAAGGCCAACCGCTACACCCCAGAACATGGTGGTTTTGGTTGTTAAAATAGGACCAGACAGTGTGCGGCTGGGGTATAACACTGCTCAGCCTATCTGTCAAAGCTTATTTCAGGGTGCTCAGATTAATGGAGTTTTTGTCAGTGGACTACGAGTTTACTCTTGCAAAAATACTGGATTGCTCATAGATCTTTGTCTACCCAGTCTACATATGTTTTTCTTAAATCTGGAGATGGCTTACGTCTACCCAAGGTTGTCTTGTCCGGGATCCTAGGGGCGTATGGAGCACTGGGGGTCATTATTACAAGCTACTCAGTCCTTATAACTGCATTGAGAGCTGTGGCTGCATTCACGGCAGAAAGTCAAAGGTTCAGATTTTTATTGACATAATTTGAGGTGTGAAGTGTCCGGTTTATTGGCCTCAGGATTGCATCTCTGCTCTTAAGGTGGATAGCTTACTATTATTACTTTCCTTTCAAACCTTTTCGCTATTGTTGCTTTAGTTTGTATAGAGTCTGTTGCAGAAGTCACAGGCACAATGCTCTAGATCAGTAGAGGAAAATCCATTCTAACATATATCTAATTGCACAATGTTTATGCTTATGGCGGTCCCAGGTACATCCATGCTGGCCAAAGTATGAACAGCAGTGTTACCACCTCTGGGTGTTCAGAAGAACCTGACCAGCACGTGGACCACCTAGAGCATGTGGTGGTCAAGGTCCTGATCGTCCACCCACGTCGAGGAGACATGGAGATCAACCTCATCTCTCCGTCTGGGACGAGATCACAGCTGCTGGCCAAGAGGTGAGAGCAACACTACACGCCGATGCATGCTGCAGGTCCAATATCAACACCACATTGGCCGTTTAATAAATGGTCAGTTATACCAAATTCTCCACTTGTATCTATTCCTATTGGAAACAGTTCACACTGAGGTCTGTGGATTACCCAAAGTAAGTTGTTGGCAAGACACGCTGCTGTTACATTGTTTTAAAACTTGTGTTTTTTGATGTACCTAACTGGAGTTCATCGTCCCTCCCCAAACTCTGCTAAACTGTGGGTGGTTTACTTTATGCATGCAGGCCGGGAAGACGTATGTTCCAAATATTAAATATATATGTTCTAATAAATACTAACTAAAGTATTTATACAAATAATAAAGAAATGTACTCAATATGTTCTTAAATGTGCTGCAATGTCGGTGATAACCAGCCACAACAGTGACTCTTAACTTTGAAGTGTGTATGAATGTGGTCCTGGAGACACCTACTGTAGTGGGAACGACCACAGCAGCAGTTTTGAGTACTTTGCCTGCTGATCGTATTTGTCTTTCTGTCTGCGGACCGTGCAAGATGCAGCCACGAAACTTAAGAGATGTGGTAGAAATTGAAATAAAGGTAGAGTTTGAAGGTATGCGTGGTTTGATCAAGGGAGATGAATTGGAAGATGGGTGTAGTATGAGAGCAAGGGTGCCAGAAGTAGGGGGATTGCCCCCACGCACTTTATAGTCTGGCCCAATTTGGCTTTGCGGCAGTTGTGATCCTACCAACAAAAAAAAATACTTTGTCTGATCAGGGTTGGGAGCTTCTTGACTTCACCTTGCTCCCATTATCATTTCACCTCACTGTTATGTGTACAGGTTGTTTGACAGTTCCAATGAGGGCTTCAGGAACTGGGAGTTCATGACGGTTCATTTCTGGGGTGAGAGGGCAGAAGGCATATGGACTCTGGAAATTGTTGACTTACCATCAAAGCAACGCAACCCTGAGGTGCTGGGTAAGGTCCAACAGCACATGTACACACTAAGGCATACATTAAGCGTAACCACCACAATTTAAGCTGATGTCCTTATACAGAGTAACCTAAAAACAGCTTTGTCATTTTTATATTATTGTTACTTGGCACAGGCAACCTAAAAGAATGGACACTGATCCTTTATGGCACATCTCAGAACCCTTACCAGCCACACAGTGTTCAGCACTCTCGTTCAAGGATGTTGGAGATCCCAGAGGAGATCCTGGAGGAGCCTGAGCTGGAGGAGGAAGATGAGTACAACGGTGAGAGACTTTCACAACTGAAATACCAAAATAATCATGTTCCATTTTCAAACTTAAAGGACTGAAACCTATCAAATCTAAAATGAATTACAAAATAATATTTCCAGAAATAGTGATAGTATAATGAATGGAGCATGATTCGAAAAGAGAGTTATTAGCTGTTTGCACTGGTGACGACGATGATGATGGTGTTGTTGTTGTTGATCATAATCAATGTGGTGCTCCTCAAGGGCCATGCCACAGTGAGTGTGGAGACCAGGGCTGTGACGGACCAGATACTGAACACTGCCTCAACTGTGTCCACTTCAGCTCAGGCAGCTTGAAAAGTGGCAGGTAAGAGTTGACAGAAGTGGAACCAGACAAGGAGAAAGTCCCAAACCTTAAAGCTGAATATAGTTTTATTAACAATGGATCACATGACTGTGTGTAATGGGAAAATCGTCGATCATATTGACAAACTCTTTAGAATTGTCACGACTTTGCAGTTCCTCTCAGCTCTAAAGAGCATTTCAGCTTCCTTCAGCTGATTGTTAAGATTTTATAGAATGCAACTTTAAAGCATATCTCTCATGCATTTCATCATATATAGATGGATGGTAAAGTACTTTTTCTAGTCTTCCGACCTGCCTATGAGGAGTAACTAACATTCATACACCGTAGGCATGGGATAAGTGTTCGAGGACACATTGACATAGGCTAGCCAGGGATCGAACCACCGATCCTCTGATTGAAGGACGACCCTGCTCACCACTGATCCACAATGACCCATATATGTTGGGTGTTTATATTAAACGTGGCAAAAGTGTCAAATGATAAAGTAAGCGTATGTAGAATAATTAAAAACATCAGGCTTCAGACTGGCTTCTGACCATTGTGAACACCATTTTGTTTGCTCCAGGCAAAGCACGGCCACCAAGTACAGGGACTCAACCCATGGACGCTCAACCAGCAGCTCAGTCTGTCTGGAATGTCTCCCAGGAAGTGCTATTTCATTTGCGAAGGAAAATTGATTTAGTTTGCCTTTTTACTTTAGCAGAAAGAGAAAAAAACAAGAGATTCAGTTCCTTTTTTTCAGGCCAACAACAGCCACATGCAAACGTTTTGGTTTATTCATGCCACCTCCAGAGGACTCTTTTGTCAATACAGCCTAGTCTATATTTTTGTATAAGCTCAAACTAACAGACAGGGCTGTTGCATCCATAAAGGGCCGTGCTGCGGAGTTAGCAAAAAATGTAAGTAACGCTTTATTACTGAAATATTTGTCTTGTATTCTTAAAATAATACGTGGCAGGTGATTAGATGAAGCTTCTGGCAATCAAACTCTTATTAAAGTGTCGGGAGAAGAGCAAAAACATCTCTTCCTTTGACAAAAACCTTCAGTGTCGTTCTTTGCTCTTCCTTCAATTAAGAAATACTCTCCAGTTCTGATATAACTGATGCCCTACGCTAACCTCTAATGGGAGCTGCCATTTTTATTTTGAACCAGTCGCCTCTCCGTGTGGTCGGACGCACACCCAAACCACGCCTGTGGTCCGAGCTCTGGCTGACCCGACTTGACCGAGCAGGCATTGAAGCCCACGATTCTTGTGTGATATCGTCACAT
The DNA here is from genome assembly GCF_009769545.1 of Cyclopterus lumpus. Taxonomy (NCBI): domain Eukaryota; kingdom Metazoa; phylum Chordata; class Actinopteri; order Perciformes; family Cyclopteridae; genus Cyclopterus; species Cyclopterus lumpus. The sequence goes on along the minus strand of NC_046968.1, from coordinate 8,632,091 downwards.
CGCGGTAATCCAGTTGCAATGCAACTTAACATCTTCAACACATCCCACACAGATCACTTAGATGCAGAGAGAAGAATAGCGAGAAGAGGGCTCTAAATATTAGGTCGGACTTGGAACGCCAAGTTACGACCGACGTGTTTAAGACCCGGCACTAGCCCTGTTGGTGGCACGAGCCCTGTTGGTGGCACTAGCCCCTGAAATGCTGGTCAGTGAGCTACAGTGAATTGTTTCTGACAGAGGATGAACTAAGGGCCTGCATTAAGAGGCAGTTTAAACGCTCTAAATATGGAGCTGGAAATGAAAAGCAATCTATTTCAATGTTTTGGTTGGGTGGCCCTGCTCCTATTTAAAGGGGAAGGGATACATTATTTGGAGGACTTTTAAAGGAACATTAGTTCGAAGGTTGGTTTTGTGACGTTTGATGTTCACCATTTATGTTAGCAAATTTTGCTAAGTGTAGGTAGATATTGATGCGACATTAAGTAAAAAAAAAAATAAATCTATACAGATCCACCAATACAAGCTAGTCCATATTTGAACTAACTCTCTTTGCACCATCTTACCTCTGTGTGTAGAAGCTGTGTGAGCCACTGTCCTCTTGGCCACTATGGAGACGCAGCGTCTCGACGCTGTAGACGCTGCTATAAAGGCTGTGAGGGATGTGTTGGCCAATCAGACACTGACTGTCTCTCCTGTCGAAAAGGCCTTCACCTCAACACACTCAACTCCAGCTGCATCAATACCTGTCCCCCGGGTTACTTTGCTGATGAGAGTAAGTCAACACATCCACAGTGTGGACCACATTCAGTTGGTCTTTTATGACATTTCTGATATGTAACAGTCATGTAGATCAGGGGGTTATCTTTCTGAATGGACCGTGATTATATATTGTCAGTTTTATTGCGTATTAGCCAACGGATGAGTTAGAGGCAGCGGGTTATTGAGCTATAAAGGTTGGGCTCTATGTAGTTCAAATGTTTGGATGTTTATCTCCCCTGCAAAAGAATCTAAAACTGTCACACATTGTTCGTTATCCATACAGTTGTAGATTGGTGATGTCGGACTGCTGACTTACTTTTGCTTAAAATCAATATGTGGACATGATGGGGACTACTAAAGGGGAAGATAACACAGACACACTTCACTAAATTCAAGGTAATTACACTGCAAATAGCCTATAACAGTTTGTCAGTTACAGGGAATATTATTCTGCTTATATTCAATTAATTAAGATACAATTCCCTTTTCCAACCTCACAGAAATGTGCTTGCATCACATGCGCCAAGCAATCAATAGAATAACAAAACAACATAAATAAACAGGTCAGTAAACATCAAAAGGGCACAATACAATGTAGGCAGCATCAGGAGGCCGGCTCACCAGGCAGGAGGCATCAGACACCTCCAGGTCCAATGGACCCTATGAGACGTGAAGTCACAACGACTCCGGGGAGGAAGCAGAGTTAATAAGGTGCAATGGAGAGATGTAAATTCATCCATAAGGAGAGAGAGAAGAGGAGATAGGTGCTCAGTGTATACTAAAACATCCCCCAGCAGCCTATAAGCCTATAGCAGCATATCAAGGGGCTCAACCAGGGCAAACCTGATTCAGCCCTAACTATAAGCACTATCAAACAGGAAAGTCTTAAGTCTATTCTTGAATGAGGTGACTGTGTCTGCCTCCCGGACTGAAAGTGGAAGCTGGTTCCATAAAAGAGGAGCTTGATAACTGAAGGCTCTGGCTCCCTTCCTACTTTTTAGGACTCTAAGAACCACAAGTAGCCCCGTATTAAAATACCAAGATAAATACACCTGTCCACTGTGATGTACACACAAACACACACACACACACACACACACACACACACACACACCCACACACACACACACACACACACACACACACACACACACACACATACACACACACACACACACATACACACACACACACACACACACATACACACACACACACACACATACACACACACACACACACACACACATACACACACACACACACACACATACATACATACACACACGTTATTTCATTTCCAGCAGAGAGCAAAAAGAGTTCCATGTACAGAGTCAAACAGTGTACAGTGTTTGCCGAGGGGTTGATTCCCTCACACATGGTTGGCTAAGCAGTGTTTTAGAGTGAGAAACCGAAGTGTGCTTGTAGTGCCTCCCAGAGGGCAGAAGTTGGCAGTATTTTGTCAGCCAGTCTGAGGGTACGCTAAGTGCAGCTTTTTAGGAAAGAGCTTTCCACAGAAACCTTGAACCTTGGAGCCGTAGTATCCTGGTTTTCCTGTTGTACCTTTTTGCAGATGAAGTACACATCTGTACATGTAGACAGTGCACTGTATGCATGCAACCCCAGGTATTTGAAATATGATAATGGACAGTTCTTAACGTTTCCTGGTGGTCTGGTAGTAAATGGTCTAAGGCACGCTGCTGCTTCGCTACAGATTCTGCATTCATATGTAGAATCATTCATATGCAGAAACTACAAGCAACAGGACAAATATCTTCTTTTCCCTTTGTGGTCCAAGTAGTATTGACCAATCACGTTCGTGCAGACTTTGATTGAATATTTAAGTGAACAGTCTCTGGATAGCAGAAAACATCGGCTGAAATGCAATAAATCACCAGCTTTTGATTTAGATTGTTATTGATTGAAACTAATCTTAGTTGTATGTTGTCTCTCAACTGCAACTCTTGCCTTGCCTCTCGGGTTGCTAATTGGACCGCAAACAATTAGCTAATTTTGTTACTGTTTATTATTGTTGTTTCCACCTGTATATTGATGCATGTGCATGCTGTCTATACCAGATCAGAGACAGTGTCTGAAGTGTCATGACACCTGTATGAGATGCCTGAGGTATGCAGACAGATGCACTGCCTGCAGCGAACGCTACCGGTATGTAAGGAAAGTGAGATCGCCACGTACATCTGGACTCTGGTTGAAAACATGGTTGATTTTCTGTTTATAGTCTGGCAGGGATGACCTGCGTTCCTGAATGCACCGATGGGACCTTTTTCCACGTGGACGAGATGACCTGCAGCCCATGCCATTCCTCTTGTAGGACTTGTACAGGTCAGTAGTTTGTTGGCAGGTAATTTAAAAAGAACCCGTTTAAGAGATTCACATCTAAGTGTGAATATATATTTTGATCAGCGCCGTTTGCTCCTGATAATATTGTCACCTCGCGTGACATGACGTTAGATATCTGTTTTTCCCAAGGGCCCGGTAAGAAGGAGTGTATCCAATGTGCTGAGGGCCACCTGCAGCAGGAGTGGAGGTGTGTGCAGACTTGTACTCCTGGCTATTACTCTGCAGAGGCAGCGGGAGTCCCTCATAAGATGTGTCACAGGTGGGTGATGGTGATTCTCAGTCTTACAAACATCACTTGTTCATCCCTGGCTCATTGTGTGTGACTGTGTGCGTCCGTGACTGAGTTATTGTTCACATCTGTTTTTGTCAGCGTCAACGTCCACCGTCGAAGTGTAGCGGAGAGAGCGAGAGCAGACTCTTGCTTTATCTTCTTGAGAAAGGAGGTGCAGTTTTATGACGGGAACAGCACAACCACTCCCATCTGGATTATTTCATTTAACCTTACTTTACAAAATAAATACTAGTTACTTACAGCTTTGTTTTAATTCTTCCTTAATGTGCTATTTCAGCTGAAAAATGATCCCAACTAAATCCCTAATTAAAACAAAGTACATGGTAAATGAATTGTTCAACCATTAAGTGACCTAAAGACTGTGAGAGCAGTTCATAAAATAAGTTTATTAGTTCAGATTGGGTCATAGACATCTGCTACAATAGGACATGAATACATTGTTGGTTCAGGTTTTGATGATTTTAGCTCCAATCTCCTGGTTTTCATCTCGCTTTGTCCCCCAAGGTGTGAAGACAACTGTCTGAGCTGCAGTGGCCCCGGAACAACTTGCACCAAATGCAAAGAGGGTTATGGTCTGGTCGGCAGGACTTGCATTGTGAATGCCTCCTGTAACAATGGTGAGTCCGAAGTTCTAACCCACATCAGCTTCCTTGTGCATCTCCACGGGCAACACTGGAGAATCTCCCACAACTCTGCTCTGATGATGCAACATTTACAGCTGCACAAAACATATTCTCTGATTGTTGTAGGTCCTTGTTTAGGATTGTTACGACGACTGTCACTGTTAAACTTGTCTGCTGATTTCTGACAGCAGGAATAAATCATATTTTCTCAAGTATTAAGGAAAATGTGAAAATGTAAGTAAGTATAAGTAGAAAAAAAAGAAGTAAATGTTAAAACCAAGTCGACACTTGGAACCGAGAGTTCACTTTTGACTTTGTTAAGATGATTTGTTTCTCTGATCTGTCTCTCAGCTGATGAGGTGTTCTGTGAGATGGTCAAGTCCAACCGTCTCTGTGAGAAGAAGCTTTACCGTCAGTTCTGCTGCCGTACCTGTCTTATGAACGGATGAGGAGCCGACCCCCCCTGGATACCTCCTTCTCTTATTTTAAATCCGCCTTCTCTTGAATGTGTACAAATATTGTTTACTGAAAATGAATTGTATTGTACATGTACAAAACGCCATTAAAATGAATGTGCTTTCTAAAATAGGATGCACTGCTCGTATTCAAAAATGGTAAAAAAAGAAATGGAGCCGGCCCTTGCTTAACATCAGATTTTTTTATGTTGAGCTTAGTATTTTATTATTATACATTCAGCTCAGTTCAAATGTGGAGCGTTTGAACATCTTTCAGCGCATTGTTGTTTTTACGAGCCCACATGCTTTAGTGTTGTGTTCGATCTCACTGCTCTTTCCAGCGTGGTCATGTCAAGCAGCCGGCAGCTGTTTTCAGTGAAAAAAGCCCTCCGTGTAGCCAGCGGTGTGGTGATTCATGGGCCTTGCACATATTTGGGTGGCACAGGCCTGGGAGAGGCACGCCCACCGATACAGAGACAACGCCATTATTACACACTATTGTAGTTGGTGATCACACCTCAGAGTCTGAGGAGGGCTGCTGGGGAACCTCAGGGGCCTCGGGAGAGGCGTCTTGGTCGGGAGCTAGATCACCTGACCGGGCTGCTGCTGCGCTGGTGGATGGGGTATCGGGCTCGAAGATGGGCGGGTCCTCGACATCCCCTCGTCCTCCGGCGACTCGCTTTCAGCAGCCTCCTCCGGAGTCTCTGGGTCAAAGCTGACCCAAGAGTGAATTATGATGCTATTAATCAGAGCAGTGATGAAAATATACAACGTGAGAATTTTTTTCTTTCATTCTTTTGGTACAAGTCAAGACAATAAAAAAGGGGAAAGTTAAGATCTATGCAAGATTTGTGAATGTGAAAGATATTTTAGATGTAAAAACACTGAAATAAAATTAAAAAGTCTGCTGGTACAGGCTTCGATGAGCTCTCCTGTAAACTCATAAAGGATTTCTTCTTTAAAATAGAGTGTTTTCACATCACATAACCGTGTACTCAGCAGGCTTGGTGACCAAGCACCCTTTGGCTCTTCTGGTTAAGGACGTGCTTGAGGTGGCCACTGTAGTGCAGAGTTCCCACCTGTCCCTCAGCTGCAACCGCCGGAGGTGCAGCTGCTGCTGCACGGTCCTCGTTCCACCTCACCAGTCCATTTACCAGGAACGCCTGGAAGTGTTTCTGCTGGATGGCCTCCCTGAGGAAGCAGGTTTTAGACTTTTGATGATAAATGTGAAAACAGAATATAGTGTCTGCCCCCTCCCCGAGCACAAGGCCAGGAACCGATCGCACATGTCGAGGTCCTGGGTCGTTCTCCGCATCTGGGTTCTGGACATGAGGCCATAAATGAACAGCACACTGCAAACATGTGACGGTTTACAGACTTGGCTTGCAGCTGTCCATCCCTCCATGGGTAAAGAGAGTCCAATTGGAAAATAGAAAGCGTGTGTGTGGCGATTACAGAAGCTTGAGGTGCTGCAAGTGCACTTGTGTGCTATTACATTGTGTGCGTGTCACTTACGCTTTAAAAATAAGCATCTTCAGGCCTTGGCGGAGCGTCAGCACATACAGCTCATCGTAGCGCACGCACACGCAAAACACTGAATGTGGGTCTAATTAATGCATTCATAAAGCATTGAATGAGGCCCGACTTGATTAAAAGTGAATTTTATCTGAAACAATTTGGTGAAATAATATCCGCCTTTTGTTGTTTTGGGCTTTAAAGCGTCCCCACGAATAATCACAAACTTCATTTGGTAGGGGATGGATGTGGCTGTTATTACTTAATGACGAAATTGCTTTTTGGGATAACAGACCGTCAGTCAGTTTGACAGCTGGATTTCACTGGAGTCTTGAGTTATTAATTTAAAATACAGACTAGTTTCAAAGTTATTAAGTTCATCGATCAGCAGCCTCACATGTGAAGGGACAACGGAGCTAGAACTTAAAACATTTTTGTTTCTCGCATTGTTTTGGTATAGAGCATCCTGGGTCTCTTACCTGAATGGGTCCACGTGCATCCGTCTGCAAGATGTTTTCTTCACGCACAGCTCCATACATAACGGGAGCGGTTGACCTTTGCTCCTCAAAAGTACGAAAAGCTGCTCCCAGGGGGACACAGGCACCGTATCCTCCACCCTCCCTGTGTACTGGCTGAGGCTGGCCGTTGAGCTCCAGCCCAACAGGTGCAGGTGGAGGAGTGACGGCCTTTTTGGTTAAGTATTCATTGTATCACCGCCAAGAGAGTTTAGAGCAGCTCTTCAGGCTCAATCTCAGCGGTGATGCTCTTAAACTCTGCACTGAGGTCCATTGTGGTGTCAGAGATGTTCCGTGTACAGATGGAGGAGAAAAGGGACGTCTGATTCTCTCTTGTACTGGACCCCTGTCAAACGGGACGCTACTTTGGAGACACAGCTATGGAGAGTAGCGTTATATATATTTATATTATATATCATACTTATTACCTTCGCAAAATACTTTTGCGGAGGTTTTGATCGCTGTGTATTTATTTGTAAATATGTCTGTTTGTTATTCGCATAACTCAAAAAGTATTAAACCGAATCGCATGAAATTTGGTGGGATGATTGGCTGTTATCCGGGGACCATTTGATTAGATTTTGGGAGCGATCGGGTCAAAGGTCAAGGTCAAGGTCATGAAAAGGTCAAAATCGTATTTTTATCATAACGCTGTAAATTTGGTATCAAGTTACATCAATTTACTGTTCCCCACACTCTCATGCCAAGTACCAAAAAGTGGCTGCGGCGAAGGTATGCGCTCTACCGAGTGCCCGTTCTAGTTTAGGGATGTATTGCACGTTGTAGTTCACTAACATTCATGTGAAAAGCTGGTGTTACTTTGCAGAAATTGATTTTTACATTCAATTGTGATGCTTTGTCTTGGATTTAACAACCCGACCACTGCTCCACATATCTGGAACAAAGTCCCTGCAAGCTGCTCTTTTAAATGCAGATTGAAGACTTTTCTGTTTGCTGCTGCCTTAATTGAACCAGATTCAAGGATATTAATCAATTTCTGCATTTCACTACTGCATTTTGTTTCTTAAACTGCAACCTTTATTCTATTTTTAGCTTTTTAATGACTGTTTTTAATGTTTTAATGAAAGACATGTGCATCATATTCGGCCTTACTGATATTCCTTGAATGAAACACAAACATCACACTGAGCTTTTCGCGGAATGAATACGGAAAAGTTCTCTTCATGGAAGACATCTGTGAAATATCGTATTGCAACGGCCCTTACTCCGGCAATTGTAGCTGCCTGTTGATATTCCCGATGTAGTTGGGAGATGGTTGTGCCTGGGTGAAGGAACTTCTTGTCTTTGTAGAGCTCTGTGCTTCTGCAGTAGTGTGAATCAACAGGGGGAAGGTCCCTGAATAAGTCCTTAAGGAAATCCTTGACATCAGTTTCAAGCTTTGCATGCTTGCCACTCATAAATCCAGATTTAGATGGCAGCTTGTTCGATGGTGTCTTTGTTCTGCTCGTGTGTAATGGTTCTTTCATACACATATATATATATATATATATACACACACATATATATATATATATATATATACACACACATATATATATATATATATATATATATATATCATATACTAATATTCAGTATAATATGATATATAAATACCATGTAAATATACAATATACATATCATAAATATATTATAATAACATATATATATATATATATATATATATATTTCATATCTCCAAAACATCCTCTATTGGCCAGCCGCCACTGTCTGGATCGCTGATGACATCATCGTTATCAGATATGTCCTCTTCATGGTGTGGATGTGTCTGCTTGTCATCTTCAACAACATCAACAGAGTGTTTAATATATTGTCTGCTCCGTCTGAAACAGAGTCTTGGCCTGGTACATGCTGCTCAATCTCTTCAACCACAGTCACATTGTCATGTTCAGTGGACGAGGCCTGATCAGTGTCAGAATTGTCAAGTGCATCTCCTCCACCAAAAAGAAAGATCATTTCAACCCTTTGAGGTGTACGGTCACAAATGTGTGATCATTCTGAAAAACATGAATTGCCTTCTGGTTACTTGTATTAAGCTATATCAGTGGTGTGCATGCACAAGCTGCCTCTAGACACTGCACAACAGCCATACTAAATGATGTTATGATTACTAATATTATGTAGTGAGATTTTCATTGACAAAAATGCTCACAAAAAAAGACAACAAAAAAGCTAATTTAAATGCTAACTAAAATACTATCTAAAAAGACTAAATAACTATGCAATATTTATAGCCTAGCCTATATTATAGTAAACCTCATCACTTACCAATAGGGGACGAGCCCTGATTGGAAATATCTTCAGTAACTAGGTAGATTTTCTTTCATGATGCAGCCGCCATCTTGAAAGTCACATTGTCTTTTGACTTAGGCCGTTATACTACTGGGGTAGAATCGCATGATCTGTTCAACTGAGGAAGTCGGCGATTTTACCAGAGGGGGCCAGTATCATGAGTCGATGATTTAGGCAACAAAATCCATTCTTTTTAGGACGAATGTAAGTCGCTTTGGATAATGTGTACAGAATGTAAAGCCCTTTGTGGCTAATTTGTAAATTGTGATTTTGGTCTGTACAAAATAATTTAATTGAACCAAAACAATGAGCTAAAAGATGCCAAAAAGCTCTGTAGGGCTGAGGGTACTAATTCTCGTTGGGTCAGCCACTACAAGCACCATCTTTCAATAATGTGTTCATTCATTTATTTTAAATGTACCAGCTTTTTTACATACCATCTGAATATAGACTTAATATTGGAACTTTATGTCCAATCCATGTCAGTTTAAAAAAGAAAAGGCAAAGCATTAACAAAGTCACATTGAAAGGATTGACATCACTATGGAAGCTATTATTAAGTAAGTAATGGACTTTATTTTTCTACAAAACATGCACTTGGTGTGGACAGTGTAAATGGGTGAAAACAACATCTTGTCATCTGTTACAAAGCTAAGGGGCGATCATAGCCATTGGTCAGAGCTGATACAGTCAGAAAAGAAATGGCGGCGCTCTAAGTTTCCAGCCTTTTCCGAGACATTTAAAACAATCAGCTCTTACACTTATACAACCAGCAGGGTGTTTAACAAAGCAACATTGCCAGTAAAGCCAGACTTACCTCAATAAATCAGGCTTTTTTTAATATCCAGGAAATTCTGTCTCAAAGAAGAGGTTTGGTCAGTCCACCACTTTGGTTAACACTGAAATATCTCAACAAATATCCGATTTTAATTCGCAGACGTTTATGATTCCCGGATGATGAATTCTAATGACTTTAATGATCCTCTGACTTTTCATCCATGGCAACGAGCAGGTCAAATTTTCACCAATTCAGTAAAATAGACCAAAATCCACTGGATGGATTGGCACAAAATGTGGTATGGACGTTCATGGTTCCCAGGTGATGTATTCTACTCACTAGATCTTCTCTAGAGCCACCAGCTAGTGCACACTTGTGATTTAGAGTAAAATGTCTGACAACTATTGCAGGGAATTCATGTTCATACTGTTATAAATCTGGTCATCTTCTAAGCCACGATCATGTCAAAATTAAAATGTGTCCAATACGTTGGTTCATGTCTGGATATCTGAGAATTGAATGAGATTCCAATCAGCCTCGGCAGTACTTTCACTTTAGTGCCAATTAGCAAATGTTAGCATGCTATAATGAAAAACTGGAACAGTAAAAACGGAAATCAATACTTGCGAAATATAATTGGTTTGTAGCATAGGCAACTGCCATTAGTAATTAGCTCAACGAGCCACTGTGCTTTTATTCTTAAACTATAATTAAATTAGATAAAAGGTAATATGTATGACCCAGGGCAGCAGCCTTAGCAAACGTAACAATTTCCCCATTTTCTCCCATTTTTTCCCATGCAAATCAAAGAAATTAATAAACTTAATCCTGGTCAAGTTTGTTAAGTTCACTCAATAAGCTCCAAGACGCTCTGCTCCCGAGCTTTTGTTTACTCAGGGGCAGATTTATGTGTGAAGCGACACACGGACAAAGTGTAGACCAGTTATCATCTGCTTGATCAACATTGCAAGGTGCAAACATTTTTTTTTAAATGAACACATTCCAATAATCCCACGTGTTTGCTCTCTCTATCACACCCACACACACACATTCCATGTGAAATAAATAGCAATATTTACAACATTTATACAGTATGTAGGTACACAAAAACATATCTCCACACTATACACAACTTACATGTAAACAACCAACACAATGCTTAGCCCTGTCCTGTAAAAATGACTTTAAAACAAAAACAAACAAACTATGAAATGTTCTAAAAGGATTACAGCATTAATCGAGCCATGTCAGATTTAGACACATTCCAGATACAAGTCATTTTAACAATGGAGTCATAAAGGTGGTCGGTGTGTTCCCAGGCGTCACGTTGCTGTGAAACACTCCAATTAACAGTCTTCAACCCGTAGGACAAAATCAAAAGGCAGTAATCGATGGATATATCTCCCATATGAGCCCACAGTTGAGAAAAACAAGACCTTTCTTCTTTTCCGTTGGCCTGTCCTTCCGCATGCTAATCATCTTTGTCCCACCACTACCTCACCTCTAAAGTACTGACAAAATTAATTTCCGAGTTCTTAGTCAGACAAAGTGTAATAAAAGGCAAAGACCAGCTGCCTTGATTAAAGCAACCGGATCTTCTTTGACAGCCTCCTCAAGTGGTCGAACACACAGGAACTTAGACTTATCTTTCACACCTGACCTTTGAACCCTAAGGCTCTCCCTACGAGGCAATGTGTTTTACAACACATGACACACATGAAAGCAGACAACTTCGACAATCGGAGATAGAGAGAAATATGATAATACAGTTAATTTGAAAATAACTCAACCCGACCAGACCCAAGACCATAGACTGGACGTCAAAAGTGAAAGTAGTTAACATGACGCCACCTATTGGTTTGTGGACTACGGCATCTTGGCTTTTGGCTGTTGCCATCCTGCCTTTTTTTACAACCAGAAGTGACACAACAGAGTGGAGGTAAGTACAACCAAAAACTAAATAAGAAATTCAGCGTTCAGAATAGGCGACCAAAATGTTAGTTAACTTTCATGTCCTTTAAAAGATGATGAGAAAGGGTTAAAACTCTGAGATGAAAACACGGACAACGGCTTGATAGCAACTTAAAAATCACCACGTAGCCGCGTCCTAAAGCATACCCTCTTTTGTAGACCATACTTTATGAAATCACACTATAATACAGAAGACTTGAAACTGGTGCTTGAGAACATCAACGCATGTTTACTGAGGATATAAATCAAGTGATAAGAATGATAATTTTTGCAACCAGAGGAGTAGCCCACGGATGGCCATTAGCGCAATAATGCAAGTTTAAGGCACTTCTACATTGGCTTGACTTTTATGGAACCAGAGATTGCCTCCTGCCTAAGGACCAAGGATTACGCAGGAAAACGGCCCCAAACCAAATCAAAACTAACCTGTTGGGACCGGACCGGTTCAGAACAGGTTGCAGAACTGCAGCATTCATGGTTTGTTTGACCTAACGGTTTGTCGAAGGCGTGTCTGATTGCACAATAGAAGCCTACTTTTGAGGGATGTTGCCGTGTTTCCAGATCTCATTGTTTAACTCAGTAAGAACAATAATATAATTATGGCCAGAAACTCTGAAAAGAAAGACACTTTTAGTTCACCAACTACCGGACTGCTTTTATACCATGATATTATCAGAATTTCTCTTCCATGGTTAGTTTTTTCCCTGTTGTCACATCATAGCTCTTGCGTGGTCCATAAGTGCTCCTTGTTGTGCCAAAGTTCACCTGTGGTCTGTCCAAGTGCCCTTCAGGTTGGCCCAAATATTCTTGTAATATGCTCAATTTCTGCTCTGGTGTGACCTTAAGGCAGAAATGAACCCTAAACCTGTGGGAGGAATAGATGACCTTGTATGATTAACACCCCTGCCCTCTGAGAAAGTCTGTGAATGCCAGAGTTTGAACAAGTTTTCTCTCCTGTGTTTCAGCAGGGAGATTCCAATTCAGTGTTCAGGCTTTTGTCGCTCTAGGAAGGGTCATATGTAAAGACACTGAATATCAGTTATTGGCAGGTTCGATCAAATTGTCTTTTGACCTCTACACTGTAAGTCCCTCTTCCACTTCTAACCCTAACCTAAGAAAATAACAGGGTTGTGCAAATATAGCTTAATAGAAGCATGTGGCTACTAGGTGGTGTAATAGGATACATCCCAGAAAAAATCAAAAACTCTAATGGTGTGTATTAAAAATGTGCAGACGGATGCAAATGTACGCCGGGCAACGCAAATGGTGCGAATGATGTGAATGCCTGGAGATTCGCATGACGTTGTGTCGCAAAAGCCTATTGGCTTCCACTTGTCTTCAATGACATCCTGACATTTCATGAATCAGAATTGGAGTAACACAATATTGTATCTGTGGGCACCCGGAGCTCTATGATGGTACCTCAGATTTGTACAGGGACTCTAAGTGTATATGTGTCTTACGCCTCAATGATGTTATGGAATAGCTACTATGTTAGCATAGCCAAGCATTGATAGATACAAAGTCTGTTAAGAAAAGAACCATTTAAACAGTTATTTGCTTGTCTTCTTGCTGAATTCAAAACTTTTTTCAAAATGTCCAATTATTGCAATTAAATCACAGCAAAATCAGTTTATTTGGGGTTCTTAATGCTGTATTAAACCAGTCGACAATGAAATAATGAACCTAAACACTATATTTGTTTTTCTAATGTATCTGGGAATTCCACAACATGTACACAGAAGCAATAGTGATTATTTCTGCCATGTTTGATGAAATGTTGGTATTTGAAGAGAGATAATAAGCCCCCTTCCTCTCTGGCACGTCTAGCGTGATTGAAGAGATTAAACACAAATGATCACTGCGGCAAAATCCGTGCAAGCGCAAGGCTAAAACTCCCTTCGCGTTTGGTGCGTACGCAGCAAGAGTGCGAATATCGAGCTTATACAGGAGCCAATCCATGAAAATGAATGAACTTCAGGACAGCACAGATCCAGTAACTGCAAAGTCACATCAGTTGTCAGCAAAATCAAAGGCATTAATCCAGACGTGGACATACAGTGAAATTATCAAGTGTTCTTCAGACAAGCGTGACAGCCGGCATTGGTCCACTGGGAATCCTCGACGTCAGCATATTTCCAATGATAGCACAGTCCACGTGATGCTATTAAGGCACCATGCAGTCCCAGACTACCCAGAATTCAATGGAACACATTGGGCCTTATTGAAGTTTATCCCATGGCAGCCATTTGGAAATTGTCACTCTTGGGGTGAGAAACTCAGGTTTGAACATGATTCACAGATTCCTTACTAAAGAAAGTGGAAACTCTTAGACCTGGTTGGACAACATACTGTATATAACACTGTGGAGGTTTAAAGGTGCAATCTGTAAGATCTGGCCCACCTGCTCCAAAATAATAGGTGGCAGCATTTCTCCTCAAATACTGTGCCGAGGTTGTCTACATTTAAAGTCCTCTGTTATTGAAAAATAATGTAAATTGTAATGTAAATGTGTTTACTCTGCCACGGACCAGGAGCTGTACGGTCCGTGTGCACTTTGGTAGTCTGTTTGATTAAATCCAGACTAGTAGAAACAAGAAAGCGACTCAGAGACTACGGAGCATGCATGCAACCTTCATTTGATAGATTTGCCAAGTTGTAGCAACTGTAATTCAGCCAGAGCGACCCCGGGTTGACTGATCCTGGGGGACTCCCGGAGCCGTCGCCCGCCTTCCTCCTCCTGGCGACGAAATGATTATACGTGATGGACAAGCCCGAGGGGCAGCTCTGCTTCCTCATCCTCTCATGTTGGACTGGAGTGCAGACTGGACGCTACAGTGACTTATTATCGCCTCTCGAGGTAAAAGTGGTATTAAAAGATAAGGCGGGCCGGGGCTAGCTGGTTAGCATGCTCATTTCAGCAGATATCTCTGCAACACAATAGACGTCATGTTTACATAGAGTTTTCTTTAGTTTTAATAACTTCTGGACAGACTCTACACATTGCACATTTAAACAGTTGACAATACCTGCCAGTCTGCCAGAGTTTCTCACCCTGAGTGTGGAAAAAACGTAAAGTACCCCCCTGCCTGCCTCCTGTGGAATTGTAGGAGCTGCAGTCATGTAAGGATCCTCTATCTCCTTGCAGTCTTTTGCTGGATTTAGTTTTCACTTCCTGCATTCAGCATGTTCTGTTGGCCAGTGCCAGTCCTACACCTACACCATCTCATGTGAGGTGTAACGTAAGGAGGACAGTGTGTGTGTGTGTGTGTGTGTGTGTGTGTGTATGTGTGTGTATGTGTGTGTATGAATTGTGTGGGCCTGCATGCATGTATTCGCATGTGTTTTATTTGTCTCTGCATCTCTTTCAACGTCCGTAGCGTCTTCCGTGTATGTGTGTATGTGTCACTGTCTAGGGTACGTGGGGTAGTGTCTTGGTGATTGTTTGTGTATGTGTGGCTGGGACTGTGCATGTGCGTTTGCCAAGGGCAGCGTGGCGTGATGGTCGGGAGGCAGGTGGGTGGACAGCAGGTCGTCCTCGGCAGCATCACCTACAGACAAGAGGATAAACACGGCTTTTACTTTTGATGTTACTGGTACTGTAGGTGTGTCTTCTCACACTTGACAGAACCAGGCTAGCTGTCTCCACCTGCTTTCTAGTTGTTTGCTAAGCTAAGCTAACCCTGTCCTGACTCCAGTTATGTACTTAACACTCAAGACATGAGATTGATATTGCCCACTCACAGAAAAATAGCCAAGAAGGGCAAACTGTTGAACTATTATTTTAACCCTGAATACAAGATATTAGGCTTGATTACAACTGAGAAATTAAGTTTGGTATTATTCTTGGTATTATCTTTTTTCTTATGATAGCTTCAGTGTTTTGTACAAATCAAACAAAAGGAACTTGTTTTCCTTTTATGAGAAGGTCTCAATTACATCAATGGTAAGAATCACCTGTTAATCTAAAGCTAAAGCTTTACTAAAGTTATCTCAACTATGACCAGGTTTAAAAGTATATTTAAGGGAAAGAGGCAAAACCCGCCCTGTTGGTGCCAGCAGGTTTGTTTGGAGCCAGGAAATTAGTGAAATGAGTTGTCATGCTTTTGAACTATACATAGTATGCAATAAGCTAAGTAAGAACAAAATGGTGTGAAGGTCTGTGTAAGGGCTTACCACTGCCATCCATGCCGGTCTGGTTTCCAGTGATGTGGTGCCAGTAGACGGATCGAGGCAGGATGGCGGTGGGGGTGCAGGGGTAGGAGCCTGGCTCTGACCCCATAGACATCAACTGGGAGACATAAAGATAGGACACAACATCAGGAATGAAGTTCAAGTATGAAGCACTGCAAATTAACAATGTCTGCAAATATCTTTGTGATTTATTTACTCACTATTTAATCCATAGAACGTTTGCTGTAGCTCTTTCTTGTAAAAATCGTTTTAGTTTTTTTTACATACTTGCTTTGGCGTATCTGTGCATCACGTAAACATAGTGAGCGAAAATTACATTAGAAATAGAAAGTAAATACAAAAATCAAACATCAATATAGAACAGAAGAAAATTACCACAACACATACTATTAAAAGACTGTAATCCTTATAATCCTATAGCTGCATTAGCCTGTTTGGGGCCTTGGGCCAAATGTTGTTGCTGGGTACCTGTTGAACATATCATCACCTGATGTTGGTGACATGGTGAACATGTTCAGTTGGCTATTTAGACATCCAGCGCACAAAAAGCAACATTAGCATTAATTTAGTCATATTTCTATCCACCTGATAGCTGTAAGACCACTATTCACTCTCTTTTAGCTCTGTTTTGGTCTCCCCCACACTCTAGTCAGGCTCTCACCCTGCTGTTCTTCTCCATTTCCAGCAGGACCTTCTTGTGCTGCTCTGCGATAGCCAGCGTAGAGGAGTGGACCCTCTGGTAGATCTGCTCTCCTTCTCTGGTCTGGAAGGTGTAGAGGCCTTCACCGCTGTCACACATCCTACACAGAACAGCAAGTCAGCGTGAAGCCAGTGTGCAAAACAGCACAGAATAGCCAATACAGTATAATGGAGGATTGTCTGGAAAATTATAATACGCTCCTATTCCCTCGACATTTAATATAAATGATTCAGTGTGGGATTCAGTGTCCCCCAACACAAATGTAATAGAAACACAGAAGCATTGTCAGTTTTAAAGCCGTTCCACGTCGCGTCTGAACCTACATTTTGATGCAAAAATGCGAATGGTACTAAGTTGCCTTGATGGTCGTTAATTTAGGTCACACACGTACTGTTTACCTGCATGCTACCAAAAACCACCTTGAATGTGATTGGTCAATACTACTCGGACCACAAACACACAACAAACCGGAACCAAACCACTTCCGATTATTTACCTGCCAGTCCCCCCTTTGGTAATCGGAAGTGTTTTGGACGGGTTTAGTGATGTCAGCCTGCATCATCACTGCTTCATGCACCCACGTGGGGAAATCAATATGACTTACAGCAGCACTTTACTGGACCAGCTGTGTGTATTTATGTTGTCTGGTGTCACAAAGAGCTCACAGAGAAACGCCTGTTTACAAGGCGTCCAGAAGGCCTCGTATTTCAGGACGACGCGACAAATAAAGAGTACGGAAAGATATTCATTGACCAAACGACCTGGCTGAGACCAGCGATCATAAAGTATGAAGCAGTTCAACAGAGGTGTATTGAGCTGGTGCTTTACTCTGTGTATTGTAACAATTAAAACGAGTAAAACGTAGCGAGCACACGGTAACCATACTTCAAGATACCACAGAACAAGACTCTTTCTTTTTGCCCTATATCTACCTGCTTGTCTTTATTGATACAATCAGCGCGATTAGTAATAATCGCATCAATAATCAGCCATTTCCCTGTGAGCTCTTTGTGTCAACATTAATACACACATCAGGCTCAGTAAAGTGACGCATGACCTGCTGTCAGTTAATCAAACTCATTTCCCCACATGGGTGATGATGCAGGATCACCAAAAGTCTGTCAACTCATCATTTACGGACCACATGACCTGAACTACAGGTGTGAAAGTGACTCGTGACCGACAAGAGACCAGAACAAGTGCACCTCTGTACATCCTCGGTGCTCTTTCCCAGATGACTTAACACTTTTTAGTTACTACATTAATAGCAAACTAACTGGTTTCAAACAGTCTGATTCCACTTGGTTTTAGTTCACGCGCATTTCTGCCTCCATATTGTGAGGCTAGCAGGACACGTTAGCTTCATGAAATGAAGTGGCAGACAATCTTAGGGGGTGATGTAGTACAACACGCCCACAGACAGAGGGCTCTCTCGCCACACACACAAACACACACACACACGCACACACACCCTAACCCTTTATGTGCATCCAGATCCAGTAGCTCGTCAGGTTTTATCAAAGAGGAGGCGATAAGGAGGTCGGACCCAGCATTGATTCATCGTCTAATCTATTCAATCAATCTCTTCATGGACTCAGAGAGAGAGAGAGAGAGAGAGAGAGGTATCCTTGGACTGACCGTAAGCTCACAAACAAATTGCACACGCACACACTTTAGTTTAGAGTTCCAATTAAAGGTAGAGCGTTTCATATCAAAAAGGTATTTTGTTTTCTTCGTCTTAGTGGAGACATTTAGTTGAGTTTTTAACTGGTCCAGTTGATGGGAGAACACCGCAGACGGCTGCCACCAAACTGGTAGCGATGTAATCATATCACACCGTCAATGGGATCGTGTCATGTGACTTGTTGCCGGTGGAAACGAGGGTGAGAGTCAGAGAAGAGAGTCTCAAGTCTCTTATTTGATTGTTCCTCACTCCTTGCTCTGCATCGCCATCTCGAAGGTCGTCCTAAAAGCTCTAATTTGGGCTCCGAGGAGCGAGAACAAGAAGCGTGGTGGGATCTGTGAGGAGCCTCGAGCAAGGGTACACAAGAGCAGCCTTCACGGAGGTCCTTTAACGGCCGACACCTCAAGTGAATCACTCCCAAATGTGATGATTTATTTGTTTTCTGATTCACTATTGGGTTGAAATATATGTTAAATGTTGATCTGAACAACAAAAGGACCACAAACAAATTTCTTAATTTATTAGAAACATTTTCTTTTCATGATCAGTTATTGTTTTTCAGCAAGAAACAATATTTATATAATTTATCCTGATTCAGACTTTCATTCAGTCACGTGAGGCTGATCATTCCTGAGCGTCTTCGGGTTTGATGTGAGTTACATAACTAGAAATCTCCCCCAAAACTCTGGTGAGAGATGCAAGAAAAAGTACTTTTAGAGGACGTACAATGACGGTTAGCGTTCTCCGTCAATACTGGACCAATTAAAAAACAAACCTTAGACCGGTTGAAAAATACCCAAGTTAAAAAGCCACTGCTATAACAAAGTCACTATGTGTGTAACCTGCATGTATCTGGGGACAGCCCCCACCCCCAGCCATCCCATTCCCCGGTCTCACCTCCCGGCTTCGAAGGTGAAGCGAGTGGCGTCGCGTCCGTAGCGCCGCAGGGAGCAGAGCGGCCAGGTGACCAGCTTGGTGCGGGGGTTGTGAATGTCCCACAGGTAGATGTTCTCGTGGGTGATCTGCATCATGCACTCCCCGTAGATGTCCAGGTTGGGACAGGGCAGGAGGAACACGTTGAAGCGCTCTGCGGGGGCCGAGGAGCAACAGCAGCAAAGTCAGGTGTTGAGATTTTAGATCTGGGCTGGAGGCCCGACGCTAAACCACAGACCCGTGGTGACATTTTTCACTCCGCACGTTTGATTTTATGTGTTTGTGTGTATGTGAACTACCTGTGTGTTCACACTGCACTCCAGCAGCCAGGAGGTCCGGCTCTCCCATACTGATGTCATTGAGCCTTGTCCCCAGACATTCGATTGACAGCGTCTTAAACCAGTCCTCTGCCTCCAGCTCTGTGAAGAGGGAGACAGGGAGAGAGAGAGAGAGGGGTGTCACATCTCGTCGAATCAAGTCAAATGGTGAAATGCCGACCTCTTCAACGAGCAGATGTTTTAAGACTAGGGAGACTGGAAACATGTTGATCCCTCTCAACTATTTATTAGTGAACACCCAAGATGGACGAAATGTGCTCCGCTTCCCACGGTATACCTTGAAATGCTCCACACACAACGGCTAATTGTGCTTCTTACGTGTCTGTTTGCGTACATAAACGAGACACACCGTGTTAATCGGTGACTTTTAGAGGCGTTGATAGGTGTACTTCATTTTACTTTGGACTGAGCCACGCTAGCCGTTTCCTCCTGCTCCCAGTCTTTATGCTAAGCTAGGCTAAACATGCCCCGGCATGAAATGGATATCAATCTCTTCTCATCTCACTCGCAAACAAAGCAGCGTATTTCACACAATGTATTTCACACGATCCCTTAACGTTTTTACTAAGTGCCCCAAATTTTTTATTGAAATTAATTGACCAAACCAAAACTGAGACTAAAAGACAAAGTGGACGGGGATGTGTGTTTTGCAGTTTGGTGGAGTGTTGAGGGGAAGTTTAGGGTCGAGTCCTGACAATACAGAGCTGTCAATCTGTGTGTGTGTGTGTGTGCGTGTGTGTGTTGTGTGTGTGTGTGTGTGTGTGTGCGTGTGTGTGTCCATACGCTACCTGATTCACAGGTGAAGGTGCGTGCGGTGTCGTCTGTAAACACAATGGCCACCGCCTGTCGCTTGGTATCTCGAGGCAACCGCGTGATATTCTTGACGTTGCTAATCTCTGTCACCTAGGCAACGGGTCGAAGGTAAAAAGGGTGAACAAAGTTGATTTTAGTGTGAGGAGTTATTTTTCAGCATCAAGTATTCCAGAAGCACTTTCCAGTTGTTTGAACTTTGTGCAAATAAAACGAGGTGAGGAGATTCTTTTGTCACATTCAGTTTGGAAACAGCTCGATAAGTGAAACTAAAGTGAATTAAAAAGAGTATTGGGCTTATGATATGTACACAGTAAATGTGTATGTAATTGTGAGCCAGTAACAAGTTAGTCTAAAAAAACAACTTTCATCCAGGAGACCGCTGTTCGTGTCCCGTGTGAAACCAAAAATCAATGTTGATTTATTTGTCAATATTAATTTAACCCAAACCTTTTTCTAAAAGTAATTGTTGCCTAAACACAGCAGGGGTTTGCTCAGGTGCACTGAACGCTGGTGCTGCTGAATATTTGTAGGAAAATAAAAAAATAAATATTAAAAGAATAAATAAAATGTTGGCAACCGGTGGCTACCATATTATAACAGAAGCTACCATATTTGGACTGCGGAGGAGGGACGTTTAGACACCCCATACAGTTCTAGTCGTGGTGGCAACCTGCCAATCACAGTAGCCCCGCCCTAAAGCATACCCTGCTTTATGGTCTATTTGACTCTAAATGGAGCATAATTTACTAAATGAACACCATGCTGTGTTGAAGAAGACTTGAAACTAGAGGTTGAGACCATAAACTCATGTTTACAATGTTTACTGAGGGAATAAATCAAGAGAGAAGTAGAGTCATTTTCTTATAGACTTCTATACAATCTGACTTCTCTGGCGACTGGAGTCGCCCCCTGCTGGTCAGTAGAGAGAATGCAAGTTTAAGACACTTCCGCTTTGGTTCTTGCCGCCAATTACGGTCCCCTTCTCTCTCCCCAAAATTCCTGTATTCTTTCCCATTTAACTTCCACAACGACTCAGGAGCTGGCCACACGCCCATTTTGTAGCTTTGCTGCAGTGAGAACGCAGCATTAGCCAGTTAATTGGTGTGTATGGAATAACTACTAATAACTACTGTCTTGTACAAAAGTGAAACCCTCTGTGAAACCTCTCATACGTTCTATAATTGTGCTTACAGTGAAAATAAAAAAGTCACTCTGCAGCTTCCCTTTAAGCCGCGCTGGCGTGTTGAAGGACGTTACATGGAGGGGTGTGAAAGCAGCAGGTCAACTAAAGGAGATGATGTGATGAGGATGATGATGATGATGATGATGATGAAGAACAAAAGACGAGTGAGTTCTGAGAGAGACGGCGTGAAGTAGAAAAAGAAGAAGAAGGATTGTTGATTCTTGCTGAGCTCAGAAGGGCTTTTAAGTGAAGGCTGACTGCCTTCATTGATGTCAGTGTGTGTCTGTCAACTCTTTGGCTTTGATTTTCTCCTGCAGAACGGAGTATACCTGTCACACACACACAAACACACGCACACACACACACACACACACACACACACACACACACACACACACACACACACACACACACACACACACACACACACACACACACTCACACACACCTTTGGAAAGGCTCTGATGTAGGCAGACTTCTCATCAGGGTATTTCTCCAGACGACGAGGTCCTTTGCTCGATGACTTTTTGAACACCAGCCAGCAACGCCGATAGATCTGTAATAGAAATGCACAGTTTATATTAAAAATAATTTAATATTCAAAACTTCTTTTGTTTTTGTCAGAAATAATAAGTTGACTAAAACAAAAAACGTATTTAAAAGAACATAAACAAGCCTCTATTAACGAGTAACAGAAATCAAAAAGGCCTACACTACTACGACTGTGTGTACAGTGTATTGTGTAATGTATGCCATCATCAGTGGACTTGCTGAAATGTTAATCAATAATTGAGGTTACGGCTACGTCAAACATAGAAAATGTTGTGAATAATAAAAACGTAAAAAAAAGTCCATCTCAGCAAAAATGTCAACACCAAAAAGTCAACACCTGACCTGCTGTCAGCGACCTAGTTTCGCAAAGCCAGTCTTATTTCCATAAGCCTCCACACCAAAGACTCTATAAGAAGTGGACGTATTCATCGTGACGTCACCCGTCGGTTTGTGGACTGACGTTATGAAGCCTCAAGTTCATCGATTTTGCGGTCGACATCTTGGATTATGGCCACGGCCATGTTGGCTTTTTTGCATCCAATGAACTGAAGTTACCATATTTGGAAGGCGAAGGAGTGACGTTGAGATGCAATATACGTCCATGGTGATTGACCTGTCAATCACAGTAAGCCCGCCCTAAAGCATACTGCTTTATGGTTTATTTGACTCTAAATGGACCAGAATTTACTAAATGAACATCATGCTGTGTTGAAGAAGACTTGAAACTAGAGACTGAGACCATAAACTCACGCCTCAAACTTGTGCCCTCCATACTGTCAGTGTCATTATGAATGTAAAAGGACGTAGTCTGTAAAAGACATTATGCTCGCGGTCTTAATAACGTTCCTATTGCACTTCCATCATCAGTCTCTCTTTTTCAACGGTTCCGTCGTGACAACAGTTAATAACCGGCGGCTCACACACCGCTGGTGCTACAGCCTGCAGAGCTACGAAGACAAACCCAAGATTTTGTCCAGTGAAGAAAAAGTGACACTGCACGTCCTCTAGCTTCATTGCACTGTGGACTGAGATGTCTTAGAAAACATTACAAAACAACAAACTGAGCTATTAGGTTCAGAAAATAAAAATGCAACCTCTTTTGTTTTTATCAGCACTTGGAATAAGTCAATTTCATAAAGTAAATCTGCAAGGCAGGACTTCACATGACGCTGTACTAACTTAAAGATTCAATTCAATTATGTTTATTTTGTATTTTGTCACAAATTCCCCTCAGAGATGTATGCATAAGTGTCTAGAAAAACGCTATATAAATTCATTATTATTATATGAAATAGGCGTGGAATGATAAGTTTAGCGGTATCTTTAGTTATGATAAGGTGTGACACCTGCGGATAAATAATTAGACTGAAGGGCAAATGTGAGATGAAGGGGGAAAAAAAGCTCACCATTATTCAAAATGCCATGTATCCATCCAGGTCTACTGCCGACGCAGCACTTCAAGGTTACCACTAACGCCATGTCTGGGGTAATATCATTTTCTTGTGCTATAATGTGAGCGAAACCCCTCTGGAATATGAGGAACGCCAAGCTGTTCTGCATCAGTTTCATCTTTGAAGATGTGAGAAGGGAGCAATTAGCACTTTCTGTCGTCTTTCCCTCCCTCCCACCGCCTGCCTCCCTCTCTTTAACTTTACTTAGCGCTGCTCGCAGTTTGTCTGCAGAGACCCGATTACTTCAAACACAGGATGGGCAAAGTGATATCGGGGAAGGAGAGATGAAGGGGAGGAGGGAGATGGAGGATGTGGAGGATGGCAAGTGAGAAGAATCCATTTCTTAAGTCTGATTTAAATAGTTTTCTCTTCTGAATGAAAACAATGAACTTGTTTTAAAGCCGTCATCACGGCTCTAAAACAAGTTCCTTTCTTTCATCTGTGAAACAGGTCGGCAAAAAAGATTTGGCAGGTGAAAACTCAGAGGCAGAAGTGCACCACTACACACGTTTCATATGGGAATCTTTTCTTGCACGTACGTTTTTAATTTATTTCCGCATTCTACTTCAACCACGTGTTTAAAACCGCAACTGTACTCTGGGAGATGTATACCCTCGAAATGTAATTGAGAATGCAGTTCAGTTGAATGGGAATGCCATTTTGGAGGAGACAAGGTTGGCCATAAAGTTAGATGCTAAAAAAAAAAAAAAGCAAAGCGCTCCATGAGTAATATGAGAGGAGGTCAAGTGCATGTGAAAGACACTGAGATATTTTTACAGTTGCCCTGTGAGACTAATTAAGAAAACAAGTCCAAATGGAAAAATAAACACATATCAACCGATTTGACGCACAGCATTTAGAAAAGAAAACAGCAGCAAGTAGAGAAATGTAAGAGTAAACTGTTTCCTGCAAAGCTGACAATAAACAAAGTGTGTGTCCTCAGAAATACATAATCAACCCTTGGTGAACAGTGAATCTGTCCCTGACTGTGTTGAGGCTTCATTCATTTAATTTTTGCAATGTTATCTACTAAACCATATAGCTGAAGCCAAAGCTGGACATTTAACCTTAACGTAAGCCTTAAAATATAATATATTATATATATATTATATAAGTTACAACGCTGCTGTTAATGAAGAAAACCCCTTAAAAACTTAGTCAAATTCAAAATCTCATTTTTGTACTGCTTGTTATTTGGCAAATATATAACATTTGTGACGGTTTTCAACCCCACTGTTCATGTTATTGAGAGAGAGAGAGAGAGAGAGAGAGAGAGAGAGAGAGAGGGGCATAATAGCAGCTGTGGTAAATTGACTTACAATTAAAAAAACCATTAAATTTTGTCAAAGGAAATACAGAGAGGCTGTGGGGAGAGAGGAGGAGACAGAGAACAGAACAGAGGACAACAGCCGGAATTAATGAAGCAATAATGAAGGCAAGAGGAACAAATACAACTCAGTGTGTGCTGGTACAAGACGGCAGAGGGTGGCAGGGGGAGGTTTGTGACTGGGACTAAGAAGACAGGGTAGAAAGACATCGGGAATGAACAACCCAGCTGTTTCCTCTAATAAATAAAAAACATAAATGTTTAATTCACGCATTTCAAACGTCTACATGGGTAGAATCAATAGATAATATAAATGGATCTTGTGTGTATAGTGGTGTACTTGAATTCCCAACTGCAAGACATGACATCTTAATCAGGATGAAGTGTGATTGTTAAAATACAAATATGCTGTGAAATATATGTCACCATGCTCTGAACCCTGGTTTTCGAGAAAATGTATTGATGTTGAGCAGAAATGAGGACAAGTTGCATTTAAGTAGCACACACAGTGACCTGAGTCTAGAATCGGACTCGCTCTTCAAAGACGTGAGACTTGACTTAAAGACTTACTTGTGAAAACATTACTTGTGAAAACATTACTTGTGAGCATCTCTAGGTTGAGGGATGTGTTAAGTTAAAGTACATTATGAGCTGTCATCAGTTGGAGAGCCAGTGTTATATACAGTAGTTTTAGTCGTTGCAGTTGTTACATGCCTAATAATGTTAGCAATATTTTCCACACCCTGAGTATGTCATATCCATTTTTAATACGGTTATCTACTTTAAAGGAAAGCATTCATTGTGTGTTGTCCTAATTGCATTGCAATAACCTGTTACAAGTGATACACACACCAAACTACCTTATCAAAGCTGATACTGTGTGCCAATAGATAAAGGAGGGCTGATATAGCTCATGCTTTGAATTCCTTCTGTTCTGGTATCTTATAGAACGTAAAGAACGTACATTACCACCATTAATTGGGCTTGGACTTGAGAATTTACTTGGACTCTAGCTCAAAAACTTGGACTGGACTTGGACTGCAGCTCAAAGACTAGATGATTGACTTGGACTGCAGCTCAAAGACTAGATGATTGACTTGGACTGCAGCACAAAGACTAGATCATTGACTTGGACTGCAGCTCAAAGACTAGATGATTGACTTGGACTGCAGCACAAAGACTAGATCATTGACTTGGACTGCAGCTCAAAGACTAGATGATTGACTTGGACTGCAGCTCAAAGACTAGATGATTGACTTGGACTGCAGCTCAAAGACTAGATGATTGACTTGGACTGCAGCTCAAAGACTAGATGATTGACTTGGACTGCAGCTCAAAGACTAGATGATTGACTTGGACTGCAGCTCAAAGACTAGATGATTGACTTGGACTGCAGCACAAAGACTAGATCATTGACTTGGACTGCAGCTCAAAGACTAGATGATTGACTTGGACTGCAGCTCAAAGACTAGATGATTGACTTGGACTGCAGCTCAAAGACTAGATGATTGACTTGGACTGCAGCTCAAAGACTAGATGATTGACTTGGACTGCAGCACAAAGACTAGATCATTGACTTGGACTGCAGCTCAAAGACTAGATGATTGACTTGGACTGCAGCTCAAAGACTAGATCATTGACTTGGACTGCAGCTCAAAGACTAGATGATTGACTTGGACTGCAGCACAAAGACTAGATCATTGACTTGGACTGCAGCTCAAAGACTAGATGATTGACTTGGACTGCAGCTCAAAGACTAGATGATTGACTTGGACTGCAGCTCAAAGACTAGATGATTGACTTGGACTGCAGCTCAAAGACTAGATGATTGATTTGGACTGCAGCTCAAAGACTAGATCATTGACTTGGACTGCAGCTCAAAGACTAGATCATTGACTTGGACTGCAGCTCAAAGACTAGATGATTGACTTGGACTGTAGCACAAAGACTAGATCATTGACTTGGACTGCAGCTCAAAGACTAGATGATTGACTTGGACTGCAGCTCAAAGACTAGATGATTGACTTGGACTGCAGCTCAAAGACTAGATGATTGACTTGGACTGCAGCTCAAAGACTAGATGATTGACTTGGACTGCAGCACAAAGACTAGATGATTGACTTGGACTGCAGCACAAAGACTAGATCATTGACTTGGACTGCAGCTCAAAGACTAGATGATTGACTTGGACTGCAGCACAAAGACTAGATCATTGACTTGGACTGCAGCTCAAAGACTAGATGATTGACTTGGACTGCAGCTCAAAGACTTGGATTTGAAAAAATGACTTGCGAGCATTTCTGGTGTTGCGTCTCATTTTAGTTTTGTTTCCCTTGTTTTAACTTAGCCCTAAAAATAACCTACTCTGAACCCTACACAGGCTCTGTCAGTACTAAAGTTAGTATGTAACTACACTTATGTGAATGCTAATGACCACCAGATCGAATATGCAGGCGTTGACATGGCTGAATCCACCCAGTCTGCGTTGCAGGTCACATGATGCGTCCACAACTATCACAAAATAAACAGCTGTAAAGTGATAAATATAATGTTATGATATTCACAAACCCACCAAATGACTGCATTAAAATAATTTGATCCATTTAGTGCCCAATGTGTCAAGTATTTTCATGCCATTCATGTGAGCCGCCAGGATTTCAGTGGGCGTGACCAGGAGACGACAGTAGACAGTAAACAGTAGATCTTTAAGCAACTTCTTTAAGTGTGATTCTGAATACAAACACTGAATCAAACAATACAAGTCATGAATACAAACTGTTCATAGTGAGGTCTGTAGAGTGTGGACACGGATGGGGAGACAACCAAACTCAGGTGCAGACTAAAGCAAACAAGTCCAAACAGCGGTATGAGCACCGTTACACGGCGTGTTCTGAAAATTAATTTAATATTGAAAGTGGAACATGCAATCACCGAGACGGGGAAAGAGAGAGGGAACAAGGGAGGTCGGATCATTTACTTCTGACCGGCTGCTGTTTTCCCCGGAGAGCAATACGTCATCTCCCAACCGACCCCCTGCCGCCACAGTAACCACCCACCTCCACATGCTGCCACGGCAACCAACCCAGCGCGCATTTCTTCTTCAGCCCGTCTGACATAAACAAGGGACGTGGTGTGTGTGTGTGTGTGCTTAAAGATGCAATGTGTGAGAGATCTGGAATCCGCATTTCAGTTTAAAACATTCAAGAAATTAATAAACATTGTCAACTTCATGTGAAGAGGTTACAACTTTGACCTTTTTTTACAATTTGTAAAACATTTTTTTGCATTTCCTTTATTATTTAAATTCTTAAAGGTAATATGTCCTGCCCTGCTATTTTATTGTATTGTATATATTGTAAACATGTTGGCTGCTGCTTCAAACAAATGTCCCTCTGTCTGTCTGTCTGTCTATCTATCTATCTATCTATCTATCTATCTATCTATCTATCTACCTGTCTATCTATCTATCTATCTATCTATCTATCTATCTATCTATCTATCTATCTATCTGTCTATCTATCTATCTATCTATCTGTCTATCTATCTATCTATCTATCTATCTATCTGTCTATCTATCTATCTATCTATCTATCTATCTATCTATCTATCTATCTATCTATCTATCTACCTGTCTATCTATCTATCTATCTATCTGTCTATCTACCTGTCTATCTATCTATCTATCTATCTATCTATCTATCTATCTATCTATCTATCTATCTATCTATTATGACGTAAGGAAGTGCAAGGGCCTTAACCACAAAAGATCACAAAAATGTATCTTGAACTAAGTGACTTTCCAGATTTGTGTGCCATTAGTGAGTAGGTAGAAAACATTAGTAAGTGGCCCAACATTTATTGGCCAGATATATAAATGTATTTGGTGGAGACCCAGAGTGTAGAACATGACACCAGCAATACATCCCAAGCATACAAGTCAGTTATCTGTGTTCATGTACAGAAGGTCAAGTACAACGGCAGTTAGGGTTTTAAGTTTATTGTTTTTTCATCAGTCGACACATTTATTTGCTCACCGCCATGAACGCTAACGTTGTTTTGGTCTAACGAGTGACCATGTTTATGACACTCAGTCGAAAGCATCCGTCCTTTGAAAATAAAAATAAAATAACGCGACTAGCCAGTAGGATGTCTCGTATAGCCAGACCTATCTCCACAGCAATGTGACAGCGCTGGAGAAATGTCTGTCTCCACACATTACCAGTCTGGTATCTGGGGGAAATAAGCCCAGATGGTGGAAGGGGAGCAGACCCGGCCGCAGACATAAATGCTTGGCGGACATTTGATTTCCATGAGCTGGCCCAATGTCAACATAATAGGCGCCACTGGCCCATTCATTTATTGATCAGGCTGACTGTACATCCTCCCGATGTATACGCCTACGAAGCATATGCACGTTGAGAGAAGGCTCGGCAGCAGCCCTGGGAGGCTGCATTTTCACTGATCTGGAAAAGAAATGTGAGATCACTGACAGTTCATATATTTAGTAAGTGAGTGGAAATGCAGCCCACGTGGCTGCAGTGAGAGACACTGCTGCCGAAGGAGCTGCTGACTAAGTGTGCTCTTAGCAGCAAGTCGCCAAAAGGGTCTGAGTATTAGGGATGTCACAATATCAGGATTTTGGTAGGCAATACCAATACCAGCTAAAGTTCCATGATCCTCGATACTCAATCCGATACCACGGTAAAATATATATTAAAAAAACATAATAGACACAATAAACATCTTCTTGAAACAACTGTTTTTATTCGAGTACCTCGCCGAAAACTAAATTTCCACATCTGGATAAAGTTACAATCTACCATACCATTACAAATGTTTACTAAGTTACAATCTACCATACCATCACACATTTTTACTGACTCAAGCTTGAACATATCAAAATGTCACTCAAAGCAATGTCCACTGACGTTAGGTCCGTTATTTAGCCGTGCAGGACTGGGTTGCCCACCGGATGCTAACAGCTAACATAACTAGCTCTCATCCAGCAGACTACAACACTGATTTGTTGTTCATAATGTGGTACTATCAGCGAAGGGAAAAATGAGGGTGCGTCCCTTGGACACGTCAATTGGGATTTCACTGCCTCCATTCATATTTTAATGCATCGACACTCAACGTTACAGAACGTTGGCATCGACTCGGCACCAACGTATGGGTTCTTGTGACGTCCCTACAGCCAGTTGAATGCGTCATACATATCAAAACACTGCTTGCTCACTGCTTACTTCAACTGTAACACTCCAGTGGCCTTTAGGTGCCATCCTCTAGTGCGTGTCGTTGGTAGTCTCAGAAGCTGACAAAAGCCCCTCCCTACTCAGGGACGCTGCCCGCCAATCAGACAGGAGATCGGGGTTCAATTCCCAGACGGGGAGGCGAGCTGCCCAAACAAGTGCGACCTATTCCTATCTGATTGGACAAATTTTTTCCTGAGCAGGACAATCAGCCTTGGGCACGGCGGATCGATGTGCTGTCGCAGTGCCTCTGGGAATGCTGCGTACCGCTCCACCCGATGTCCCCACGGACGTCATTAAAGATTGATTTGATCTTATCTTACCTGCTTCAGTAAGCTTCGGGCCGCCGCCTCTGCAGCAACGGTCCCAACGCCTGCAGAGTAACGGCCACATATGACTCCTTTCGACAACACTTCCTCCGTAATAGTCTGTCTGCTATATTTGGCAATGACTTTGGCCCGCTCCTCTCACAGAAAGCAAGGTCAGCGCTGACAGCCACCAAGATAATGATTCGGAGTAATCACCTGGGCGCTTCGCTTATCACTGTGGAGGTGGAAAACACAGTCAGAGTCATTTGAATAGCTCCCATAACCATTCCATCATATGTGGTGGGCCAAAATGTGCTGCGCATCACTGAGCAACTGCTAATGCATTATTGGCATTGTTGACTGGGGCGACTGGGGCTCAGTGCGAGAACAGATCGTCCTTCAATCAGAGAAACGGCGGTTCGATCTAGTGCTCCGCTGGTCCATGTCGATGTGTCCTTGGGCAAGACACTTAACCCGAAGGCTGTGCCTGCGGTGTACAAATGGGTATGAATGTTGAGGATTATGAAGAATAGAAAAGCGCTATACAATCACAAGTCCATTGAATATTGGCATAAGCATCATCGGTCTGCACAGGGGGGTGAGGAAATAGGTGCATCGTGGGGGCTGGGTCATCACTCAAAGATGTTTATATGTATATTTGCATCAATGAGGCAGAAACAGGATGGGGACTGTCACGCAAGCTCAAGTTAACAAGAACATGTTGGCAACTGCAAACTTTTATTATGAAATGTTATTTCATTTTGCATTGCAATGAAGTGCCAAACATCTCAACACATACAGTATGTTCTTTAAGATATCAGTCAACTAAATATATTATAATTCCAAGAATGAGGTGATGGCTAACCTGTAATCATTGCTCAGGAATGTAATATGATCCCAAAAACTCACTTTTTGCAAAACCCTCAAAAAGCAAAATAAGACATCAGCTCTTTTTCTTTCTTTTTTAAGACGAGCCAAAATGTAGTGAAGCTACTGTTCTGTCATCTTTTCAAAAATGTATCACCTTCAACATAAGTAAAATGTAGAAAAACATTTATTGAACTTACCCCACCCCTTTCCACCAGTTAGAGAGCACGTATACACAAATGTGGCTGTCCCATCCAAAATGTCCCTACCAACATTAACAAACCCATGAACCCATGTAATTCACTGCTCTCAACATGAATTACTTTGAAATTATTTTTTATTTTCAAATATCTCCACAATAAGATAAACAAATCAAATCAAATCCTGATTTGACACTGTATGTAAATTGATATGGCTAAGATATCTGCAAAAGCTATAACTGCTTTCTGTATTTGTAAACATTAGTATTTTGAATTTTTTTTCTCATGTCCCAGGACCCACTGAGAATGAATATTGTTATTATCATACTGTGTTTTTGTTCCGGTGCTCTGAAGACATCGCTCTGAAGCTATTTGCAGGTGGCATGGAGGTTCCCCTGTAACCGTTAGGCAACAACCTCTTTTTTTTTTATAGTATATGAAATGTACCCTTATTCAGGAATATGAAACCCAGTACTATAGACATTCCTGTAATATTACGTTGCAATAACATCATCGGCAAATTGTTGCAAATTGTTGCAAATTGTCACTGCTCCCAGCTGATCTAGCAGCTAAAAGCCGGTGGGTTGAACAGCCCAGTCAAGTAGCCGTGTTGCCAGGTTGGTTGGAAAAACGTTTTTTTTTGTTAGCCAGAAAACCAAGAATAACGTCTTTACTGACAAACTAGGAGTAATGCTGTAAACCCACCAAAGCTATACTGACACAATCCTTCCTAAAGCCAAACAGCCAGGCAGAAAATCAGCCAATCTGGCAACGTTTCTTGGCCGTAAAATGTTCCAGTTATTTTCAGCATGTGTTGTCAACAAATCAGGGGCCATGAGGGAATTTAAACACATCAGACACATAATGCAGTAGGTGCGTCCTTAATGGACCAACACATAACAGCTTGAACTTTGGAGGGACAGTCTTGTGTAAGTAAATGCATACATTTTTATGCACTTACTTACACTTTACACATGCATATATGCAGAGGGCCTAAAGCACGGAGATGCTGACAACCTAGTGCACATGCATTTACATATTTCATAACACATGAATATGAAATTTCCTTATTTGATTAATTTCTGACTGATGGTTAGTGTGCATGTGTGCCAGTGGGCAGATTAGCACTTCAGTGGCACTTGAATGGCATTTTTTTTATAGTTTCTTGAAGAAACGTTACTTTTTTCATTCATGTTATTCTGAGTTTGGACTCATGGTTGAATGCATTTATTGTAAGTTGCTTTGTAATCTCATTTCACAAGTCCATCTTTTCCTTCACACAAACTTCCATTTGCTGAGCTGACATTGTAATGGCCGTGAACTGTCATAACCCCTGACTCTGACCTGGCCTTTGGATGCCTGATGAGAAATCAGAAATAGAAGCACAGAGCACATGAGCACTCTGCATGAGGGCATTGAAACTATTTGACGTGGTCCGTGCTCAGATGGCATTTCTCCTCACATTTTCTTGGAACAACAGTTGACGTCAAAGTGGTTCCTGAGACATAAACTTTGGCGAGTACTTTCATCAGAGTGAAGGTTCGGTGATTCAGGAAAACTTACTGGGACACATTACCAGCAGCTCACTGAAACTACATTCATCCAAACAATATGTGTAGTCATCATACACAAAACTAACAGGAAACCTGTACTCCATCCAGCAACATCCTTAAGATGAATCTATATAATGCAATATAATATTTGTTTCATTCCTTGTGGGCGCGGTGATGGCCTTTGTATATTGCGACTGGCGCAAAACCAGAAAATACAAACATCCGAGGGAGAAGAAGAAGGATCATTTGCACATAAGACAAAGAAAGTAATTACTTGATTTGAAATCGCAGAGCTCTCGCTTGTCACTATTCAACAACTGGCCCAACAGAATCCAAAGCATTGCACACAGCTGCAAAACAGGTGACCTCCCCTTCCCATCATGCACTTCACTCTTACTGTTTTTTATATGAAACAATCTGCATACCACGTGATGGACTGATAGTTGTGCACTGTGGCTAACTTTAGTCCCAGCTGCTGAAAACAACCACTCAGCTGCATATCCTGGGTACAACTTTATTTGACATCCCTAATTGGAGCTTTTGTTTTCCTCAATTGCAAAGAATATAATGTCATTGTCTTCTGAATTTCCCATCAGAGCTATTGTAGCACAAACCCCAACAATGATTGTTATCCAACCTTTATCAGCAACCAGTTAGTATTTGTTTGTGCCCATCTATTATTTGAGACAAGACAATTATTGGAATACCAGATTCTATTTGATTCTATTTTGCAGTAATCTTATATTTCCATCCTTGGACAGTTCTTAAAAAAACATTAATCTCGGAAGATGAAACTATATTGTTGCAGTGCATCATAATGAAGTCCAAAGCTATATATGTCAAAACTGAGCGACCTGAATTTGTCTCTTAAAAAACAGAGAAAGGGAGCAGCAGATGAGGAGAAGCAGGGGGAGGATATTATGTGAAGGAGCAGGCAGGTCATAGCGCCTGCAGCCAGAGCGGTGCTGAGAGGAGAGGGGAAGCTGAATGCCAGATCAGGGGAGCTCAGACTCGATAGTGCTGGCTAACCTATTAGTCTCAGAGGGCTGCTTACATAATGATGCCTTCAAGGCGTATAAAACACATTTACAGATTCTTTGGACTGAGGAGAGAAAACTGGATGTGGCAGGCTGAACTGTAAAAAGACCATCATGTACTTTACTCTTATCCTGTTTTTTTAAGTGCACACACTTTTCACAATGCACTTTCTTGCAGCCCGGGGCTAAGAGTAGGCTGAGTAGGCCCTGGGCTGCCCCTTATCGGACAACCAAATCGGTGATGCAAATTACATTGTTTACTTAAGCCCCGTGTAACACCAGCAATTTTAGATTTTTAGGGGATAATCCCACAGAGTTGACTCTGCTTTGGAATGTGCCAGTGTGGAAGTTCACTTAGGCCCAGGCTAACAGCTTACTTAGCTTCAAGCTAATAGCTCACTGAGCCCCAGGCTAACAGCTCACTTAGCTTCAAGCTAACAGCTCACCTAGCTCCAGGCTATCGGCTCACTTAACCTGGGACTAAGAGCAGTGGGAAAAGACCTACTGAAGAAAAAACGTATAGTGTATATTAGCTGAGTGTTTGGATTTTATAATTAATGCTAAACCTACTATTAAAGCTTCACTAATCGCTAATTTGATGTTGAAAATGGATGTGCAATGTGAAAGGTGTCGCTTGATTAAACCTCAGGAATTGATCACCCAACGCTGCAGTTCCTCTCAGCTTTATGGAGTATTTTAGCACCTTTGAGCTCATTGCTTAAGCTACTTTTAGTGAAAAACCTTGATAAAATGGAGGGGAAAAAGAATTTAGAGACCAGCTGATGAATCTAAGACTACACACTTGTGGTTAAACAGTCTCGTGCATGCGGCTGAGAGCAACGACTCGTGCGTCGATAACAGACGCCGAGGCGGCACTGATCAAGCGGCGGTATTGGTGGGAGTGAGGAGGGTTGCAGAGAGATTGACGGCCTGGATCACAGTAGCAGCAGTGCTAATTCAATTTGACCTTCAAGAATGACCCCTCCGAAATTGTGGACACAATAAAGCTGCCACATGGGTCTCCGCAGCCCTCAAATCAAATCCACTTATTCTGTGCATTGGCCGACAGCTAAAGGGGATCTTAAAGGAAATACTCTCTCAAGTGTGCATGTTCGTGAAACTTATCTTATTGTCTCACAGATAAAAGATAAACAGAGATTGGAGGAGGCGTCTGAAGTGTTATATCCTGCGTGTTAGCTGAGCTCTCACCAACGCATTTGTCGTCGCAAAGTTTACTTGGGCCTCAGGCAATGTCACATTTAATTCCAACTGTAAGAATCTTCCAGGACTCCGGGGTGTTGCGTCCTCTATTAATATAAGTGAATAATTTACCGTGCATTTCTTTAAACATAACGTACATCTGCCGAGGAGCAAGATCTAAAAAGGTATTAAAGATAAACCTTTGCTCTCTCCATATTTGAATATGCACCACATCTAAGGAGTGTTCAGGGAACACATAATCATATGGACGGATGGTGAGAACACAACTTGCGTATGCTTTTAGACTCTGTGCCGATCAACCACCTGAGTGCGATGCATTGACTGCCTGCGTCATCAGTGGGAGGTTGGTTAAAGGAGTGTGTGGGGGTTTAGAAACCCCTGTCCCACGCCTAGAGGCTGATCAATATCAATCCCATCAATACGGAAGTTCATTACGCTCAGAGGAAGTGGGTAATACTAAAGCAGGCCGTGTAAAAAAAATGACCGTTGGGTGGAAGTGTCGGGGCTCCGTGGGTACATCAGTGCACGCCAGGTTAACGGGCAAGTTAGCGTACGCTTGGATTTTGCATGTCTGGGGCTTTTTCCTCTGGCTTTGTTGTTTTCCCGCGGAATGCTATGCGGAACAAGCAAAGCCAGACTGCTTTTCCACCGTTGTGCTGCACTTTCATAAGTATGTTTGTATTAACAAAAGATACATTGACCACATATTTTTTGAAAGGTATTTCCATTCAATTAGCTAACTTTTGTGATGTCGCAAAAAAAGTGAATTAGGCTCATTTTCCTTAACGGATTTAGAGCGAATGAACTCGGCCACGGTGTAGTTTGGTCAGACGTTGGCGCTGTAGGCTACATATGGCAGGAATGCACCAGAAAAAAAGAGTAGAAGAAGTAGAGAGTGCAAACCAGAAACAGCATGTGTTTCAAGTTGTCAAATGAATAATGTACTTGTAATTGCAAAGCGTCTTTCTAGTCTTCCGACCACTCAAAGTGCTTTAACCCTTCATGTCCTCATTCACACCCATTCATACACTGATGGCAGGGGCTATCATGCTCCTCAGGACGTACTAACCTTTCTCACACACTTACACCCGAAGCCACAGCCTGCGGGAGCAATTTGGGCCCAAGGACACATTGACATCTGATGGAGGAGCCGGGGGATTGAACCGCCGATCTTCTGATTGGAAGGACTTGCTCTACCTCTGAGCCACGCCCGCCATAGGTTAATTGTTCTTTCCTGTCAGCTAGTATTGGCCCATGTTTCACGCAGTCCAGACAACAGGAATAAAAAAGCAATCAATAACTTTACAGAATAATGATTCATTAGTCAAATAATAGCAAGATATCAACCTT
Source organism: Cyclopterus lumpus (assembly GCF_009769545.1). Taxonomy (NCBI): domain Eukaryota; kingdom Metazoa; phylum Chordata; class Actinopteri; order Perciformes; family Cyclopteridae; genus Cyclopterus; species Cyclopterus lumpus. Next base: position 8,595,546 of record NC_046968.1, on the reverse strand, counting down.
GGAAAAAAAAAATTCAAGGGTAAACCTAATTAATGCAGCAACCAATTTGTCAACACTAAAACACAAATTAAAATTCTAGTATATAATGTATATTGTATAGAAACAGAATTTAATTGAGTAGATCTCTGTCCAGTTTTTTGAGTCTGTGTCGGACAGGTATCCAATATCGGTGCTGGCGCATCCCTCCAATACTAACAATTACAGCTAAGAGGCTAACATTAGCCGTTCTGTAAGTAATGACATTCTATATCAAATTACTTGAACACTGCAATAAACACAACATGAACAAGTTGTAATTACTGTAAAACCAGTAAGGAGCTTTTCCTATCCATTGCATGCCAGCTGCATTCCACTGATGCCAAACTGTGCCTGATTCACACCACACATCACAACGTACAGACTGACTGCTGACAACACTGGCACAGGAGGAAGATGGAGTGAGAGAACAAATGAAAAAGGGCAAAAAAGAGCGAGAGAGAGAGGGCTAGATGACACCGAGAGAATGTGGAGGAAGGATAATGAGGCAGAAAAGGAAGAATGAGATGTGAAGAATCAGTGCTCTGGGCAGAAAAACCGCAGAGGGAGAAAAAGAAGACACAGAGCAATTAAATGACAGGGGCTGAGTGAGAAAGGGGGGTGGGGGGAAGGTTTGTGTTAGTTTTCAAACCAAAATGCGAAATGAGTACCAAAGAGAGAAACTGTAAAATGTCAAATTTACTTCGGTCCAGTTCATTCCACTCCAAACTCAACTGTACAGCAAATTATATGAGTTAATAACATTTTGTGTTTGTATTGTTTTTAAATGAAAAAAAAAGACGCTGGCTGGGCCGATCAACACCATTTTCCTGCTCATATGTTGCTCCTGAAACTCATCCAACAGTGACAAGTGCTCCCTGAAAAGCCAGATAAAAATGGGCAAATAAGCAAAAGCAGTCCAGATTATTGATGGTCGACCGAAAAGTCGGAGCCAGGCGATCCAAAGCCCGGCCCGGTGGGGAGGACGCGCAGTACGAGGGGACACGGGGGGATAGAGCTGTAGTGTCGTGTACCAGCTGGGTAACCCAGTCGGACTTCATGCCTTTCTGAAGCATCGGGTCTACGTTCTGCATTGGAGGTGACAAAGGAGGTGACATTTCCTTTTTGTTTCCTCCCATTGAGACTCTGGAAGATAAGGGTTAGAGAGTGAAGGAATTCACAATAAGACGAATTAGAAAGCACTGTTTCCCCCCGGATAGTTGTGTTAACTGAATCGGAGCCTTAATTGTTTAAGGGGGCGGCAGTTCAATCCCCCGACTCCTCTTAACCGCATGTCAAAGTGTCCTTGAGCGAGACACTGAAGCCCACAGTTGCTCCTCGGCGCTTCACAGTGGCCCACTGCTCCTAATGCTCATTAGTTTGGGTTTCTGTATTCATAACTAAACGTGGTGGACAAATTAAAACGTTGACTTTAAAATGGCACCACATAATGAATGACAGGGGATCGCCAAAGTTATTACAATTCATCCTGAGGAACATGGATGTCTGCACCAAATGGCGTGTGTCCAATCTAATCCTGTAAAAGTCGGCGAGTCGTTCACTGAATTCTTACATAGAACTGCTTGGTTGCTGGTCTCTCTCTCTCTCTCTCTCTGTCTCTCTCTCTGTCTCTCTCTCTCTCTGTCTCTCTCTCTCTCTCTCTCTAACCACACAAAGGGAAAAAACAAACAAACGTGCTGCATGCTGCTAACATGGCTAAAGAACTCGAGACTCAAGGCACTTTTCAAGGACATGTTGTTGAGTTTTGGTTATTCACTGTGGTGGTATACACACTCACACACACTCACACACTCACACACACACACACACCCTTCGGAGAGCCCCAACGGGCGGCGATAGCTGAGTAGAGCGGGGTTATTTGAAGAGAACCTGGCTCGAATTGATTTGTGCTTGTTTCCCCTAATACGAGTCAAAGTCATGAGTTGAATTCCACTGCCTACGCCGTCTGACCGTGACTCACGCTCCCTCATATTAGCATTCCCCGTGCGGCTCAAGCTGCAGGCAGAAGGGGGACAGGTGCGATGTGGAGGTCTTCCAGCAACATGCTTGGGGTTAAGACCTTAGTTTTCCTGAGCCAGCTGGGACAGTCTGCTGAAACAAATCGGTCTGCTCCCTAATGTTAATGTTCTTGTTTTCCTGATCTTCTGTATTAACCTGGTTTCAAGACAACAATATCATTATCCTACTCCTCGTTTAAACTACTTTACTCGAAGGGGAGGCTCACCCAATGTAACCTTAATATATTTGCTGAGTTCTATATGTGGTAAGTGTGAAATGGGTCTCAAAGGCACGTATTTAAATCTACCACAGGGAACTTTTCCAATGTTTCCTCATCTCCCGCTGCGGGAGAACCACAACTGTGAGGCCGGCAGAAGTAAAATGGCATGTTTCCTGAAGGGAGGCTGGCTATTGCAGGTCCTTTGTCCACTGGTGCAGACAAAATCAACAACAAGAAAAGAAAAACTTTAACTTGAAATGTAATTGCTCGTACATGTACTATATTATCATCGATGTGTTATAAATACAAAGGAACCGACGGGGCCTCCATTCGTGATGATAAATCATATAACTTGTACTTACTGGGCAACATAAAATGGGACTAAGTGGACTTCAATAGAGTGTTTGTACTGTTTAAAATGATAAAAACACAATGAGTGGCAATGGGGATTGCCGACTGTTAAAACTCCTGAAACAGATCGGTCGCCTTCGTTGGAGCGACGACGCAGACGGGCCACTCACCCCCAGTTTGCGGCTGCGCATGCGTACGTAGCCCTGCTTGACGATGTCGTTGAAGTTGGAGGCCATCTTCGGGTGAGGGGGTAACCTGCCGGCCGTCGCCGTGGAGACCATCCAGATGCTTCTTCCCTCCCTTTAAGCAGTCCCTTCGCTTCACAGGAGGACCTCTCTCCTGTGCTCCTGTACGTTCACTCCGTCCGTCTCCTTCAGGACTCCGAGTGCTCCCCCTCCCCGCCCTCCCCGCTCTAGCACTTTCTGCTTCTATCTACCCTAAACTCTGTCTCTCTTTTTTTTTTCATGCTGCTCTTCACATCTTCCCCACCCTCCTCGTTTCCTTTCCTCCTGGTTCCTTTTCTCTGTTGGATTTGTTTTCTCTCCTCCTTCGCCTCTTGCTGTCCTTGCGCTTTTTCCTTTCCTCCGTCCTTCTTTCATTCACTCCTCACCAGACGTGTCTTCCCTCTTCTCCATTATCGGCCTCTCTAGGAAATGTAAAGAGAGAGAGAGAGAGCGGGGGGGGGGGGGGGAACACAAATGTTTATATATGTATATATTATTCATCGAAGAGTGAGGAGCACAACATTGTCGTCCATTATTCATACGAGTGGCACACACCATTATTGAGGGCAAGCGGGCGGGACGGGCAGTATGCTTTGACGTTCGCCTTTCTTTGTTTGAGTGTGTGTGTGTGTGTGTGTGTGTGTATGTTATGGCACAAAGCTGTACTGCTCTACCAAGGATATCACATTAGCATGGAGTGTGTCCAGGAAATTCAGATGTATGAGGTTTGGTCCGTTCTCTAATCAGAGAGCCTGCTTACCCAGCAGGCCATGCTGTTTACTATCTGCCTCCACCGAGAAACATTCCCACTTCAAACACCCGGATCTCTTTTAGATACAAGGTTACACCTTTATTTCTAACACGTATCCGTTAGTTGTGGTTATCCGTTGTAGTTCCCCTCGGCTTGTTATCTTATTGTAGCGCGGATAAATCCGCTGTCCTTCCATAAGCTCCTTTCAAACATGCATTGCAACCCTAAAATTCACCTGAACCGGAGGAACGCTAATGTCAGAATAATTCGCTCTGGACTTTAAACAGATTTCCAACCAGCCTGCTCCCGACTACAAAGTCTCAGCATTGTACGATTGCGCCCATAACAGAGCCCGAAAAAATTAAAATGTTCAAGCGATTTTGTGACAATTGCCGTGTCCAGCATGGTTAATTAATAATAATAATAATGCATTTAATTTATATAGCGCTTTTCATAAGACACTTCACATAATTAAAACATCCTAAAAGCTAAAAATAAATAAATAAGAATAGCTAAAATACAGGTAAAACAAATAAAACAAATAAATAGGGACTTTCTGAGTCGCTCGGACCCTGATAAGAAAACAAAAACAAAAACAAACAATCACATTAAAAGCAGTTCTGAACAGGTGGGTTTTGATTTGCGATTTGAATGAGGAAAAGATCAGTGCAGTCTCGGATGAGTTTGGGGAGAGGGTTCCAGAGGGAGGGGGCAGATATGGAGAAGGCTCTGTCACCCCAATAAATACAATTTTTGCAACATATAAATAATATTATATAGTATATATATATACACAGTGCTTCATTCTGTGGCTGGGCAGGTTGAAGCACACAGGAATGAGGAGACGACGATGGGCCTGCCATTGTGCCGGAGGAAGCCGAGTGTGAAGTACAGAAGAAACACATCTCCTCTCCGGAGAGAGCGAGGACACTCGCTGTCTTCATTGACTCACTCACCGTAAAAGAAGCTAATATACAAGAGGTGACATGACTTATATGGCCATTTGTGCATAGTGAGCATGCAGATGCACTCGTGCAACCCATTTTGTGTGTGTGTGTGTGTGTGTGTGTGTGTGTGTGTGTGTGTGTGTGTGTGTGTGTGTGTGTGTGTGTGTGTGTGGGGGGGGGGGGGGGGGGGGGGGAAGCCATCAGGCTCGGAGCAGTGGGACAGACATTTCCCAAAGGGCTCAGTGGTAAATCTCCCTGACAACAGCGAAACAGAGACATTAAACTTTAACAAGGGAATCATTAATACACACACACACACACACACACGCACACACATGCACACACACACACAAACCCAAACCTACACACACAAACACACAGAAGACTGGCAAAAGACGGGCAGAGGCTTATCATTATGGAAATGTTGGTTTAGCTAAGTGGTTTAGGCACAAAAGACTATTAAGCAAACATACGGATTCAGACTAAATGGAAGAGCACACACTCGTTCAAATACACACACACAGATGTCAACGGCGAGAACAAACATGTGAATGTGAATGTGTAAATACAACAATAATCTGTTTGTCCTAACGGAGCTGTGCAATTGCACCACCTTCAATAAATATTCTGCTCCGGATGCAGTGTGCTCAAGGTGTGCTATTCATGAAATATTACTATGAATAAGTCATTTCCATTTGTGGCCATTAGTACGTTCAGCATAAATACTTCAGCACGTTGCTAAAAAGACTGACAGCCTCCAGTTGGCCTGACTATTCATTTTTCATCGAGAACCATCAGGTATAAGGGAAGGAGGATTTTGTGAAAAATAAAAAAAATAGACATTTTAAAGCAGTTTTGCAGGAAGTTGGTGGAGATCAAAACAAAAGCAAATATAGATCAAAATACAAGAAATACAATGTAAAAATTTTTTTTAAAAAGTATCATTTTTAGATGAGGTAGAACAGTTGTATTGGTTAACGCAAAATGTGCAATGGAGACAGACTTGGTGAAAGAATCATGACGCACATGAAGCGCGTGACTTTATGCTCCATTTGGATGGAAACCTGGCTCCTGCTGTGTTTGCAGGATCGTGCTGCCTCCATCCTTTCACAGCCAGGAGCTCACTCGGCCGTGTCGATAAAGCTTCTTCTTTTCTCATCCCCAATAAATCAATATTCGTGTAAGTGATTATAGTGTAGTCCATATGATCATAAAAACATGTAGCAGAGGAGGTTGGTTCTTCTCAATTTGAGATAAAAGGAATACTAATATTTTTCTCTCTTCTTTGCAAAATATATATTATTAATTACCGATTAAAATGCTTCAACAGTGGTACCTGCAGGCAAGGAAGTGGTCGTAGGAGGCACAGGAGGACAAACTCCTGCTGTCCTGTATTTGAATGCAATCCCCTTTTGTTCATGTTATTCTCCAAGGGAGGCCGTCCCACCTTGGCGGCGTGCAGCGGCCTGACATGCTCCTGTACTCCGCTTACCCGGGGCCTGGATCCCGATATGGGCGGCAGGCTGCTGCATCGCATGGGAGGATGTTCCCACTGTTTATTTAAAAGAGGAACCCGAACACTTCCTAAACCCCTGCTGCTAACAGCCACAAAATGCTGTGACGCAAAATTATATATTTAGAGACGGACCGATCTGTTTTTTTCTTTGTTAAACGGACAAAAACCGCACACTCGCTACATTTCCAAACATCCAATAGTCCAGTGGTGCTTCTTCTTTCTCAAATCAACCATCCTTGGAAGGGTGCACAGTGAAAAGCAACGATACCTGTATGCAGAGAGCTTATAAACCATAAAAACAGTTAAGAGTGTAATGTCACGGTGTGGCCTCACAGATTTAATGTTATTATCTACAGCTTAGTCAATTCTCTGGTTACAGTTTTCCTGTCGCCAGCTTAAACTTTGACCTCTAACAGCTTAAGGCCTTAATCATTTTACTCCAACAGCAGCCATTGTGATGTGGAAACTGCACTCATTGGACTCTTGATTGATTTTGATAGCAAAACATCTTCTGTGCCGTTGTTCCAAACCACACAGAGCGGGAGGAAGGTGGCGTTCCTCGTGTCGGTGCGTGGTTTCGTACCGTTTTGAGAGCTCTTGAAACCAACCGACTGCTTTTCATATCATTAAGTATTCCTATTTCAGCTTGTGTCTCATACAGAACTCAACGATCCACTGACTATGCTTTCATAACTCAGGTTTGATGATGTGCCATTAAGGCCGCTGAAACGAAACCAATGTGCTTCAGTGTCGGCCATAAAAAGGGCCACGATGACGAAGCCTGGATAAGCACCATCACGACCAGAAGGGCCGAATGCATTCAGAGCCCTTCTCCCCAAAACGTCCTTTCCTCTACCCCCATTTCAATATGCATACATCTGCTGCTGGGTGGACTCCATTGAGTCAGAAAGGTAAGGAAGACTAGAGCTGGCAATATTACAAAGAAATAGCGTGTGATTCTTTCATTCTTCCTTCTGCACACCAGCGTTAAATGTATCATCATTCAATTTAACTGTAAATAAAGAGTAAAACAAAACGAGGCAGTATCTCCTGTCTATCCTCACATTGTCCTCCTTTGCCATGTCCCTGGACACTGCCTATTTACACTGCAGCGTTTTTATATAGTTTATATAGCTTTAGCAATATTTCAATTTCAATGTTTAAATTATATATATATTCATGTATTTTTTAAATCTTTAATTGTCTTGAATTGTACCCTTGAATTATTATCCTATATTGCACATATATATGAATTATTATCCTATATTGCACATTACCCTTCATGGCTCAACCTCACAACTATACCAACTGGTATTTCACTGCATACGATGCAAGAACCTGTGACAAATAAAAAAACATTGAATTAATTGTTTTAATTTCTACATTGTAACTGTATTTTGAAACATTGTATTTTTTTATTTTTATTTGATGAAAGCAAGAATGGAAAATTAGATGGGGGGGGGGGGGGGGGGGGCACAGGAAGAGGAAGGGACAATAAACTGCATTACTCTTTTGTCACACCTGGAGTGAACATTCTCTCCACGCCCCGGATTGGGTCACATAAAAGAAGGTACTGAACGACTGAATGATAATTCAGAACTAGGAAAGGAAAGATACAAATCAATTTGAAAACTGCACTGGCTGTGTGTTTAATTACTTTGAAATGAGCCTCGATCGCACCATCACACTTAATGGGTTAGTCTTTCATCTGCTTGAATAGTGATCAATTATTGAAAACGCACACACACACACACACACGCACACACACACACACACACACACACACACACACACGCTCACACACACAAAGGCATCTTGTCAAGGAAAGATCTAACTCATAACGAGGGCGCCACATCGATTGGCTGATGCCCACTCATTGATCCTGCGCCGGGTCTTCCTGTGTGCGCGTGCGCGTGTGCGTGTGCGTGTGTGTGTGTGTGTGTGTGTGTGTGTGTGTGTGTGCGATCACACTGAATTAATGCAACGTTCACAGTCAGTTCCCCCTTACTGCAGCGCACATCCACGCTACGGTTTGAGTGCCTCTCGATCCACGTGTATCCAACATGTCTCGGCGTCAGTACGACGAGTGTGAGCGCTGAGCGGAGAGTGTGGAAGAGATGGCCGCCTCCATCGCAGCTGATGGAATCAGTGGGGAGTCATGTTTTAGGGGCTTTGCATAATGGAAAAGGGGGTCGATGGCACTATTACGTGTTGAGCCATGACTTCACAAATTCACAAAACCAGCCTGAAAAATGAAAGAAACTCTGATGCTATGCTCTGATAGGGCCAGACACACACACACACACGCATGCGCACGCACGCACGCACACACACACACACACACACACACACACACATTATAAATTAAATATAATAACCTCATAATTTGTATCCAGTTAGACATTTGTGTGAAATTCAAGAACTTGCATATGAATTCTGCAGTTATGGCAAAACCATAAACCAAAATGTGTTCTTTTGTGATGTCACAGTGACCTTTGACCACCAAAATCTAATCAGTTCATCCTTAAGTCCGAGAGGACGTTTGTGCCCAAAGAAATTTGGAAATTGCCTCCAGGTGAGAATGGGAAAAATAGTGCCTTTTCAACAGCGACAGTTCATGTACAGAGCTCAGCCTGGCTGGCTGTTCCATGATGGACGTGGATGAGTCCAACCTGAAATTACGTCTTGCAAATTCAAACAAATAAACATGTTTATGTGTGTATGTGTGTGTGTGTGTTTGTGCGTGCATTCTTCCGATTGTCTAGGTGTTGTGACCTTTATCATCTCCTGAGTATTTTCACTCTCAGGTCGACACTTTTGAACATCAGAGATCACATCTGCTCAGTATCTCTGTACGACACACACACACACACACACACACACACACAACTAATACGATTACTGCCAGTGCCACACACATACAGCCACCTGTCTCTCCAGCCTCTCGCTTGCAGAGAAGTGACTCATGAAATCGGTCAGGCAATCAGCCCCTATACCTCCATGCCCATCTCTTCTCTTTTTTTTCTCCTCCTTCGCCATCTCTCTTTCCCCTCCTCCATTCTTCTTTCTCATTCGTTCGCTCAGAGAAAACCGGCGTACCACGTCTGCCCATTTACCTGAGAGCCCAGATCATGCGGACGTGTGCAGAAGCCACGTACACCTGGTGTTTTTCATTCATTAGTTCATTATTCTTCAATAATTTATAATATAGAATTTTGGTCACGCACAGTGAAACAGCTCCAGCCTTCCTATCAAAATACAATTAATGTGCACAGGTGGGGCCAGGTTTTCTTCTTCACGGCGGTCATCAATTCCAACGTATCCTCAGACAACACACACACACACACAAATGCGCGCACACACACTTATACCCGCGCGCCTGCTAATTAAGCTGACCCTAATATTAGACCTCAATCTTCATCGATTCGCATCCATTGGTCAGATTTCAGAACAGATACATCATCAAACATCCCAACCTGGACACACAAAGAAAAAGACTAAAAAGAGAAATTGATCTGTAAAATCAATCGGGCATCTCTATCGGGAGTGGATTGTGTTCCCAGTGAAGGACATGTGAAGCGGACCGGTCAATGGGCGCGTGACTCGCTCGCAGCGTCCGCCAGAAATCGGTGGAGCATGCAGTTCATTTGGGGGACAAAGCAGAAGTGAACCTCAGGTGAGGCTCGTCACAAATGGCATCTGTGTGTGTGTGTTTGTGTGTGTGTGTGTGTGTGTGTGTATGTATGTGTGTGTGTGTGTGGGCGCTCAATAGACACATCGCTATCCTCTTTCTGCTGATTATATTTAGTTATTGCGTGGAAATGTTCATACTCTGGGGACCATGAATAATATGGAGGTTCAACAAGTTTATTCTCTCTACTATATATATATATATATATATATATATATATATATATATATATATATATATATATATATATATATATAGTTCATTTTTAGTTCATTATTTCAGTGTGTCAGTCAGTCCTGTTTAGGCTCAGTTTCTGCACTTTTCAGGACTCGATTGAGTCCTGAGGTCCGTCACTAGTTCTAGCTTCATCATTGTACCTTACACAGCATGGAAGATGGTCATCCATCACTTTGCGTAGCTTACAACACGGGTGCAATTATTTCAGACAACTTTTCCTCACTACTTAAACTGTATGTTTTTTTTTCACAAATGGCTTAAGAATAAAGTGCCTTCTATCGGTACAGCGGCAAAACCAGCCTGTTCCACTACGGTCCTCCGCTGTATGATGTAATAATGTATTAAATGCTGCTGCTGAGGTTGTTGTCCTGTCATGTGTTGGATGCTGCTTTTGCTTTTGTTGGTTCGGTCTCACTACAAAAAAAGTATATATATATAAATATATATATTTCACGGTGTGGCTGTGGGTGTCTGTGTATTATTGATAGCAGGCTTTATTACTGTATGAGGAATTTAACCCTGCAACACCTTTCAACAAAAACACTCTGTCTATCACACACACACACACACATACACACACACGCACAGCAAAAAACCAAAAGCGTTCCTCTTCCATTTCTTCTCCTCTCATGGCAATCCCTCGATCACATTTCACATTTCACATTCAAGTCATGATTTGTTTCAAATCTTGTTTTATTTAACGCTTTTTGATAAACATAAACTCTCTCTACATTTCATTGCAACTCAAATACTGCTCAATACTAAGAAATGATATGTATTCATATAAATATTTACGAGGTGGTGCAGGGTTGGAAAGCACTCTGTGTTGAGTGGTGGGAAGCCAGTGAGGGATCATATCTGGTGCCTTTGATGGAGGGCACAGAGCAGGACAGCGGCCCAAGAGAATATAGGAAACTTAAGTCACAACAAACATTTCCTCAAGATATTTTACTAAGATAAGCAGCAGGCCTTATTAAAGGGGATATAAATCAGTTCATCCTTGAAAAATCTCATCAGTTCATCCTTGAACGTTTGTGCCAAATTTGTAGAAATTTCCTCCCGGCTGCCAGATTCCCTCCTGAGAGTGAAGACTACCTGGGAACATTGTGCCTCCAGCCTCAGCTGTCGCCGGCACAAAAACACAAACTCTTTCAGCGCTTTGGGACATATATATATATATATATATATATATATATATATATATATATATATATACACTTTTTAAAACTTGTTTTAAAAGGTTGACCGCTGGCTAAGGCTGCTGAGATTGTTCAGGGCTGCAAACCTGGAGACTCAGCTGTTTTACATCTCACCCTCGCTGCCATTTTCCCTTCACAAGTTATGAAGACGACGGCGGTATAACTTTATCAAATCATTTTACACATCAGCTATTTACACATCTATGACGATGATATTCCAAGTTCTAAATCAACATCATGCTGAGCAGGTTTTATTTTTTTGCATATATAAATATTATATGGTTAAAACCTGGTATTTCGACACAGTTGAAGATAAAGATTAAGCTCCATATTATTATTATTATTATTATTATTAGACTACAAAGACTGGAAACGGGGTCAACGGACAGCCTGGCTTTGTCTCACAGTAATAAAATCTATTTGAGGTAAAAACATTCTGAATCATAAACCCCACCACTTCAGTTTCTGCACAGCGTAAACAAATTGTTGACGAGTGAGCCCTCGAGGTGTTGGTCGGTGGATGTTGTTTCTTTTGGACAGAGCCAGGCTCGCTGCTCCCCCGTCTGCAGTCTGTATGCTAAGCCAACCCAGACAGCTTTGTATTTACAGATAAGAGAGCGCTAACAACCTCCCAATCTAACCCTCCGCCACCAAGCAAATAAGCCTATTTCTCTAAATCTCTAAACTATATTTTGTTGTGTTGTGTTGGCATCATTTGCAGTAAATCGGCTTGGTCCGCTCAGAAAGGAAAACTAATTTAATTCTGGAGGTGAGGCTGAATAACTTGTGAAGATTTATATATACATATATATATTTATTTATTCAACAGTGATAGCAGCAAAGACAAAACAATGAGAGAAACTAAAAGAAGGAAGGAAGCAGTAATGCGGAGAACAAGGGAAGAAAAACAGATAACGGGATAAAACAGAGTATTTCAGACACTCATCTCTTCATTTCTCTCTCTCTCTTTCTCTCTCACACACACACACACACACACACACACACACACACACACAACCTCATGCCTCTCCCCGGTCTGCCCCAAGGCTAACACTTGGGAAAGCGTCAGTCTGTCTGCTCATAACTATCTGTCACAGATAACGGTGTGGATAAACACACACACACACACACACACACACACACACACACACACACACACTCTCTCCCACACTCACCCACCAACACGTCCCTGGACAGCTGGGCCACAGACAGACAAGACACTCCGTCTCCAGCCCCGTATCAGATGAGCGTATATGCATACACTGCAAACACACACACTCTCAGCCAAAACCACTCACGCTTATCTTTTGCACGTCACGATAAACAGCTTTCTTCAGACCTTTCCGTAATATGTTTTGATACATTCATGTTCAAATGAAAAAGAGGCGAACGGAGCGTTTTGACAACAACAATAAAAAAAAAAAAGGTCCTTCATCCAAAAGCAACAAAACAACGACCGCCACAACAGACGACATGTGATTGGGTGGAGATGACCATGACTGAGCGTGTGTATATCATTTAGTGGGACTCCATAAAAGCCTATGTTCATGCAGCAACAGAGTAAAGTGACTGTGACAGCAAAGTGCCAATTATGTTCATTTTGAGGTGGGGCGGCCGACCAGAGCGGGACGTGTCGATACAAATTGGGTGCTGCTGTGTAATGCGGATGTAAAACATTGGGCTCGGGCCTCCAACCTGCACGGGAAAAAGCCTCACATGAAGCTGGTGCACTGATGTTCTCCTGGCACACACACACGCACACACACGCACACACACGCACACGCACACACACACACGCACACGCACACGCACACGCACACGCACTCAGATGTCACTACAATTCCATAAACCCCTTGCTCGACAGGTTGTGTTATATACCTGCTCAGGTGAGTTGGCTTCCACCCGTTCCAATATGCAAACAGTGCAACTTAAAAAAAATAAAAGTCTAAATACTAAGTATTAAAAAGTTGAGGTTGTGTCACCCTCTTAAAACAGAATGACAATACATTGAGATTCACTTGAAACATTTGATTTTTATATTTTATTTGATGCATTACAAGCTACGCAAATTGAAATGGTATGCACTTCCTGGGTCCTAAGTGGGCGTGTCCATGGCGTATTTTCACCCCCCCTCCCCCCACACACACCTTGATTGGAAAGGCTGTGAACATGGTGTAGGTGGATGAAAGCAGATTGGGTTATAGTTGCATAATTTATCCGTATTTTCTGTTGGAAGAGTTTGATATTTCCAGCCATATTTAGCGTTCCAAAAAATGTGTCGGCCAGGGCATTTGCGAACGATAGTTGCCAGATGTGTTGCCGAGACAAAAAGAAAGGTCTCGAACAAAGTCAATTTTCTCCCGATTTGTTAATTAGAAAAATCTCACAGTGACACAGATACAGGAAACTGACACCCTCAATAATGTGGATGTTTATTTGAGTTTTCTCATAATTGTTGGATTGCACGATCAAATTTGGCTTTTACTTTTGTGTTCCCCTTGGGATGAACCTCCCTTTTCCTCTCGTGCCATCCTCGGGTCAACATTTTTTGTTTGTCCAAAACTTCAAAACCCATCAGCCTCAGAGCCATATTAGCATCGTCGTAATCATTTTAGCAAACCGATGTCAGCATTCAGCTCAAAGAAGGGCCGAGTTTTCTGTGACCGGAGTGAACTATTTACCATACTCAGTGGTAATGAGATTAAAGAGCGAAGAGAAAGTAGGTGTTAAATATTTATGCTGAAAATATCTTGTCTGTGTGAGAGGTGACTTTAACCTCATCGGTCTGAGTGGACGTCGCTACAAAACCAAACGCCGCGTGTCGAGGACCTGCAGTCATGCTGCACATCAATGCACATTTCCGTACAATATCACATCCAGTCAGTTATTAGCTACACAACCAGTGTATCTGGCCGGTGCCTTCCAAGTCCACAAAGAGCACTGGGTTGCACGCTGTGATCCGGACCAGACTAAACCAACTGATGAAGCAGTGGCTGAACGTTTCCATTTCACTGTAAGTTTGCAAAGAAACAATTACTGTATAGCCTAGAGGGTTTTTAACATGTGTTATTGGTGAATAAGTGATGTGATATGACTACACCAATACACAACCACAGATCCTTGGTTAATTAATTAATCAAATTCAAAGCGAGAAAACAATCCGTGGTATCTCGGTGTCTTGGAATCAAGGGCGTAGGTTTGGTCTCAGCATTGGTAGGGACACTGCCAGCTTCCCCTCGACCCTCGACCCCCCCCGCCCTCCCCCATATAAAAAAAAAATAGGCAAACTTTATTAAAATATAGTAACATTTGTGTAACTTGGAACTGATTTAAACATAATTACAGTAATAAAACCATAGTTTAAATACAAAACATTATTCTGTGGTATCTCGGTGTCTTGAAATGGTACCTTGATCCGTCCTGCCTGCCTCCAGGAGACCAGTTCGCTGGAAGTAGATAGTGAGGCTGTGTAGCAACTCAAATTCAACCAATGCAAACCTGATCCCGGGAGACTGCCCGCAAAGCCCTTGTCGGATCAGCAAACGCTCTGCTGCTAGCTGTTACACAGGTCACAACCTCCACCGGATGCCGGCGCTGTGGTTTACTCTGGCTGAATTTGAGTTGCTACACAGCCGCCAACTGAAAGTCGGTCTCCCGAAACTGCCAACCGCTCTCCTCCCAGGCAAGTAGTCGTACCGGAGCGCACAGCCACCGGTTAGTGCCGCACAGAGATTGTCGATAAGAAGTAAGCCCACTGGTTTGTGGACCGCCGTTGTGAAGCCTCAAGTAAGGCAATTCCACGTCGACTTTTTGTAACCACAAAACGGAAGTGACTATAGTCTTGGAGGACTGATGGAAAGATGCCGTATACGGCTCTGGTGGCGGCAGCGACCTGCCAATCACAGTAAGCCCGCCCCAAAGCATACTCTGCTTTATGGTCTAAGTTACAGTAAATGGACCATAACTAACGAAATTAACTTAATTACAGTGGTATTATCTCACAATGTTGGTCTCAAGTTAATGTGTGGGGTATAGACTTCCACCGTATCTGTTTGGAGAAATGTCACTATAAAGCTTTGATAAAAAAGAAAGAAAAAAGGAATGATGTGAAATGGATGGATCTGCGTACTGGCTTAACAGTTAACCACCACAAACTACTACACATATAATCAGGGACATTTCTGATTCCGTAAATGCAAAAAAAAAAAAAAGAGTAAATTAAATTTTTTACTTAGCTTATCAAATGAACGCCAGTGTAACGGTAAATGTATCTGTGTTGTTTTTGTATTAAACCCTCAAACCAAAGGCGTATCACCTCGTCAACGAGGGAGACAGAGAAACATTAAACCGGTAAAGCCAAATCCACAGAGAACGTCGTTAATGCAGTCTCATCTAAAGGTGCAAAACAGGCATAAAGAACAAATATAGCTTCATAGAAGAGAAAACCTAATTGGAAGGGAAATAAAATAGAACCATTCCCGCAGTACAACACCTAATTATTGTGAATTACTCTATAAAATGTACCCCGACCGTTTTCTTCCCTCAGCAGCGAAGCTGGACGTGGACACAGACAGACTTCAGAGGCTAAATTGGCAGACTATATTATCTCTGTGTGCGCACACACACACACACACACACACACACACACACACACACACACACACACACACACACACACACACACACACACACTGTTTGGTGAGGACTTTCAAAGTTCAAGGCTCGAGCATGGATTTGTAAAGAGAGCATTGGAGGCGGGGCCGCGTTTATTCCAATGAAAGTTGCTCAGTGAAGCAAGAAAAAAAGAAAGTTTGACTCCACATCCATGGGGCCCACAGAGCACGAGCGTCTCCTTTAACCCGCCTCCCAGCCCTCGGTTCAGCCTCGCTCTCAGGCTCTTTCCCATGAATAAGGAGGAAGAAAATTATTTTGGATTTGACTATTAGTGCTTTTTACAACTTAAGGACCAAATCATTTAAATAAGGGCTATACATGTTTTTTTTTTATTTACATAAATTAAAAAAGTTCCTTATTTACAGACATTCCTTTCCCCAATATAGTCTTTAAATAAGAGAAGAGTAATTTTTTGAGCACAGTGGCATCGATAGACCAGGAAGTTCCAACGTCCAATTCCAACATTTGGCCGCTCTTCTCTTGGGGCTCGTGCTAGAGGCACATGCATTTATTCAATTTAATTTATTTTGTATAGCCCAAAATCACAAATTTGCCTCAAAGGACATTACAATCTGTACACAAATGACATCCTCTGTCCCGGGACCTCACATCGGATCAGAAAGAAATGCCCCAAAAACAGGGAGGAAAAAAAAGGGAAGAAACCTCAGGAAGAGCAACAGAGGAGGACATACGGGACTAAGGAGGAGAGGAAGGAAAGAAGGGTACTGGGAAGGAAGGAGGGAAGGAAAGAAGGGTACTGGGAAGGAAGGAGGGAAGGACATAAAGGGCACTGGTCAATGAACTCCATCTGCCAGTACAACGGACCACTAAGCTGTCAACAGAAATTACACACACACACACACACACACACACACACACAACTACAATGACATGACAGCCTCTAAAAAGTTTAATTTACACAGACTTACACAGAAAATTGGAAAAGGGGGCCACCTCATTTCTAAATCCCAAATGCGAACCCACACACACACACACACACACACACACACGCACACACACCAACAAATATGCACACACGCACACAAACATGTTGATGTTGTAAATGACATAACAGCCTTGAAGAAAGATTTAATTTACACAGACTTACAGTATATAGAAAATTGAAAAAGGCGGCCACCTCATATGTAGATAAATATAATTTGTTTTAAATCCCAACTGCGAACACACACACACACACACGCACATGCACACACTCTAGTAGAGATCAAAGTGGAGCACACAGCCTCTCCCTCTGTCTCTTTCTATCTACATCTGTCTGTCTCTATCTCGCTCACCCACACATGCATTCATCTGTAATCTCAACGATACCAGCAGCATGACTCCCGTGCTCAGGATTATTAAACTGCAGGCATTTGGGCAACAGTTGTGACTTTGCGTTCTCAGGGACACGGATTGACATTTCGGACCAACAATAAAACTCAAAGGCTGTCGGTTGTAATTGCTGACAAAGTTGACCGCCTC
Organism: Cyclopterus lumpus; assembly: GCF_009769545.1. Taxonomy (NCBI): domain Eukaryota; kingdom Metazoa; phylum Chordata; class Actinopteri; order Perciformes; family Cyclopteridae; genus Cyclopterus; species Cyclopterus lumpus. The sequence continues at coordinate 8,578,220 of NC_046968.1, read as the reverse complement.
ACAATGCTGCCAGGCCCTCTCCCAGTCTTCAGGCCGCGTACTACATTTATTTGATTATTAAAGAGGTCCGCATTGATTTTGACATCAAGCCAGTTGTCGCGCTATCCATCTCGCTCAGTTTCAATTTGCATCATATCATTTGTATTGGCATGAGACAGGGACAGGGACAAAGTGAATTACAGTCAGTTACAGTGAAATGAGAGGGGTTGACCATCTTAAATGTATACGTTGGTTTTATAAACTGTGAGGGCTGGATGAAAATGTTCCACGTACTGTACTTCCATAAACACTAGACGGTCAGCTGATACATTGGAGTCAACTCCGTTGCTTCTGTTGCAGCTGTAAAATGGTGGATAAATTGCTTTGAGTTTCACGAAACCCAAGAAATGACTTCACGATCAGAACTTGACCAATTCGGCCCGATAACATTCAAAAAGTCTAGAAGAGCCACACGATTAGATTATTTGATCCCCATCCCCCAGAAGAGTGACGTAGAGCTGGTATATACGACTCTGGTAGTGGCAGCGGCCTGTCAATCACAGCAAGCCCGCCCTAAAGCATACCCTGCTTTATGGTCTATTTGACTCTAAATGGACCATCTATTCAATCAGACTTCTTTTTTAAACTGTCGCGACAAATATTGCAACTGAACACTGAAATAAGATACAGGTGGACCAAACATCATCACAAACCATGCAGTCCATCAGAGAAAATTTAATTTGAAGCTCTTGAGTACTTCATGACATGAATGCATGGACCATAGAGAAAAGGTTTCCATGGAGAAAGATTACTGGTGATCGACAAACCTCTAGTGTCTCAAGACTTACAGAATATTGTTATATTGCCCAACCATAGTAAGAAGGTCTACTCGGCACACTTTCCCCTTTAATTCCACCATCTACACTAAGCGTAGCTAAGCTAAACACATTCTGGAGATGAAACGGTTCCTTATCTTCTCATCTGACTCGCAAAAGACAAACAAGCAAATTCCCAAAATGTCTGAACGTTCCTTTCAATTCCACTCCTTATCTGTGGTCACGTTGCGACTGAGAGTCAGACACACAGGCAGCAGCTGCTTTATCACCCAGCTCATCAGCATCACGGTTGTAGGAATAGAACAGGCCTATTATGTCCACTCGGCATGTGATACCTCATCATGGCAATGTAACAATTAAAGAAGCTGTGCGAAGAATTTAGGGGGATAACTATGTCTACATTAGAGTGAAACTAAGACTTTCCTTAGCTTAGCTTTCCTCACACTCTTACAAAAGGGCTTCGAAACAAAAGCAGAACGCATTTAAAACATTAAGAGAAGGTCATGAACTAAAAGTCAAAATCTAAACACATATAAACACAAAGTATAGTGGACTTAAATGCCAAATAACATACACAACTGATTGTTTTTAAAAGTGATTTAAAGGATGAGTCCTCACGACCTCGTCGTTCCAGAGTCTCGGAGCCCTGACTGCCAAGGCTGTATCACTTTTGTTTAAAGATTCTGGACCTTGGTGCACAAGGAACAACACACCCGAGGATCTCACGGTGGGAGGGGACATAAGGCAACAAGAGGTCTGATAGATAACCTGTGGCCCAAAGAGATATGGAATCATGAATATCTTAAAATTGAACCCAGCAGCGTCATTAGACAGAGATCAACTGACTGGTGTTAAGAGCGAGAAAGTCCTCGTAGGGTGGGCTGGGAGGTTGGGTCAAACAAAGACTTTAACCCAGGAGACCGCCGTTCAACTCCCATGTGAGACAATTCATCGTTGACCATTGCTGTGTCATTTGAAAAGACACCATTTTCTTTTTTGTTTAATGTTCTTTACGTTACCTGAAGACCACCGTAGGTTGCAATCTGCGGCCTCACTGCTAGATGCCCCCACGTTCTACACATTGCTCCTAATAATTGCTTTAAAATCTAAAACCCACAAACGATGATTAATATACTTATTCATGACACAAAACACACAGGAGCTGAAAGGACTCGGTGATCACATACACACAGACACACGGCCCACCTCCCTCCCACTCATCCTAACACATGAAGAGTGACGGGCCAATTCACAGCAGCACTGACAGTAACCACACCGATGTTTTGGGGCTTGGAAAGGCAAGATGGAGCAAACTAAATACTACCGGGCATGGCTCCAACACACGAGTTTGTCTTCACACACACAGAAGGAAACGGCCTAATGAGGAAGGATGCTGTTTTGCGTTGGTATGTTGGCTTCTAATAAGATCACTGCCCTCTACAACACACTGTTGTGCTCCACGGTAGATTATTTTAGACACTTCCCATTCAGCCCCTTAAAAGGTAACAACTGTGTTCTCTCACTTGACTCCAAAGATCAGTTAAAGGCTTTTTTTAAAAGTGTCTTTTGTCAAATAACCTTTTAACGAATAAGTTTGATAACTACGAGCTCTGCTCGTGAGATACATGTAGTCACGCTATTATCTAATCAGTGGGTTGCCGTTTCAGCAGCTGAATCATACTTCAGCTCATATTATTTTACTCTTTATATGAAGCCTTTATATCATCTTTTACATCATGATGACTGTGCATTCTTGCTCTGATGACCTGGCTCCCGCCGGTACAGAGCAGCAGTGCTTTTGGCAAACAGAAGCCAGAGGTCCCACGTCGCCTCCACACTTCTCCTTCTTATCACACTTTGTTTATTGAGACCGATTGAGTCGCTCTTCACAGAGCCCTGAGAGCAGGGTCTAAAGCTGAAAGCTTTTTATAAAGAACTGGATTCCATCTACGGAGCTGTTCACACTGCATTATGACATCCGTTTAATAAATGATAACATAACATAACTAATCTTGACTGCTGCACCAAATCTTCACGGTTTGGCATCATTCGTTTGCCGTGTCTCCATTTAATTGTCAAAAGAATTCAAGGCAAACATCTGAAATGTCACAACCCCCCCCCCCCCAAAAAAACAACGTAAGTTAACAATTGTGTTTCCATCAACTGGTTTGGAGTGAATACACTAAGGTGCTATTCGGTCAGAAGACGGCGCGCGGTACACTTTAACTGGCTGAAGTCCGCCAGTAAACAGGGTAGAAGAAGTAGAGGTTGAGAAGCGGATACTTGTCAATCCAACCCCATCCAACGAAATGAGGAGAGGTCTTTTTTCTTAATTAAAATGTTGTTTCAATAGGGAAGGTTTTTTATTGTTCAGCCATGTTTCATGTTGTCCGGAGACAAAGGCGAGCGAGCATTCACACGTTCACTAGCTGATCAGTCATGTGAGTTACATGTTCGCTGCGTCAGAATCTATTTGGCAAAGGCGTTTCCATAATTCATTTAGTGCATGAACCTTTTTCAGAAAAAGGGGAAAAAATTACCTCAAGCAAGTGTATAAACGTCTTGAGGAAGTTTTATTGTATTTTGTCGTTTCCATTCAGCTTTTCTAATGCGATTGCTTCAAATGCGGGAAAGAAATGACGTGAGTGTAAACATTCAGTGGCAGTAGTTCTATATGGCTCATGTACCGTCGAGTCCTGCTTGATTTGAAGTGGTTGTAATGAACTTTAATTATAGTTTAGAAATGGACTATACAAACAAACAAAAAATGAATCCCCAACAATAATCGTGCAACACATTCGTAAAGAATAGTCAGAATTAATTTGGTCATCTGGAGGTCAAAGGACATCAAAACCTGGCAAAATGTAGTTTGAGTGTTTTATTAGATTTATCTAGATTACATTTAACTTGTTTCAAAAGCATTCTGTTGGACTTATAGTCTGTTAGTAGAGGATCCTACACGTGCTCTCTCTAATTAGGAAGCTTATAATAGACTAATACGATAATAAATAATAAAACTGATACAAAACCAAGGACATTTTTTTCCCCACCACAAATAGTTGTGTACTACACTTATAGCCTTTATCCCAGAACACCTACATTTATTTACCAATTGCTGGTTTTCATAATAACTGGTTTCATAATGGCGTCATTGGGAAAAGACAACAGATGGCCCTCTTTTATTTAGACTTGTAAAGAAGTAAAGGAAATTGTCTTGCTGTTGTGTTACACCCCTTAAGTTATTTGCCTATCACTTATCCAGTATATATAGGATTTCCTTCATATACATATTAATAACTGTAACAACAGTACTTTTGACAGCACCGTTGGTGTCCTCTTCAGAAACTGCTCTTGAGAATGTTGTTCATGTTTATTGACCCACTCCCAAACAGTGAAATAAAATAGCCGTCTATGCCTGCTCACTTTCGATGCTAAGTGCATTTAATAGAAACTGCATACGACTTCCGTACTAATAATTTGTATCGATGCCACTTCTTAAACCCCAAGTACAGCAGTTCCTCGTCTTATGTGAGATCTGGTGGATTCCCATTTCAGTCGGCAGCAGCTGAAGAAGCAAAGACTGGTCGAAAAACGGCTATAAATATTTTAGTATAGCCGGTCCATCGGTGTGAGGCTGCCACGCATGTTCGGCTATCTGTTCAATGCACACACACACACACACACACACACACACACACACACACACACACACACACACACACACACACACACACACACACACACACACACACACACACACACACACACACACACACACACACACACACACACACACACACACACACACACACACACACTTTCTATCCCACAACTGCTGGCAAGACTTTCCTAAGAAGAGATACAGATGAAACAGGGAAGAAGCAGTTTTATGTGACTTCTAAATGTTCAGTAATACTGCCTGAATGGGTCACACGCCCCTCAGCTTTGCTATAACCGCGCCGGCGTGAAGTGATCTATTGCTTTAAGAAAACACTCATTAAGTATGGCAATATGAAAGTTATACACATTCCAATAATTTTTTTTATGAATAAATAATAACGTTCACAATGAAATAGGCCCTTCTGGGCTGTCTGCCTGCACATTACGAGGAGGTTGCTATAGAACGGTGGTTGCTATGCATTGGAAAGTGCAATAGCAGCTAGCATATATTATTTTTCATCACAGGCTGGCGTTAAATTGATTTAACTGTGAATTTTTTTGTATGCTGCTATTTATTGAGCAACTACTGAGAAACTGTCCAGCGTCAGTAGGATGGCCTTGTTGCACGATGCTGGCCTTGGTTGTTAGGCGGAGGAGGGTTGCTTGCCGTGGCGAGGGGGATGTTCCCACTCACTTAAATGTTTCCATTGATATTGAAACGTGCAAAGGAATTAGATGTTAAAGCATTGGCATGTGGGTATTATGAACCCATCACAACCGATTTTACCCCTTTGATTATGTTTTCAATGTGCTTGTAAAACACATTAAAACTAATCAGCAGTCATTTGTACCAAATATTGGAAATGTGTCTGTTGGTGGCTGCTGAAGAGACGACAGCTTCCGATTGACACTCGAACAATGGCAGCCAGGAAAGCAATGCAGCTGCATCCAGTGGACATGAAGGGTGAAACACCGGGAAGTGCTGCCAGATCAGTGACTAAAGTAGCCCAGTCAGAACGCTTATAGTAGTTTACTTAAAAGTCAAACTTGTGTAACTTATAATAAAATGATATAAAAGTCTTTTAAATAATGTTACAGGAAACGTTATAAGAATTCACTCATTTACAGAGAAGTATGTTTTTAACCAGTCTGTTATAAAAGAGCTGTGATGGAAAAAAAAGAGGCGTTCAAAAGAAAATGGCGCTCAGCCCTGTGCATTGCCCATAGAAATGAGTTATCGGTCACAGAATAGGTGATGTGTTGTTGGAAACCACAAAGGGCACGAAAAAATGAGCAAAACGTAGTGGAGGACACGTATGGGGATGAGGTGGATGAGTTAAAACAATAGTAATTGTGCCTATCTGAAGGTGTGAAGTGAAACACATCAGAGCATATTCAAAATCCAGACTATTGTAGCATCAAGATACGAGTGAAGGGATCTGGTCTCCTTGTGTGAGATAAGAAAACCAGGCCTGAAAAGAGATGAAGGGAGGGCATCGCGGAAGGAGGAGGAGAGAGGATGAACAAGGAGGGGGACGATGAGGACCGCCTTCATCTCCTTCCTCCTCTGGAGGTTTGAACGCTGTGATGTGGAAACGACTGGTATGACCGAACTGCAAAGAGAGACATAGACATAGACAAAGAGAGAGAGAGAGAGAGAGTCCAGGCTGTACTCTGTCATTTACAGATGTGGAATGTGGCAGTCAGTTGGCCCTGAGCACTAATTACAGTCTCTCTCTCTCTCTCTCTCTCTCTCTCTCTGTCAAAGCCAGTCAACCAGAACCAGACTGCACCCACAATCCTTTGCACCAACCACCAGAAAACAGGCAGTCACCCCATGATTTACAAACACCAACAAGCACACGCACGCACACACGCGCACGCACGCGCACGCGCACATGCACACGCACACGCACACACAGCGATACCGGCGCTCCTTGAAGCTGCCTGTACTGATTATGATCCATTCACACAAAACCACCAACTCCTTCTTTTAATTGAGTTGCTGTGCTTGTTAACTTGATGAGGACACCAAATGAAAACAAGCAGTGAGGGGGGGCTCGCCACAAACTACAAACGCCACTTTCAAACAGCGGACGGCCACTGCATGAAGTCCCTGAAATGAGTCTCTCCAAGTATTCTGTCGAACTGGCATTGGACAGCCATTACTAAGGTATATTGACACTGACATACAACAACCCTGCCTTAGAAGTGTTAGAAGTGTTGCGTGTGATGACGCCTGAGCAGAAGCTCAGAAAGACGTATTAAGTGCAACCTTTCAGTTGAAAGGGTTTTGTCACAAAAAATGTGACCACGGCCATATTCCAAGGTGGTGACGGCGAAATCAAGGCTTCAAAACATCAGTCCACAAACCAACGGGTGACTACGTCCACTTCTTATATACAGTCTATGGTTGGTACTCCCCATTCTAATAATTGTGTGGAGTTTGAATGTTCTCCCCGTGTCAGCGTGGGTTCCTTCCAGGTTCTCCGGCTTCCTCCCACAGTCACCTGCCTTCGCCCTATGGCAGCTGGGATCGGCTTCAGCGACCTCCGTGACCCTAAATAGGATCCGCGGTTTGGATAATGAAAAAAATATAAAATGCCAAAAGCACAAGTAGTCAGACAATCAAACTAAAAGTTGTTATATATACTGCTTTCTTTGCACTGCTCTGGTCAGATGATAACCTACATTTCGTTGTCTCAGTACCTGTGCAATGACAATAAAGATGAATCTGAATCGATTTGAAGTACAGAATGACCTTGTAGCATGGTCCCAATAAACTTACACACAATTAAAAAAGAATACATAGAACAAAGCACACAATTATACATATTCAAAGCAAAACAGCCACAATAAAAACCTCAACGTTAAAAGGGATGATGGACCGACTAATGGCACAGGGCACACAACAATGGAATCATAACCCATAAAAACAACTCAATGTTAAAGGGCATTAAAAAGGAGATGGCCCTGACTCCGTTCTGGGGATTGTACTGCAATAAAGTGAATAAAGATAGGAAGGTGCTTCTCTCACATGTAATGGAAGGCCATTCCAGAGATAATTCAAGCTGCCATGTGAATGTAAAAAAGCAAAAGAAGCTTCCTCTATAGCCAGTGTTTCTGGTTTGTCCATTCTGGGCTACTGTAGCAATATGGCTGACTCTGCGAAAGAGGACAAACGGAAATGAAGATTCTTAATTTCAGGTGCTTATAATTATAATAATAATAATAATAATAATCAATTTAATTTATATAGCGCTTTTTAAAGGTACTCAAAGACACTTTACATGTTACATTAATACACCGTAGACACAGCTACGGGGAGCAACGCAGGGTTAAGTGTCTTGCTCAAGGACACACCGACTAGGGGGGGACTGAACCGCCGATCCCCCTGACCTGCTAACCACTGACCCACAGTCGCCCCAATTTACTGTACACTAATGAAAACATTATAATTAATATTATATTCCACTTCTCCCGATAAGTCGCCCTTTAATGGTTAACATACGTCACCATTTTAGAGCTTGGTGGTGAAGTGAATTTATCTAATTACCAACATTATGAACCATGTACCGATCCCAGTTTACTCATTTCATAATACTTTTTGAAATGTCTGAATCTCACATTAATAAACAATAACAGCAACCAGTGACACATAACCCCAGGATCAACCAACCAATCCGCTCACAGAGGTTTGAATTCAACATTTCTTTCTCCAACTAATTTGTGCCAATTCATCATGATATAGACGAGGAATCATCTATCATATGAGGGAATCGAGGGCTCATCGGATGTCAGTTTAGGTTGAGAGTTAGGAGTTGCTTTTCAGCATCCAGTTTGAAATAGAAGATCGGACAGTGTACATACTGCTGTGACAGCTGACGTACGACGCCCATAGGGCTGCTGCGAGATGACATAGTATCCTCTGTCACTCGGCTATCCATCACTAGCGTTCCCTCGTCTGCTGTGCTCTCCTCCATCCTGCATACATGCAGAATGTACACGGACAGATACAGAACCTGTAGAAGCATAGTAGATGCTGATGGGAACGGAAGCGAACAAATCGCTTTTTTTAGTTAAGACGAGAGCCCACGCCAAACGTGGGCTTGAGCACATGTCAACACAAGTCTGGCAAACATCATAGACCAGAGCTCCTGTCAAAAAGCCTAATTGTCACTTTGTGCACATGTAAAAACAGGCTGCGAGTTGTAATAGGCCGAAATGACAGTGTGGAGGACAAGACGAACACACACACACACACACACACACACACACACACAAACACACACACACACTGGTAATGTAGCCTGTCATCACGGGCAGGTGACTGAGCACACCAGCCACATTCTTTGGATTTTGGACACGGGGGTTATTTTGGTGTCAATGCTGCGCTCATGCAGTGGCGACCTCAGCCACCAAAGGAGGCGGGCCCGTCTCTTTGGACCCTGTCAGTTTGAGGACTTCATTTCTGTGCAACAAAGGTTAAGTCGGATGTTAGCACAGTTTCCCGCGACTACTCCCCCTACTGGCCCCACCTGTTGCCTACCAACTCAAAACTCACCTGGACGCCAAGCAACTGTACACATTATTTCAATCCGGATTCAGATCTCATCCCAGCACAGAAACTAGTTCCCAACAACCTCCTCCTCTCCTCTGATGATCACTCCCTCAACATCCTAATCCTACTGGACCGCAGTGCAGCCTTTGACACCATCAACCGCTCCATCCTCCCTCCACATCTCTGGCACAGCCCTCTCCTGGTTCAAGTCTTATCCCACCGACTGCCACCAGTTCATTAGTATCAATAGATTCAACTTGGACACAGCCCAGGGCTCTTAATGTGTCACCCAAGGTCCGCTACTCCATCACCTCCTCTTCGTTCTCTACGTCAGGGGTCACTAATAGGCGGACGGCGGACCTCTTTGAATATTAATTGAATACCCCTGCTCTACATGCAGGTAACATCATACTGCTACGCTGACGACACCCAGCGCTACATCTCTAAATCCATCTCCCCCACCACCCACTTTCTCAAACTCAACAGCGATTAATCTGAATTTGGCCCAAAATCACGAAACAAATCCCATCAAACTTCTCCCTGTGCATCGACGCCACCACTGTTCCTGCTCCCAAATATATCCGTAACCTTGGTTTCATTTTATAACCGTTTCTTACTGTTATAATGTAATCTCTCTGCCCTGTTTATATTGCTATTGTTTCTTTTTTTTACCAAGTAATATGCCTTTGAGTTATTTTTAAAAGCGCTATACAAATACAATGTATCACTGTTATTAATATTTTTTTATTTTTGTGAACAAAACAATATATTCCAACAACTGCCCCACGATGTCTGTGGTTCTCGGCCCCAACCTCATTGGTTCGTTGACACTGAATAAAATTTGAAAATTCTATAATTTCATTTCGGGCTGGTAAATATGGCCACGATCTTCTTTACCGATATAAGTAGTAATAATAATATCAGGATATGACATGTGTTCTTTTTTTTCAAGAAAGAAAAAAGATTACCACATAGTTTATACTACAAAATATGTGCAAAACAAAAATGCAGAAAAAATTTTCAGTGAGTAAAAATGCAAGAATAGTCAAAGTGAATAAGAGTTAGTTTATTAGTTTAAATGTAAATGATAAATAAATGCAGTGTTGAAGCCAGACTAAAACAAAGTATTGCACAGTTGCATTCTTGCACTAAAGTCTGAAGTCAGATACTGTTGCTCAGAAGACTATATTTAAACCTGTCTTTAAATGTCAGTTTAGATTTACTCTGAACATGAGATGGAATTCAATTATGTTGCACCAAAAATTGAAATTGAAAAAGGTTTTCTCCTCACTGTGTCCATTTTCGTATTTTTCATCTTCTATTATTTGGTCATATTGCTCCATTATTCAGCAAGCAAGTTTTTTTCTCGAAGGAGAAGCAATTAGAGCGACCGTGAGGAACGTTAGCCTAACTAACTGACTTCTCAGCAAACCTACCAGGTCCCGACAGCTTTTTTAAAGTGGGGTAAGCAAGCATCTCCATATTGTTTAAAGTCTATTTCATTTGGGTTTAAAAAAGGTATTTAATGTACGTAAATTACATTTGAATTGTGAAATTAAGCTCTCCTCAATTTCAAACCTGGATTTGCTCATTTTGAACCTAGTTCTGTGAAAGAACTAATCCTGGATTAAATCATCCTGTTGGTGCAGCCCAGCCTTGATTCTCCCTCCAATACAACGTAAAGGCTGGTTCAGAGCCTGAGCCAATGGAGCAGCTGTCAAAGCAAATTAGAGCAAGAAAAACACGGTACAGAAGCCCTCCTCCTCCTCCTCCTCCTCCTCCTCCTCCTCTGTCCCCCCACACCTTTTTCTCTTTCTCTTCTCAATCTCCTTCTTCTGCTCCTCCTCTCTGTCCTTCCACCTTTATCCTCTACCTCCCCCACCCCCCCATCCATCTTCCCCACTGTATTCCCCTCTCTCCTCATTCACCCGGAGACTGAGCCACACACACACACACACACACACACACACACACACCAGAATGCAAATAATGAAAGCGCATGCATGAGCATCACTCAGGAGACACGGGTAAATGAGTGTGCGTTATAGATTACACACACACACACGCACACACATGACAACTGATCCGTGAGCAGAGGAGGTATGCTCCGCGGCAGGAGTGTGTGTGTGTGTGTGTGTGTGTGTGTGTGTGTGTGTGCGTCTCAACACACATGGGACGCAGGCAACAGAGGTTTCCGTTATAGTTCATCCACGGTGGACACATACACACACTATAACGCTACTATCCTCTCCACATAGGCATAACCACGCTGGTATATGCACCGTCCAACGACTAACCCTTCACCCTGGATGCCATCAACTCCCCGGAATGATCAAACTCACTCACCAGGATGTTAGAAGCACTAAAGAAACACAAAACAGGGTCTCCATTACCAGACTTACTCCTTAGGGTGTAAAGGGATTAAACCATCGGACCACAAAGTGACATGAAACAGCATATAAGTGCAACGACTGAAGGAAAGCCGAACCAACTAACAGTGGGATTTTGTTCTGTGACAACCAAACCAACGGACTCCAGCTGCTTTTGGTGAATCGCCTATATGTGGGAGGGGTTGAGGACCCACAGGGAGTCGTTGCTACAGCATCACCCCACCCCTGAACAATTAAGGCAATGAGGGGTCGCTACCTGAACTTGATCCATAGTCATTTGGAGTATCAGTGTGTCATGAACAGGCGTGCTGTTCGGATGGAATCGCAAACAATATTACTTTGGATATTGTGTCAACTTGACAGACACTCACTGCATCTCTAAAATGAGTCTGTATCACGTTTGGAAGCACAAGGAAGAAAATCATGGTGTGGAGCCTACTGTTGAGGGAATAAAAGACAGATTGTTTTGTGTAGGGCTGTAAATGTACGATTCCTTTTGTGATAGTGTTGTTTTATCTGTAAGTAACTATCTCCAATAATCAATAAATTGTTTTGGTCAATACAGAGTTGGAGAATGTTTATGCCGACTTCAGTTATAAACCTAAATATATGCTGTTTAAGAATTGTAGAAATATTCATAAAAAACAGAGGCTGGGAAGCTGGAGCCAGTGGCATTCTTGCCAAAAAACTTCATTATCAAAAGTGTTGCTTATTCACTCTCTCTTAATTGAATAATCAGTAATTAGACTTATTTGATTGTTATAAATCTGTCCCATTTGACATCAAAAACGGATTAGTAATATGATTTAATAATATTATAATAATATAAAATCGTAATTGTCTCGATTTTTTATTGAGTTTTAACGTCCACATTTTTAAATTATAATTAAATAGACTATAATTGAGCGATAATACATTTTAGAAACTTATCGGGTGAGCACTTACTGGTGTGATGTGGTCTTTCAGTGACTGTATTATGCCAGAAAACTTTCATGAATATCCCAGCAATAGAGTGCCACTTATCGTATACAATATAATAATATAACAATACTAATACTAACGGTGTACCTCTGTTATAATACTATGTCATTGCACCGCTGGGCATCGCGTCACCGTGAACTCGACCTCCAGCCCTTCAGCGCGCGTTACCTGGATGACAGCTGTGACCGCCGCCGAGCTCCAGCGCGGCGGGTGGAGGCTGCGGGCGGGCGGGGTCCCCCGGTGGTCGGACGGGTGCCTCTGCTGCTCCGCTGACTCACCCCACCGCTCCGTGCCTCCCTGCTGCTGCAGTGGCTCCGCCGGCTCTCGCCAGCCTCCTCTCAGCTGCAGCAGACGCCACAGTAAATCCAAACCGGACCGGGAGGGTTAAACAAACGGTGGCCGCCGGCTGTCTGTAGACACACACGCGCACACGCGCGCACACGCACACACGAACACACGAGTGGTTTGTTTCGTACGCAGCGGCAGCGCGGATGCGGCTCGCCACTGCTCTCTCTCTCTCTTTCTCTCTCTCCTCTGTAAGGATGTGTCTGCGACGCTGAGCCGTGCCGTGCCGTGCTGTGCCGGAGCGGACAGGAGCCCGACAGGACAGCACATCCACACAGACTAAACACGCCCAGCCGGCCGGCCACGCTCCAGCAGGCCCCGCCTCCTACCGTAATACCTCCGTGTAAAGCGACAACAACTTCTTATGGCAATGAGTAGCCACAGGCAAACAGAAGCCGGCATGTCACCGGACTAGACAGGAAGTTGTGGCGGAAGCAAGTGTATGAAGACTCGCCTCAACCCTCAATCCTCTCACCTTTACACACTCAGTGAAGTTTCCAGCAATGCTCAAGTCGTCATTTGGAAAAGCACTTCATTTGAAGGACAGTGATGCCTAAAGTTTGTTAAGATAATAATGGCTGCTTAAAAAAAAAAAAAGACCATTTCGTTTTCGGGCAATATGCATATTTGCTTTTTGACTGTTAGAATTGATGGTAATTATGAATGAGGCGTAGTCATTGTGACGTCACACACTAGTTTGTGGACCACCGTTTCGAAGCTGCGAGTTTTGTCGCCATCTCGAACTACGGACGTTGCCATGTTGTTGTTTTCGCAACCAATGAACGGAGGACACCACATTTGGAATGCGGAGGAGTGACGTAGAGACACAAGACTCTAGTAGCGGCAGCGACCTGTCAGTTAGCCTATATGTCTACTTTAAAAGAGACCATCATTTACACCATGCTGTAGAAGACTTTAAAGTAGTGATTGAGACCATAAACTCGTGGACTCGCCCCCTGCTGGTCAGAAGAGACACTTCTGCATTGGCTTTACTTGGCAGAACCACAGGTTGCCGCCTGATATAAACTGGAAACCCGTCTGGCTCCGTCCAAAAGGTTCCAAAAAATCTTCCTAGAAGATTACTTTTCATTAAATTTGTTCAAACAAATTAAGTACAAATTAGTACAAGAGTGATAACCTGTGATTTTCGCCAGTCAGTAGGTGGTTTATGGTTTGGCTTTGACTGTTTTTAAACATGGCGGCCGGCTCACAAACTTTCTCATCTTATATTTATGGTATAGAGTAATTTTTTAGACTTTTATGAATATGATCAAAGTTTCCAACTGTAGCTTTAACGTGTCATATCTTGTATGTTTAATCTGTACAAAATTCATTGTGTAAAAACAACTCTGGTTTTACGGGATTTAGGCACAACCTAAGCTTTTTTAATTTGTTTCCTTAGTTTCCTTTTTTTACATGTATTAATAAATATTTTTAACTTAAATATGTAAATATTTGAAGGGTTTTTGAAGTAAAAAGAAAGTCAAAATGCCTGCGACAGACTGGTGAAACCATTGAGAGGTGCGATGCTTAAAGTCCCCATGATGGAAATCCATATACAGTATATTGGGTGAAAAGTGTCTTTCTTTCTTCTTCTTAAAATAACAAAATGCATAAAGCATGGCACGTGACACAATAGAGGTGGCGTCCGATAGAATTACAACTCATGTCATTTCAACCATCGTGAACCAACCACATAACAGCCGGGCGGGTTATTACAGCGTTCCTTTAGCCTACATGAGGAGGTCAGAGAAGCCCACACATCAATCGTGTGTGGTGACAAGACAGTTTCACTAATAGACGCTTTGATGGGGTCAACTGTGAGAATCGGGGGAGCTGTACCAGTTACTATGAGAATGATAGATGGACGCAGCGCTCTCCTCCCCGCTCTGCTTGCCGAGGAAATGCTGATTGGGGCGCTTCGGGGGTGTCGCATCGCTGCGTTACCTTGGACGCGCTGGGCGCGAGCGCAGACGCCATCAGTCACCCTGACAGCCAATCAATCAGCCGACCAATCAGGTGAGAGCACGAATGAAAAATGGCGCGATGCTCGGCGGCGCTGAACGTGCGCACACCTGCTGTGCACTGAAAGAGTTCAGGGCTGTCACTGTCAATGTTTCATGCTTTGCAACGGGGCAATGGGGCGAGCTTTTTCACCTTCTCTGGTCCCACAGGAGGTGTGTGGACAAAATAACGGGAACGTCTCCCGAAAGAGGACTGTTTGCCGTGACAGTTTTATGGTTTTGTCGACTGATGAAGTTCAGCCCCCGATGCCGCTGTGAGGTTGGGATGGTTGCCTTCGTGAAAACGTACATTTCTTGTTCCAGGTGGATCTCTTTATAGCTGATAAATGTAGCTAACTATGACCGCCCCTTCCTCTGGTATCTCGTGTCACCTAACAGAGGCCATGCTACAGTGGGAAGCAGTGAGACCATTGCACGTTACAATGTCAATATGCTTTTCATCAAAGGGATGGCTACCATAACTAAACGCAAGATTCAAGATGTTAAAAGTACAAATGCGTGAAAAGTTTTTGTTGGGAGGCTCCATAAAAAGAAAGAAAAGAAAGTAAAATATGAAAAGACATGTAAAATATATTACGATATACAAAAATGTAAGTAGCAGTGGAAACTGAACAACAACAAAAAAGCGTACGTTAAACCTAAAAGTTTCTGTAACGTGTTCAATCTAAAATGCTTCGATATCGCCAAATCCATGTGCTGCTGTTATATTTTAATTGGTCTCTGTGTGGCTTCTTAAAATAAAAAAAGGTAATAAAACACAACACTTACGATAACTCCAATTAAGAGATACGTTTGTATGTTTCAACTCAACTCATCTTCCATGTGTAAGATGAAACAAGGTGTCGGTCACTGTAACTATTAATACTGACTTGTTTTATGTAAAATTGCACTTGAAAGTCAATTGTCTGTCTTCGTCCTGACAGTTCTGTCCCGAGTCCTGAACTACACATCATGCACCCTTCTCAAAGAAAACATTTAGTCATCGGCTTCTAGTTGGATAAAGAGTCAATCAAATCATGCAAATCAAGTATGGACTTCATTTACATTTTTGTGCAGCTACTTTAATCCCTTTGTACTGTAGATCATGACTACGGAACAAGATTTATTATCCTTTTTAGAGTCAAGCCTTCAATGATCAAAACTGTTTGTATACACCGCTTCATCTAGATGGAATAAACTTACAGTTTCTCATCATTTAATCCTCTGCAGATTTTTCCCCTAAAAGTGTATGTGATACCAGTCTTCAGGTGATTCTGTCCGTCCGTCCGACGGTCTATCAATCTGTCCAATGTATTGAAAGTCTGTTGGTCCTCACCGACAAACGCACCTTTAACCTCCTGTTTCGCACTATTTTATGTGACCGGTCGCTGCCACAATGATTAAAAGTCTACATCCGCTGTTCGGGAAAACAAAGGAGTTGATTCACTGCTCACTCTTTGGGAGCTTTTGGTCATTCCAAGTTAAAAAAAGGTTATTCGAAGCAGCCTCGCCGCGTGTGTCTCGCTCGCGGCCGGGACGAGATGATCCTTTAAAGCCTGTTGTCCCGCCTGACTTCCATCAACATACTGCCTGCGCCCACAAGGGGAATAAACGCTCTGGATCACTGCCACACGTCACCAAAAACGGCTACAGGGTGGAATCACTACTTACTTACATCCTGCTGAGGTCAAAGTATGTGAGGAAAAATACGCCGCGAGCCCACGGCGTGCCAGAGGTCAGACCGAACCTTTTTTTGCATTATAGGGAGGGAAAGGAATTAAATCGCTATGTCAAGGAAAACTAGAAAGATTTATGAAACAATAACACACTTTTATATGACTCACAAATACGATGTAACGTCTGTCACACATATGTGTTTTGAGAAATTATTTGAGGATTATCCCAGCCCTGGTCCAAGTGGTCCATGGGATTCAAGTCCACCTCCCATTCACGGAGGAGGAATGATGACAGCAAATAAGAACTCTTTAAATGCACATGTGGCATGTAATTAATGTGGCGTATTTTAAAATGCTGAATCAATCTTTTAACATTTTTAAAAAATTCAACTTTAAATGTTGAAGACAAAAAAGGAAAGGAGAAATCCCTAAATTTTTGAACAGGAGAATCAAAATACAGGGTAACAGCCATGCTCAAAATGTGAGTGTTGTTGTATTACAAGAGTTACGGTACGGTTAATAACAAACCATCATCTCTACAGTATATACAGGGTGTGTGTGTATTATGGGTGTGAGTGTGTATGCTCAAGAGCTTGTATTCATGTGTGTCCCCAGGTGACTGTTTAACTGTATTCTGATGACACAGTGGAAACTTCCCACACACACCAACCCAACGTTTTATCACTCTCTCTATCTCTCTCACCCACCCCTCTCTCTCTTTCACACACACACACACACACACACAGACACACACACACACACGCACGTAGCTTGGCATTGGGACTCTTTGGCACCTAAGATGTAGGAAGTGAAGCGCAAAAGAGCAGCCAAGTCTCACATGTATACAGAGGAAACCGACAACCCCCAAACACCCTCTCACACACACACACACACACACACGCACACACAAACACAAAGTTTAAAACATGAACCTAATACCCACAAACAAATTCAGATGGCAAAACGTTGCATCAGCTAATGCCGGCTTGTCCATCCCTCCGAGTTTATGACAAAAAGAGAAGCACACAGGAGCGTGTACGTGCGTGTGTGTGCGTGTGTTTGTGTGCGTGTGTATGAGACAGAGAGGTTTGGTGCCAGTGAGCTGATAAGGGTGTGATAGCACTGACACAGTGAGTTCATGGGACAAAACACAGATACGAAGACTCGCACTGACAGGCTTCTACACACACACACACACACACACACACACACACACACACAGACAAACCCACACACACACACACAGTGAGCAGACTGCGGGGGTAAATGTCGAAACGCTCTAATTTATTACATGACATATGTTCCTTCCATGCCGTCGCTGCAGTGCTATCAAACGAGTCTGTTTCTGTGTGTGCATAATAAGTGCAGTTTGTGTGTGCGTGTGTGTGTGTGTGTGTGCGTGTGTGTGTGTGTGTGTGTGTATGTGCGTGTGTGTGTCTGTGTGTGTGTGTGTGTAGGCGATGTAGACCGTTCATAAATGGGCGTAATGGGCTCCATATGGTGAAGTCAGAGAGCTGGAGCAGAGTGTGTCTGAGAGAAATATCACCCCTGTCTCATCCTTTCACACACCGCCAAGCTTAACGCACACACACACACACACACACACACGCGCGCGTGCGCACGACTTCCTGTTGGGATGAAGATGCTGCGTCTCCAGACGGTGTTTGCGTGTTAGTGCAGTGTGTTGTCAAATGGAAATGATTAGAAGGAAAAACACCGAATTATCGCTCGGCGCTACGAGGAAACAAGGAGAGGAACGGAGAGTACAGTACTTGAGTACAAATACACGAGTACTTCCATTTCATGCTGTTTTATACTTCACTGTATTTCAGAGGGAGATGTTGTACCTTGTAGTGCACTTCATTTATCTGACAGCTTTAGCTACAAGTTACGTTTCTTAAGTACCAAAATATATCATGACCTGCATTTTTGTGGATAGAACTACAAATCATTCAAGTTAATATTAGCCCCACTTCAGCCAGCTATACAACTGCAAAATGCTACTTTCATATGAATGTATCAGTAATAATAATGCAATAAATATTGTAAAAGTATAACAGTCACAGGGTTTTATTTTTGCATTATGGATACCTGTGAAGGCCCATCTCACTGTCTGAATAATGACATTTAAATACTGGGAACAGCCTGCAGCATTGACTTTATAACATAAGTGAATATAGTCAAAGTTGATCGACAGTGTTTCCCCCATTTTTATTGTTCAGATGTCGGCCATTATGCATAGAGAATTATTATGTTGGAATTTCACCTCCAATTTTAATAAAAATGCACTATTGGTGGAGCAAGTGGGTTACATCTGCATTTAATTAATAATAGTTGTAGTAATTATAGTGACAATACATGATATATATATTTCAGCATTAAGAATTCAGCAGTAGTTCAATTTCACAGTTAATTATTTAGGCGCTTCTGAGAGCCAAATGATTTTGTATAATTCCAACATTTGTTCCAGGCCCCATATGGTCAAACATGATAATCATACAGGCTTTCCCACCCTGACAAGAAGAGTTTTTTTTCCCATTTCGAGGAATCAGCGGCCACTTCACACTATGAATGGTGTTTGTGAATGTGAATGAATGGAGCTCGCTAATTGGTTCACTCCGCTGTTACACTGTCACTCCAACCAGAGAGGCGAAAGCACGTGGGTGTCATAGGTCACGTGGGTAGGAGAGGATGGGTTGGACTAAGCCTAACCCTTTCTACACTCAGGTCACCTTCAGTCACAAAGTCTGGAAATTATCTAACCTTGAACATTGCAACGACTCTGGATTCTATTTCTCTGGGAAAATAAATGGCACACACACACACACACACACACACAAACACCATAAAGTAGAACGGAGGTTGATTTGAGCTTGTATCAAAATGCAGCATCTCATTAGAGAGGTTTTTTCATAGTTAGCTTTCTTTACTGAAACGTTTGCCGAACAAAAGCCTCCATTCAGCACAGGCCGCCCTACAGCCCACAGCTAATGGATTGTAATCTAAATAGGACACACACACAGCAATATTTCACTCATATCTTGTTATACGCACCCACAGCAGAATAACAACTGTTCCACGCCTGGGAAATGCCCAGTATATCATGATGCAGCTCTCTCACCACGAGCACAGGCTCGATGAGTCCTGAAGTTGAAGGAAACCAGTTGTTACTTCAAAAAAGCATATATTGATATATTTCTCAGGAACGTTTCATCTGATCTACTTCCCTCCTGGCACGAGTATTTCTGAGGACCTCAGTGCATGCTCTTGTCAGATTTGGTGCGATACGGGTGCGAGACGTATCAAGTCCTGGACACAAGCGAACGGCGCTCTGTTCAGCATCAGAGGAACTGGGAGTAACCCCAACCTCGGTGTGTTTTTTCGACGGTGACGCAATTATGTCCCGGCATGTGTATCGCTGGAGGCGTCGAAGAAGATGTCTGATATGAGACAAACAGCAACACCACGGGCCGTTCTGAATGGGCAGGTTTCGAGCGGGCACAGCGCTGGAGTGGAGATAGAAAAAGGAGGGCTTGATGCAGGTGGAGATGCTCCTGGAGACTCGGTGCCCCGATGCTCTGCACTGCTATCGTGCATCAGTCATTGCTGGAGGCCGAGTCTGTCAGGACAGAGACCAAAGACTCTCTGCTGGAATCCCCCGGAGGAAATTCAACCCTTAAGGCAGGTGAGAGTGATGGACGGACGAACACCCTCCCACCGTCTTCACCTGGTCTACGAGTCATCCACAATCTGTCCCCGTGCACTTTCATCTTCATCCAAGAAAAGCTGATACATTTTGGTTGCATTTGAATGTTCAAGTTATAATGATGGAGCCAATACTGAGTATCTGCAGATGCAGTGGCTAAGAAATGTCTTGATATATGGATGAAAATACTTCTTAAAATGTCTAATTTCATTCTATTTAGCCCAAATATTTTGTATATATATATATTATTTAGCCCCAAATTATTTGTCCATATATATATATATATACTATATGTATATGCACACATACAGTATATATAAAGAAGAAAAAAATGGGCTAAATATATAAATATATATATATTTATATACTCATAATTTATCTTTACCAAATAACTCAAGTTTAAAGCTGACGCGACTAAGCCATTCATTCAATAGATATTTTTGTGCATTCTTGACAACAATACAATCACAGTGTGTCATGCCCTTCAGCCTCATTTATAGACACAGCTACAGCCAAATCCCTCAACAATGTTCCTCTCAAGTTGACTCTCGTTTCTCTTTCTCAGATTCCATCTCTTCTTCATTCTCCATCTGTCCTCTGTTTAGCTTTCTTTCTCTCCTCTTTTACTCACATTTCTTCTTCTGCAGTCATATGCCCTGTGCCACTCCTTTAGTCTCTTTTTAGAGCAGCATTATCTGACACAATTTGAAAACGTATCCCGGTTTATTATTCTGTCATTATTCTGTCATTCAGGCATGCATGGATTACCAAAAGAGGCCTGCAGGCCCCGAAGGGTCAAGATATAATTTTGATTGTTTTATTTTATGTTAAGTCTCTTCATTGTGTTTTCAAGTGTTCTGATGCAATTCCAAGAATTGCCATTTAGAAAGTTGCTGTGACACCAAATGTTGCTGAACGAAATGTTTCTAATTGCCTTATTTTCAACTGAATGTAACTGTACTGTATATTATCAGACTGTAGGGTGTGAACGAGAACTCAGACTTTGTCCACTGATATAAGACGCATTTAATATTACACGTGACACTAATGCAACTTTAAATTCTCGCAACAACCGACTAACAAACATTGCAGCACTTGATTGTAATTCTTTTTAAGAGGAGATTATGTCTGTAGCTGGAGGTGTTTTAATGGGCCCCGGCCCAAGCTCTCCAGGGAGACGAGGAAGAGCTCCCCATGAACCTCAGAACAACGTCATGGACATGGGAAGAAACCCAGGTTAAGTGTGTGTACATTAGTAGTTATATATTTGTGAGGACAAGTTGCAGTTTTACACCAGAAGAGTGAGGTCACATCACTTTCCAAGTGTCAAATCAAGTGTTAAACCTTCTTCTTCTTTTTTTATTTTTTTTCTGGAGCCCCTAAGTCTGAGCCCACTCAATTTATTGCTCTCCGACTCCACATTGGATGTAGCCACTGTAGACAACTGCCCTTCAATACGAAGGGAATCTTTCTCCCGCTTCATCTGCTCCAACTTGACGTGCTGATCCTTGAGAGTGAAGATCTGCTGCTTGAGATCATTCTGAGCTTTCTGCAGGCCCATGCAGATCTCTTACAGCTGGGATTTAAGGTATATTGTATTCCTGTATAGCCGATGAGAGCGTTTTTTATGTTGCACCTACCGTAGAAGAAACAGGCCATAAATAGTGGAGATGTGTGGAAAGAGACTGTTTTGTGCGCCAAAGTTCAGTAGATTGCTTAAACAAGAACATCCAGTCTCGGACACGGTCTTACGTCATTCTCCTGTCACTTCGTTGTTACTTAACTGGCAGTAAAAAGCATTTTTGTTTTCCATATCAAACACATTTATTTTTACCCAAACCATGGTCTTTTTCTAAATCTAACTAATCTAAGTAACAGTACTGTTACTTTGCTGAATAAAATAAATAAAGTAACTTAAAGTATGGTCTGTCAAAAGTAACTTAAGAATTAAAAAACAGAACAAAAGAACAGCACATTACCGTTGAACTGGTGATTTAGCCTAAGGGCGCAAAAGAAAATATCTCTTGGTTTTAGCCACAGGATATGGGATTTCAGTCCAAGACTTTCTCTTATGGATGCCGGTCAATGTTTACAGTCTGATTAACAAGTTGCGAGTTGTCAGGCAATACCAAGGTTGCATTTCGGCCTCTACGCCGACTGTTTACTTCCACGCAACCACAGCTTGCTCAGACGTGATTAGTCAATATTATTCTGACTACAAACGGAAACCAGAAAGCTTCTAATACCAAAACCTCGCCCCGTTGCCACAGAGTGTGCAGTCATATGCAGGTATCTGTCTATAGACGTCCACAATGCTATTGTTTAAGACGCACATGTACAACAGTCACTATAACAATTGCTTAAATGGTAACATTAGCCAGTGATACAAACACAGGCACGTACATCCATCTCTATCGCCCCAAATTTGACGAATAACATCAAACTCACCTTAAAATGTAGCCGTATTCAGACAAAGATAGACCTTATATTTTGTATAGTTTAGGAGTCCCAGAGACTGCACTTCACCACAGCCATCTTTCACCAACCTGCAGAGACGCATTCAGCTGCAAACACATCAGCTCACAAATCATATGGCCAGCCAACAATACTAGAGAGAGGCAAATAAAATGCCCTGTGCACATTCTATCAGTTGCATATGCTGTCTCCACATTGCCTCATTTATGGCAAAATTGCCTAGCATGGGCTTTTGTAAATGGAAAGCAGAAAGATAGATTCCCGGAGCACTGTTGGATATCAATCCCATTTATATCAGAAGCCATGCCAATTCAATCCACCAAGAGATTAGTTGTGTATGCAATATTTGTTTGTATAGTCAATTCTTCACTGGTCTGCTTCCTCCATGCACAGTAAAATGCTTTGGGTGTACTGCTGAACAATTTGGTTATCTTTTGACTTGAACAATTGGAGGTTAAAAAGGTTACATCTTCATTGTCTTAATCATTCGTCATCATTGAAAGCTCGCCTGGCCCAGCCCAGTGGGGAAAAGGTTTATTTGGCATCCATGGGAGGTAAAAGTCTTGTTTATTTTCTGCATTGATAAGTTCAGGTGGCAGTTGGAGCACTTCCATGGTTTGGAGGTCACGAAACTCTCCCGGTTGAATCATCAGCACAAAAGATGGTGAAAAGAGGAATGCAAATGTTTATTCAGGTCAAAAATAGTACAACATGTTGTTATGTGCCCAAACATTTTGTTGCCTATTCATTCTTATCTAAATACGAGCATCTCTTGTTGAAAACCCCTGCTTGCTATTTCAGTCCCTCACACGATGTCTTGAAGTCATCAGTGCGATGTTCCCTCTGTTGCTGCCATACCTGCAATACGATGCCACATGAAAGCTATGCTGTCACCTGCTGCACATAGCAGCTATATTCATACAGCGACACAAGCTCTACCTGCACTCCAGCATCCACCTGGAGAGCTAGATGGTTTCCTGTTGAGAGTGATGAGCCTACACATGCCAAACATCAACAGTGTACTTATTCTACATTTACATTATAATACAATCCACGAGTTCACCAATGTTTTTTATTAACCTTTATGTTTGTTACTCGTGTATTTGCGTAGCTCTAACCGTCATTTCCATTTCTTATACCAACATTGCACTCACCAACATATCCTGAGATTTACACTATGAAAGTAAAGGCTTGCCAACATTAAAATATGTGTATGTTGAAAATGTGAGAGACAACACATATGACGACCAGTCATAATATTTGGAACAGTTTTGTCTCCATAGTATGTGTAGAGCCAAGATTTGGGGAATAAATATCTAAAAAGCCTCTTGGATCAGCTATAAAAAGCATAGTCACAAAGCTGAAAACAAGAGAAGTTAACATTTTAGAGATACGCGGTTCTCATGGGCCAGCGACAAACTTATGATCTCGTTGAATAGTATGCAATGCTGTAGAAAAGTAAGATGGGCTGCAGAAATGAGTCCTGAAACCCGGAAAATTAGTTAATGTTTTGTTTTTTTCCTCGTCTTGAAGTCATTGGGGGTTTATTAACACAAGCTTAAGACATTTTAACCCTTTGTTGTATCTCGTAAATGTTGATGTTTTTACGCGTCTGTTACGCGTCAGTGTTGCACGTTCTCCCCTCCCCCCTTGTTTTCCCTTCAGGTGCCAATCAGTTGTCACCTGTGCAGGCCAATCCGGCTGCACCTGGGTTCCTGAAGGGAAGCTGGCCAATCAGCTGAGCGGACCCCGTTTTAAAAGGAGGAAGCAAGAAGAGTTTGGGGGGTTAGTTTTTGTTTGATGCCATGCACACACTGACACTGCTAGGCGTGAAGGTTTGTGGTGAGAGGTTGAGGACATAAGTAAGTTTGGGGTACCCTGTAATGTGTGCAATTGCGTAGGATCTTTGTGTGTAGAACATTAGGTTATTGGTCGGTGCTCCCTCTGTATTTGTTTTGGTAGAACATTGTTTAGCCTGTGAAGCCTTTTTGTTTGTTCCTTTTCTAGATGTAGTTAGCCAGGCCTAGTTTTGTTATCTCGATTTCTATGTGTTTGGCACAACCACAGCGGTCCCAACCGCTCCCACTTCATGGAGTATTTTGTTCATAAATCATGAAATCATAAAAATAGTGTTCATTAGTGAAGATTATCTTGCCGAGTACGGAGCTTATTTTCTATAATAATACAAAATCCAATGGAAAAATCCCATTTGACTTTTTGTTGAGCGATAATTTCCCTGGTTGTCCAAAATGGATGTCTTCTGCAGCATTCTATATCAAGGCGTTGAAATACAACCATGAACATCTGCAGCGGAAATGAATGCAGTAGTCAAATCATTTTGTCTCCAAGTTGCCAATAAATCAATTAGTACAGCTTTAGACAAAACATAAAAAATGGTGGAGTTGACCTTTTTAAAATGGAGATTTCTTTTTTCTTTTATGATAATTAGAATTTAAGTGCTTAAGACTTGTCTCTGTTAGCTCCTCCACATCAGAAGACTGATAGTGAGGAAATGATCCTAGGGGAGATAAGGAGGTGGACTTTTGGAATAGTTTGGCCACATAACTCTTAAGTCATGCGGGACAAGCTGTTTGCACTAATTTGATGGACATTTTATGCTTTTTTTTTTGTGGCTGCGGGAAGATGGCCCTTCAACAGTTTGAGAGGAAAGATGAAATCAGGATAATAATCTCACTGTTTTTAATGGTCCAACCTACTTCAAGGGAATTTCATTTGATGTAGGGGGAGAAGATAATGACTGCATTTTTATTTTGAGGTGTATTTTACTTTTAAAATGGACATTTTCTGCAGCGTAAGCAGAAGTGGCGGATAAAATAGTGAAGCCTTACAGACGTCATTCTGTCTCCAACACCGCAGGAGCAGAAAACTGATTCAGCATCTTCCAATCCTCTAATTCTCTCTCCCGGTACATGGATAGGTGCTTTCAGACGGAATCATCATAATGGGATGAATATCAAATTAAATCGGTGCAAAATTCTTTTGGAAAACTGGAAACAAAATCGTAACAACCCTGAATTATTATATCCATAATTTAAAACACTATGGAGATATCGGTGCTGCTAATAAATCACCAGATAATACTGCTCCCCTGAGGATGATGACAGATATTAACTATCAGCGACCAGCGTTTAAGAATAATCTTAAAACTAAGTTAACTAACTTGCTTGAGCTGAGAAGGAAGTCTGAGGTCTAAACCATCTCCTCTCCTCGTTTCCCCTGCAGTTTGATTTTCTTCTAGACATTCATCTATTACTTCAATGTTCTCTTTTGCTACTAGGATTTTTCATTTGACTGCAGTACAAAACAAACAAAATTGATAAACATTGCCACATGAGCAGAATAACTGGATCTGCGTTGCTGGTATGGTGACCGATCAGTTGTTCTGTGGGTGCACTCGACCTGAACAAGCTTTTTGGGTATGCTTGAATGGACGGCAGCCGGACATTAATAAATAGAAAGCATTTGTTTGTGTTCTTTTAATAAAGATCTTTTCAATAATTGCAGACTTGTGATTTGTACCGATAGAATTCCTCCCCTGGGACACTCCAGTGAAATCAATAGATCATCCCCATGTTCTATGATCGTGTCCCAGCTAGTGAGCCTTTCAGCAAGTGCAGTCCAGATTATACTGCACATATGTTGTACCCCAATGATAGGACATGATATGCAGTGAGACGCCTTCTCTTTTAAGCCTCCTTTACCAGATGAGGGAAGTGGGAACAGGTCTGTATGTGGACGGCACAGTCAGGTGATTGATTGGGAGAGGAGGGAAAGTCTGAGTGCATGGATGGATGGAAATGGCAGTTAAGGGACTGTGGGATAGGGACCAAGAGGAAGGGCCCAAGACTGTGACAAATGCAAGATAGAGACGGTCAGTTGTACCTCACACTTTAGGGCTTTGATCAGACCTGATGGACTGACCACACCTCTATCAAAAGCTACTAAAACCATTTTGTGATGGGATCACACCAGCCACAACACCAAATCAGGATGAAGGCGTAAAGTAGGGGGGCCAATAGCGGCTTCCCCACTTCCTACACCACTACGTCCGGTTCCCTTGCTCGGACTTCATTGATATCTCAACTGCACACCTGTCGTGTTTCATGACTGCTTCTTGCACAGTTTTAAAGCTATCGTCGTGACCATATCTGTACACTGATAGCTCGGGACTACATTTTGCCATGATGACACACGCGCAGACTAACAAGAAAAGAATTCCACACCATCCACACTCGTCGTATGCTGGATGGTGGTACAGTCACCTTTTCTTGAGATGTGCTTTCAGACTGTATGGTAAAGAAAATGTCAACACTTGAAAGCCAAAGGCCCCGAGACGTCTCAACGTTCTGTCAATTTATGGCCCTCTGAGGCCCCTTGAATTTGTGCCCAATGACAGGACCAGGTAATGATGCACAACCTCCCTTAACTGATATTGCTCCTCAGTAGTGAGACTTTAAACCAAACTAATTGACGAGCAGTGAACATTGGGTTGCCTATAGTTGTCTAGTCCGCTTTGACAGGTTTCTTGGATAGAAGACAGAATGGGCTTCCATCCATGTACAAAATGTTTTCACCGACAATCACCTTTTTATAATAAATGTTGTAGTTTGTATTCATGATTTGTTCTTAAGGCTGCTTCAAGTTAGACTGCAGGATTACAATCCCAAAAGCAGCATCATCAGCAAAAATAGGTATCATTTTGCTCTTCATGTCTATCAAGCAAACAGCCAGAATGATCTTCCACCCTGGCGAAGATACTTTACTGTATAAACCAAAATGTAGTTTTCCCAATGTTTCTCAATTTATTTGGCAAATTGCTCTCCCTTGATAATCTCTATGGTCTGTCAAAAGTAAAGACAAACTAATTCTGTCTTTATTGTGTCCTGTGTTTCATCTTTCTTTGGATGTTTAACAGAGGATGAAACTTTAATGGGCCATTGAAAGAAACTGGGTCATCGCAGCAGCTAATGGGAAACAACAAGAACAAAAATCAGTCGGTGATCTTCAATCTTGTGTTTACCCTTCTATTGTCTTCCAAACAAGTATGGACCTAAAAACAAAAGGTAGCAATAGAGGATGAAAGCCAGATATTATAACCAAACTGTCCATTTTTAGCCATGCTAGTGATGACAGAGAAACCGGCCCCTTGTTGTTTTCTCTGTCATTAATTAACTGCTGACTCTGTCAATGTGAATGAACAAAGTAAAGACATGTTAATTTAAGGCTGAGAAGCGTGTGGGTGTCCTAGTTGAGAAGATTGATGGATGGATGGCTAAAGGTCATATAGTAGTAGTATTGGCATTTTCGTGTTTTGATCATGATGTTTCCTTTACTTTAAAGTAACTATGATTCATTTAAATGTTATGTTAATTTTGGCGGCCCCTGTGGACAAATGCGGTACTGTTGTTGAGCATCGGAGAGAAGAAGAAGTGGGCTAGTTGCGGGAGGCCGTGCTTAAAGTCTGAGCTGAAGGAGTTTCTGGTGAACCTGATTTTGTCAGATTTGATATGGAATCTGACCCGGTGGCATTAAT
Organism: Cyclopterus lumpus; assembly: GCF_009769545.1. NCBI lineage: Eukaryota > Metazoa > Chordata > Actinopteri > Perciformes > Cyclopteridae > Cyclopterus > Cyclopterus lumpus. The sequence continues at coordinate 8,550,054 of NC_046968.1, read as the reverse complement.
GACAAGCCTTAACAATGACTAGTTAGAAATAGACAATCTTCTCGCTGATTGTCTCGCTGACTAGTAGAGGCATCAGTGTTAAATTGATAACCAGTTCAAAGTTCCTCACAGTAATTTAAAAGCAATGATTCAACATGATAGAAAATAGTTCTTAGTCGAGGGGAGATGAGCTAGATTGAGGAGATTGATACCACTCTCTTGTCCGTGTGTTGGACCTCCAGACAGAGGGCGATTATCTTTTATTAAACATTGGAAGAAAGAAGAAACCGCTCGCCTGGATTGGTCAAACAACACTTTTTAACACCTCTAAACCAAATTAATTAAGACATTAATAAAAGGACACACTGTTTTGATAAAATCATAGCACAATTTTTTTTTTTGACTTTTTTTTTTTTTTTTAAGTAAATAAATAACAGAATGAGGTCAGGCATGTCTTCATGATGGCAATCAAGAGGCTAAAGAAATGTCTTCAGAAGTGTCTTTAGCCTGGTTTTAAAAGGTACCAGTGGAGGGGGATAATAGCCTTTATTGACAAACTGTTCCACAGTTGAGAGACGACAACTGAAAGTGCAGTGATTGGTGGTGAGGTGAGGGGTCGGGAGGTGGAATAGAGGATGAGCAGTTCAGAGATGTAACCTGATGCCAGTCCATGCAATGCTTTAGAAATACATTCTTGAAAAATATTTAAATCGATTCTGTATTTCACTGGAATGTGGTCTATTTTCCTGGTATACCAGTGAAGACTCTTGCTGCTGCATTTTGAACTAGCTGCAGGCGAGTTATGGCTGACTGACTGATTCCTATATTGAAAGAAATGCAGTCGCTGAGGCGAGAGGAAGTAAAAGCTGAAGTCTATAAATCTTTAACGGGCAGGAATGATTTCAAATTTGAAATGTTTATGAAAGAAAAACAAAACAAATGAATCAAAGATAACTTTACATACGATGGGCATTGATTTTGGTTGAGTTGTCTGCTGAGTTGTCTTCTTTTGATCAGAGCGTATGACAGCATGTTTAACATAAGATGGGACATAACCATTATTAACCAGAGAGCTGTTAATTATTGATAAAACACTAAGCCCAATGGTGTCCAGCGCTTCCTTAAGTAGGCGTGAGGGTCATATATGAGATCTGAAGGATCGCAGGAGGGTAGTGAGATCCGAGATCGTAGAGTGTCAATTGTTCCAATAAAGAATCGTAGAACATATTCACAGGTATCCGAGGTTGCTTCATGGCACTTTGTAACTGCAGGGTTGAGCTGCATTAAATAGATCTTTGGGTCTCTGGGCATGTTTTGTGAAGATATGGCTGGATCGTTTGTGCTGACAGTGCAGGTGTTAATGTTCAGTCTTGTCCCGCTGCCAGCCCTCATAGAGCAGCTTTCACCACAGCTCATCAGACATATAAATGTCCGCTCTGCTAGCCAGGCCCAGACTTTTCTTTTTCTTTTTTTTTGTTTTATTCTCCACTCTGTGTCTTCGTCAGTGATTCTCTGTGACAGTCTCTGTCTTGAGATCATAAGGGCGTCTGTGGTGTTTAATTCAGGAAGTGTGTGTGCATGCTGTGACGAGAGAGGAGGAGAAGTACTTGTGCAGCATTATGTATTAAAGAGGTTCTCGGCTGCAGAGCAATATTCCCTTACTGACACACACACACACACACACACACACACACACACACACACACACACACACACACACACGCACGCACGCACGCACACACACACACACACACACACACACACACACACACACACACACACACACACACACACACACACACACACACACACACACACACACACACACACACACACACACACACACACACACACATTCTAATTGCTTTGTCTTTGCTCTTGTCATGTCTTGACAGAGCAGTAAAGAATGTTTACATATTATCACCATAACATTTTTGTATTTTTGCATGTTATGCTGTATTTTCATACATTTTCACCTTGCAATATGTGAGTTTGACCACCCCATCCTTTGTGTTTACTCAGGCAGGGCTTACCTCCACGTAGACGGCAACAATGTTTCATCAATTGTGTTATAATAACCACCATTGCTGCTTTATACATGCTGTGGTCACAGCTTGAAACCAAACGTGGGTTCATAACATCATTGTGCTGTATCTAACGAGCCACACGTCAGCTGGTTTACTACAGCTGTATGAACCCAAAATAAACAAGTTTGCTAGGATTTAATTGCAATAAATGGATAAATAAGAATGCCTAAATAACTACTTACACGCAAACAACTTTTAAAATGCTTATTTTCTGAATGGAGTTTGGATCCGAACCATTTGCATCCACACTGCAGATGGTTCGGATGGGTTTACAGTACCACATCCATCAGCAAAGGTACAAGGTGCATACTCATTTTAAAAGTGAAGGAACTCGTTTATTCAAAATATGAATGGGAGTTTGTCTTCAAATGTTATCCATCCAATCTGATTCTGACGCGATCAACCCTACGCATATCAATGACAGGTAGAAAGTAGGCCAACATACTCTCAAAACTCTTCCCTCATTCCGCCTGCCTCGGGACACAAGGTTTGTTTTGTTGATCCCTTACCTCCAACAATTCTCGTGTTTTATCATCCTCATCCTGAGGCAGCCCCGGGGCTAAGCAGCTAATGACTGTTCACACAGTGCTGGAGACACGAGGCTAACGCGGTGGGCAACACCAACAAAAGGCGGGGGGACTTGTTTGTAGCTTGTCCTATCTATGGCCTAAGGCGAGCACTTAATCAAATTCTCATTACTGGTGCTTACAGCGCCTTCTATCTTTGCAACATCCATTATTCCAGGTAAGATAGTTACCTGTGATGGGTATCTGCTGAGAACTGGTTCACAAAACACATTGCTGGCATTGATTGAAGCCCCAGTTTGAGGGTCTGAAGTGTCCGGCATCAAAAAGAAGATTTTATTGACCCAAAAATCAATCCATCCATTATGTGTCACAGCTTATCCTTCAAGGGGTCGCTGGGGGGCGATCGCAGCTGACATTGCGGGGGAGGCGGGGTCCACCTTGGAGAGGTCGCCAGTCAATCACAGGGCTGACACACGGAAACGGACCATTCTCGTTCACATTCACAACTACGGCCCACTGATAGATACGGCAGTTAACCTGGCCTTTGTATGGTGAGAGGAAGCCGGAGGCGCTAAAGAGAACCCAGGCTGGCACGAGGAGGACATGCAAAACCCAGAGCCAAACTCAGGACATGCTAACTTAAAATAAACTGACGAGAGGTGAATAGAAGTGATCTGACCAGACTGACCAAACAAAGACAAAAATACCTATGAGAATTTAACTGAAACGGGTACATAAAGTATATATTGGCTGATCAGACCATTTTTTAGAGAAAAACCCAACCCCATGATGTGGGTACAGTCCGATTGGCCACTTCCTGGAGGTACAGTGTGTTAAGGGGATCTATTAGTAGAAATGAAATACAATATTCATAACAAGGTTTTAATTGGTGTATAAGGGTGTAATAATTGGTGTATAACCCTAACCTGAAACTAAGAATCATTGTGATTTCATTCAGAATTCGCCCTTCATATCTACAGAGGGAGCGGGTCCTCTTCCACGAGTCCGCCGTGTTTCAACAGGAGCCCAGAATGGAGAGAGAGCCTTCATGTTTCTACGTTACCTAAAGGCCACCGTAGGTCTTCAACACGCTTATGAAGTGCAAAGCCGTGGAAACATAAGCTTCCGTCTGAATTGCGTTGGTTGCGATGTACAACCACACTGCTAGATGCCATGTACTTACCATTGAACAAAGAATCAGGCGCCCGTCATCCATTATTCACAGCTACACCTATGAAAAACAATGCAGAGTTAAGGCACTTCCGTGGTTATTTTAACCCAACAAAAATCTAGTATTTCACAAAATGTACCTAAACCTAAACAAGTTGTTTTGTTTCCTGTGAAGAGGTTTATTTCTAAAGGGCTGTATGCATGTAACAAGCGGAGATAGAGGCGTGTTGCTGGCTTTCTTGGGAAAAACAGGCGAATAACGGGGAGTAACCTTTTCGCAGGATATCATACAAACCGTTGCATGAGGATACTTTAAAAGAATGAACACGGCACAAATAGGAACTAATGTCCCACAAATCAACACAGTATAAATGATAATAAGTATTATTATGTATGAAACAAAAGCCACGTGTCCTTGTCTTGTGTATTTTTTTATAGATGCGCGTGCTATGAGCATTAAGTCAACACAAACTCACATATATACACGCATATACTGTAGAATACTCATCAACACACAAGTGTTCGCTCTTAAATCCCTGGAAGATCCCGACTTGCAGCCAGTGTTCTCCCCTCCAGGCCGGGTCTTCTGCTGTTTGTGTGCTATTCACGCTCAATTTAAGAACATTATATAGCATGCCGTGCCTGCCGGGTGCTGCACCAACCCCCGGCTACCAAACTGCACGCCCATAAGACAAGCTGGTGCCACGCCGACGAAGCTCACTGTGTCAATGACTTTCCAATGTTCGCCAGTGGAAGGACAGTCTAGACAGTCTGCTATCAGAGCTAGTCAGCTGCTAACTGGTCCCACTGGGCAGTGAGAGAAACTACAAAGACTCATACACACACACACACACACACACACACACACACACACACACATGCACGCTAGGGATAACCGCAGGCTGACATAACCAGGGCTCGTTAAAGGAACTATCACATGACAGCGGCAGAGCAACAGACATTGTGCATTTGTAGATATGGAAGCAGACAAGTGAGTCGATTAGAATGCATATGAAGCAATCAAGACATTCAGTGACAGATGCAAAGCGGCATGCAGGGCAGTGAGTCTCCAGAGCCGGAGAACAGAGGAGCCTGTTTCCTCTGGGCTTGAGCTCCAACTCAACAGCCTGGAAATGGCAGGATTTCTCCATACTCGTGGTGTTAAAGCTCTCGGAAGCAATTAAAAAACGACGACAAATTCTGAGCATTTTTGCAAACATGGTGAACTGTTTAGGTCTAGTTTAGTGTATAAGACGAGAGCAAAAGAAATGCCACACAAATGCGAAATACTTGCCTCAAAACCATTCACACCGGCAGCGATGCATATTTACAACAGTGGGAGCACAAGTAGTATAGTTTGCGGCCTGGTTTGGGACAACGGAGCCTCCCTGTTGTTGTACACTATAGTAACGTTTTCAACATGTCCGTTCAGCACAACGTGATTGGTTGATGGCAATTAGAAAAATCGTCCTTGTTCCGGCAAAAAGAAAATGTATGCTTTTTTTGCTACGTGATAAGTTTTCTCTGTTAAAGTATTCATGAAAAAAACTAAACTTTGAAAGAAAATATATTGATGTGCGAATTAATCACACAAAGCCCCAGTGTGTAAAACGCCTTAAAGGTTTACGGCCATGATGTCATCACTCATCTCACTTTAGCACGTTAGCATGCTAATGTTAACAAACACTAACGTTTGCTAATTAGCGTTGAACACAAAGTATAGGGGAGGATCATGGGTACAGGTATTTACTGAAAAAATTAAAACCGAATGGCTCTAGGAAAGGTCAGGTGATCACTAAGTGATTACAATGGACCTTTTTCACGGCAGAAAGAGCACAAGTGAAATGAATAACATTAACGATAGCTCCGTTCCATTAAGTGTCCCAGTAGGCTTTCTGTAGAGAACGACACATAGGGAGAGATGCATGTTTTCTATTATCAGAAATCCATTAAACTACTGAAAACACACTTTCACCCATTAGCTCTCAAATATGTCTGACCTTGTTTTGACCATGAGCATGACTAATGGTGTGAGATGTATGAATGCACCCGATCGGCGTTTTGAGACCACATTATGTTTCTGTCAGAGTGCACAGAGTACATTCGTATGCAGCTGGATGCCTCTGTCAAGCTTAATGGGCATACACAAAATAAGCAGATTACCAGGCGGATGACATGGAGATCAGCAGAGGAGAGAGAATGTATGTGCATAGTTTTCAGGAGACTGCAGAGCCTTCCACAGCCGACATCAAATATATGCTTGAGCATATGTTGGCAACGTTTCCCCGGCCGTCCAGAATTAAAAGTGGAACCAACATTTAAAATGTCTGGTTGCTGCATGTTTGATAGTCAGAAATCAAAATTCCAACATCGAACTCAAGTTCGACAGAATCCCGACGAGATCCCGGCCGTTACAGAGCAACAAGTGTTTTGGTTTAACAAGTGACTGTGTTAACTTGTGACTTTCAGCAGGATGTGTGTTATTGGTTGGTGTATATAATGAAAACGGATGAATATGTATTTGTTGTTTTCAACAGCAGCCGTCACTACAAGCAACCACGAGCGCAGTCGGCTGAGTCTCCATTTAACACGGTCACTTGTTAAACCGAAACACCGGTGGCGTCTTCGGCCGCGAGCTATTAAACACGTTGACTAACGAAACCACTGGATTGATCGAATATGCTTTAAGCTTTTGTCCACCGCCGTACATCTGCTGCCAAAATCCATTCGCACACGACAACGTATTAAAATATGATATCGGACGATCAATTATTGTTGAATTGAATTTTAGGTGTCCGTATTTTTGTTATCATTTATGTTGTCATTGTATTTGAGTCATGAAATAAAAGGTTGACGATGAATAATTATTGTCGAAAAAGAAAAACATCTACTTTATCCACAGTGTGGCACATTTTAAAGGTGCCAGAAATCTGGCACCTTTAAAATGAAAATAAAGCCACTTAGTCTGCATGCCAAAATGTCTCATTTCCCCATCAAAGTGAAAACAGCACAGAGCCAAACAACAAACAAAATGTCGCCGTCAGAATACTTAATGACGCCTTTCTAACGTTTGCACACAGGCTTCCTGACAGCCGGAGGACAAGGAGCTATGTGCATTTGGACGAAGAGAGTGGACTCTCGCTTGTCTCGGGGAGAAAAGGACTTGCTGAATATTTCATACACTTAATTCTGCAGCAGTCACACCATTATGCACTGGTGTGTGTGTGTGTGTGTGGGGGGGGGGGGGGGGGGGGGCAGCAATCTTGCAAGACCAGATCGGGGATTGGAGAATACAGAGAAAGCTGGATGTCAGAATCAAATTCATTGTTATTTTGCTCGTTCAGCAGGGGTGCCCGACCTTTTTACAACCAAGATCTACTTTTACAGCCAGTCTGCCGAGCTCAACGTTATCTCACATGAGGGAAAGTTAAAGTGTTTTAGTAGCCTATATTCTTCAGAAAATGTTTGCTCTGTAAACTTCTATTCTGTATATCAAAGTCGTAAATCCAGAACACTTTTAAATGATGTTTTAAAAAGTTTACAATTGGACATGAACATTGTAAAGTCAAAGTAATGACCAACTAGAGGTTAGTCATTTTATGCTGGAGAACCAATCCCCGTAAATCGGTGAATCGGTTTGTTTTCAGCTTACTGGGGAATGACGACTACTTGGAAAATAGCCAATCAAATTGCCGCGGGCAACAGCCAATCAGCCCCACTTGGCATCCGATTTGATTGCCCAAAGGCCCGGGGCACACGTTTTCATTCATGTAAAAGTGCTCCGCTTTTAATGCTCATCATCCACCATGACCACCACTCTTTGCCTTATGTGCAGTACACGATTATTACATGAGACATATGATCTGGATCATATGTTATATGTTATTTTCTTGCCTGTAGCTCACTAAAAATAACAAACATTTTATATTCCTTTCTTACGGATTCCCATCCATTGCTGACATTCTTCAACTCATTTTCAACAACAAGGTCGCCAACGCTTGTAATTCATCATCCATGTTGAAACAACTCAAGTAGCGGAAGCAGGCGTCTACGTTCAAAACTTTACGTTTCCGTCGTACACAGTTCGAGGTAACACCGGAGTTTTCAGTTTAAACGTAGAAAAAGTAGATTTTTTTATAAAGTTTTACACAATGCTGCCTTTATTATCGGTTACAAAGAACAATAGGAGGGAGGTGAGGCGGAGATTCTTTCTGAACAGTGCAGTAATTGCAACACTTTAGAGCTGCACTGAGATGGAGCATTAAAGAGCATTGTGTCTAATTTGCGGTTAGAACACACACATGCACACAGATGTTATTGCTCTCTGGGAGAATGAGTCAGTCCGGCCAGGAGAGAAAGGAGGAGGAGGTAAAGCTAATGAACGACAAACAAAGGGATGGAGGGATTGCAAATGACTGGACTGGAGGAAGTAGAAGAGGAGGAGGAGATAAAGTGGTGGTGAAGGGATACGAGTTGAATATCAGAGCAAGATGGAAACAAGAAAGATGGAGTAGAGCACCGTTTGTCCTATCAGGTTGGACTGCCTGGCTTCAAAGTCAGCAAGTTGAACTGGAGAGAGCGGGGGAGGAAGATGAGGGAGAAATAAGGGGAGGTGTAAGAGGAAGGTGGAAAGGTTAGAGTTGTAATTAACCTTCAGAGTCAACATCGCTCCAGAATAAACAACCCAACGTTCTGTAACACTACAGCTTTGTTTAACCTTGTGTGCAGCTTTCTGTGCACTTTGTTCCTCACCTATAAAAAAACTAGTCTGTGTCAGAGTTCAAAGGAAGGTTTCTATTGTGTTACTTTTTTGGAGGGCCACAATTGAATTATTAATTTATCTTCACACACAGCTCCCCAGATGGATCCTTTTACCTGTCTCAAACATGTGTGATCTGCTTTTATTATTTTGGGGTGCTTTTAAATAGGTATTTATGCATTTCTGCTCTTTGTACAGTGCCCATAAAACAAGCTGGTGCCACGTTTTACTGTAGTCTTTGTGAAGTGGATTCTTTACGCCCCAGGACACCATCATGATTTGCTTAAGCATATTTGCATCTGGTTGTGCAGCCTCAGGAAATGTATGTGAAGGCAAATTCCCATTGACTGTATAATGACGTTCTGTCCACGCGGCAATCTCCGAGGCTGAACAGTGAAGCCAATGCAAAAGTACCTTAAACCTGCATTCTCTCTAATGGGCAGCAGGGGGCGAGTCCTCCGTTTGCAAAAAGAAGTCTGATTGTATAAAATCCTATGAGAAAATGACTCTACTTCTCTCTTGATTTATTGCCTGAGTAAACATTGTAAAAATGAGTTTATGATCTCAATCTTTAGTTTCAAGTCTTCTTCAATACAGCATGATGTTCATTTAGTAAATGATGGTCCAATTAGAGTCAAATAGACCATAAAGAGGTGTATGATTTGGGGCGGTGCTACCTTGCTGGTCTGAGAGTTGCCCGTGTTTTCCTCTTACTTTAACTTGAATCCTTTCACAGTTTTTTTCCAGTTCATGAAAATGAATTTTAACATTTCAGTCATCTGAGAAATGTCTCATTCAGCTCAACCCTCAACCAAGATGGCCACGGCCAAAATGCCAAACTCAAGGCTTCGAAACAGCAGTCAACTAACCAATGGGTGACGTCTAAAGAACAAGATACGTGTTGGTGGGGCGTACACTTTGTAAATAGAACTGTTTCAATATGTTCAATGACAACGGGAAAATACCTGGAGAGGAATCTCTAACTGGTGGTATGACTGCTGGACAAGGATACATGTAACAACATGTAATGTGCTGCTGATCCAAAACACTCAGGGAAACTGCTGTTGAGAGTCACAACAGGCTTGTAGGCAGTCACAGCAGAGAGCAGTTGTACACCATGTGTCACACATGCTGACGCAAAAAAAAAAGAGGAAAAGGGTGTACAAAGAAAAAAAATCACTTTAAACATAAGGAGAGACATTTATATAAGACTGCCTCCATTACAGCGTCTCTGCTGCTCAGTTATATGCTCCATCAGGATCCATCATCATGCTGCCCACACACACGCGCAAGCACACACACACACACACACACCTCAGAGTTGCCTCTGAAGACCTTTAAACATTGTTTGGGTCTCCCAGGCGTCAGGGTAGTGATGCTTTTATAAATGTATCTGTTTATTTCTTTCAGTAAGAAATGGGCTAAAAGCAGCAGTCAGTGCCATCTGTTACTGTTGATAGCTGCTCTAATGGGCTGGGACTAAGGTCCACTCTGCTGTCACACACACACATACACACTCCTGATGTAACTTAACTGTAGCAGGTCTGGTTCAGGTGCCCTAATTGTGCACACACACACACACACACACACATACACAGAGAGAGATAAGCATGCACACATTTCCGTGTGAGCTACCGTGCATCTCAAATCAATGGAGTTAATGACGCAAACACACAGACAATTGAAGGTGTTCATAAGTAATAGGACCGTTGATTATCTGAAGACAGGTGGGTATTTCCCTAAATGTCACCAACCATTCGATCCCCGGCTCCTCCAGTCCATGTCGATGTCTCCTTGGGCAAGACACTTAACCCCAGATTGCTCAGGTAAACTGTGCCTACGGCTCGTAAAAGATATTTGAATGTTAGTTAGTCCTGATGGGCAGGTGGCACCTTGCATGGTAGCTCCTCCCATCAGTGTATGAATGGGTGAATGATGAAAAGTAGTATTGAAGCGCTTTGAGTGGTCGGAAGGCTAGAAAAGAGCCATAGAAGTACAAGTTCATTAGTATGCGGAAGGATATTTCAATTCAATTTATTTTGTGTAACGCAAAATCACAAATGACAAATTTGCCTCAGAAGGCTTTACAGTCTGTACACATACAACATCCTCTGTCCCGGGACAAACTCCCCCTAAAAAACCCTAGACATCAGATCTTCCCAATGTTTTCCCCCTACATGGCGAAGGCATGACCCGCGTCACTCTGACTCTGATTGGCTCGTACTTGGTTGGCTAGATTCAGGTACAAGGAGTGGGATTGGTTCAGGTCAGGGTCGGTTAGAATAGTGGAAGGAATTCTCTGCATCCATTTTGTAGGGGCACCGCTGCATCCTGTCCTTAGAGCCACCCAAGACTATTGTGATTGGTTTAAAGAAAGAGCAATTTTTTTTCCCCCCGATACCACAATATTAATGTGCAGGGGTTTCTTTAGTACTGACATAGTGCTATGGAGAAAGGTCTGGCTACCAAAGACTAAGTATCAGAGTATGCCGATCAGAGGCAGAGCAGGGTGGGCCACGCCATAGTAGGAAACGAGGTTGGTCCAATAATGTCATTCTGCATAATAATTAGCCATGTGCTTCCGTTTCTTACAGAGAGCATATCTGTACTCGGAGCAATGGGCTTTCGGTCCAATGGAATATTTTCCGGACTATTGCGGTCCCCGTTTGAAACTGTCATTATGAGGGAAGAGTGTCCTTTGCCAAGTAAACCATGTTGTCTTAATTCTTAAAGTATTTTCTATTGTAAAGCTGAAACATATTCCACATCACAACAGAGCATAAGTCTCACATGTGCGTCGCTTGTTCGTTTCCAGGGTAGAATGGGCTCCCTCTGGTCAAACTAACGATCCGGTATGGTAGTCTCTGGGGTTTTTCCACCTTGAAGATGGAAAAAAAGAAACAAAGGAAACAAAGGAAAAGTACTTTTTTGATGAATTGTTGTTCCACTGTAAACTTACTGCTGGACATAATACACATTTTAAAGACTTTTTTGTGACAATTGCTACTTACAAATCATTTTTTCCTTTTGGAGTGGGCTACAGAGGTCTGGGAAGCTCATTTATTTCTAACTCCACACTCCCAGATGTCACAGTGCAGTGACTACTGGAACAAATGCAGACAGCAGAGGAGGCAGCAGGATCAATTCCGTGATTTATTTGAGAGAAATGCTTGCAGATTGCAAATAAAGCAAATGGTCCAACGATGACGAACTGACAAAAGACAAGCGGGGAACAGGGACTAAATGCACCAGGAAAGGAGGGACAAGCGACAGCAGGGCAAGAGAGGGACGGGTGAAACGTGTAACACATGAGGGCACAAAGCTAAATTGTCTGATTATAGGTGAGTATTTCAAAAATAAAACCTGAAGCTATAAGTAGATGACAAAAAAAAAGAAGCTAAGTTCAGAGACACCCAACATATATGGCATGCAACTATTTAACATATAAAGAAACACCTGTAAACAGACTTAAATGTGCAAAGTCCACACAGTTCTCCTTACATTGCCTGAGAGCACATCATTATCTATTATTTAGTTATTTTATTTGGCCTTTAAGATTATATCGACCAGAGTTGCCAGTTTTGAGCAGAACGTCTTTAACTTCACGTATAACTAGCGTCTCTCAAGCCATATCAGATCTTTTAACCTTAACAGATCTTATTTTAAAGTTGGTTTTCATCCTGAATGTGATCCTTGTTTATTTATTTAAATGCTACGTTATACCTTGATTGTTTCTCTGCTGAGGTGGCACGGCTCCTAAAAATGTCCTGCAGAGGAGGGGAAATGAAAAGCCCGGGTTCAGATTCCTAATCCACTCAGCAGCACCAGCGAGGCTGAAGGGTGAAGAGGTGGGCAGTGTGAAACTGTGAGTAGGATGCAGTAAAGACAGAGAGGAGCAGCTCTCAGCAGTGTCATTTCCCTTTTTGTTTCCTTCTTCCTGGGAACGTTTAGAAAAAAACATTTTATTTCAATTTCCGCAATAAGGACGCCAATCAAAAATGTGCTCCCACCCTTTTTTTTATTTGCAGTAATCTAAGACCTCAGCTCCACCTTCATTGTGTGATTTGTTTCCCTCATTGCCCTCTCGTGCTTAGCTGCGTGGATGATAGATGGGAGAAATGACTTTCTCTGCGCTGGAGTATCCCCAAATCGATTTTCTCAAAACAGAAATGCATTTCCATACTGGGCAGAGTTACAGCAGGAAAGCTGAGTGGTGAGACGTGGAAGGGAGAGAAAAGAAGCGGTTGAGCTGTAATTCACTGGTAAACAAACCCTGATTCAGTGCAGCGCCAGGGGCCCTGCTCTACTGTATTTACAGTCCTTTGTTTCACAGGGACGGACATTTATGGGTAAATTCATATGTGAGATTCAGTAGAGTCGCTACAATGTTACGGTGTTTGAAATAGAGGTAAGAGTAAACATTTTAATGCGTGTTTCTTATAATCCGCCAAACGTCTTGTGTTGTTGTCTGAGGAATTGTAAACCTTTTTGGGGAAATGTATTAATTTTTCTTTCTCGTATGAGTGGATTTATATCAATCTCATGCCTGAGCATTAAGTACATGGCTGGAGTCTGGTTAGCCTAGCTTAGCATAAAGACAGGAAGCTCTGTGCTCTATCTAATTGACTGCTGATGGAGCAACTACAATGTTCAGCATAGCACTGATCGATCTGAACTCCACTCTGAACACAAGTTGTTTGCTTGTCTTCTTGCAGACAAACATGAATTCTGACTTTTTACAAATTGCCATCACTATGTAGTTATTTCGGCATCCTGTTGATGTTATATCTTGGACTTATAAAACATGTACAAAGCAGCAGTTGGAGTTATTTCAGCCACGGCTGAGGAAACGTTGGTGTTTACATGACGGTAAGCCTTGTGACTCGAGACGAAAGTTTGCTATAATTTTTATGAGGCTTACAAATATTTATATTATATTATATATTTTTAACAATTTTTTGCAGCAATGTGCATTTTAAGATTGGAGCTGTGGCTCTGCTTATGTGACGTCCTGGAACAAATCTGAGTAAGTTTGACTTTCCCCGAGCTCACAAACCTGCACTCCTAAAAGGGAGCAGGCAGATACATAAATCTCCTCTTCTCTCTCTGCTTATGGATGATGTATTTACATCTCTCCATTGCACATTACTAACTCTACTTCCTCCCCGGAGTCTTTGTGACTTCACATCTCATCGGGTCCATTGGAGCTGGCGGTGTCTGATGCCTGGTGAGCCGGCCTCCTGCATGCCTCGGCCCTTCTGATGCCCCGCCCCCCCTCCTCTCTACCTCCTTCTGTTTCATGGATTCTGGAGGTCTGCTGAACGTTTAGACTAATGGATTGAAGTAGAAAATAAATGAATGTGATAATACAAATGAGAAATTAAGTGGCCAGTTCCTTAAATTAATGCAAGCTCATATGAACTTCTGGTTGCAAAATACGAGCAAGCCTTGTATATGCATATACAGAAATTGTCTGGCAAGATACCTGCAGCATGTGGATACAAAGGAAATATGCTTGTTGAGGGATGAGATTATGTCGCGTGACAAGCATGTCGCAATTCCTTCGAAGAAGTGTTATGTGCGCAGCTGCAGGACACTGGACCCAAATGCCGTCAACACTGGAAAAGGCAACTTTATTGCTCAACAGGATTCAAAACAAACAAAACAGGCTCACACACATGCTCTTCCATGATCTAGACAAGACGAACCGACAAAGGGGAATGACATGAACAGGACTTAAATACAGAGGGCTGGTGCAGGTGATTGGACACAGGAGGAAACAATCAGGGACAGGGCAGACAATCACAGGGACAGGAAGTGCAGAGAAACAGAGGACACGAGAGACAAGGACTTCAAAATAAAACAGGAAACAGGACACAACACTACAGATCCTGACAAGAAGAACGTTTAGGAAACGTTGGCTGCAGCAAAGGTCACCATGCTAATTCAAAACCGGGTTCTTTAAAAGCAGGATTCTACAGCCCAGACTCAATACCATCCATGTGAACGCCATAAACCTTAAAGGTGCAATATGCAACATTCAGAGCATTAATAAACAAGCAAACAACCGTCCGGACCGACGGCGTCGTCACAGAAGCGTGACGCCAACCCTCCGGTTCTCCCTCAGGTGAACACTGTTTGCTGTAGTTTGCACTGTTAGCGCTGTTAGCACCGTTAGCTATGAGCTGCAGGCCCAGACGTTGCCTTGTTGAGAGCTGAAATGGAAATGCTCCAAATCTCGATTTTTCGCGGTCCATGTGGACCAGACCGGTAGCGTTTCTGAGCACCAGAGTCCCTTCAGAAGACCCTATCATGTTACTGCACCAGGGTCTGACAGTCTGCATAGCTCAGTCCTGGTTCTGGTTCTCAGCAATGCGGCCTGGGCCTCCAGCAGCATGGCGTCGATGTTGGCTCCCAGCGTCGACCATAATAGAATGGTGCACACTGAGTGCAATGCAGTGCTGCGCCTGTGAGCGAGTGCACACACTGGGAATCATGTGCGCTTACAAATGTGTACGTACTCGGCAGGTAAACAAAGCACAGAGGAGCCTGGAACACACACAAAAGATGGCTTCATTCTCTGCTCACGTAGACATTATATCTTTACATTGCAAATTGTTCCTTGCTGCTATATAACCACTTTCAGCGTGAACGTTTACTGTTGGACACCATTTGGCTAACATTATTTTAATATGAAAAGATCATGTAATGTTTATGGTTAATTTAATTATGTAAAACTGTCTAAAAAGGTAGCTAACTCTGGTAAATTAGCTAACGTGCTGGTTCAGAAGGTTCAAACAACCCTATCCGCTCGCTGCAAACACTGGCCACTGCTGGATAAGTTGATCCTGGGTTTCCCAAAACAGAAGTACTCAGAACTTCTCCATAAGTATAACATAATAATGTAATAATAGTGTAAAAATACTCTGTTACAAGTACAAAGCACAGAGGAGCCTGGAACACACACAAGAGATGGCTTCATTCTCTGCTCACGTAGACATTATATCTTTACATAGCAAATTGTTCCTTGCTGCTATATTAATGTTCAGAATATCAGATAGAGGACCTTTGACAGAACATATTTTTCTCAAAAAAGAAGATTTGATACATGTGAAATCATCTTCACAGTACTGTGTGATGTATTGACTCGAAATGTAGCTCTTAAATGTGATCTTCCCTCCATAAAAAATTATCAAATCATCTGGTACAGGAGCCGGACCTTTTATTTATCAGAGTTGGTCTCTGCTGTGATGACACTTAAAAGCCGGCGGATCTAATGGAAGTTTCCTCTCCGACCTGCAGTTGAAAATCTCGGTCTTGCTGTGACCTGGCTCCCCTCTAAATGCTGTGTCTGGCCCTGCCTTTCCTTGATGACAGTAAACATCAGGTTTGGTTTGAGCTCCAGCTGTGACTTTTATTTCTATCCAGCTGATGGAACAGCTTGTTGACCTGCAGCCTCGGGCTTTCTCCTGTGCACTTACATCGAAACAAAACGGTGCCTTGACTGCTCGTTGGGTATGTAATACCTGGAATATATTAAGAGTTCATTCCAGTATTATACTAAGGAATGATATATACAGTATTATAGTACAACTTAAGTTCAAATTACTTTGCAGAATAATTTATATCATGGTATGTAGGTCCTTTACTTTCGATTAATTCTGGCTTGTTTACCTATGACCATTATCTAGCAAGTATTAAAAGGCTTAGTTTAACCATATTGTCATAACACTGTACTTGCCATGTGTAGATATTGTATAGTAGAAGTAAATCATGCAAAAAAAAAGCTAAAGTATTGTATAGTATGCTATAATATGCTATAAAATAGTATAGTATATGGGATACTGTAGTTTAGTATAGTATGCTATAGTTTATTATAGTAAGCTACAGTATATATTATGATATAGTATAGTTTAGTATAGTAAGCTACCGTATAGTATGATATAGTATAGTTTATTATAGTAAGCTACAGTATATAGTATGATATAGTATAGTTTAGTATAGTATGTATAGTTTATTAGCGTATGCTACAGTAAAGTAAAGCTGTATTCACCATTTTGGTGAACTTTCCCTTGCTCACACACAACCGATACACATCCTGAAGATTTACTGCTGGAATTGACACATACTGAATGGAATATATATTTTTTGTATTACTTTATTCTTGAAAACCACGAGACAGCGAGAAAAGCTGTAGATTAAATGTTGAGAGTGACACTGAATAATATCTATTTTTCATGATCCAAACAGGACCTTGTGTTAAGTTACTAATGAATTAGATTGAATGAACTAACAAACTGAAAAAGGAGAGGACACCTCTAGGTTTTTATTTTTTTTAAATGGAAGTGCCGGTGTTGCAGCAGCTGTCCAGGTTGCAGCGGTTGTGGCCGCACACCTTCATCACACACGGGCACACATCATCTAGCGTGGCCGGGGAAAGTTGTGTTTTTACGAGCTCAGAAGAATTACACAGTAGGCAGCTACTGCTGGAGACTGCTTGGTGTTAAAGTGGTGAACATGGGAAACATCAAAACTGGTAACTTAACATATATATAGTAGCATTAGGTCCAGTCTCACATACTGAAAGCATGGCCATAGACTCATAGTCTTGTTTTAGGCTGTTTCCCTAAGACAATGCTTAGGTGAAGTCCCGCCCCAGAACCCGGATGGGCCAATCGTAGCGTAGCATCGGTCAGGGCCAACCAAGGTTCGACAACCATCCGTCTGTGCCCCACAGACTCTCATCTTCGTGATTTTCAGATTAGATTTCAAGCGAGTCGTGGTTAAACGTTGCGTCATAGGGATGCTCGTCACCTGGAGAGGTTGGAAGGAAGTATACGTTTCTAAAATGTTATGTTTCTACTTAAAAACCTGTGGACCTGGCGTCTGCAGAGTATGTTAGCATAGCATTAACTAGCGCAAGCACCTAGTACTGAAGGTATACTGAACGTACACACATGCTTCTTTTGCGTCTCAATGACTGACAGTGAATAAAGACCACCCCGGCTTTACAGGAACAGAGTTACTCCTTAATTCCACCGTCTTCCGTCTTGATCGCCAGGTGATGTGCTGGTTCTCATCCGTAGGCATTAGCTTATACCGCTATCTTTATCAAACGTTTTCTCTGCTGAATGTCTTTGATATCCTGGATATATCCTTCCAAGGCTAATTGTAGATCCTTCTATCTGCTTTCGTCCAAAAATGTGATATTATTTATGCAGTGAGAGCAGTTAGTGACAGTGTGGGCTCCATGTTAGCTCTGGGTGGGGCTTAGCAAAGGGCCATTTACTGTATAATGTTGTCCTGACATAAACAGTTGTCACGTGATTATGCATCAGTGTGTCATTATCTCAGGATAACTGCCTTCTCTAATGCATGGTTCATCCCAGTCATCATGAAGTCATTCCTCTCAGACGTCCCTGAGGAGAGCGTAACGACAATACAAGAAGAGAGAAGAAGAAAGTTTTGGTTGGCGGCGTCTCCAATTTTTTGAACTAACTGGCCAAATATTCATGCGATGTGATCAAAATATTTCTCATTTCACTGCACACCACTTCCATCCCTGAACACTTTACTCTCAGGTGTCTCAATTCTTCCATTACCTCTCTTCCTTTCTCTCTCTCTCTCCTGAGCGCTGAGACAAACCACCCAGAGAAAGAGATGTCTGGTGAGATGAACTGTGAATTTTCTTTCATTACTTTGATTATAAAAAGCCGTGTTTCCATCCAAATGTCGGATGAGACAATTCGAGGCTACACCTCAGAAAGGGAGGAAACGCAACACAACAGAAAAATGACAACTGCCTTTCAAGAAATGATCACTCTGTGGCAGTCTGTTATTACATGAGAGTGTCTGAATCATACAGGGTGCTGCTCTGCTACCCAGCATGCTGCACTCACTGCCTGCGAACCAAACAGTATCCCTGAATGTTAAGCGATTATTATGTGTATAGATTTAGACAATGGCGTCGACGTCCGCTACAATCTAAGCCAACCTTAATAACCACTTTCAGCGTGACCGTTTACTGTTGGACACAATTTGGCTAACATTATTTTAATATGAAAAGATCATGTAATGTTTATAGTTAATTTAATTATGTAAAACTGTCTTAAAAGGTAGCTAACGCTGGTAAATTAGTTAATGTGCTGACATCAGCATGGTTCAGACGGTTCAAACAACCCTATCTGCTCGCTGCAAACACTGGCCGCTGCTGGATAAGTTGATCCTGGGTTTCCCAAAACAGAAGTACTCAGAACTTCTCCATAAGTATAAAATAATAATGTAATAATAGTATAAAAATACTAGACTGTTACAAGTAAAAGTCCTGCATTCAAAATCTTACTCGGAAAAGTACAGATGGATTAGAATAAAAATAAGATAAGTGCTCATTATGCAGAATGACCCACTTAAAAAAAAAAAGGAACACATATTATAATACCAGGTTGTAATTATTGGTGCAATAATATTGCAACTGGTTCTGGTGACGGACATTTTAAATACCTAACTGCTGGGCCACTTAGTCTTCAAAAATATATGATTCAGTAAAGGCGCCTTAATTTCACCCCATGTTTTGTTCATTTCCTCTGTTCATATCAATCACTTGCAAAATTCCAGCCGATGCATGGCAATTAGCAATCATGCCCATATGAATATACTTATTACTACTGCACACAGAGCAGAGTTAGATTTATGCTAGCCTATAACTACAAACACAAGCTGTATGATTCAAATGGAGATTTTCTTTAAATGCAAATGACTAGAGCAAATTATCTAAGAGATTTTGATTTATTCAGTGATATCATTACAGTCAGTGTTATTGCAACGTCAAAATACATACTCTTAATTATGTCTATGCGTCACAATATTTCATACATTTTGATAGGTAGGTCCCCCGGGTGTACTATACCACCAGGAGATGGTGAGGGCCGTGATGGAAAATATGTGTTAATAAACATAAAAACCTCCATGAATAAGATCAAGTTTCATGTAAAATGACCTTGGTTCTCGGTGTTGTACCACTCTGGTCAGTCACATGGTTACACAGATACACTAGCGGCTCTGTAGCTACACAGTATAGGAATCCCACAAAGCTGCTACAATCCATATTGTGCAGTTAAACATTAAACAATCTTTTTTCAAACCATAAATGTGTGATGTTTTGTTTTACATGACTATGTCACAGCGGGATAGTCTGGGGAAAAAACAAAACAAGACAAATATGAACCAAATGTCTACCGTTTATATACACTAAATGATGTGTCAAAGCTAAAATTGTAGCCAAATCGTTAACAATCTCATCTTAAAATAACTAGTAGCCAAATGGAGTAAACGAACATGTTCAGGGCTGACATGACACGCCTCCCCTTTGTACTTGTGGAAGTAGCTTGACGTGTATATTTCGAGGCCCTTCTCCTTTGTAGTCACAAAACTGGACTAGTGCGGCTAACGTTGTTGGACCAGGTAGCCGGCTGACTCCAAATGCAGAAGTCAAGATTATCCTGATGGCATCGTCAGGGTTAACCTACTTTTCTCAGACTTGACAAAGCTCCAGACCTGTTTTCCCCGGGCATGTTTCCCATAAGTGTAAGCTAAATGCCTCAGACATGCAGTACCATTCTTTGTGATGCATTAGCTGTCTGTCATGTTTTTGTGTTATTTGTCGTGAATTTGTTTTTCTACAGCATCGAGCACTGATTTGCATTATTCTCCCTCTTTGAAATACTCTTCCTACTAAGTTAGAAAACAGTATTGTACTTTAGTTAAATTACCCCT
The DNA here is from genome assembly GCF_009769545.1 of Cyclopterus lumpus. NCBI lineage: Eukaryota > Metazoa > Chordata > Actinopteri > Perciformes > Cyclopteridae > Cyclopterus > Cyclopterus lumpus. The sequence continues at coordinate 8,529,760 of NC_046968.1, read as the reverse complement.
CCCATGCTGAGAGTTTTTAACTTGCTTTAAATCAAATTTTAATGTTGGATTTGAGAACAAAAGGGCTTGTTAACGTGGGCATTCTTTTTTTCCAGAGCGGATCGCATGCAGCTCGCTCCAAAAGCCTCACAGCTCGGGGAGAGCCGGTAAACGAGGTAATTAGTATCATAATGTAGAATTCATACAAACATGAACCTCTAATCATAAAGTCTCTCGCAGACTTTAAGTGCTGAGACGCATGGGGCTTTAATGGAGAGAATGAAACGTGCGTGCACACTCACACACTCACACACTCACACACACACACACACACACACACTCACAGGAAAATTATCAGGCATAACAGAGTGGCGTTAAGGCTGCCATTAAATGCTCTCTAGCAGAGTAAACACAGAGGCAGTGCTGGGAGTCGTATTCCATCCCATACTCGGTGAACAGATGGACGAGCAAATGCAGCCTGGAAAGCAAGAAGGGACCCTAAAAAGCAGCTAATGGCCTCCGAGGTCCTGCTATCTGCGCGTTTTTAATACTTTTCTCTATTCTTTCGGGCAAAGTTGAATGTACTTTATGCTCTTTTCCATCAACCTCCCGCCTCACACAAACATTCAGACTAAGCTGCCCAGTGTGAACACAGTCCTCTACTGGTGGCCATTCAGAAGGTCGGGTTGAGGGCAGCTGAGAGTGTGTTATTCTGTTACTTCATTCACACATTTCACCATGCTATCTGCCGAGCAAAGGCAATACAGAAGGGCGGCGACTCCTCTGGTTGCAAAGAGAAGTCCGATTGTACGGAGTTTATGGTCTCAATCTCTAGTTTCAAGTCTTCTTCAACACAGTATGATGCTCATTTACTAAATTATGGTCCACTTAGTCAAATAGACCATAAAGCAGGGGATGCTTTAGGGCGGGGCTTGCTGTGATTCCTACGTCACTCCTCCACCGTCTAAATATGGTCACTTCTGTTTATCGGTTGCAAAAAAGCCAAGATGGCGACGGCCGTATTCCAAGATGACGACAGCGAAATCACCGAACTCGAGGCTTCATCATGGCGCTCCACAAACGGGTGACGTCACGATGACGACGCCCACTTCTTATATACAGTCTAGTCTATGATTTGAACCAGCGCCGTTTAAAACACAAGCCTCACTTTAAATGATCTGAAGCATGCTTCTGAAACATACGATCTGTTTGTGTTATGTGCAGCTTGAAACACAGGACCCAAACGCCGTCAACGATGGAAAAGTAACCTTTATTGCTAAACAGGATTCCAAAACAGTCTTACACACAAGATCTTCCACGATCTAGACAAGACGAACCGACCAAGGGGAATGACATGAACAGGACTTAAATACAGAGGGCTGGTGCAGGTGATTGGACACAGGAGGAAACAATCAGGAACAGGGCAGACAATCACAGGGACAGGAAGTGAAGAGAAACAGAGGACACGAGAGACAAGGACTTCAAAATAAGACAGGAAACACGAAACAACACTACAGATCCTGACATAACCCCCCCCTCAAGGGGCGGATTCCAGACGACCCAACACAGTCCCCCAGGGTGGGTGGAGGGGAGCCGGAGGCGGGACCAAAAGCAAGGCAGAAGAAGTCCGGGGGACGGGCCGGAGGACGACCACCAGGAGGACTGACCTGCTCCGGGGGACGGGCAGAAGGGCGACCACCAGGCGGACGGAAGGGCTCTGGGGGACGGGCTGAAGGACGGCCACCAGGCGGACGGAAGGGCTCCGGGGGACGGACAGGAGGATGGCCACCAGGCACATAGACCTGCTCCGGGGGACGGGCAGAAGGACGGTCACCAGACGGACTGACCTGCTCCGGGGGACGGGCAGAAGGGCGACCACCAGGCGGACGGAAGGGCTCTGGGGGACGGGCTGAAGGACGGCCACCAGGCGGACGGAAGGGCTCCGGGGGACGGACAGGAGGATGGCCACCAGGCACATAGACCTGCTCCGGGGGACGGGCAGAAGGACGGTCACCAGACGGACAGACGGACTCCGGAAAACCGGGCTCAGGGGAACCGGGCTCTGGAGCCGTAGGTCGTGTCAAAGGAAGCGGCCAGGGTGGCGACCGAACACAGGGAGCCTGAGTCGGCCGGGGCGGCGACGTGACCCGGGGAACTGGGGTCTGCCGGGGCGGCGACGTGACCCGGGGAATCGGGGTCTGCCGGGGCGGCGACAGGACAAGGGGAGCCGGGGACGGCCGGGGCGGCGACGGGACACGAGGAGCCGGGGTCGGCCGGGGCGCCGACGGGACACGAGGAGCTGGGATCGGCCGAGGCGCCGACGGGACACGAGGAGCTGGGGTCGGCCGAGGCGCCGACGGGACACGAGGAGCTGGGGTCGGCCGGGGCGCCGACGGGACACAGGGAGCTGGGGTCGGCCGGGGCGCCGACAGGACACGGGGAGCTGGAGTCGGCCGGGGCGCCGACAGGACACGAGGAGCTGGGATCGGCCGAGGCGCCGACAGGACACGGGGAGCTGGAGTCGGCCGGGGCGCCGACAGGACACGAGGAGCTGGGATCGGCCGGGGCGCCGACGGGACACGGGGAGCTGGAGTCGGCCGGGGCGAAGACAGGACACGAGGAGCTGGGATCGGCCGAGGCGCCGACGGGACACGAGGAGCTGGGGTCGGCCGGGGCGCCGACGGGACACGTTGAGCTGGGGTCGGCCGGGGCGCCGACGGGACACGAGGAGCTGGGGTCGGCCGGGCCGCCGACGGGACAGCATCGGCAGGAACCGGCGGGGACTGCGGCCGAAGCAGGACCCTGTCTAACGCCTGGAGGGACTCCATCATGTCCCGGAAAGCGTCCTGGGACAAGGCAAAGGAAGCAAGGGCCGGCCGGAAGTCCAATAGGTCCCAGGAGGTTGGGGTTGGCCGGAACACGGAGGCGGCAACAGGAACAGGCGAGGGCTGCAGCACGGAGGCGACTGCGGGAACCGGAGTAGTCTGCGGCACAGAGGCGGCAGCCGGAACCCTCCACCGACGCGGTCCGGAGGTTTGTGCCCCCCACTCCGGGGCTGGGCCTGGGTGACCTCTGCCCCTGGGGCTACGAGGCCCCCCATAAGCCAAACGGGTCCCGTTGAAGGGGTCTGGTGCCGAGACCCTATGGGGGTTGTAGTTCCCCTTCTGGAGGCTACGAGGGCCCCCATAGGCCAAGCGGGTCCCTTCGAAGGGGTTTGGTGCCGAGACCCTATGGGGGTTGTAGTTCCCTTTCTGGAGGCTACGAGGGCCCCCATAGGCCAAGCGGGTCCCTTCGAAGGGGTTGTAGGCTGGGTCCATTCTTGGTCGGTTCGTTCTGTTATGTGCAGCTTGAAACACAGGACCCAAACGCCGTCAACGATGGAAAAGTAACCTTTATTGCTAAACAGGATTCCAAAACAGTCTTACACACAAGATCTTCCACGATCTAGACAAGACGAACCGACCAAGGGGAATGACATGAACAGGACTTAAATACAGAGGGCTGGTGCAGGTGATTGGACACAGGAGGAAACAATCAGGAACAGGGCAGACAATCACAGGGACAGGAAGTGAAGAGAAACAGAGGACACGAGAGACAAGGACTTCAAAATAAGACAGGAAACACGAAACAACACTACAGATCCTGACAGTTTGAGGGATTGAGGGAATGCCTCCACATGACTCTCAACATGGCGACCGCTGAGCCGCCGGCTAGCAGCTAACGGTGCCCAAAGCACAAACTGTGCAGTCTTATAACTGACAGAGCTATGATTATTCTTGGTTATTATTCTCCCCTCACAGGATCCATTCTGACATGTGCACTTGTCTTCATTGAACCTGGTCACATTTCGTATAGTTTATTGTAACTGAAGTCTTTACCTTTTTCCAGAGAAAACGTAATTGTGTCCCTTTAACCCTGTTTCTGCCGGTGAGAAAGACACTTAAGTGAGTGAGACGTGAACAATTACCGACAGGTGTAGAGTTAAATATAACCCTAAAACAGTTTGGTACCTTTTTTCTCTCCTTCTTTTGAGTACTAAAGTTTGTTTTGACAATTTCCACTAAATTCATCAAACGTTTGCCCTTTCATTCGGTTTTTCCACCTGGTATTCAGTCACTTCAGTATTTGCGGCAATACAACAATACCTTCACCTCAGTATGAGGCCATACAAACAGAGGGAAATGTTTTTTTGTAAACAATTGACATGATAAAATGCCACATATTGCTTGAAATCATATAGGTATCAAGCAAATTGTGTGTGTGTGTGTGTGTGTGTGTGTGTGTGTGTGTGTGTGTGTGTGTGTGTGTGTGTGGTAATAGAGGGTTAGCACAGCCAGGTGACAGGGCCTGTAATTACAGACAGCGAGACCAGACAGCCTGTCTTCTCCCTGAAAGAGACGGAGACAGAGGATAGAAGAGAGGAGACGGAGACCACGCCCCCCACTGACCACATGGATGTGTGTGTGTGCGCCTGTATAAACAAAGTCAATTAAAACGCTCAAATCAATTAATGACAGGTTTCTGATTGTTGTCACAGCCTTCACATTGAACGTGGAGGCCAGCACAGCCCTGTAATCACACGATGCATTTGTTTAAATATAAAGACGCACTAGAGCAGATCTCCGCCAGGAGTGTCTGCAACAACCACCGCTGCATTGTGTGATTGAATGGACAACCCGCGTTTGGCTGCCATCCCGCAAGGCTTCATTCAAACTTCAAAACCAGCAGCAAAGCGTGCAGGCAATTGGCTCCAAGTCATCTTTGAGTCAGTCCCTCAGTCGTTGCCAAAGACAAAGTTAAACTCGCCAAGCTGTCTGCCGGGTGACGGTGGCCGGGTGGGGTGGCGGCTGGGTGGTGGACGGGTGGCGGCCGGGTGGCGGCCGGGTGGCGGACGGGTGGACGGGTGGCGGCCAGGTGGCGGCGATGTACTCAGCAGTGTGTGTGCTGGTAGGTCTGTTAGCTGGTAGCCAAAGACAACGTTCCAACTTCTGATGTTCAATTCATGCAGTGCTGCTGTAATGGAATGACAGTATATTAAATCATAGGTCAATATAAAAACAATTATCTTCATTATTAAAGATTATGTTGTACATTTTCTTCATACATTTTTTATGATACATTTTGATTGATGGATTTAGATGATTGATCAGGAGCCAGAGTGTAACTCGTCGACACATCCATTAGACAGTTTCCCGACATTGAGACACAATTTGCAAACATTCCCAGAACAGAAACCTGAACGTTGGATAAAGCCAGGTTCAAAATTCTTGTTTAATTTTGACGACATATCAGAGTCAAAGGTTTAAAAAAGTGTCTTTTGTGATATCTCTTTCTTTCAATCATTTTAGTTTTACGTTTTTACATATTACCTCACATTACTAGACAACAACAACAACAACAAAAACAACAACAAATAAATAAAAATTACATAACAACCAACTATACGAACAATCAGACAAAGGACAGAAAAACACAGACATAAATCGAACATAAATCATCATCTTCCATATTGAACCTGCTATAACAATTGTATTTATATCATTCTTATCACCATTTTATTTTCAATTCATCCTAGCTAAAAAAAAAAGTTAAGAAAAAGAAAAGGGGGTACAACAGAATTGCAGAATAGGAAACCCCCTATTATGTCCTTTAAGACCATTAAATCATAATAAACCAAATATTGTTGACTATTCCTTCAGAGTCACTTGGGTCCCACGGTTGCAAAGCCTCTTCGTATGGTTTCGGCATCGTCCTCGCCAATAAAATTCATAAAAGGGTTCCAGACGGGAAAAAACCTGTTCATGTCTCCTTGGAGAACATGTGTAAGTCTTTCCAATGTAGGACATTGTGAAGCCAACTAGAGACAGATGGTGTGGTGCTGTCTAGCCAATGCTGTAGGATGGATAATCGAGCGCAGTACCATAGAAGACTGAGAATGTTCCTATGTCTGTTTAATACAGGTGAGGCAGTGTGTAGGCCTAGGATACATGAGAGAGGATTGAGCTCAATAGGACATTTTATTATGGACGATATTTGCTTCCCAATTTCAACAGACAGACTTTGTGAATCAATGATTCAATCAGCTCTGGTCCATGACCTTCTTTGTATTGGGGTACAGAGTTTAAGAAACTACGAATTTGTAAATTTGTGATATCTCTTTAAATCACTCTATGAATCTACTGTCAACAGCCATTAAGAAAAAAAAAAATATTGACTAAATCCCGCTATGAATGGCATATAAACAAACACCTCTGTAAAGACCTTCAGAATGGCCTCCGAGGTGTGAGAGCTACTGAAGTAGATTTCTGGCTCAGAGTCTGAGGAAAAAGTCATTAAGACAAAACGACCATGAATGATATGTATGAATATAAAATGTCATTTATTTTAAAGACAATACAGGTGAACAGGGTAAAAGAATTACTAAAAGATATTACCATGAAACATCCTCAGTTGTTTACTTACATCGAACACCATTTCCCACAAGCCCAAGAGAGCAACCAATGGCCACGGGTAGTTTACCATTGTGCGTTTGTGTGTGTGTGTGTGTGTGTGTGTGTGTGTGTGTGTGTGTGTGTGTGTGTGCGTGTGTGTTACATTACAGGATCCTGTCATGGAAACTGAGCAAAGCTGTCAGAAGAGCAATTGTATTTGTTCGTCTGCCCGTCAGACTGTTAGCGCCCGACACTCCGTCCTTGCTGCTCTCGACGGCACTAAAAGGGACAATTATTGTATTGCCTGCACTCCCTCTTTCTCCTTCCTCTCCCGGAGTCTGTGTGGAAGTCCCAGCAGACCGTCTCCTTCCGCTGTCAAGAAATAACCGCCTCAGACAAACGGGATTGTCACACCTCCGCGTGTTGTCTCGACTCATTATTCACCCGAAGCCGCGCTTTTAAAGATGATTCATGTTCACACTCCGCGCCGCGAGTGAATAGATGAAGTCCAAGCGTGCACACTCTTACGTAACAAACCTTTGTGTTGTGTTAAGTTTGAGTTCTTGCTTCTTTATTTGCCACTCTCTCACTCGTAACGTGGTTTCCCTTATAAAAAGGTGACATAACTCAGCCTCTGGCAGCCACGCCGGAGGCCCTCGGGTAACAGCGGTTCACAGCGTTGGAGGGGCCTTTTCTACCCATAATGCACCTCTACAGCAACCGTGACGCTCTCTAGATGCTTCTCTCGACCCCGCTTCACATCTGAGCCAGCTGGGGAAGCAACATAACGAAGAAAAAAAAAAGAAAATATATATATATATATATATATATATATGTGAACAACAGCTTAAGTTGTAAACACAAGTTTTATATACATAAATATTTTTGGACAAGATGATCTCAGGAGGAGCGGGGGAAAGAAAATAGCGGCACACTCGTCGCGGCTGTGAAGGAATCTGTCCTGCGGTGATCCTTAATGGCTCAGCAGCGGGATATGTGTTTTAATGCAATATAAATACTTTATGTTTTATTGTCAGGCTGATACTAGGAATACGGTTGCTTCTTAAATGACAAAGATTATAAAGTGTTCAAACTAACTAACTTGTTTGTTGTTTAATGCAGAACGAGTGTTCGGCATTAAACAACAAACAAGTTAGTTTGAACACAATGAAGCATCCCGTTGAAGTAAAAAATGACGGAGGGCTGAATCTCGTAGGGAGAGAGGACGGAGCCGCCCGTCTGTAGGTTATTCATTTCTCCTCTGTTGTTGTTGTTGTTGTTGTCGTTAAGCCGATTGTGGCGGTTGGACTTTGTGCTAGTTTTCCTGAACATGACATTGAAAGTCCCAAACTCAGGCATGTGCTCCTGACACTAGTATTTCTTATACTTTAGTGGCTTTCCTTTACTTTAATTCTCGTAAATCAAACAGGTTATGTGTTAAACCACATAAATCACACTATATTAACACTGGTTCTGAAATATTAATTTCATAGATGTGTGCATACAAAATGTAATATACTTGATAGCGCTGATTTCCTGTGACAAATCAAACTCCAACACTTGCATCCACTGCGCTTGGCTTCAATAGTGCAGGATTGCAATATTACATTATTGCGAAAGCCAAACGTCACTCGCAGCCACGATGCAACAATGTGATGTATTTTTAATAATTGACCAACGTTTCGACATGCCAGTCCTCTGGAAGGTATTGAGGAAACAAGATCATTTACAAAAAGCTCCTGAAGCCCGTATCCCCAGGGATCATTTATATATTGAACTATGTATTAAGTTTGCGCACAAAGTTGCAAATAATGTTTACTTTACTTTATTTAACTGCAAAACCAACATTTTTATTTTAACTTAACCATACCGTGGTTGAGATGAACATATTTTGTACAAAGGAATAAAAAAAAGAAGCAGAATCCATGGTTTTGCTGAATTGTGTAATACAAGTATTGCAACTTTAGACGGCCACCGTCAGACCAACAGCGAGGAATGTCAAACACCAGTTAAAGTACATGTTTACTGTGTTATGTACCTGTCAATATTTCCAAATAAAAAATATATTAAAAAAAGGAATATCAAACACTCAAAATGACATTCCAGGAAAAACAACAGCGTCAGTCTTTTGTTCAAATGCCACAAGCTACAATTACGTTTAACTGGCCAAGAACTCCAGTGATCGTGGGAATTATGAGTCTCACAAGGCCAAAGTAGCATGACATTGATATTGTTGTGCAATATTCAAACCTGCGGTACAATAATTTGACTTATTGGCTGAATGACTCAGTGTGCATTTCATGTGTGCTCACCTTTTTACACTCGATATTTCCCATGTTTATGGAGGGTTTATGTCTTTATTCATGGCTTACTTATAAATGCTGCTATTTTAATTCATCGTAACGTGCCCTTTTATAATCTCGGCTCCTTTTTTTTCTTGTTTTCCTCTCGAACGGACTCCGATGTTCTTTATGAGGTGCAAATTGCAAAGAAATCTCTTGAATCTAGACCCACAAAAGTCATTTTATATCATTTGACATTTTAGAAATGTAATATATTTTTAGGAGACATGGGTTATTTTCCAATGTAAAAAATGAGCTCTCGCATTGAAAATGGAAAAAAAGACCAGTTGTGAAAAAGGATGAAGGAAACTGGATTGTCCTTAAACGTCTCTGCGCCTGCACTGACGGTAATGACCTGAGTGTGTTTGTGTCTCAGGACCATTTATTGGGCTTGTTCACACGCAGTCAAGCTTAATTACTTTAGTTTATTATACCAAACAGACACGGATTCAGTGCTACAAAAATGAGAAAGGGAGCGGCAGCCCGTCATCACAGCCACAGAAGAGGCCGAGAAATAAAAGAAATCAAACGCACCACCGTCTAATTACTTTTCACAACACGTGGAATCATTTTTCGCATTGTTTTCTGTTTTGTAGTGACTCATGAGCATGCACGTCACGCTCACACACAGACACACACACACACACACACAGACATACACACACACACATACAGTACATAAAAGAAGGTGCTGCGGAATAATTATAGGGGGATCAATGTAATGTTCTTCTGTCCCGCTGTCAGCCATTACTGGCCTAATAAAGACACTGAGAGAATTAACATAATGAACTAGGCTCCAGGCTTTGCACACACACACACACACACACACACACACACACACACACACACACACACACACACATCTGTGGGAATCAAACAGCATAAAACAAACACCGCCAACACGTACATTGAACACCACACAACTCCTCTGCGCATTACAGCGCGTGTCATGCTTAGCCAACAGTTTTCGGAATTATCTTTTCTACTGCACTCATGGGATCCAGCTGAACACACACACACACACACACACACACACACACACACACCTTCATCCACAGCTAACAGCTTGAGTGTGTGGGGCGCGCTGTGTGTTTGCCGTTATCCCAAGGGCACCATAGTGGCTACTTGTACAAGTTCGTACGTCTAAGCTGTCCATATCGGTTTTATGCAAAGTAAGCACAGACACACACACACATAAAGGGCAGGGGCCAAAGTCGTGTCAGTCATTCTGACTCCAGCCGACACAAGGGTAAAACATAAATTGTATGTCTTGGCTTCTCTCTGACACACAACTCTCACACACACATGCACGGAGTAATGAGTGTGATCTCAGAGGGAGATACGAGCCATTCGCCCCATGCTGTGTGTGTGGGGAGTCAGGCTGTGGTTCAATCTCATTACTGCGTCTCCTCTGTGCAGCACACCACAGTCTGCGCTGCCAAACGCACCACAAGAGAGAGAGAGAGAGAGAGAGAGAGAGAGAGGAGAGTGTGTGTGTGTGTGTGTGTGTGTGCGTGTGTGTGTGTGTGTGTAGCGCTCTTTCTCACTCTCCTCTCACGCTGCAGCAATCATTCTGCCTATTATTAGACCGCGGAGGTTATGTGTTCTCATTTAAAAAGTATCGGCAAACTCCCAGTTACTAAGCCTGCATTATTATTGTCTCCGCCAGGAGGATCATGCAATCAGTGTGTGTGTGTGTGTGTGTGTGTGTGTGTGTGTGTGTCTGTCCACAGAACATTTTGTATTCAGCTGCAGCAAACTGCATTGTATTTGGGCCAGTTATGGCTGCATGATTGTGGTGACTCACACTCTCTTTCCTTTGTGTTGCCTATTTAATAAAGCCATGACTGTCACTCACGACTCTTAACCGGCCCCCGACTGCCATCGTGGGCCTCTAGTGATGAGACAGCTGAGTGCAGCACCCACCCCCAACAGTTTGCCTTGTGTTTGACTGACAGCTAACATAACTACAAACACAAATACTGCTGCGTGTCGGCTGCTGCTCTCCGGCTCGCTGTAATCGTGTTTGGCGCACCGCTAACGGAACGACCAGGACTCGCTCTGCTGGGCCTCGCCGCAACTCAGACGCCCGGGCATTTTATTTGTGGTTTTGGCACGATTGTATGAAATGTGAGATAACACTTTGGCCTGATTGCCTGCATACATCGCCGCTTGTTTTTGAGTTAAAAGTGTGTGTTCGCGACGCCTCACAGGCCACGAGTGTCTAGACGGGTGTCAGCCAATAGTGCGTTTAATTCCTTTAATCACACAGCACGGCAGTGGTCGTTACGGACACACCTGGCGGAGGTTTGCACTCGTTATATCAAATGAGTAATGGTTTGTGCCAGCCCGGTCTCACTCCATTCTATGACTCTATGCGGACGGAGTTAAGGTGGGAGTGAAGGTGGAAGTGATGTAATGCAGTACAAAGAGGTGGTGGTAAGGGTGGAGCCGGGTCAACCGGAGCACCGTACCCGGAGCCCCCGACCAAACTGCCTATACAATTATGAACAGAGATCTTGCGTAACAGACTAAGGGTGTTAACGCTGGCACTTACGACGCAAGATGGTATTGGTTGCATTGTGGGACATATGGAAGTGCAATACTAAATTGCTCTCCCATATACCTTTTTAAAGCATATTCTGAAATGAATAGTTTTATCCTAATGAGCGACTGAAGGCACGGACGTCCTTAACGACCAAAATAAGGAATCACTTGAGGCACCTGGCAGTTTTAGGTGAGGATAATAAGGGTTTTCAATGTCACTATGAACCAGTTCTTTTCGGCCTATATTTGCAAATCGGAACCATTAAAATGTTGCCGATACAGCCATTAGCAGCTCTTGTTTGCGTTTTACCCACGGGTGTACAGAAAGCACTGGAAGACCGATACATAGGAGACTTAAAAACGTTATTCTCAAGCAAAATCAGAAGTCTCTTTTTTTTCTATGATATCCAAGCGTCTATTCCCAATGTAAACGGTGAATGTAAGTCAAAAGTATGTGTGTCATGTCTGTGTGTTCATATTTGACTGAGTTCTGACAGAGCTGCAGGAACCAGTCCTAAAACCTGCTCCAGCACCATCTGGTACCAGTGCCGTAACGGAAACACATGAGGCCCCCCTGCAGAATACCCCCCCCTCCCCCCCATATGTAAGGGATAATGTATTGTCCGGCGGTCATTATCCAAAGATAAACGAACAGGACCCAAGCTTTTCTTTTGAGGGAAATTTATTCAATCAGAAAAAACAGCTCAAACAGAGAACAAATGTAAAAAACACGTGAAAAAACTACGTGGTAATGTTAGCTATAGCAAACAGTACAATGCTTGTCTCTTCTGGCAGATGAGTGCATCCTTCACCAGCTGGTCGAAAAAGACTTGTAATTTTGGGAAGTTTGGCATTTAATTCAGAAATTTTCTGTTTTGAATGCCGCTTTTGGGCACTACTTTTAAATGTGCGTTTCATTTTTCCTCAAGAGAAATTTCCTCGTAGTTCTCCCAGAATACACCACGGCCCAACGATAACACCAGTCCGCGCGTACCAGTTTAAAATACTTTTTAGGGTCCTCGTGACGACTTCGTCGTAGAGGAACCTATTGTTTTTCGAATGATTATTATTATTCTCTAGCAACAAAGTCGTTTTGGGGGCCTTAATCATATCCCAAACGTTCTTAAATTTCACATGCATATCAGGCCTGGCGAAAAATTTGATAATTTGGAGGTCTCGCATTTTAGTACGAATAATTTTCTCTGTAGCGCCCCCTTGTGTCAAAAAGCCCACGGTTTTTGCTAACAATGACCGATTGACTTGAAATTTGGTACACATGTCCACCAAAAGTCAATGGTGGCCATAAAATGCGCCTAATTAGATTTTCCGCCATTTTGAATTTTGTAAAAAACACGTTTTTTCCATTTTATGCTAAACGCTTGGTCTGATCTTTACGAAAATTTCTGTGGTACATTATTGGTTCAATGTCATCAAATGTTGTAAAACGATTGTTGATATCTCATTGCGTTCAGATGATATGGGCCAATTAGCTTTTAAAGGGTGCGGCCTCATATTTAAAGACACATAACTTCCAAATGACTTGGCCTATCTATTCTAAATTGTGAGAATATGTCCACATTGAGTCCCTTAATGTTCCCTATTTTTTTCATAATATTTGAAGATTAGGGGGCGCTACAGTAAATTGCTCAATATCGCCATTTTTAGCCTTTTTTGGCGTTTTTTCACTTTTTTGGACGTCGCAAAACTGCGAACTCCTCCTAGAGCTTAAACCCGATTCATTCCAAAATCTGGCTATGTGTACTAGAGACCTTGGCCATGAAAAGTTATCAAAGGATTTAAAAAATATAAAACTTTGTGCGTCCGGACATATTTCAAAGTTTCGCCATTCGCCATAAAAATGTAAGTTGTTATAACTCAACCATACATAATCTAATCTGCTCCATAATATTCATATGACATAACATACTGACCCTGAAGACATCCATATAATAATTTTGAATTCACGTCATAGCGCCACCTAGTGGCACATTTTTAAACTTTTCCTCACGCTTTGGGGAGTTGTAAAACAGTGTACTCCTCCTGGAGCTTAAACCCGATTCATTCCAACGTTGTGTGATCTTGAGACCTTAGTAGTCAAAAGTTATCAAAGGATTTTAAAAATATAAAACTATGTGCGTAGGGCGCGACGGCAAAAACACCATTCGCCATGACAATGGAAGTTTTTTTAACTCGGCCATACATTATGTAATCGGCTCCATATTTCTCATGTGTCATGACACACTGCCCCTGAAGACATCCATATGGTAATTTTGCATTTTAGTCATAGCGCCACCTAGTGGCAACAGTAGGTTACATGTTTTCTACTTTCAGACCCTTCTCCTCACAGATTAATCAGATCCCTCTCAGAATGTTTTTTAGAATAGACTTAAGACCTTGATAATGCTTCGCTGTGAAGATTGTATGGACTCGTTGAATGGCGGCGAGTTGGAGCATCGGCGAAGTTTGATCCGTGAGGTCTGATCCTTTGCCGTGACCGAATAAACCGATGTAACATGCTCGAAACGTAACTAAACTTAGCACACACGTTTAAAGTCAAAGATGTAGTTACCTGATATACGATTTCTATGCTTCGAAATGGCAATATGGCTCGATAGCGCCCCCTACAAACATTAATTTAAGCAGCCCCGGCGCTACGCTTCACCTACATTAATGAAACTTGGTAGGCATATGTAAAACATGTAAACGGAAAAGAGTCTCTTGGGACCATGCTCTAAACGATACCGCAAGTCAGCCATTTTGATTTTGTGTGATTTTTCCATTAATTCTTGTGTATTTCATGCCACTGTACATTACTGAACTCGTGAGGAAGGGAATTTATCAGATCCCCTTTAAATGTATTATGTTGATGCATGTTGTCTCTGGCCATACGGTGGATACAGCAAGTGGTGGACTGTTTGCAGTACAGTATAATTTCCAGCATCGCTCCCTGCAGGAAAAACCGTCAAACTCGCAGACGCTCACTCCGACGGTCGCAGACGCTCCCGGGCCGCTTGGGCCGGCGTCCGGCCGGCACCCCCGACGTGAAGGCGGAACGAGGACCCGCCCATCGCTGCTTGCAGCTTTAATTTTTATTGTGTTGCTTTATATGAGAGAGAACTTTGAGGGATATCTTAATGTTATTACGTAATGTAATATTATTTATTTATTACATTATTCGGCCCAGATTCGGCAGCCGATAAACCGGTTGCCATGTCTCAGACAGAATCTGCCCATGTCCGTAACAGCTACACCTGGGCCAGACATGGCAACAGTGAAATGTGCCAAAGGTGGCTCACATTTGGCCGCATCGAGCCGGAACACAGCCGAGTCAGCCGACACTTAGCCGCAATACGGCCGAGTCCACTGGCTAGTGTTAAAAAAAACGAAAATTGCTGGTACGCTGCAGCCACGGCCAAAGACCAGGGAAGATCTGCTGAGAGGGTGATTGGCAGCAATCTGCCATCCCTCTGAAGACGGGGAAGAAAAGCTTGTGTCTCTCTCACCCTGGTTACAAACAGTTTGCGTCACTTCCCTCTGGCAGGAGCCACAAGAACAGCTTCCTCCCAACTACAGTTGGACCCCCCACTGACTCAGAATCTCACTTCCCCAGGACAATCATTTCCACATCCCTGCAGAATTGTCTACTTTAAATACACTTTGACATTAAACATACCATAAAAGTCATATTGTAACACACTCACACAGTCTGTGCAAATATACTTGGCAATAAATTCTGATTCTCAAACCCAGAAATGAGTCGGCACTTCTGCGCTCATCTCGAGATCAATGGCTTTTTTAAATGTTTTTTTTTTGGTCTGTGGTGAAGTAAATACCCCACTCTTTAGTTTTCATGTGTTAGGCGGTGGCTAACAAATGAGACTTCAAAGCGTCGCCAAGCCAACGACGAGTCCACTTTTGGCTTCGTGGTGGTGAAGTGGAGATGTGCAACCGTTTACAGCCCGACGTTGGCTTCAAGGTTAAAGACCCCGGCGTTACAGTATTGAAATTCTTTTGGTGGCCTCGCCCAGTGCCCGTTGAGAATGTGCCGTTCAGAACGGGGCGATTGCAAACAACTTCATGACACTTGATGTTGAAGCATGCGACGGAGAACCAATGGACACGCTGGGAAATACCCTGATACGTGTCTCAGTTGCAATTAAGATTTGATGAACGTGAGCAGGAACACGACCAGCGTTACCATGGAAACTTCAGCAAATTCCTGCTGGTCTCTGAGAAATCACTCAGTCGGCCTAGTTAGTAACAATGTACATTTTAGAGAAACGTTGAGGAGAATATGGAGACCAAAAAGAAGACACAGTCACTCAAATTTCTTTATATGTACAGTTGACATTTATAGAGCTAATATAAAACCACTGTGGTACAGATCATTTATAAAAACCAAACCGTAACAACGACAAGATAAATAGTTCTGATCGGTAAAAAAATGTCTTGGTCCCCTTCCAGCGTCGGAGATGAGGCCGAGGCAGAGTGACTGCTGATGGTGGTGGAAGATAAATGAATATTTTATTGCTTTCACAGCTGCATGTATTCTCTGCTAGGCTGGAGCCATTTCACGGGCGGGAGATTCATCATTCAAGTTTTGTACAAATAAATTAACTCTTCGGTCCAACACTCGATGTATCCAAAACTTCTCCTGCTGTTGAATACTTGGGCCATTTTAAAGGAGCCCAGGAGCATTACGCCAACAATAATTGTACTGACATTGTTTCATTATCTAATGATGTCTAAATGCTGCTTTGGGGGGCGTTTTCATCCCGGCCGAATACCGTCCTGAGCGAATAACTGGATATTAATACTTGGGATTTATGGGATTTGGAATCATTTAAACCAGGACCACACCTTAGCCTTAAAGGGAACATCCGCCATATTCATGGGCCAATCAGTGTTGATGGTAATTGTAGTTCATAAGAATGTGTCTGTGCTATGACTAAAAACGAACTCCTGCTGGCCTCGCCGCGCCGACAATGCACTACATGTTCCAAGATGCATTGCACGCAGCAAATATCCTCCGGCACGGCCAATTCTGACACATTCTCGGCCTCCTCGCCGCAGCATTCCTTTCGCCCGTACACTCTGGCTCAAATAAATATGGCTGAATATGTCAGAGTCAACAAAAACAGTGCAACAATGTATGCTCTCCCCAAACATCCTCTGTGCCTATATTTGGGGATGCCATTTTCCCTGTTGGAAATATAGCTAGTTTGCAATACTGAGGAATTAATGTCTTCAATAGACTGCATTTACCATCAGTACTGATTGGGCAATGTTCCTTGTTGAACCTTGAATGACTCGCATCATGTACATCATTTCATTCATTAAAGAGTTATTGAAAAAAGAGAAAGCATGGTTTCTAGCTGTCAGTTTGCAAGCTCCTTAGCCCGGTTGTTAATGGATAATACTCATAAGGCAACACAGTTTATTTGTGCCATTGATTCCGGTCTGCTGTCAACATACAACATAACAACTTAATACTCTGACACAGGAGAAAACATTTAAAGTGGATGGTCAATTTCTGTCTGTCGGTTCCTTCAAGGTCAGCACTGTCAAGATGGTTTTCTATTGGGCAAAGGAGTCATATCAGATTTGATCAGAATGATGTCGCCCTCCACAGAGGAATCGACTACTAGTGCAGATTACATTGGAATAAACGTGTTTTGTCCCGAGAGGTAACAACATCTAAAATGTTGCTGTGGCCGTGGCCTTCAGTGGTGCATCTCCCCCTTCACAGAAACACTCATCCATTGCGTCCCCCAATCTCTTCCTATCACAAGGACGTAGTAAATCCTCTGGCTGAGCTCATGTTCATGTACATATTGTCTAAGAAACACGGTTCCATTAGTATCATCGTCGAGGAGCAGCTCCAGTCGAGCTGGGAGCGCACTCCATCCTCCAGCTCTCCTCCTTCATGAACCGATCAGGCCTAATGCACTTAGAGCAGAATACAAGTGGCACACAGTTACTAAAAAATGTTTTTGTCTACGCTGTTTAAACCTGATATTCCGGCACAGATAAAGATAAAGATTAGGCCACATATTGTTTGTGATAAACTATTTGTAGAATAAGATCCCAGTGGAGGCTGCGTACCAGTCATGCGATGGTTGAGCCACAGCTCACAACACCGTGGGGGTTTGGCCGGGAGAAATGTGACAAAGAAGCATTCCAACTAAATATTGAAAAAGCTTACAGAAACCTTTCATCCTCTCTCTGTCCCCCTCTGTTTCAACACACATACACAGACACAACTGGCGTCGCAGGACTCAGTCCTGACAATTATGGTACAATAATGCGTTAAGTTGTCAGTTTGCAGGTTGGGTCGGGTTTGGGTGGCTGACTAACACATATTTTTGCGGGTTGGGCAAATCGGCTTTCTTAACGGGTCGGGTGGTATGAAAAAACCTTCACCTGTGTAAGACTCATTTGATCCAAACACTTTCAATAAATCCAGAATATTGTTGAGTCCAAAAGTCTAAATGTATTGAAAAAAGAAGACCCAAATTGACATGTTTTTATCCAACACAATATTCTACTTGTTGGAGTTTAGTATTTAAAAAACATGTTTTCTCTCCCACTTACATACAAAGGGATGCCTGCTGCACGCACATATAGCAAAGCAATCTAACAGCACCATAAATTACATTTATATAACCAATATTACGAAGATAAATCAATTTTGTTCCCATTTTCTTTCTTTTTAGGTGGATGACGTCATCAAATAAGATGAGAGAGGAAGCCTTGAATGTTAATTAAATTAGATTTGGTTCAGCCCTAACTGCCTCTAAGGCTTGCTAGTGCTGGCCATATTCTGTGTTAGTCATTCTAAGATTTCTTCTTTCTTTTTTTTATGCGTGTGAACGCCTTTCCAAAGCAAGTATATAACTTTGTACACAAAAACAGCCTCCGGCTTCGTTTCTCATCTGTAAGGGCCGGGTTCAGGTCTCGGGTCCAGGCTTTCTCTCAGTTTGAGCGGTGACCGGTTGGGGGTGACAAACAGGATATCTGGTAAGGTCGGAGGGTCCTGCTCCACACGTACTGCTGCTGTAATCCTATCCAAATTTAATTTTAATCTTTGATGTTAGGGAGATATTCCTAAAACCATATTAAAAATGATATTCCTGTGTGATGAAACAACACTTTTTCTATGAGGAAAGTATTAATACTGGTGAAGTCGATGTGGGCTTGAGGTTTGATTGAATACAGTAGCACAGTTCAGAAGGGAACAGGTATCATACAGGTGTAATGCTTGTGATAATATGAGGTAAGAATGGGCGTCGGCCTCTGCTAGAGTGGTTTGATGGAAGTTGAAGAAAGATCCTCCGGACGTCCTGTTAATGTCTGTCACGCGACCGCCGGGTTTGATCTTGTTGTTGTGTGCCTGGATATGCAAGTATGTCCAAACATGTGTGTGTCTGTTTTTGAATGAGAATGTCTGGGTGTTGTGCGTGAGGATGTGTTCTTCTCACATTGCTGCTGGACTTCATCACGTCACCTCTTTCATGTTTGAACGCCAGATGAACAATTCGGTGTTTTTTTCTCGGTCTCTTTCTTGGACGAAAATTGCTTTTGTTTTTAAAGACAACCGGAGTGTTGATCATTAACATGGCCAACAATCAATTGCCGAACAATTGAATCCAACGTGCAGAGATAAAAAGTGATAGTGTCCTTTTGATCCGATGCTGGGTAAAATATCTCCCATATTGTTGGAGCAGTCCTTTATGTGACTTCTGATGTCCGTGTAGAAGTATATCCTGCGTGTGTGTGTGTGTGTGTGTGTCATGGTATCTGGAGCTGCAGTTCCTCCTCCTCCTCCATGTCGCTGGTCTGAACGTCCGGGTTTTCCGGACCAAACCGAGCCGATCGCATCTTCCCAAACAAACCAGGACTCTGCTGCTGCCGCCGCAGTCTGAGGGAGAGAGAGGGAGAGGGAGAGAAAGAGAGAGAGAGAGAAAGAGAGAGAGAGAGAGAAAGAGAGAGGTGGGGAGGGTTAAATTACCATTACGATGCTGAAGCATATGACAGTACTGCGAAACAAGTGTCTCAGGTCGGCGGTTCTGGATACACCACTGTTCTGGCTCCCCACTGTCGAAGCACATCAACTCCCAGAAGAGCTGTAACTTCGTCCCCATTCTTCCTCGAGTGGAAACATCCCCATTAACTGTACTTCCAGATGCCGGAGCCCCGAACTCACACATTCGCGGCTGTCAGGGCCGGACTGGCCAAGACTCTTCAGTTTCCAAAGATAAATGCACCTCTATAATTAAAGCTACAGGTATAAATATTCCTTTATAATGCTGTTATTGTTTGCTTTGCACCTGACATTTCCCCAGAGTTCTGGTTGGATCATCATGAAGCTCTCGTGGCTCTGAGTAACTGGAGCTTCTGTTTGTGAAGTTGTGGGCAACGTTTTGGTATTGACGGATAAACACTGATTACAGCGTGAGAGCGTTTGTCATCCGTCATCATCATCAAAACAAACTGGTGCCAGTGGTTTTCTGATTGCTCATTGATCCTCAGCACTAGGACGGGGCTTGTCCTTAGGAAGAAAAACTCAAATAAAAAAAACATTCACTTGAACTCCAGTCCACTCACACCCCTCGTACGTCGACCCACTCACCACTCACATCCACTCTGTGTTACAGTTGGAACGACGCCCTTGAAGGTCTTTTACACACCAGAGGCGCAAGGAATTAACGTCAGGAAAATGCGAAAACGGCAACAATATTTATACCGGCAACAATGCAAAGTTCTAGCACTCAAGATGTAAATAGATTCACGGAGTCATAGGACCAATTACCAGCATCCGATTGGATCCAGAGCAGCGCCTCTCCGAGGTAAATTATTGTACAGCCTGAGCTGCTAGGAGCTACTTTGTAGAGTTTCCTTTCAACAGAATACTCCGAGTAAATTCGCCTCTGGTAACCCAGTGTAGATGTCTCAGGCTTTTATTGTGAAGGGTAAGAACGGACGGAGTGGATCTGGTCTGCGCTGCCTTTGTATGTCCGTTCTTCACAACGTGATTGGTTGATGCTGTTATTTGCGGTGCGAAAAGCTCAGAAAGACCTTGTTCTAAGAAATGCACATGACGTGGACATTAATCGCACAAAGAAAGAAAAACCGAGTGTAACACACCTTGTTGGTAGCTCTGTGAGGCTGCACATCGGCAAAGTGGTGCTTTAAGCTAAATGCCAACGTCAGCATGAACTCAAGTCTTTGGCCCGATGATGCCACCAGATTTAAAGTCATTAGGATTCCGACTCTGGGTACCAAGAACAGTTTGTAAATTTCGGTTTTTCGGTATGATCACCCGACCAACCATCCAGCCTGCAGTGCCATCCCTAGAGACCACTGCACACAAGTAATACCAGAGTTATGGCAGGCGTTCCACTCTAATAGCTTACAGGCTACAATCCTTTGGTATAAAAAATCAGCACTGAATGTAGTTCAGCATTAGCGTTCACATCATATAAATACATGGAGAATACACTTTACCAACTGACTAGAGCCAAGGTAACTGCTGACATCTTTCATATCTCTGGGTTTGTTTGTCCTCAGGGTAAATGATGTGATCTAAATGCCAGAGTTTATTTAAATGAGCCACAAAATTACAAAATAAAAGATTCCATCTCACCCTGAGCTGTGTGTGCATTTCCAATTGATTTTTTTTAAAAAGAAGAGGCAATGACTATTGATTTTTTTTCTAAGATGCAAGCTCGGCCTATTATGAAACACACCCGGAAGATAGATTTGGCCACACTTGATTCTACCCATCACTTTCTTTTTGTCTTACTGGCCTCGTTTTTCCTCGAACACACGGATCGTCAGGATGGTTTGAGGCAGAGCAGTCAATTCCAATCCTCTTATGCATTTCAGTTGGCGTCTTCCCTGATCCAAGTCTGTTTGAACGCCTCCTGAAGATGCTAATCACATATCCCACCTCCTTTTTAACCTCGTCTTGATGAAATCCATTCATGCGTCCCTCACGTGACCCTGCCTTCGCTACAGACAGAGCACAGAGACACAGTGGTGTTCTTATAACTTTGCACAAAGTGGAAAGAGAATGGAAACAGACAACTCAAATGTATTGTTGTTCAGGTCTTCTGGCTGCTGCTGCCTCAGAGGAAAGCTTTAATCACGAGTGGACTCAGCGGTGGGGGAACCGCCAAAAGTGGTAGATGAAAAATATAAAGTGCTCTTCAGGGCGCCCTCGCAGCGGCGAACCGTGCCCTCTTGGGGTAAATTTACAAAAATAAACTGGAACATGGCTTCAGCATATTTCTGATATATTGCACTAAATGTAAATTGCACATGCTAGTTGAAACACTAGTGGTTCACTGATCTAACATTTGTTAAATTATCTTTGTCTTGACCTCTTGGCTCAGAAACCGATATTTTCCATTTTCTGCCCATTCTGTTAGTCTTAATATTAGACTTACAGATTTGCATCTCACATTTGCATCGCAGTCTATTAAGTGGGCCCAAAGGCCATGAACGGAAACACATACGGGGAGTTGTACATTCTCTGTCTGTTTCAGCTTTCCACATAACATCATGTTATTATAAGTGTGCACGTATGCCATGCGCTGTGTTAGAGTTGTAAAGTATTGAATGGATTTAACACTAAGAAAACCTTTTCAGGAGACTGAATGGACACAACGGACTCTATCAGCTGTCTATGAATACCCAAACCATCAAAGGCCATCGACCAGGAGACAGTGGACGGGTGGAGACCAATTAGGGAGGACATTCACATCCGCCCAAAGTTCTGCACCAGGGTCGCGTGATGGCAACTGGGCCATCTCCATGACAACTCCGCAAACCGTACCCACAGCACAAGCTTAGATCTCTCACTTTCCTTTGATTCATCTCTTCATTCATTTACATTTTTTTCTGTTTCCTCCAACCCCGATATTTCCTTCCCCGCAGCACCTTTTGCTCTTCTCACCTTCTTTCCCTCATAATCTCCTCCCTTTTTTGTTTGTCCTCAGTCTCTCTCTCTTTCTCCGTCAACTGTCAGTCGGCAGGCCGGGTCAGGGTCAGAGCAACTGGTAGATAAACCATCGTAAACACTTGGACCGCAACAACAGCCCAGCCGCTAAAAGCTTTTCTATTGAGCCTACCAACACTTAGCGAAGTGACAGACACAAATTACTATCGAGAAAGAGAGCAAGAGAGAGAGAGAGAGTCTGGATGGGGGAAGAAAGAGGCAGGAGGTGCTCTCCATCCATTTGTTTCAAGCTGTGTTGTGTTGCGGTCACTCTGTCAATGAGCAATGAGGAGGATCGATGCCCTTCTCAGAAAAAAACAAAAAACAAAACACCTGCAAGAGCGACAGTGTGGCCACGATGCAGCAGATCATTTTCCACAGATGGAAACTCGAGCAACCGCTGATTGAAACGCAGAGTGTGTGTTTGTGTGTGTGTGTGTGTTGTGGACTTTGTGGTTGCCAAACTGTTTTAGTGCTCCCCCAACGGACAGCTGTGTCTGTCCGGCAGGGCGCAGCCAGCGACAAAAATTGTTCGAGTTGACGTCAAGTTGTGTGAACTTTGACGTGCGGATTGGCGACGTTGACCACCAGCCAACTGTCTTCACGTTGCTTTAAGGGATTCGAGTGCCCGGTTCCATGGCGGAGAAAGCTAATGTAGCTTATTCGTTGTGTGGTGCTCCTCCCTCTACTTTTATTAAACCTCCTCTGGCTTGTGCTCCACAAAAGAGGCCCGCTTACTGTACTAGTCTAACACGCTAACCGTGGAAATGTACTTTGCTACATTCAATTTATCTTTGCACTGTCTCAAACTATCATGAGGCCCACAACTCTCAGACTCCACGCACAACACAGGCTTTTGTATAAAAACTCGGACATGACACTGAAACCCATTATTTCCTGGGGCTCGCACTTTTCGAATACCCAAGCTTTGCTCGAAGGGCCTTCTGGAACACTGACTAGAGACGCGTTTCCACCCAGGACTTCCTGGTAATGTTAAGTGAGGATCTTTGAAGGAATTAAAAAGGTCCCTTAATTTCATTTCACAATGCATTTCGGCTCAGAGTGAGCCTAGCAGCTACGAGAGGTTGTCACAGCACGCACGCACACACACACACACACACACACACACACACACACACACACACACACACACACACACACACACGTGAATGCTAACATGTGTCAGTGGCACATGGTGTAAAACGCACTGACGGGACAAGGTGACGTATCAGAACAGAGCCATCCATCAATATGAACACACACACACACATACACACTCACACACACACACATACACACACACTAGTCGAGTAGTCTCTTAAATTACACCCCTCTACAAGAACACACACAGATTTGTGTCAGTTCCTGAAGCCGTTACCATGCCGACAGGTCCGTCAATTCTCCACAGAGCAAAGCAACGCAACAGAGCTCTCTGTTACTAGGGTAACCCACGACTGAGAGCTCTGTGATTGGCTGTCGAGGGGACGATAGCAAAGACGTGGAGAAAATGGAAAGAATGCTGAGGGAGAGGCAGAGAGCAAAGAGCTGAGGACTGTGCAAAGCTGATAGAGTGGGAGAGGGAAACTGAACGTGCACACACACACACACACACACACACACACACAAGGATCTGATGAAGCTAATCTCTGAATAGTAAGAGAAGTGAGTGCTGAGGCTCACAAGTGAGCCTAGCAGCTACAAGTGGGCCGTCAGCATCCCGTCACACAAACAAACACAAACAAACACACACACACACACACACCTGAACATGGCGTGTTTTGAGTAGGTGCCTTCATGGTTGCCTGGGCGAGTTTAGGAGTGTGAGCGCTGCTAAACGTGGCACCACTCATCCTTAGAGAACAAATATTCCATTTAGGAATAAGCCTTTTTCTAAGATCTCCCAATGTCTTTATGAAGTTTGATCATAAGATACTAGTGTAGACTATTTTATGGTGCTGGAAACCTAGAGTACAGAAAAGATCAGC
This sequence comes from Cyclopterus lumpus, assembly GCF_009769545.1. NCBI lineage: Eukaryota > Metazoa > Chordata > Actinopteri > Perciformes > Cyclopteridae > Cyclopterus > Cyclopterus lumpus. Next base: position 8,505,474 of record NC_046968.1, on the reverse strand, counting down.
TTTTTTTTCCCTACAAAAAATTGAAAGGCTACTTAACCCAACTCAAGTACGCCAGTTACATCTAGCAGAAACGTTAGCTAGCAAGTCTTACCTTGTTGACAAGTCATCCAGTCCTGCTGATCTAATTACTAACTATGAATTTTAATACCAGGTGTAAATAAAGACCCGTGGGTTGGATGTCATAATCCAGATACACATCACATGTTCGTACCAGGTGTAAATGGGGCCTAACTGTCTCAGAATTCCAGTTGCCGCACGGCTCCTTGTCTGGTTTTTGTGATTAAAACAGACCATGTTGAAACGAGCCCCGAGCATGGGTCCATGATGTAATACCAACTGTAATATTGCCTGCTGGTAGGCAGTTTGTAAAAGATACATCAAAGGCACCACACGTCACATTACAGCACATTGATGAGACTAGTAAACATACAGCAAATATTAACACTGAGATGATTGATGTCTCTGGCACTTACCGGGAGCAATACGGCTCCCATTAGAAGTGGGAGTGATGATGCTGCTCATCAGATTTATTTAATTTCTTCTTCACTCGATCAATTGAAAATCACTCAACCGGCTGACCCTGCATGGCTTCACACTGACGCACTGCAGCCAGGCATCGTGTCGGCACCGTGTGTTTACCTTTGCCTTCGTTGCAGCCGGGGTGCGATGCAGGAAGTGACATCAAACGTGATATGAGTGTTACTCACGCTGAAGCAACGTGTTTGTGCGCAAAATTGATCGTCAAAGCCTCTCAGAAAAAACACTGTCTGATGAGGTCCTTGGCACATTCACCCAAAATCTGTTCTGCACTTACTGTGCATGCGTGTCTGTGTGTGTGTGTGTGTGTGTGCACTTGTGTGTGTGTCTTACCTTGACTGTAAGTGTTCCAATTGCACCTGCATGTTCTCCGTCTGCTCCACCTGCTCGTCCAGAGACCTCTGCAGCTTCCTGGTCTGGTTATGGGACTCATCCAACTGGATACACAGAAACACACATATTTGTAACAGGCACTTAAATGATTAATTGAGGTTGATGGCTTCTGGGTCGTGTGAAGGGTAACACACACAAGTGATATATTTTTTTGTGTCTGTAGTCTCGGAGGAAGTAGAATCACGCTACATATGAGACTATGAGGAATACATGTTTGTTATGGCTGAAGATGAATATGTAGTTTGCTAACTGGCTTAGCTTAGTCAGCCAGCTGGTTGCCCCATCCCGATACAGTTAGCGAACGCTATCTGGTCCAAAGGGGCTACTTCCTGTTTACTTCCTGTCGTAATCAGAAGAGACCTGTTTTTTGTCTTTTGCTGTTGGTTGGTTGGAATGATTGGCGGAGATTGGGATTGGTGCAATAGTCAGAATGACGGCTTCCTCTGAAGCTACGACTACATGCGCAGCCGTGGTCCTACCTCGTCCTCTGCCTGTCCCAACTCCTTCTTGAGCTCCTCCACCCTCAGTCGCAGCTTCTTGACCTCGGCCTCGTGGCTCTCCACCCGCCGGTTGGCGTGGGCGAGCTCCACCATCTTCTCCTGGAACTGCTTCTTCAGCTTGGCGTGAACATGGCGAAGGTCGCCGAGCTCCTGAGGATACAGACAAAGGAGACAGGTTTAGACGCAGAGCTGACTCTGGTCAAACGGCTCTTCTGTCTCATTTACTACAAATATATCCATCGGTTCTATCATCGGTTTATTGTTTTAGTAAAAGTACCAAACGGTTATTGATCTGACGCTCTGATTTTTGTTTCACTGGGACTTATATTCAAGACAACTGAGATCAACGTGAAGGCCTGAGGTTGGCTGGTAGTTGTAGTCTAGTTGAGGTGAGGACGGCAAGGCATTGTCATCGACTTATTGCCTTTGTTTCTTGAAAAGAACAAATTACACGATCTTCTCAGGAAAGAAAATAACTGTTGCAATTATCACTTCAGATGTGAGCAGAATACAATAATAGTAAAAATTCCTGTATACAACTTGCTATCGTGAAAAGAAAATGGAGTAGGTGTTAAATAAATTTTGTATTGTTTCCTGGAATTGTATATATCCATATGTCCATGTGGCAGTGCTCTCAACTGGGGTCAACTGCCTCAGACTTATGTGCTTGAAAATAAATAATATGAACTAAAATCTGCCCATAACATTGGCCCTTGCAATGTATTGGTCAGGCTATAATAAATACTCCAAACACCTTATAATCCAATATGAATTCAATCAATGTGTTTATCTTCAGACTTCAGACCATAATTGAGTCTTCTGCTGGCCAACAGTGCAGTTGGTACGCTGGCTTTGTATAGGGCCAATAAACACAAAATAGTCTGGTGGACGAATCTGAGTGCTTCGCGTATTCAAGAGTAATGAGGCTGGAGTCGGTGAGGACAGAAGCACTTTGGCCAAATCAGCTGTGGTGTTGTACGGAGAGTGGAGCTGGGAATAGCTCTCTATTCCCAACCACCAGTATACCAGCATCCAAGATGCACTGATGAGAGCCACACGCGGGTGCAAATGGCCTCTAATCAAACAGGTCTGCATGCTAACATGTAGTTCCAGGTCATCGTGGTTGCGGTCGTGTTTGAGCCAACAACAAAAAGAGCTCTCCACTCCACAGGTTTTTTGTATTTCGGATTGGGAAAGTCTGCACTTGCGTAGCTAATGGCCTCATCAATAATGCACCGTTGTCACTCACTGCACTTCCATGTGCTTTGATGGCGTTGATTCGGCTTCCCTCTCTGCTGTCCGAGGCCTTAATGGCTCCCCAGACGGAGACGCTTCCAAGAAAGCCTTTCCACGTCCGTGCAACAATACGATGTAGAGAAATTAGATATCTACAGGAACAATAAAAAACCTAGAGCCCTGATCAAGGAGTGGGAAGTGCCCTTCACTTATTTATTTATTTATCTATCGATATCTGTGTTTGAGCCACCCTTTATCTTTATTACCTGATATATATATGTGATGCGTCTAGCCGTCAAGACATAATTAGCTTTAATATCTTGAGTTTTCTTTTGCATTCGATTAGAAAATCAAATAGAATTCTTTAAGAGCTAGGACATAAACCCTCCCCCCCCCCACTACACACACACACACACACACACTGAACATCCAGCTAATAAATGCCACACAAATACTGTAACCCCAGAGCCAGATCAAACAAAGAGAGCAGTGGTGTGATGCAGAGGGGAATAATTAAAGGTGGGAAGGGGGGGGAGGGTCTTGAGACAGGGATGAGGGGATGAGGAGACAGAGAGCGGAGGGGGGGGGGTAGTAATTGGTGGGGTGGTATTTCATAGGAGAATAAAAGGTAAGCATGAGAACAAAGACGAGAGACAGAGAGAGCAGCCTGCACATGAAAGAAAAAGGAAGGAGATTACATGACATGTTATGCTTTGGCCAACTGGAGAAAGACAAGCCATGCATGAAAAGGACAAGTCTGGCATTATTCCATATCTCTCTTATTTATTCCGTCTCTCTCTCTACTTTCTGACTTCCTAAAAAAAGGGCTCAGTAATTCCCTTCAAGACAGTAGTGACTGTAGTTTGTTTTTCTTATCAAACGTTACTCAAAGGAGTGCTTTGGTGCCGTCACGGGTGTTCAGAATGTCACCCGCCTTTTCCTTTTCAAGAATAGTTCACAATTTTAGAACTATTCATTTCATATATCCCGGTACTGAAATCACCATCAGCTGTTTGGTTACTCATTGGTTGACTGAAAATAATCTATGATCTTTTGATAATCTATGAGCCGCATGTGTCATCTATCAAGTAGAAAAGGCAACCATTCACCGTGTCCACTATATTAGTCTGTGGCTGCCAACATTGAAATAAAATCATTCAATCAAATCACAATTTCTGGTGTGCGTAATGTATGGAAATACATTACGCACACCAGAAATACAATGTTAAAGAAGTATTTTTACATTAATTCCCTTTTAATAATAATTCTAATTTTTTTCATTAAAACTAATTTAAATGAGAGTTGGATTACAACAAAATATATTTTTGAATTAATTAATCTAATTACATTTTAATATATGATGGGGGGGGGGGAATTAATTGTAAACTAAATATCTAGAGAGATAAATTAATAAGGAAAAAAAAGATTATTAGTGTGTAAGGAGGCACAATGTGCTCAAAATGAAAAATAATAATAACATGAATTAAATATACAATAGGATAAATAGAGTTTAACATATAGCTCTCTCATTGTGATTAGGCGATAATGAGTTAACTGCAATCTTTTGGATTTTAACGCATCAGCGCCCGGTTCAGTCTTCAGTATACATACGTGCGTACGGTACTGTAGAAAAACAAGTACGTACATTTTGGCATTTTGGCATCGACTTGTGACATCCCTAGTTTTAACTAATTTATTCCCCTCCCGACCCCCATCTTCTTTCTCTATTTTTCTGGGTCGCTTCACCAGTTTCCCTACAGGTTTGTTTGAGACTCTTCTCTCGGTCAACAGGACATCCCAAAATATCCACTTTCCTGAGAAATGGGACACCAAGAAAAGAGCTACTTCTTGAGAAAACCAAACCCATCATGACTGATGGCCAGTTAGCCACATTTCTTTTTTATTCTATCAATTCGAGTAAATATTAGATATCATACAGATATATCCCACAACACCAATCGGTATAAATATGGTATGATATGCTGCGCCTGGCCTGTGATCCGCCAGACAAAAGGCCCGGTGAAATGAAATGAAGCGGGGTCTCTACTTTCAGACCAGGAACCTCTATATTCCCTTCAGTTTCATCATTTCAAGACCAGATAATGAATGTCTGGGAGGGCATGAGGGGGGGAGGGGGGCAAAACATGAGGGATTACTGAATGATCTATGAGCGTGAATATGTGCATCCATGCCTCTGTACATATACGTGTGTGCGTGTGTGTGTGCGCAGACTCTTGTTCATCCAAGTGCATGTGTGTGTTTAAACTCTATTATGGGTTTATGTATTTGTGCCAAATCTGTGTCTGTATGCTCACACACAAAAGCACAATTATGTGTGCGTTACTGTGTGTGTGTGTGTGTGTGTGTGTGTGTGTGTGTGTGTGTGTGTGTGTGTGTGTGTTACGCCACAATGCCTGTTAAATGTTTCTCCTTGACTGGAGAGACCCTGAAGTCTGCTGCTACATCTGTTCCACAAAAACCAAAGACACACAAATAAAACTACAGGCTTATGCCCGGAAATAAGATCTACACATTCATCGACTTTTATGTGAGAAAAATTACAATGAAAAACAGAATCAGATGTGGAAATAACAGATGTACATAACTGCAGCTCATTAGGAACACACTTGCATATTCCTGCATACACACACATTGAATCTCCCTTCCCCCATTTGCCATAAGGAATTTTGCATTTATTTAGACAGTGAAGTCTCTCTTCCTTGCATGTGCGCACGCATGTACACGGTCACACACACACACACACACACACACACACACTCACACTCACACACTCACGCACACACACACACACACACACACACACACACACACACACACACACACACACACACTCACACTCACACTCACTCACACTCACACTCACACTCACACACACGGAAAATAGCAGAATTAGGTTTATAATCAGGGCTGGCCCAGAGAAATACAGTGGGGGAGGGACTTATGTGCACTGCACCCGCTCGATTGGTCAAAAATCGAAGAGGAAGCCAATGACAGGAGACGTAAATAGGACAGAACTGAAGACAAAAAAATATTAGAGGTCAGATTGATAAAAGCGTTGTGAATAAACATGACTAAGGATTACGGACATGAAAGCATATACAATGTCAGTGTAACCTCATATAAAAGCACATATGAGGTGGCACTCATTCCATACCAATGAGCACCCTAAAATAAAACATGATGTGATTTACTGCAGAACTGCCTCACCTATCCTCATCCATGTTAACAGCCCATCCCTGCTAACAGAACATTATGACGCACACCTGTTTGATTGAGCTGCTGAGCAGCTGATCTACTACGACATCCAGTCCATCCATCATCTGGAACCGCGAGGCGGAGCCAATCCCAGCTGACCAACGGGGCGAAGGCTGGATGCAGCTGGGAGAGGTCGCCGGGGCTGCGACACGTCCCACCACGTACGGGAAAGACAGCCGCTCACGCCCGCACCCTACGGGCCATTTAGAGTCCCCAATGAACATAAGCTGCATGTCTTTGGACTGTGGGGTGGACAGGGGGGGGGGGGGGGACGGAGAACCCACGCTGACCAGGATCGAACACACTGCACTGATGTGTTGCCCTGAGGCGGAACAACAACCCACGAAACACAACAAGCTTGTGTCATGCATACACCTTAATTGACAATGTAAGGAGGGAAAAAGTAGGGCTCATCGGTAGAGCCACGTCACTAATTCACGTTATTTATTTATTTCTCACCGGGTTCAGCCATGCTGGTTCATAATGCAGCCCTATATCAGCACTTCTCCTGGGTGTTGTTGTTTTTTTGTGGGGTGGGGGGGTCGTTAGTTTCTTTGTTCTTTCTTTATCTTTGTCCTCTCTTCATCTCCCATTCTCTCCTCTTTGATCCTCCTCTTCTTCACCTTACTCACCCTCTAAGAAAGTGAGTTAATTCACCCAGCTGTGTTTCTGCTCAAACTTATGTTTGGAATAGTCTCTCTCTCTCTCTCTCTCTGAAAGGTTAGCATTGAGTGTGTGAGTGTGCGTTGCTAACTGCAGCATCAAATAAACCCGAGAGCTTCATAAATAACCCTGGTAATGGAGGCCAGTACATTGACCGACACTTAAGCACACATCTCTGCTGGTGCAGCCGGCCCACAGAAAGACTGAAAGTGGCCTCCCCGAAGTCTTCATCCTGCCAGAGAGGTGCATGTTGGGTAAACCACCCCACCTGGTGGCCAAGGATATCATAACAGGACAGCTGCTGACATTTCATTGAATCTCCAGGTATTTTATTACTACTATAAAGTATAATATAGTGTGGATTATCTGCCCATTCTTAGTCTACTCCGATTCTCTCACGCCATAGTCGACCAATTTCTCATCCAAAGACTAAATCCGAGGACTAAATTTAACATCAACATCCCCTGAAAATATTTTCACACCGATGTGGTGTGTGTGTGTGTGTGTGTGTGTGTGTGTGTGTGTGTTGTGTGGTGTGCTCTTTAGCCTTTGCAACACAAAGGGGGACCCCAACGCCATGTATCGGGGCAGGAGTTGAAGAGCTCACACGCACAAACCGATACGTTTCATCCATGACCAGCCGACACTGTGTGTGTGTGTTTGTGTATGCACAACAGTGTGTTTGCAGTTTGACAGTGAACATCAATCTGTGCGATGGTAGTGATGCCCAAAGCCCTGGCTGGGGTTGAAGATGATTCTACTATCAATCAACCTGTGTGTGTGTTTGTGTGTGTGTGTGTGTGTGTGTATGTGTGTGTGTGTGTGTATGTGTCCAGTGTCTTAATCGCTTGCCCTATTTCTCCTTCTCTTCCGGATCAATACCATGGTTTCAACACTATACACAAAACACAATCAATCTCTCTCTTTCTCTTTTCTCAAGAAAACACACACACACAAACACACACACACACTGCTGACAGAGTTTCAAGCAAGGCAAGGTCAAGGCACAATCTCCTCGCATTCACAGAGATCTCATCAGTGTCGGTGTAGGTTTATTATAACTGTAATGTTGTCATGACAGCCACTAGAAAAGACGGGCAAAACTATAAAAAATAAGACCCGAGTTGTAATAAAGTGGAATTTTTCCTTCCACGACTGAATAGTTTCAAGACCTAACGAGCACTGGGGCATCAATAAAAAAGAAGGATGGTCGTGCCCACCTTGTTCCTCTCGAACAGCTCGCTCTGGATGGCCTTGAGGTCGGTGTCGAGGGCGGAGGCGGCCTGCCGGCGCTTCTTGGCCAGCTGCTCCTCCAGGTCTTCGGCCTGCGCTCTCAGCTTCTTGTTGTCCCTCTCCAGGGCGAGTTTATCCGTCTCCAAGCGCTCCCTGCGCCCCCACTCCGCGGCGTTCTCCACCTGCAGCCTCTCCATCTGACGGAGAGATACACATAAGCTCTTTTCACACAGCGATTCCGCAGAGCCGGCGCACGGGGAAGAGATGGTTTATGTCCCCTCACCTCGGATCGCAGCTCAGCCAGCTTCTTGTCCATACTGGTCCGGGCTCCCAGTTCGTCCTCCAAGTCTTCAGATATGCGGCCCAGTTCGTCCTGGTGCATTTCCTTCAGCAGGTTCAGCTAGATGGTGTAAGGAAGAGAGAGGGGGGGCGGGGCGGGCAGAAACACATGGGGTTAGGTTTTTATCTAGCCTTTTATTGTCGAAGGGTAACTTCTTTATCTTTCCCCAAGTGACTAATGAAGACAGACACTTTTTTTAATTGAACACTGCAGACGGAAGGTTGCAGTGTAATCGCTCGGGGCAACCACCCCACGTCAATGAGCGTCCAATAAGAGTGCACGTTTTTGCCACTGGCGGGCTCAGACTGTCAACAACACTATGGAAAAGGAGCCCACGGTCTGTTTGTTACCGTGTCGTGTGACTTGTTGCCACCGTGAGTGAGAGGTGGAGAGAGGATGTTGCCGTTGTTGTCAAGAGTGTGTTGCGTTGCAGTACAGACAGCTTAGTGGAAGATTTGAAGCGTCGTGGCTGAATATTGAGCCGATTTCACCAACGCGGACGCGACATTTCAGAGCGAGACTTCTCAGAGCGAGACGCACAACAATAACACGACCTGATCAAGCATTGGGTAAAGACAAAGCTTGTTTTTCTCTGGAGGGTTCTTTCCATAATGTCCTCACACACTCATAACTTAATAATAACAGTCTGGGTCTGTCACCGACAAGAACGAGCACTTTTAGTGGAACGTACATGAACGGTTTAGTAGCTGCCGTCTGCAGAGTTTTCCTTCAATACTGGACCGGTTTAAAAAAAATGTTGTCCCTTATTTGGCACTTAGACATAACAACTTGGGAAAATAGGCTCCAGGTATAAAAAGACCAAAGTTACCCTTCAATGTGTTTGAGAGGACACTAACGGGGCCATTAGAATCCAACAGTAATAAACTAGCTAGAAATTCTCCTTCCTTTGACTAAAGCTGCAAAGTACAACATTATTAATCTTAGATGCTGCAAATGTAATGCTGCAAGTATGTTTGATGTACAATTCATGACCGATCAGATTAACCGACAGATTAAAACAGTGACGGGGAAAAGCAGCTCTTTCTTTACTCGCATTAATCCAAGCTTTAAACAAGGCTGATAGGCAGAAACAGAACCACGGTCCTTAGCCCGAACCGTTGCTTTTTATTTTTCATACTTTGTGATCCATTGCTTATGGAATAAATCTTTGTTTGCATCTTTTTGTCCCTGTGTTATGGGTCTGTTCAGCTCGGCGACACGCACTTAGAAGAAGCTAAGATTCAATCACGCAAACCTTTTCCCATCGCTCGTTGTGAAACCAGAAACACAGTGAGGGCTCGGTACGGTCATTCCACGTCTCAACAACAACTCTCCTTCCAAATTTTGCAACAGCTTGACATTTAGCACCATCTCCACGTTTGTCACGCTCCTGTTCCCGTCTTCAAAAAAGGAAGCCATTTCTGGAGCAACAAGCGTGTAGATAAGGGTGACCCGGCCTCCTTTGGCATCCCTTTTCATCCCTCCTTGTCCTTATCTTATCTCTGCCCGTGTCTCATCTGCCTCCTCTCCACCTTCCGGCACTTCGCCCCATCCCGCGTTTGATCTCCATCTCCCCTAACCCCGCTTATCTTCACAAACCTCATCTACACATCTCTCATATGTTTTGCCTTCCTTTTCTCTCCCCCATGCCTCTTTTATGAATCGGTCGTTCGACACGTGTCCCTTTTTTCTTTCCCCTGTGTCTCTCCCCTTTGCAGGTCTGGACTGCCCCCGAGTGGTGGAACACTGCCAGAACATCGGCCATGTTTGTGCCTAGGGGCCTTGAGTCCTCGGCTCCTCTGACACCCAAGAACATATATGAAGAAGGAATAGAAAGATAATCTATTTTTGTCCATGTGCAGCAGGTGACAGTATTATTTGTTGTAATACTACTGTGTATCTGCAGATGTACTACACTATCCTACTGTATAAACATAGACGCATCCTTCTACGTGCTACTGTATTCTGTTGAGTTCTGTTACCTCAAATGTGGTATATGGAATGAAACTCGAGAATACCGAATGATATTTGGCATCCCACATGGTGTTATTGACGCCCCAATATCATCCCCCGCGTCCTGCCCCATATTTCCTACATATTAAAGGCCTGCTTTCGGAGATCCATAAAGAAAGGTCTGTCATTTTTTTTAAACAGAGTCAGCAGCGGAATTAAAAGACCTGCTAAAGACAAGGACTGTGGACGGATAATAATTACCTGATGGTCCTACTGTTACTGGAATAAAGAAGGACCATCTATGATTGCAATGGAGACGGACTAATAATAATAATTTCATATTGATATTGTGGCGTTATAAAATGGCATCAAAAGCCAATTTAATGATGAATGGTCGAATTTGTTGGCTATATTAAATTAGTTTGACTTATTGCAGAGTCCAGTGGGATAATGTGTAATTTATTCGGATGACAGCAGACTAATTCACTCATGAATTGATTTTTCGTGCCAAAAAAATTTAAAGTACCAAAATCTTAAAGCTGCGGTTCTTGCGCTGATCCTCAGAGAACCGTGCACATCTGGAGCACTTATTTCTGTGCTGCATGATTCCTGGCAGCCAGAGGAGTGCGGTAAGAAGGCACTGACATGCAGGCCCTTGTGTCGAATGAGCTGCCAGCTACAGCTTCACATTTTTGGTTCAGATTTGTTTAGGAAACGCGCTCCAAATCCCTGAGACCAATAAAGTTCGACCACACCCGAAACAAAAAACCCCATCCAGACGGATGAAAACCGCCTCTCTCCAACATTAAAGGTTTCTGTGGCCTCGAATTGCAAAACAAATGTCAAGAATAAACGGTATCTGGTCAGTGCCAGCTAGCAGCTCGGCTCCGAGGCACGGCGGTGCTTTTGAGCTAAATGCATTCTGCATGTCATCGGCGGGCTGGCGGGACTTTTGTCTTGCGGAATCGAACCATCTGCAGCTGAGCAGAAGCAAGACCAAGGAGCTGAAGGAGTGAGCCTCGATCCATGGGCAGGATGCCGAGGTGTTTCACTCTTTTATCCCTCTTCCACCAGAATTAGAGCGTATGTGCAGGTATTTTAAACACGGAAAAACCTGCTACGGAGAGGCGATTGACAGAGGACCATGCAGCAGATGTGTATCACCATGTGGGGTGGGTTTTTTCTCCTGCAGTCAGTCGCACACAAAGTTGAATGAGTACAGAAAGTAGAGGACGGTTGCATCCTGCTCCAACAGGTCTGTCTGCGTTCAGTAAAGGAGGAGATCGACGCGTACGCTCTCACCTGTTTGAGGGTCTCCTGTTTGGTCTTGCTGAGCTCCTCGTATTTCAATTTCCACTGAGTGAGTTCGGCCTCCAGCCTCTCGATGCTCTTGCTCAGCGCCAGCTTGTCTCTGGAGGGGGGGGGGGGGGAACGACACACACAGACATGACACACTCAATCATGCTGCTCTCGAGCCTGAGCGGGTTATTATTTCAGTCAGCAAACGTCTTGTTGCACCATCTATCAACTCCTTTCCAAAACCACCGCGCACTCCCACATGGCCCTCATGTTTTAGTGCTTTGTCGGCATTCTCGTGGCTGAAAAGGTCTCACACAGGAAATGAAGGGAAAAAAGTGTAGGGGGCACTTCCTGTCAGCGGAGAAGGCCATTACTTTGATTGAGTGTAGAATAAGCAGTGGTGGGGTTACCCTGGTCCTTACAGGTTGGTTACACTCTCAACAAGGTAATAAAGGAGACACCACTTTAAGTGCAAACCCATACAGCATGACGAGCCTCTCCTGAGCAACTGAAAGGCAGAACCACCAATGCTTCTGTTCTTTTAAACAGTGGTGGAAGTAGCATTCAGATCCTTTTTAAGTCTTGTATTCTTCTTTAAAGGGGTATTTCAGATATTAAGCGTTATACTGTACGGACTCCCAAAAGACCAAAAAAGAAGAGGAATGGTCAAATTGTCTACCTCTAGCATTCTCTCCACTAACCAGAAGGGGGCGACTCCTCTGGTCTCAAAAATAAGTCCATATGTGATGGTCCATTTAGAATCAAATAGACCATAACGCAGGGCTTTAGGGTGATTACTGTGATTGACAGGTAGCCGTATACGGCATCTTTTAAGTCTTCTTCAATACAGCATGATTAAATAAATAAATAATTATTGCTCCAGAGTATGCTTTATGGTCTTTATTTACACAACTATCTTGTGATTGACATTTCGCTACCCTACCAGAGCTGTATATGGCGCACCTACGTCAACTGGGTCATCTTCCCATAATGCAACTAATAGCCTTTTTTTGTTAGACCCTCCCCAACCTGTAAACACAAATGTGAAATGATGTTTCGTAGGGTTAAATATGAATCTGCCAAATAACTATTAACTAGAGATGGTTGCACATTTCCCATCTGGGTTTTCTGTCCCTCTTACTCTCTCTCTTTCAGCAGGACTTTCTGGGACTCGTCCAGGCGGAGCTGCAAGGCGTTGAGTTTGCTGGAGTCTTCCTCCACCGTGCCGATGTCCTCCCACAGCTGCCTGCTGCGCTCCTGCCGGCTCAGGCCGGAGGATGGCCGCGAGGGGGACGGGTTAGCGCCGCCTCGGCTTTCCCACACCTCCTGAGTGTCACCGTCCGGGGCCCTGGAGCGCAGGACCGAGTCCAGCACCTCGAAGTCCTGACAGAGAAAACGATATGAGGGGCGTGCTTCATACCGGTATAGCATTGAAACTCAGGTATCAAGGGGAGGTCACTACAACTAAATCCAACAGGGCAAGCAACACAAGCGGTCTAGTTCTAGATGAGCACAGCTTAATTAAGAAAGAAATGACAGAGCTGAACAGTTTTAGAAGTTGTAGTTTTGTGCAGAAATATGCAAAATATTGTCGAGGAGATTTGCAAAAGTTCACTGTGTGAAAGTATAAATAGATTATGTGTGAGATAATAGTCCACAAGATGAGTGTTAATGTGACGGGACATGTCCCCACCAATATCCAGGGACATTATGGATCCATAAAGCTGCTCTAACACAGCCACAAATCAGCGAAACGACAGAATTAAAAAAACGAAAGGCGTCCGTCAGCCGTGATGAAGTGTTATGGCCTCGGTCTGATTTGGAACGCTACAATATCAGCATTGCATAATGCATGCACAGCAGACTACAGGACAGGTAAGATTTATTTTTCAGGAAATATGCTGAATTTTTTCTCATTACATTACAACTTTAGGTGCCACAAGCAAAAGACAAAGAAGAGGGAGGAGTAGGGATGAGAGAAGATCATCCACACTAGAATAAATATTTAAAAAATGTTTTAAGAATGCCTGAGACCCATGCTGCGTTATATTCCAGTATATTCTGAATTGCCACTGGCCGCGTGTGTGTGTGTGTGTGTATTAGCAGTTTCCAACTCCATAGACCTCCTAACCTCCTCACATTCCATAACTCCTGAAAAGTCATCAGCCGGGATGAAAAGCTTCCTTATGGTTTCAAGTTATGTATGAGTCTCATTCCAAACTACCTTTTACCTCACGTACTGACTCATATGGAGAGCCCTGATTTTGAAGGGGTTGTCAGAAACACGGGCCACCTTCGCATCAATATTCCTCTCTTTTGTCCTCGCTGGTTTCCACTCCCCCCCCGAAGTCAACGAGAACCCTATAAAACCCTTTGGCGGGTTCTTCCTACCACAACATTTTCACATCTCGTTGTATTTAACGGCCTTTTCAGATATTGAATTGGAAACGTAGAGCCTGTCCTCTCCTCAAGTAATAAATCTACCACCCTTCATCCTTCACAGCATGTGCCAGATGTTACATGCGAGGTCTGGTTCTCCCAGAGGCTGCATTAGGCTGCGAGGTTTTCTCAACATGAACCATCATGATGCCTTTAAGAGTTCCTCAGAAATATCAGAGGACGTGGTTGACGCTGTTTTTTTTATTTAGGCATTTGTGATCGGATGGAGATTTGTAATAAGAAGCCGCTGTAAAACGGTAGAATGTATTTCCTATGGAATCTACACAATAAAAGTCTGGTGTTATTGTTGCTGCTCCCTCTTCTTCCTGCAGTATTGGTGGACTTGTTTTACAGTCGCTAACAAAGCTCCGCTAACTTGGTGAGAAACACATGTTACCGTAAATTCTTCACACTAAAAGGACCATGTCATTTGAAAGTTTTATTTTGTATCAAATTTAAAGACTGTACATAGGAAGTGGACATAGTCCTGGTAGTTGAATGCTGCATGGGGGGGGGGGGGGGGAAGAGCAGTGGGATTCATAATAAAGCGGAAGTGACATGAGAGGGTGAAGCCGAGTACAACCAAACACTGAATGAGCCATTCTTAAGAGGCCAAAATGTTACAAGTAACTTTCATGAGCTGAAAACACACTGTGAAAGTTTCATTTTTGAAGACAACTCCCAGAACGGACAACGCTGTGACCTGTCAATCTCAAGGTAGCCCCGCCCTAAAACAGAGTCTGCCTTATGGTCTGTTTGACTCTAAATGGACCATCATTTACTAAATGAACATTATGCTGTATTGAAGAAGACTTGGAACTAGAGATTGAGACCATAAACTCATGTCTACAATTTTTACTGAGTCATTTTCTCATAGATTTCTATACAATAAGATTCCAACTCAGAGGAGTCGCCCCGATGGCCATTAGAGAAGTTTAAGGCACTTCAGCACTGGCTTCACTTTTTACATTATATTACATTTAGCTGACGCTATTATCCAAAGCGACTTACAATTCATACACCGTAGGCACAGCTACAGGAGCAATTAGGGGTTAAGTGTCTTTCCCAAGGACACATCGACATGGGATAGCGGAGCCGGGGATCGAACTGCCGATCCTCTGATTGAAGGATGATCCTGATCACCACTGAGCCACAGTCACTTTTCAGACCCGAAGGTCACTTCCTGAACAGGACTCAAGCAGCAGGTCTCACCTGTTCTTCTGCCCCGGTTTCCCTCCTCTCTTCTCTTTGCTCCAGCTTTGGGGAGGAACTCTGATGACCTACGTTGGATAAATGTCTGCATTGTTTCCACATTGTGTCCACACCTCAGTCACATCCGAACTCAACGTTAGCCAGGCCACCTCGGCCATGTGGTCTGGTTGATCGGCTCCCGATGCGAGAGAAATCCGAAGCCTAGACCGTACAGACCTCACAGTTAATGCCTCCACATGACAGGAGTGGCATTGAAAAGGCGAGACAGAGCTGCGATCCTGCTGCTGTCATTACAGGCCCTCCCCACCAGAGGGACCCAGCACGTAACGGATGTCGGTGAGCCAGACCCCTATTCTGTGCCACATGTGTAAGTACTCAGGGTGTGTGAGAACCAGAACAATGGACCAAGACGGGAAATGAGGCTGTGCTGTGGGTGGGTACCAGTTAGCCACACTATCAGGGCATATTTAGAAGGCTGCAGCCTCAGTGTTTATTTCTCTGTCCCAGTGTGTAAGTGTGTTTGTGTGTGTGTGTGTGTGTGTGTGTGTGTGTGTGTGTGTGTGTGTGTGTGTGTGTGCGTGTGTGTGTTACCATGGAAACCCCCCTCCTGAGCTAGCTGAAGGTCAAGTCTGGTCGGCAGTGACAGTGATTTTTATTCACTGATGCACAGGCTCCTTTATGAGGTGACAGCTCACGTATGTGTGTGTGTGTGTGTGTGTGTGTGTGTGTGTGTGTGTGTGTGTGTGTGTGTGTATGTATGTGTGCGTGTGATAAGGCAGTATGCAATTGCAAAGAAACAGAGGGGCCCACAACTGATGTAGACATCAGAGTTGGTCAAGGCAGTGTTGTCCGATGGGATTAGGGCCGTTGCTATCTGCTGGTATTGACGATAACCCTGATATTTAAGAAATGCAACAGGTGTATCATGTTATTCATAATAATATAGTCAGATAGTAACCAAAAGTGACTGAAATGTGTAAATGAGGTGTGTGAATGAGATCGTGGAATCAAGCGGACGAAATGAGCTTCCTCCGTAGCGTGGCTGGGCTTAGGAGCTCAGACATCTGGATGCTCCTTCGCATTAAAACGGGGCCAGCTGAAATGGTTCAATCAGGACGCCTTGTGCACACCTCCCTTAAGAGGTTTTCCAGTCACGTCCAGGCAGCAGCCCGCGGTTCTGCGTGAAGTGTCATAAAACTTGCATTCTCTACTGATCAGCAGGGTCCGATTGTCACGATGACTACGTCCATGTCTTTATATCCAGTCTCTGGATACGTCCAACTGGTTGGAGACCACGGAAGTAGACCCAGAACATGCTGGAGAGATCATATATATACTGTATATATACATATATATATATATATATATATATATATATATACATATACATATATATATATATATATATATATATATATATATACATATACATATATACAATCATGTCATGTAAATATTCCAGCATGTTCTAAATCACGCTTTTGCACAGTTACAGACTCTCTCTCTCCGCGTCCCGACACCAGGATTCTGAGCGAAATTCATTTGCAAAAAGAATCCGCTAGATATCGCGACAATTGTTTGGCCAAATTCGTGAAAAGGTCTGGTGCCACTTTAATTCTCAACTCCTAGAGGATATCTCATGTATGGCGATAGATGATAAAAATGGGGCGAAGGTGAAAAGATGCCGTTTTTGTGCGCTGTGGTTTTTTATTGCGGTTGCAATCTGTGTGCATTCGGCACTTGCTTCGCGGACACGGCAGCTCATTAAGCAGCCGGCTCCTGACACAGAAATACACACTGAGGCTGCAAAGTAAGCCTATTACTCAAAATGCCTCAGCAGTTATGATAGACCTCCGTAAATCCATCAGAATGCATAATGTGCTTGACCTCTGTTCGCCTGTCTCCTAGTATTTGGGGTCATCCTTTTCAGCATAAATGACATAAATAATTTTTATGATCGCGTTTGAATTGTGACACGCACCGAGAAAAGTGGCGCGAGTGACGTCGTGATCTTTTCCCTATTCCCTCTCTGTGGAATGGACGGGAGTTGGATTTATGGAGCATGTGAAGGCTCATCGCTGCGAGATTAGCCCGGGTCAAGACCTCTGTCCGACATAGGGCACCGCATAAACTGTAAAGGTGGGTCGGACAAAAGTGGGATTAAATTATAATAAGAATGTTGAAATCAGGAAAAATAAGAAAATAAAAATGTTGTCTTTCACTGCCAACGATGCTGGCTGACCTGAATGCTTGATATGTGGCGAGAAATTAGCAAAAAACAAAAGATTTAATGTGGAAACACACTTCCAGAAGAAGTCTCCACTACAGCTGCTAATTCTGTGGCCGCTCGTGGGATATTAAGGCGTCCGTTAGTAAAAACATATCCGTCCTCGGGAGCGTTTCTAGACTCCTCCGTCCTCGCTGCTCTAGTCTAAAACTCCGGCGTAGTGTGGACGCTCAGTGTAAACGTGCCAAGTTATTTTATATAAAGAATAAGTTATTGCATTTAACCCATCCTAGGAGCAGTGGGCTGCTGTGAAGCGTCCGGGGAGCAACTGGGGGTTCAGTGTCTCACTAAAGGACACGTTGACATGCGAGCTGTGGGGGGGGACAGGTATCGAACCGGCTTCCTTGTGCTTACAGGACAACCTCTCTACCCTCCTGACCTGCATAGTTGTGTGTTTAGCCGGCACATATTTATTTGTATTTTTTTTTTTTCCTCTAATTAAGAGTTTGATAATGTTATAGCAGGTAACATAGCAATACAATGTCAAGAATTGTCTTAATTCTTGATCTAAAATGTCATATATACAAAAAACTATAGTTTTTGTATATATAATACTATATATAGAACTTTATAAGCTATGATATCAAATAGCTTTTGTGGCTCCAGATGAATTTAATTTGGTGGAAAATAGGGCAAAATGGTTCTCTGGATAGGAAAGGTCGCCGACCCCTGAACTAGACAAATAGAGAGAACCACACAACATACTGTTGAGTGAGGTCATATTGTAGGGCTCGACTTTCAGGTATTTTAGGGGTCCAGGAGTTCCTGTTTCACTTCCTGTTTCTGTATTCTCAGCATGAAACGGCGTTTCATGCATCACAGAGCCCTCAGGGAGAAGACGGCATGATGAGAATGTGTGTGTGTGTTGGGAAGGGGGTGTACCTTAAATAGGACACCCCCTCCCCAACACACACACACGCATGTTTGGTGAGCGATCTAACAGGGCTGGAGACACAGCAGCCATTCTGGCCTACATTCGCTGAGGCTCGGGTCACTTCGTCCATACAGCAGCGGAGGACGTGAGCATAACACGAGCCCCAATACTAATTCACATTAGGACCAAAAGATGATTACACCTTCAGACTTGAATTGAATCCCGCTTGATTCACGAGTTGATTAGTAGAAAAATACATAAAACTGAATTCATCCCAATGAATAGTTGCATTAAGGTGAATTAATTATGCTTTTCAACATCCTTATTGATTAATAAACATCAGCAGGTTTCATAGGTTGTGAATAAAGATGATGATAAACGTCATGCCCGTCATTTCGTCTTTCCAAAAGGGCTCGATGGGGATCACGTGAGACACGATCCAGGAAGTCGACTCTGATGAACAGATATGTGAGTGAAAGGGTTGCATGTGATTCTTATTTTCACACTGAAAAAACACTAATCTGATTCACATATGCGCAAACAAACACAACCAAACTAATCTGATTTAAGTTACTTTTGCCCACAGTGTGAATGAAGCCTAAGAGCCTACAGTCTTCCCAACAGCTCTCTCCTCTTGCTATGAATTGTGGGTAATTTCCTCGGGGAAAGTCCGGAGAAATGCAGACTTACAGAAAGGGTTCGTACAGGGCTCAAAATGTCTGCGAGAGAGCCCTCAAGCACTCGACGATGTGACAGTGGGACAGAACTAAACCCTCACGGGCTTTGGGAACGTGCCTCAAAGTCTGTGTGGAGATTGGGCAGCAGCTGCTGTCAATCAAACACGGACACACTCCTCCAACCAGCTGAGGGAAAAAAGGAGCACTTCTGATGCGTCCCTGAAGACCCTTTCTTTCTTTCTTTTAATAATACAGAACTATTAAAGGCACCTTGCTTGACGGCTAAATTTGATCTCAGTTGGACTTCAAAACCACAAATGTCTCATGGTGGCGCTAGAAAGAAGATCAGGAGCTCTCCAGAGGAGGATTCATATTTCGTGATAATCAATCTAAAAGGTGGTTGAGATATTTCATTAATGACACCAGTTTGATGAACAGAAACTTGACTCACCTTCTGTTGATGCAACTTTTGTTCGTCCAAGTCCACGTCCCTCACTGGTTCTGGCTCCGGAGACCCTGGCGGCCCCTCCCCGACCCTGTCTAGCTTGCCGTCGCCGTGGACCTGGGAGGAGGCGGAGGAGGCAGGGGAGGAGGGCGGCATGGATGGAGTGGAGGAGGAGGCGGCGGCGAGAGGGTGCACCGGGGAGGATGATGGAGAGGGGGCAGACGGAGGAGGAGGAGGAGGAGGAGCAGCCTCGGGAGTGTGTTCACCGCGGAGGCGCAGCGTCTCCTGCCGCAGGGTCTCGCTCTCCGAGGCCAGCTCCTGCCGCTCCCGCCGGACGCTGGTCAGCTCCTTGGTGAGGGTGTCCAGACGCTGCCTCAGCTGGCGGACCTCGTCGCGTGCACGGTTGCGCTCCGAACGCACCTGGGAAAAAAACATGGATAAAACCCCATATGAACATATGAACCCCGCAGCCTGTTGGTTTCTCTGCAGGTCTTCCATCTTTGAAATAAACTATAAGTAATTTATCAAACAGAAGGTTATTCAAACAGGAGGAAATACTTAATTGGTTGGTGCTCAGGATCAAGCTTCGATACACACACATCACTTGTTAGAAGATACGTTCACTGTCGGTTTGGATCTTCGGTTAAATATTGAAAAAGTAAATATGATCCGCCACTCTGTTTCATTTTTCTGGTCTTTAACTTCGACCAACATTTCTCTCGAATCATAACAAAGTGCTTTTAGTCTTCCTTCCATAAAAACATTCAGAAAACCTTTCCTTGTGTTGCTTTTGAAATAAAATCCAAGTGGGATCCCTAAAAAAAATAATTTCCTAGTGCTAATTAAATTAATAGTATAAGATTTGTGGGAGGGAGCTACACATGGCCCAGCTGAGTCCGACATAGCTCATTTAAAGTAAGTCCCTTGTGATTACTAAAATAATCATTACTCAAGGTCCACTCACTAGCTTTTCTTCCCAGAGCTTTCAACATCCTCACGGTCTGCGTTAGCAGAGTTGTGAGAATGAGTCGAGGATTACTTTCATCATCGACTCATTTCATATTATTTAATTGATTTAGTTTTATTTCAGCCTTTTTTAACTCTTGTTTTGTTTATTGTTAATCTTTGTTAAATGGGTATTTTTTTTGCACATGATTAATATCAGGCACATTGAGTTGTATTTTAATGTTGAGTTATATATTATATATTCCGGAGAATTTACTTGCTGATTCATAATCTGGAGCAGCAGGTTCCCCTCTGTGGAGTCCACCAACTGAGTTAGTACATCTAAACTAAAATGGATTCTTATTAAATATAATAATGATGAATATAAAAGGTATTGCGACAGTAATTCACAGCTTTTAGACATCCCCCTCCTGACTTCAGCACCCACAAGCCCACCTTGCTCCACTTCTCTCTCCAGTTGGCGGTGCAGTCCGACCACCACCTCATGGTCTTCTCCATCTGGGCCGCTCGGGCCCGAGCCTCCTCCAGCTCCCTGAGCCTCAGTTCCTCCCTGCTCTCCCAGTCGGCCCCGGCTCCGTCGCCCAAGGCCCCCAGCGACCCCAGGGACCCCAGCCCGAAGCCTCCCAGCCCCGGCGACAGCAGCAGAGGGGGGCTGGAGCTGGGGGTACCTCCGGTGGGGCTCGGGGTGTGCGTGAGGCTGTCCGGGGAGCGGATCCCCCTGTCGGAGCCCAGACCCAGGCTGCACAGCATGCCGCCGCCGGCCGACTTGCCACCGTCAGACAGGTGGGGGCTGGGGGTGTGGTTCATGGTGGAGGGGCGGTGGTGTGGACCAGGATGAAGAAAAGGGGGAGGGTGGATTTAGGACAGCATCATCCTCTTCAGTCCCGGATCAACCTGGAGACAGGGACACGAGGACACGGGGAAAGGAAGTAAAGTAACTGGTTAGCAGAAGACAAAAACAATTCAAAGTTGATAAGACGGTGAAAGAATCTTTGAAAGAAAAGAAAAGCACACGCACACACAGTGCCCTGCCTTTGGGGAGGAAGAACCTTAAGAAATTACCATGAAAACAGATGACTCTGACACACTGGGGACCGGTAATTATTCCAGCGAGAAAAAAGAAGAATTCGACAATCCCTGCACACGGTGTAGAGTGACTCTACTTCTGAGTGACTCTACTTCTACTTCTACGTCATTCCTCCCCATTATACAGTAAATATGGTAACTCTCATTTTTATTTTCGAACGCACACTCATCTTGTGTCGCTGCATCCGAGGGAACGTTAGCTACCAAAACACCTTTTGTCGGTACCTGCTTATGTGCCGTGATTAGAACTGGTCATTAGGAATACTTTTTTTTTCTTTCATTTGTGTAAATTCTTGAGCACATTTAGATATACAACTAGCTTTGTCAATTACCATGAGGATGTATTACATGTTTTTAATATAAACATTTGGTAGCACCGCCACAGCTACTCTGAGCGTTGTTGCAACTTTCAGTTGTTTGAAGGTAACCTTTAGCGATGGCACCTTTATACGCTCCTAATATGTCCACGTTGTGTTTACAGGTTCCTGGCCAAAAATAAAATTTAATGCAGTTTTAAAATGTGTGCAATTTGGAGGCTTTAAATGAACCACACTGGATACTGGTCTGACATTGAGACCACATCCCCCTCTCTCACCCCCATGTAGATTCATAGTAAAAATACTTTTCATTCACGTTGTTGTCATAGCGTTCCCTCAGTTCCAATAAAGTCTCTGTTTGTATTGTTCTTTGGTGTATCGTGATAAAACCACATTCGCCGTGTGATCTCTCCCCAGGGATCCGTGGGCGAACTCTGATCTTATCTCTGCAGTCGGTGCCAGGGTTTGTGGTTTGAGAACAAATACCCTCTCTGGCTGCGGTGAGGTTTGCCTCCAACTCTCTGAGCCAAGAAAAGGTTCCCCTCCCCCTGCTGCCTCTGGAGGAGATCTGGAACTGTGGGAACAAATCACGGAGAACCGGAGGAAAAGAGAAGGAAATGAAGCGGGTTCAGCATTAGCAGCTTAGTGGAGGGTAAAACTACTAAAACAATTGTATTTGTTTTTCTCCATGTTGACTTTTTATATTCAAGGTAATGTCTAGGTTCGTCTCATAGACGAATATTGCGAGCGGATCACATTGACTCGCAAGTATCTGACCTATATGTTTAGCTGGAATGAAAGTAAAATGTCTAGAATATCATCTATTTTCTGATAGATCCGACGAGGGTGGAGCTGTAGAGCAGCGACACCAGGCAAAGTGTGCGTTTGTGTATAATTTGAGGAAATTCCCTCGGGGTGTTCCTGAGATATCACGCGCGTGACCAGACGGAGAGTCCACCAGAAAACATAATGCCTTCGACCGCGGGCTCCGGTCGGCAAGGAGATGATGAAAAACTAAAACGTTATTGTTGGAACGAGGCATGAACAGTCAGAGCCACAGAAACACTTTCAACATCTCACATAGGTACAACAACAAAGAAAAAGCTACTCTGGGTCATTTTTATGTATAAACTGCATTTCAAAATCCCACTGTGACCAAAACCACAGCTTCTCTATTGCGAAAGTGAGCGGATGTATTTTGAACGTAATCAAGTCAGAGGCAGCGGCCACCCACAAATCAAACACTTGTAGAAATGAAACAAAAAGCACTTTCTCTAAAACCAGCTCTAGGAACACACAAAGCTGGTGGTTAACGAGCAGATTTAGTTGTTTACAAAGCATTAAAGAACCAATGAGTAGGATTTTCCTTAAAGCAAAAAAAACAATGTGCAGACCGATTAAAAAAAGAATCCCTCTCAGTCGTCACTTATGGGCCACTCGAAGAGTGAGAGCCCGCCGACGTTGCTCTCTGCTCATTGATAACTCCAACATCCTGAATTAGTTTGTGACATGATGGAGAGACATCTGGCCACCT
Organism: Cyclopterus lumpus; assembly: GCF_009769545.1. Classification (NCBI taxonomy): domain Eukaryota; kingdom Metazoa; phylum Chordata; class Actinopteri; order Perciformes; family Cyclopteridae; genus Cyclopterus; species Cyclopterus lumpus. The sequence continues at coordinate 8,482,207 of NC_046968.1, read as the reverse complement.
TCTCGCTCAGTATCACTCCTAAGAAGTGACTCAGTGAGAACTCAACATGACAAAGCATGCTGATGAAGCGGTGGTGGTGGACAGGGAGAACAGACCAGCATGTAGGTCATTCAGGCAGATTGTGGAAGAGTCATGAATTTTTTAAAGGGGGGGGAGATCAGTGGCGGAAATGTGAGCAGCTGCGATCGGCTCCTCGTGTCCCGTCTGATGCTGCGCCGAGAGACAAAAAGATTGATCCGTCCACCCGATCTGGCTCTCCGCTCACATGTGACCGTGGGGGGGACGCACGACAAGCAAAGGCCCTGATCGGACTGACATTTACACTGTAGGACCCCCCAAGACCCATTAACGTCTGGCTTTTGTCTTGAGTGGGGAAGGTCACAATCGGCATTACTTCCAAGAGCAAATGACTCTGCAGAAGTCAAAAGTGTTAATCAGCTCCAGCTGCAATCGGCAGTGATGGAAACGTGGACACGTAGCTTTAAGTTATGGTCCATTTAGAGTCAAATAGACCATAAAGCAGACTATGCTTTAGGGCGGGGCTATCTTGTGATTGTCAGGTGGCTACCAGAGCCGTATACGGCGTCATCCCACAGTGGCCAAAATACGGTCACTTCCGTTCACTGGTTGCAGAAATCCAAGATGACGTCAGCCAAAGATGGCAAACTGGAGGCTTCAAAACCGTTCAAAAACCAGTGGGTGACAACATGACGACTACTTTCAAGAATTATATACAAAACTCCTCAAAGCTCCCAGTCTCCATTGACAGAAACAGTCATTTTACGCAGCCCACTTTCTGTGCCTCTTGACACATGTCAAGTAGGAGCATATTGCGCACACACCACATACACACACAGTCACACGCACACAAACAGCTCCTCTTGCTACATCAACTGCATTTTTCATTTCAGAGTCATAGACCCCTGGAAGGCTTGAAATAAGGCAAACACAGGATGCTACATCCACACTCATCACAGATGCTACATCCACACTCATCACAGATGCTACATCCACACTCATCACAGATGCTACATCCACACTCATCACATCTATAAAGAGTAGCGCACAATACACACATGCACACACACATCTGGCTGTGTTACAAGAGCATCATGGTGAATAGGGCCCTGCCGCAGAGGCATAATGTTGATTCAGGCCTTAAAAAGATAGTAAACTCCCTTATTTTTCCTGGAACCTTTTAGAAAGCCACAGTTTTGGTATAGTTCCATAAAATAAATATATAAAGGTTGGCAATATACTAAAGCCACAGCAGGATGTCAGAGATGTCCGTCAACAGCCGTGTTTACGCCATGCAAGCATTTGGAGATCTGGATTTAACGAGGGGCGGCGCCCCGTTCGTTTGAGGCTATAAAATATTGTTTTGAAGTTGTTTACCGGGCGCATTCAATAAAAAGGACCCAACGTGCTGGCTGACTCCCCGCTCACATTAATCATTTATGAATATGAATTTTATAGGACCTAGTGGACACGCTGACAGGAATCAGAGGGAGCGTAAACACAGCAGATGGTGATGGAGAGGTTCCATCGACGGGGGTTCCCTCTTTGGTTTATTAGCACAGCTGATTTACATCAGCCGATGAAGAGGGGAGAGAAGAGTGCCTCTTAGCATGTTCGTATACACCCATGTCGGAATGTGTCACTGATTGTTGGCCTGCACTGACTTGCAGTGGAACCGCCCCGGTACCGCTATTCTCTGGGAGGGGCGTGTGGTATGCTGTAGGGCAGTGGTCCCCAACCACTGTGCCGTGGACCAGTACCGTTCTGTGGGTCCTTTGGTACCGGGTAGCACAGAAAGAATGAATGAAAAAAATATTTGATTTATTATTACGGTCTGAAAGATTTTGAAAAATGACCGGATACATCAGTTTGTGCCTTTGTTCTTGGTCATGTGATACGTAAAAACTCAGCCTGCAAGAGAGTACAAATGAGTAACAAAACAACATCTTTTGAGAGCTTCTTTGGAAAGAGGAAAAGGCCCAATGAGGAGACAGGAGACAGGAGCCAATGACTTACAAGAAAAAGAAAGCTGCAATTATCAGGAGTCCTACTTAAAGCACGACTTCACCGCTATAGGTGATTCTTACGTGCCCTCTCTGCATAATATGGCGATAATTCAGCGTAATGGTGAGTTGTATTTTGTATGTACTTTATATTTGTGTTACGGTTTAACAGGCGGCTGTCATGGCGCACTGGCTAGTACGACGCTACCACAGTAGAGGAGCAAAATCTCCTCTGAGACTTGAACAGCCCTAGGTGACTGTTAGCACAGCACCATCGGTCAGCTAGACAGAGGTCGGGGTGCTCCCCATGTGAGGACTTCCAATTTGACTTTGTTAGCTTGGTGGACCCAATTAATGAATGTTCTCCTCCGCTAATCGCCACCTTAATGTGGTGGAGAAGTTTGAGTGGCTCAGGGATCCTGAGAGCCCCTGGTAGGGTCTCCCATGGCAACAGCTCGCCTCTGTGTCTTCAGTTATTCCAGCCCAAGTCGTAAACGCAGCTTTTGCTGGCAGTCCAAGTCCAGCTGTTTCCTCCTTTTTCCGTATCCCCCTTATTATTTTTTTGCTCCTTCCCAATGTTCCTTTTCCTCCGTCACTGCTCTTGCGCCTCACAGATTGTCTTTCTTCCCCTTCGTTGGCCCGACGTCCCCACCCTCCGTCACCACGGGGGCCCATAAAATGCACCAGCCGGCCGGCGAGCTGCGGGGCCATAAACTCTTTGACGGAACATCTGTCCTCCCCGGCCGTATGTTGCACAGCCCCAAACTCTGAAAACTTCTGCTCTCGTATATTCAACGTTATAAACAAGTCGTCAGACCACACTTGACCCTGTGACCCTCAGCCAATCCTCACCCCCACCACACGCACGCACGCACACACACACACACACACACACACACCGCTATTTACTGCCTGTCAATACAATTGTCTGCTTATCGTGGTGAAATGAGCGACGGTCTGAGCAGAGGGGTCACGGCCGATACACAAAAACACCCATATGGGCAACAGTGCTGATTTACGTGAAAGTGACCAGAAAGAGAAGTGATTTAACGAGGGGCTTCTCCCCACCCCACCCAACCCAACCACCCAGTGCTAGCCAACATTTCTGAGCGTGATGCAGTGAATCAGCGTGTGCGCTCTTTGGCTCTAAATGAGAACCAGCTCTGGAGAACTCTGTGGCTCTGTGAGGGCTTGTAGGGTGCAACCGCGCAGTGAAAGAAAGAAAAATAATAAGAATCACACTTTGTATCTTACTCAAAGGCAGCAAAAATGTTGGGTGTCAATATTTAACTTGCTCATAACTGTTTATTTAAGTATATTCAAACGTCCTTTTTGACAACTGTTTTTAGCATCAACATTGCGATGTGTATCGACCCAATGGTCAAATCTCAGGACATGCGAGCCTGGGGAATTGACTCAAACATGTCGCACTAGAGCGGTTCTCATTTTCCATGTCTGCCATTAAATAGCTACAGTCAATGTATACCCGCCACGGTTACTTGCTGAGATGAACATTAACGTTTGGGGTCCGAGCAGTCCGTCAGTGCCTAGGGGGATTCAACTCTGCGGGACGCCGAGGGACGGACGCTCTTTGCTGGAGGTCTCACTTTGGTACCGCTTCCTGCTGGCTGGCCCTCACTTGAGTCCATTTCCTCCGTGGCAGTGCGAGGTGACTGGCTCTATGCCGGCTGGTGCTAAAGGTGGCAGCAACCTCTTGCCTGGACCCCGCCGCTTCCCGGGACTCGTGAACACAGTGATCACTGCTCCCTCTCTCCCCCCACGGGTATGCAAGGGCCCCCACGGGTATGCAAGGGCCCCCCCCGGTGCCGGCACGACAACCCTTGACGGGCAGTCCTCGGGCAACCCACCCGACTCGTCTTGTGACACAGACCTACCATGCTCTGTAGGTGTGACTTTTTTGGCGTGTCATCCCCATTCGCATCCATACAACGATCTGTTGGGCTCCGGGAAAATGGGTTGAAGCTGGCTCTACCTTTGCCGCAATGTGATGCCATCTGGCAAGGTGCGGAGCTGGCCAATCAAGTGTGTGCAGCTTCCAGAGATTTTAATTTGTACGAGCATTGAAGGCAACTGTGCTTCTCTTTTCCCACTGACTCGGGATCCAGACCGATTTAGTGTCCGGGCCGACACTGCACGATGCAATGGAGAGAAACGCAGGGCATAATGCTAGACAACCTACATCAAAGATGATCATGAGCTGTCCCTGATTGAGAACATTCAGTTCTCTGAAAAGGCGTGGGTTTGATACAGTCCACAAAATGACGGAAACAAGTGACTCACAAAGACAATAAGCCAACATGTAAGAAGTCTGAAGTCTCTGCAAAACACTCGTCCCTAAATCAATTCACAAATACAAAGATGTATGTCATTTGCTGCTTCTTTTGATGTACAGGACAAAGGCTCCATAAGCCGTTCCATGATGGACAAAATGGCTGACGGTACAATTCTCTGCCTCCTCATCATTTCAACTTCTACATCAAACCTCTTCAAGTCGTGGAGAGTTCTTGAAACAGAGCCAGTGGGAGATTTCCAAACATCAAAGGAGAACGCAAGAGTTATTTTTTTCTTCCTCCCAACTGAAATAACTATATAAATAAATAATTTTTCACAGGACGAAATCTATATATGCCGGCGTGTAAACAGTCTGGATTGTGAGACGCCTTCGCCAAGCACGATTGTCCTAATTACACTATCAAAGGAAAAGATCAGAGATATTTCGGCTGAGATGAAATGGAACTGGCACGGTCTCGATCGAAACTCACTCCAACACTGCACAGTTTAAGGACAAGCACCTGAAGAAATGTCCCAGTTGTGATCCACTAATTATCCAGTCTCGCTCATAGACTGTGTATAAGAGGTGGATTTAGTTATTGTGACGTCCCCCTTCGGTTTGTGAACTACCATTTTGAAGCCTTGAGTTTGGCGATTAGGCCGTCGCCATCTTGGCTTTTTGCAACCACAGAACAGAAAATACCGTATTTGGAATGTGGAGGAGTGGCGTAAAGACGCCGTATACGACCTGCCAATCACAGTATGCCCGCCCTAAAGCATACCCTGCTTTATGGTCTATTTGACTCTAAATGGACCATAATTTACTAAATAAACATTGTGCTGTATTGAAGAAGACGTGAAACTAGAGACTGAGACCATAAACTCATGGGAAAAAATCAAGAGAGTCATTTTCTCATAGACTTCTATACATTCTGACTTATTTTTGCAACCAGAAGAGTTGCCCTCTGATATTCAGTACAGAGAATGCTAGTTTTAAGACACATCGGCTTCACTTGTCAGAATCGGAGGTTGTCGCCTGGTCTCGCTGGCAAGGACACAAATAGGCTACATGTGCAGCGCATGCATTTCTGGTGCGTTACTTTGTACACTGAACACAAGTTGTACCTTTTAAATGTCAAGCGGGATGATAAAATCATTGTTTTGCTGTCTGGCTGTCTTAAAACACAAGCAACGGGTTTCTCAAACAGACTTACTGGATCACATTTCTGTGCAGCTCAACAGTGTTGAACTTATATGTTTTGGTTATTCTGAGTCAGATGACAGAATATGAATAGTCATATTTTGGACTTGTAGCATGTGGTGTGATGCTGAGGGTTTCATCTAGCAATTATTTCCTTGATTATTCTATTATTTGTTTGGTCTTTAAAAAGAAAAAAAGAGAAAATGGCCATTACAACTTCCCGGAGCCCATAGTAGTACCTTGAAATTGATAAAGATATTTCTTTGACTTACATTTATAAAGCGGAAGGGTGGAAAATGTTTGACATCTTTGCTTGAAAGATGAGTGACACAATAAATCGATGAGCAAAACAGTTGGTGGTGTGGTGCTCTAATGGTGCTATTATCCAGACTCTGGGTTGCTAATGGGGTAATGTTATATATCCAGCCATTACATTTTTGGCTGAGGTCTGTGCGAGTTTTAAAGGCAACATTCTTTCACGTCATTTGGCTCAGGTATGTAACTGCTTCAGACGTTTACTTACTCAAGTGGTTTTCAAAGTGCTTGCCCATTTTAGTTAATGGAGTTGTCTCAGCTTCTATTCCCTCTGAATCAGGGGTATAGTTATATGTTAAAGGCAAATGCAGACATGGATTTGGCTGTTTCTATTCCAAGAACAGCATTTTAAAGCATGATGGTTTCTTTGTAGATTAGGTTGAAGTTGAGGCTTCTGGGAATGTCATTAGACATGTTTTAAAGATAATGTCAAGAAAGATACATTTTATCGTAAAACTGTGAAAACACGCAACTGTGCAAAATTATCTTTTAAATTGACAAACATCATATGTGTAATTTATGGCACAATTCAGCATCTCTATGTAACACCACTGGGAAAACACTGCCAAGTACTCTAAAAACTTTTAATCAGGTGAGCTGTTATTTACCCACCGCATACCCAGGACCGCAGCAAACAGCACACAGCACACAGCAAACAGCAAGGTCAGCTCGTTAGCAGGTAAACCAAAAACTTTTCACATCCGTATTAAATGCTATGTAAGAATCCAAACACTAAACCTGGTCTCAAAGGCTTGCGATTGAACAATTTATTGAACAAAGATGCTCTCTGCTCGCTCCGACTTTGTTTGCATACTTTGCTCGATGAAACACACACTGCGTCTTCGCACACGTCTGCGGAAGAAATATATAAAAAGAAGAGAACTTCATCTCCCATGGGGCCCCAGGTGCAGCGAGAGGCTCCACTGTAGCAAGTTATACAGACACATTCAATTCAGTTTATTTTTCATAGCCCACGACATCCCTGTCCCAGGACATTCACAGAACATTCCTGAAGCATGACTCCACCGGTCTCACACACACAGACACACATCACATGGTCGCACACAGCATACGCCCTTCATGCCAATAGAAACGCACACAAACTCAAACATGTACTGCACTCTGCTCCAAAGATAAACTGCAAACTCAAGAGTGAATTTGTGAGTCAGAATTAAAAATCTGCACCTTTTTGCGTTGATATATGAGAGCAAGAGACAGAGACAGAAAGACTGTGTGTGTGTGTGCGTGTGTGTGTGTGTTTGTGTGTGCGTGCGTGTGTGTGTGTGCGTGCGTGCGTGCGTGTGTGTCGTCCTTGTGCCGGGGTAGTATCAGTGTGTCAGAGTGTCCAGCTCACCACAGGCTGGTGGTGCAGTATCACATTGCCATCATTCAACAGGACCCAGATAGACAGAGAGGAGTGAGGAGAGGTTGAATGGAGGTGATGTCAGCTTATGCAGGAGGAGGAGGAGGATAGATGGTGGCCTGAAGACAGGGAGACACTTTCCACAACTCTTTCTTCGCAGCTTGGGGCACGTGAGCCACCCTTGGATTGGATTCAACAGGCATATTTCCACCCAAATCCATCAGCACATCGGAGGCAAAGACTTGGAAGTGTCCCAAACAAGAGAAGAGGACGGGGAGAAATCGTTGACGTCGAGGAGGAAAGGAAGCCGTGCCGACACATTTCTACTCAAATCAAGTCGCAAAACTGTCCATGCAAATGCAATGCGCTGGAAATTATCTTGGATGTTTCACATAATCAACAGATTAATTTGAACCTATCTCCAGGAGCTACCATGGATCAACTATGATCCGTGACACCGCTAATCACGATAAAAGGGACATTGAAATAAACAGAGCACTGCTTTTACTGATGCGCCACATCCTGCTAAAATCCAGCTCCCCAAAAAGTGAAGCCCAAACAACTCGGTCACCCCCTGATGCCCGACTGTTGGTGGAGGAAGCACTTGATTTGCAGTTTTCTGTGAATCTATTATGCTCATTTAGTTGTGGGAAACGCTTAATATTCGATTTTGTGTGCGGCCCTTAACGTAATGGCCGCACCGACTGTATTTTTAAGCAAAAACGAGTTAGCCAGGCACCATCGTTAATCCTCTCACTGTCACCTTCATCGTCGCCATCACCCTTGTTACGTGAGGTTAGTGATGCATTTTCTACATGCCTCAGACGTTGAGAAAGCAGGGCAAAAAGAAAAAAGAAAAAGGTGCATATCTGCGGGGCACAACAGCTTCAAAGCTTCTCCTGCTCCAAAAAAAAGCAAAAAGCAAAGAGAGGTTTGCATAATTTGTAAAATTTGGTAAACAGACGCAGCTCTTCTTCTTCTTCTTCTTCTTCTTCTTCTCAGAAGCTGCTGAGTTGACGATGATGACATTCCAGAACACAGATGGAAAGAGATATCGGGTATAAAGAGAGATGAAAGGGTTTTTTGTTTTATTACATAACAACAACAACAACAAAAAACAACAACAAAGATCTGCTTGCTAGGTTGTTAACAAGTGAATGGTCATTAAAGGCTAATGGCAAATACATTTTTAAAAATCTACACTACTGCCTTGTTTGCTAATTCATAAGTAAGGTAAAGTATTCATCATTTTCAATGCTAAGCTTAAACCTTAAGCTGTGGCTATTGAACTTCATTATCTAGTTGTATACTGATCTTATGATGAGTGTTGTGCATTGTCAAACTTAACCAAAACAATATATATATTAAAGTTCACTCTCTGATACAATCTTTAAATACCACCTTTAAGGATATGGAAGATGAACTTGCAGATAAACACTTTGAGCATGTGACTGCAGCATGGATTTCTTTTTTCAAACAGCCATAGTCTTGACTGATACTGTAACATTTAGGCTCTGGTCTAATACCGTCTGAGTAGCCTTAGATGACCACGCACACACACACACACACACACACACACACACACACACACACACACACACACACACACAGGGGAGCTTATGCAGCGACTAAAAGAGTTTCAAAAAGGGGGAATACGGGTGTGTGAAGGACCTAATATCTCTACACACACATTTACTCTGGACTGCTGTGACCTTCTACTCTTGCAACCAGGAAACAATGGACAATATAGTATATAAATACATAATGCATTGTCTCGATATCAAGCCACACTATACAAATGGATGTGACTTTAATCGCTGTCGCATTCAAGTTGTCCCGTTTTGGTAAATGCCCGTTGCCTCGACTCCTTCTCCAGAGGAAAGGAATCGAGGAGACACGTAACTAAAAGCGCTCAGGGAGTTGGGGGAGACATGGGACATCTCTCTCGACTACGAGCAGCTACTGTGAGAGTCTGTGCGTTTTGATAATCATACAACCATACTGTTCAGTGTGCCAGAAAAAATATTGAATACGTCCCAGAAATATGAACCAAATGCTAGTTAGAATATGCCAGGATGATTTACTACATCAGGTCTCGCTTTGCAGTATGCTAGACAGCATGCTATTCTTGGTTATTCTGACCCCCAATCCTTTGCACGGCAGATATATAGTGTATATATATATATATATATATATATATATATATATATATATATATATATATACACACACACAAGCAAGAGGGTCAAAGTCCCACGTGTCATGTTATGAGGAAGTAGTACATCCCAATTGAATGCATAGTGCATGCAACAGTATGTACTTTGTAAGGACAGCTGCAGTATGCATCCAAAGCATGTGATGTGGAATGCAGCTTGTCTTTGCAGCAGAGAAACAGAAGCTCTGACAGTCTCCATAGCCACAGCCCTGCTGTTAGCACATTACCATCAGCCCTATGTATAGATGGCCGTGTGTTGCATTTACTGCCATTGAAACGTGGATTAATTACACATTTTTAACGCTAGCCATCACAGTGTGAAATAAAGTGTTGCTGACAATCGCTATCTGTCAATATTCAGTAAAACATGCAACCTCTGATGATGTCCCATTGTAAACAACCAATCCAGGAGGAGAACTAGTAACATTAGCAGCACCGCTAACGGCCATTATGATGCTTTCAGGCTCTGTTCAGTGAAATAGAGAATTGAGCGTAAGTAAATTAATAACGTTATCATGATGTGTATCATAATGTGTCACATGTAATCTAAAATGTAGTGTTGGTGAGTAAATCCAGTTGTTTGAAGGATATGTTTTCACAGCAACATAAAAGAATATTTGAGATGAATACGACTAGTTAAACACTAACACTAGCTCTAAGCAGCTTATAATACATCATTAAAACGACTACTGAGAAGATTTGTTTTAATAAATAAAAATACAATCTTATATTTCCTTTATCCTTTGACCCGCTGTATAATTAAACAACAAAGGGATCTGTATGGATCTTCAATGGTCAGCAATTAGTATCAGGGATCTCTAAAAGTCCGATTTTTTCCTTTGTGCTGATCTGGTCTGTGATCCGATCCGTGTTTCTGGTCTGTGTGACGCAATCCGGACCGTGAGTGTTATGATCCGTCGCACCGCTAGCCGTAGATTAGCTTAGAGACATGCAGAAAGCTGCAGACAGAGGATTTACTGTATGGCTTGTAAACACATAAAGCCTGCTGTCATGCTGAGTGTGCAGATGAGGGCGGAAGGGCCCTCTAAGGGGCCATTAATTACACAGCGATTGGTGGTTAATTAAGCGTCGGGCAGGTGAGGAGGAGAGGTCAGGCCCGAGTCGTACGTCACAGGAGACACGGCCTCTCTCTGCTGCTGACATTCACGCGTCAAGCTCAAGACCGTTGATTCTGAATCACGCCTGCGCTTTTAACGCATGCCGAGTTCCGTCGGCCCAACTCAGATCTTAATGGGTCACGTCGGGTAATATTTACACCCTTATAGACTGACAGCAAACACCTCATCTTGCCTGTTCCCCGTCCACTGGGGTTTCTATGTCACCATTCGACCTGACGGGCTTTTTGGATCTCCGCAGCTGGGTGGGCACTGAAAGGTTAAAGAATCCCAATCATGCCAATTATGCCCTCCATGCCCGCTACATGTCTTGTTAGTCTTAAGAAGTGGAATAAAAGGACGGCACATCAGCAAATATATAAACGGGATGCCTTTACATTTTATTTGTGTGAGGAGACAGAGAAGTCAAATGAACCCCATTCATTTATATTTTCATGCACACCTGGACCAATCATTAAGCTTAGTTTATTATTCACCATCCAATAAGGCTGTTACACAATGTGGAAACGTTGCTCACTACTTCAATAAATAGAGATAGAACTTGCCGGGAGAGGGGGGGGGGGGCAACAGATATGCTCTGTATTCCGTATAGAGAAACTGCAACTGATCCCAAGTCAGATCACCCTTTACTCAACCAGACCACATCCTTAAAATGGTTTAGATTTTGGAATCCTGATCAAAACTTAATGTTTCACATCAATAAAAATGAAATTATACATCTTGAAAACATAATACACATGTCAGGGCAAGTGTGGTCTTGAAATAAAAGTTAGTTAACATAACTTTTATGCTCCACAGAGGGTTAGCAGTGTAACGTGTTTGTTCATTCTGTTGCAGTGTAGAAAGGCGTTGGTTAAAGCCATAAAGACCGAGATAAGGGCACTCTTTAAAGGCTTGTTATTGGAGCAGAGATGGATTAGAGAACCTGATATGACCTTTGTTTCTGTGATACTCATAGAGGCACGTGGGTTTGATGTTGTCTGAGCAACAGCAGGTGCAACTGAGCGTTAATGCCGAGTAAATCTGTCTGTGAGCCCAGGTGGGGGGGCTGGAGTGAAGGTCCACACAAACACACCACTGACAATGGGTTTGGGTACAGACCGAAGTTATTTACTGCTCAAAAAGGAAACAATCCCTGAGCCTTTCTTTAACTTCGTTAATGTAGTTGTCCAAACAATCGCACCCTGATGATTGTAGCTGTTCTGCAGGTTTTGATCATATCATACGTTCTTCCTCAGCAGATGCAGTTTAACGAGAAAACATTTCATCTTTACTTTCAAGCAAACATGGACATGAATTCATAAAGTGGGGATGTTCTTTTGTGTGCCCCAGATCCCAATCAGAGTACAATTAACTGTTTATGACTAAAGGAAAAGCATACTCTGCTTTATGGTCCATTTGACTCTAAATGGACCATAATTTACTGAATGAACATCATTCTGTATCACAGTAGACGTGAAACTATAGATTGAGACCATAAACTCATGTTTACAATGTTTACTGAGGGGATAACTAAAGACTTTAATACAATCAGACTCGCTGATTGGCTATTAAAAGGAATGCAGGTTCAAGACACTTCGGCATTGACTTCACTTTTCAGACCGGTTGCCGCCTGAAGGGTTGTACTGAACCTGATTTGATCAGCTAGAAAGGAGATGTGTCCCTTTCTTGGAGTTGCAGGAACTACAGAAACAGTCGGTCCACTTGACATTAACATTAATTAGGGACAATATTTTAACAGGAAAGCGACAGCCACTACTTTTTGCTGGTGATGATTAGTGCCGAAGATGGGGAATCGGTGCATTTCTGCCAACCTCAATGTCTGAACTGGTGTGGTGGAATACTGTTTGTCATTGAAATGAGCAGCACAGACAAAGCAAGGTAGAGTTTCGTGTAGAAACCATTAAAATACTGATCGGCCCTGATACCGATCCTCAGAATCGGCACATTAAGTGCCCAGGGGGAAAAAAGGAAGCAGGCCAGTTTTACAGGCTACTACACAGCAGGATCCTCCCTGCTGGCTCCAGTTACCATTATCTGGTTGAGGCCAACAGCCAAGTCTGGCTACCGAGAGGCAGCGGACTGCAATAAAAGGTCTAGAAATATATCCATCATTTTTCTGTGATCAGCAGTCAGGACTGCAATGGTGAGGCAAGGAACTTGTAAAGACTGTACCCACTAACCACAGGCAAAGGTTCAGCAGGCGTACTCAAATTGAGCAAAACAGACCTTGAGAACAGAGGTTTGCTGAAGGGCTGCTTCATCGTTTGTTGATTAACTAATTAGAGATGCTACGACTGAAGCTGTTTATGTTCCTGTGGAGGCTCACACAAACTCGGCAAAAACACTTGACAGTAAAAATTTTGAAATGATAAAGTGCAAAATGTAAACCATACTTTGGGGTTTCATTTTTACCCCTTCACTTAAGATTCCATTTCAACTTATTTTTGTTTCTTTTTTCAAAATGTACCAAAACATTGGCAACGAGGAAGATCTTGGGTAGATAATAATGAGACTAAAGTCGTACCCTCTAAACTAAAAATAAATCTGGTTTGAATGGTCATCAAACACTAATCTTGTTTACCAGATGTTTAACTAAGGCTGATCTATTGAAGTAACCATAAAGTGCCTCTTGGATGGTAAAAACTTCACTGAATAAAAATACTATCGACTCTTTCACCCCATTAAGAATTCATTAACACTTACTGCAGATGTAGCGTTTTTACGGCACGTTTTTCAGACTGTTAACAAATATTTTTCCCCTCCAACTACTTCGTTTTAAACTTTGAAACAAATCAAATTTGGAAAAAACTAAGTGACATATTAGCAGCCGCAATAAACCAAATGGCACAAATGCATTATCAACCGACACTTCAGTAAATAGACTTAAATCTGGTTGTGGTCCATACAGAGACATCACCTTGCTCCTGGTCATGCTACTGAAGAGTTTAGACTGACTGCAGTTTTTGGTCTGATAGAGCGCACACGGCTCCAGACTGCAACCAATTGCGACCGTTTCACAATTGCGACCGTGCTCGCGTTCATGCGATTGCATTGATGATCGTTGTCATGCCCCCCCCTCGCCCACGGCACTTGGTGGCCTCGCACAGTGTGTGATGCCCGCGAATGCTGCGGCGTAGATCATTTGCAAGACAGTCTGTGTCAAAATGTTTTTGAATTTCATTGAATATCAAGTAACAAAAAAAAAGGGTATGAATCTGTCCTTTTATCTAACCAAAACAAGGCCTAAAGAAACGGATGGTGGGGGTCACCCCCAACAGTCGGCCATCTGCTGCTCCTATTCTCTACATCTGGAAGACAGATCACTATGGGCCACCAGAAGTAGCCGATGATGATGTCATCCGGCGGTTCTACTGCAACAGGAAGCCTGTGCGCCTTACATGCATGTGTGTTTGTTACGCGTGCGTTACAGGGCAAGTTATGCCGACTACCTAGTTCAGGAGTCTGGAAGGTGAGCGTATATTTCAAAAAGTCACACATGCAAACACGCAAGCAGTCAACTAAAAACACACGCTGCCAGCGAGAGAATGTGCTCGTCATGAGAAAATGCACGAATGCACATTTTGAATGCATTTGGGGGGGGGGGGAAAAGTTCCAGTGACAGGAGCGGACCAAAGGCATTCCTCTGCTTGCTCTAACTCAACCTCTGCTGCCAGCCATAATTATCAAGTCCTAAACAAATAGCTAAACATAGACACACACTCCCTCTTCCAAAGAATAAAACACCACCTTCCCTCAAACTGCAGCTCTGTGTTTTTTAAGCTTCATGCCACAGGAGTTTTATATGCATTTACACCGGTTCGCTAACAGTGGCTACACTGGGTGTGTGACGTCAGCTCAACTGGCACAGTCAAGGAAGAGAGAGATATTCATTGGCAATGTACATTTGGAAATTACAGAAAAGGATATTGGATTCTAAAATGATTAGGGCCATTTGTGAACATTTCATTTGAGTTTTGAGTTCTTCTGAGATTAAAAACATAACTAAAATAAAAAAATCTAAACCTAATCTTTTCCTGTAGAGGACGCATTGTCCGATATTTTGACGGGATCCGCTGGGGTAGTATGCGGAACCCAGGGCTTTCTCTAATGCAGATGAATAGAAATAAAAACAGATATGGTTCCCTCCAATCTGGGCTTCCAGCCATGCAACGCCAATGTTTACATCCCTTTAAAGCAAGCTGTGCTTCTGCATAGAAACAGATAAGCTGTCTTCCAATAACGACCAAAGATTGTGAATGCAACCCAAACAAATTGTGAGTGGGCGATCTCTGAACCAGTTGGCTATCAGTCTGACAACGGATCGGCAAGGACCTATATTTCTGGGGAGCCGGTGTTGTCAGAAAATATCTGAGCCAAAGTCTGATTGGCAACTTGAGATGCCAGACTGGAGTCGAGAGACAACGCGTACAACTGGATTGTTTCACAAGTAGCCAGTCTACAAGCGTTTGAAACCGGTAAAAGGCCAAACCACCATCAGATGAGAGCTTGTGGGGTTCAGAGAACGCATTCCGGCCAATGCGTCCCGCCTGCGTATGAGTCTGCTTATGGAGACACATTCTCTCTGCGCTGCATTATTATCCAAAACGCAAGAGGGCGTACAAACTAAATGAACTGTGAAGAATAAAAACGCATAGATCTGCCCATAGACTGAAGTGTAACTGGCAGAATACCATAAACTAACCTCCACAATGGGGAGGAGTGATTGGAATTATCTGTAACATTATCTGATAAAGCACCACAACCACCCACGCACCAACCGCGATTACGTAATTTTCTGGCACGTGCGCCTCGCTACTACGGCGAGTTTAAACTCAGCTGCATGCTTACCCCCCTGGCAGATGACTCATTGAGCTGGGGCGTTACCGTTACCTTCGTCTGAGGTGCCGCTTCCGCAGACCCCATGCGGACAGCAACTTGACACCCACGACCTCCGAGAGGCCTGACAAGTCACTGAGACGGACAGAACACAAACGCAGAGAGAAAAAGAGCCGAGGAAGGGAGGAGAAAGGGCAGAGCGTGTGAACCGAGGGAGTCCTTGTTAAAAAGAAGCGAGGAGAGAGAGAGCTACGTGGAAGGGGAGATGCCGAGAAGAGAGCAAACAGTGTGAGCGGATTGGAATGTGTTGGAAGCAGCCCGGGGGTGACTGAAGGTACACCATCGGCCTGGCACGCAGGCTGCCAACCACTGACCAGCTGCTCCTAACTGAGCAAATATGACAGCATTCCTACCACGGCGCTGCGGCCCTCGACCGGTCAGCTGTGGTCTCCAATGAGTGAAAATGCACTTCCTTCTGCACTTGAAAATGCACTTCCTTCTGCCGCAGACAAGAAGACACCGTTTGAGAGGGGGGGAGGTTTCAGCGATGGGACTTGAGGGACGGGTTGGAGCAGACTGAGGAGCAGGGGGCACAATTGGCCTGAGTTGCAGCGGGTGGGGCGACAAATTAGAGGATGTTGATGTCCCAGACAGGAAGACGGACAAACAAGAGGTCTGCCGGACTGACACAGGACACAAACCCGAGAGCCCGAGCCCCAGCTATGGTTTGCCAAATGTGAAAAAAGAATCCCTGTAAAAACAAGCATGGTCTGTGTTCACAAAGGATCGGTATTCAACACGCAGCCCTACCGTCGCAGCTCTACTATGCCGGTTTCTGGAAAGGAATATTGTTGGAATGAGCGGTTGATGTAAAATAGTCATATCCTTCAACACATTGTGCCAAACACAACAACGGAATTGAGGAATTTAATGTTTTGTTTTGTTTTGTATGATTGAAACCTGAATGTCTTTGGGATTTCAGTGGGAACAAGCGACTGGAAGTCATCACCGTTGGTGTTTTTGTTCTTTATTTCCCTTTTAATAGTAAAACAATTTTCTAATTTGTGTGAAATTGTCGTGATTTGGATATGAATTCTGTATTTATGGCCAACAAAAACGTGTTTCGTGAGGTTCACAGATAGCTTTGAGCATCGACTTCCAGGTGCCCGTTGGTTACAAATTTGAAGAAATTCCCTCGAGGCGTTCCTGACATATTGCTTTGACGCAACTGGGGCGGACAGTCGGGAAACCTGAAAGCATAATGCCGACATTGAGGAATAATGATACACTTGAGGAGGCATGTTAGTTTCTCAAACCACAATAACCAATCGTTACCTTCTTCTTCGATGTATCGGCTCATTAGCTCTCAGAAATATCAATCAGTGGAGCCTAATGTACACACAAACCGTCTATCCTGAAGAAAACTAGACCTTGGATTTATACAAACAGATTATATGGAGCCCTACACACAGACCAGACATGGTGTCTGAACAAGGAGCACATGGCTCTTGTCCTTGGCTTTTATGAGAGGCGTTGTTTCCATGACAACCATACACAGAAGTCATCCTTTGCAGTATGCACGTGCGCGTTTGCCGTCCACGTCAGAGACAGATTTTTTACAAACATTTCAAGGCGAATGAAGCGGTCCGGTTCAGTTAAATAGAGGACAGGAGTGTGTGAAAGAGAGAGAGAGAGGGAGAGAGAGAGAGATGTGCCTTCCACCTGCCTCCTGTTACATTTGTGTTTGTTTGGTTCTCCTGCATGCTGAACCTATTCTCCATTCCTTTATGCGGTTTAGAGATGATTCAGTGACACTGGAGATTTTGTACAACTTCCAAAAAAAACAAGGGGGGGTTTAGATTGGTTGAAAAAGTTCTGCAGACACACGACCAGACCACCAGGAAGCAGATTGACTACCGCTGAGGTGATGGTCTTTTCTCTGTGGTCACTGCAAATATGTACATAAGATCTGCGCCAGAGACGGTTGGTCTGCTGGAGCGGAGGGGGGGGACAACTGCACGAAAAGAGCGACAATCACAATCCGTGCTCACCCACCAGGGCTCGAGACCACCCAATGTTGCAACAGCCAAATCAAAAACAAATGCTGTTTCTCCTGCTGCAGGAATGCAGGGCACGAACAGACACAATCTGTTCAGAGAGGGAGTCTTTGGGGTGAAATGTTCTGAAGTGGGAGGTTGATAACTGCATTTATTTATGGGTCTGACAAACTGAAAAAGTGTGGGACTTCCTGTAATAGTTTCTTCCTTTGTTCTCTCTTTTGTTTTATTGGAGAAGTCGGCCCAAACGTTACGAGGCCTCAAGATTTTCTGTGGAATGCAAACTTAAGGTAGGGCTGTGTCTACTGATTATCTTCATCATGGATTAGTCATTTGGTCTGTGAAATATCAGAAAAGAAAAAGGACAGTTCAGCCCAAACTCAAAATCCGAACATTATCCTATCCATCTAGATTGTTGTGTTGGAAGTACAGGCCGTAGAGATGTCTACCTTCTCAATATACAATACAACGGGACTATGTGGTGCTCAAAGTTCCAAAAAAACAGCGATGTCTCTTTCCAGAAATCATGACCCGGGTCACTCAAGATGATCCTCAGATCTTGTTTGGAGCCCTTTCATGTAGGAACAATGGTTGAAAGACAATGGTCGATATTTCTAAAACGAGACAATTCACGCCAAAATCACACCACAGTGAATTTTTATTTTTAGGGTGTTTTGTCCCTTTAAGCCCAAAGTAAGGCAGCGTTAAGTCCAACCAACAATCCAATGTTGGCTTGGTCTTTTGGCTTGATAATCAAAAGCTTTCTGTCATTTGACAGTCCATTAATCGACCAATCATTTCAGCTTTCATTTGGGAAGAATGCTGACATAACACTTTTGGGTCACTTCTATATTGCTTTTTTAAATGTTGTATCCCTGCTCATTGAGGGAAAGTACCATGCCCTCAGTACAGGGCTGCGTATTGTTGTAAATCAAGTTATAATTAAAACTTGAAAAGGTCTATTTGCTCCCCGAGAACCCAAGACCACTCACAAGTCATACATTTTCACAGGCAACCTGCTCCCCATGCTTAATGTGTTCCTACCGCTTTATAATACTGATATGATATGTATAGAAGATTAACTGGGAGACTTGGATCACTTCTCCGGAGAAGAGTCGCCACCCCTCTGGTCTTGTTGAACTATTTAAATAAAAGCCACAGTCCACTTGTAGTTGCAGATTCTTGTTGCCAAGTGACGTTTCATATTTCTCGCAAATTATCTTGGCCACGCAACAGCCACAACCTTTACTTTAGCCGCTTCGTGGGGATCAACGTTGATTACCTGCCGCCGATACAATCTGCCACTGAGAGAGTGAAATGAAATATGAGACGCCACTGCCACGGTGTTTTGCAACAGCCCTTCCCTGAAAGAGTGCGGAGGTGTGACCCCCGGTCTGTGCCTCCTGTGTATCACCGTTACATTCAGCTTCAGCTCTTTTGTCCTAGTGACCTCTGGGAAACCCAGAATGCCCTTGAACAAGTAAAACACGTGTACATGTTGTGCATTACAGTAGTTCACATCCATAGGGAGAACATTAACGTGACATTTCCTTCAAAAACAAGGGCGAAAGCTGTTTCTTTACCCTTTTTTAAATTTATTTTTATCGAATCCTTGAAAGTCTCGCAAGATGCCTCGCTCTGCGACTGGAACTTCAACAAGAGACGCCTTGGTGGGTCCAAACATGGCCCCTATCCCTCTGTGACACAAACCACGTGCGGCTGATCCCAAGGAGACCACGGCACAGCACGAGAAGACCATGTCTCAGTGGGCTCACAACCGGTACAGATGGTTCACTGGGGTTTTCTTCAGTGACACGAAGGATGCCATTGTGGTTACAGTTGTTCTGGATGAGAGTCAATGCAAATAATTAAATATCCAGAAAAAAAAATATATATATATATATATATATATATATATTTGTATTGTCTCTTCTGTAGATTAAGGCAGTTGGGACATTCATATATTCAGGATTTCTGGAGGAGCAAATCTGACCTCAGGTAGCAAAGGGGTTCCCCCACTTTGGGAACCCCTTTGCTACAGGCTGCTTTTCTTGAACTCAGCCATGTTTCCCTTATTGCAGGTAGTTATACATTTACAACAACAACAAACGAGTTAAACATTTTAAAAAAGTAAATAAACTACGAGGGAAGAGATGAAGAACCAATAACCCCATGTGACTGCAACAGTCAAAAGTGCCTTTTTTTTCTTGGTAACAATGTGTCAGACATACCGGGAGACGTCATGGGTAAAGCAGCGGAGAAAGACGAGCTATCGCCTCCTCACGCGCGCACCTCTCTCTTCGTTGGTTGTGGAAACACAAAATGCCGTTGCTCGTGAAGAGAAAATAGGAGGAACGAGATGATTCTCGTGTCATTTGACACCAGCGGACTCAGTCAAACTATCGGCGGCGGTGACAACAAACGCAGAGGAGAACGTACCGTGAAGGAAGCACCGGTGGAGACGGTTGTAATATCCGCCTGAAATACGAGTCTTAATCCCGGCAAATGCAGCAGAAGGTTCCCCCCTTTTCTTTTCTTCTTCCAGCAGCCAACCCTCAGTCTGCTAGCTGTTCTCTTTCTGCTTCTTCTTTTTTCTTTCTCCACTCTGGTCTGGATGTAAAAAAAAAAAATGTAAAAAAAGAAAAAAGGCGTCCTCACGGAGGAGAGAAAACGGGCGGGTCTCGAGCGCTCAGGGAAAACCCGTCCGACCAATGGCTGTCGAGATGACAACGATGTCCTGCCTTCAGCCAATCGGCTTCCGTTTCCAACACACAGCCGCGCGCTCATTGGTTGGCACAGTGAAGCCCTCCCAGTTGAAATGACTCCAGCACCGGGAGAAGAGTTGGTAGAAAGAGATCTCTCTGGTATCACTTCTTCACCTGAGGATGCGGGACAAAGTGACAACTACCGTTACACCAGAGGTACCTCAGGTATCACTTCTTAAACTCCTTAGTCCATTGCACTGTTTGTTTGTATTGTATTGTATTGTATTGTGTTGTATATTTGTATTATGTTGTATATTTGTATACTGTATTGTATTGTATTGTGTTGTATATTTTGTGTAAGCACACTGAGAGTCACCTTACCAAGTCAAATTCCTTGTTTGTGCAAACTTACTTGGCCAATAAAACCTGATTCTGATTCTGACCTGCTGATTAAATTAAGATTTTTTTTTTTTTTTAAACAGCCAAAGATCTTTTAACAGTTATACAACTTAACACAGTTCATACTTTCGATGCATATTTTTGTCATTTAAAATAATCTGAAAAGCAACAGAAATCTCTTTCTGTTATTTATATATATATATATATATATATATATATATATATATATATATATATATATATATATATATATATATACATTGCCCTCGATGGACTGGCGGCCTGTCCAGGGTGTCCCCTGCCTTCGCCCTATGTCAGCTGGGATAGGCTCCAGCGCCCCCGCGACCCTAATGAGGATAAGCGGTATTGAAAATGAATGGATGGATGGATATATATACATGACTCATGACACTGACACGGACTATTGTCTATTGACTGAAAACAAGGGATGTCCCATTCATCCGGATCCCTTAACGTATCTACTCTACTGAGTCTGATATTGTTACCATATTTGTTTTGTAATTGTTCCCAAATAAAACAGCATGTGCATGCTTGAACAGCCTATATATTTGACAGCAGAGAGCAGCTCTGCTTTCAGAAAGAATAGAGCCTGGTTTCATATGATGATTTACCTTGGTGTGCTTTTGTGCAGCATCCTAAAGTATTTTTTTGGAGGGGGGTGGGGGGGCAGGTCTGGTGCTTAGGTGCCTTTTTACACGTCGGTGCTTGTGGCCTATTGGTATAATATGTAAATAATTTAAGAGCTCTTTGACTGAAAAGATGTATGTGTCATAAAAAGTCTAAATACATCAGGTGTCTTGGATCGTTACACTTGTCGCGATGAACCCAAAAAAACAGCAACACACCAGCTAAGACTCCTGAGATTCTATCAACTATGAAAGAGTTTAACAGATGTCTGAGTAAAAACGCACCACTGGTGCCCCCTGGTGGCAAAGAAAAGAATGAAACTGTTCATACTGTAATATATTTCCATACATATTAACAGTGCTGTGTTTTCCCTCCCGATAGGTAAATGGCATGGCGGGATGACCTCTTTCTAACACGCTGTGGTCATGTTCAGATATTTTGAAACTCAAACTTATTTAGAGATAGAAATTGACCACGCTCTTGAAGACATGCCCTTGTGATCAGGTACACGAAGGAAGACCTTACGGACGATAACAATCCGTTGGTGCTGCATACATATTATCAAGCCAACAATGTGTTAATGTGTCATGCCTGAGTCAACACGTGCAGGAGTCCAGCACCCATCCACATGAATATCATGACAAAAACTATATAATTTACAAAAACTAGGAAACAGTTTAAATTTCTCTAAAAAAAGAAGAAAAGAAAAAAAAAGGAAAAGATGCATTATGATGATGTACGTTTTGTGTAAACATCAGCAGCCAAAAAGTGACAACAAGCCCCGAGGCCCAAGCAAATGCCCTGTATCACGCATGCAGTCCAGGAAAATATGTGCACCTCCCATTATAAGTGGGATCCATCATCTGGCACGCCCAAATACTGATGCTGTGATCTGTAGTGACCTGTTGAACTCTCTGGTGCTTTTAATTCCATGTGTGGGATCCATTCAATGATTTCTATTATCATCTGCTGGATGATACGCTGATGCAGGAGCAGAGGATGGACTCGATGATGGCGGTGTAGAAGTGCACCATGCATTCAGAGGAGGAAAAAGCATGGGGATGGGCACTTCCAACAATACAGTTTGCCCTATAGCTGTTTCAGGGGTCACATTTGATGACATCAAAATGAAAAGTTGCAGTAATGCCATTTAATTAAACGTTTTCGATCATGCACGTCATCTTTGTAATTGTTGATGAGAGTCGGGATCAAGCTGCTTGTTTCCTCCCTCTCTGACGTGCCGGAAAAAGACGAGCTCCGAGATTTTTGCTTTTGGTTTTGACTTAGGAGGCATCAAGTTAGCGTGGTTGTTACCGGAACCACAAGGGTGCTACCTTCAAATTAAAAGCCTCACAAAAAATGTCATTAGCGTGCGGAAAAGACACGCGATAAGATATGGTGCAGTTCATTTACGTCACATATCACATTAGCTAAAAGACGAAGGCCAAACAATGTTCATGAGGAACATTATTGTCATTACTGGCATACATAAAACGGGTGCAAATTAAATGTCAGAAAGTAACTTTGTGGTTAAAAACATTGGAAAAAGTGCTAAAGAGTAAAAAAAAACATTTGATGGATTATATATATTGTTCTGACATAAGGACACGCTGTAGCGTTATTGCGAAAAACGTTCAACCGGAAGCCGCCCTTGTTATGGGACAGTCCCCCCCGTTAGCTTGATACCCGTGTCCTGCGTCCATCCAGTCTGAAAACACAGGTAACCGCTCGAGCTATTCCAGCAACGTATTTGGTTTTGCTGCTGTTGCATGGTGCTTATTTCACACACCGTCAGCGCAGCGCATGACCCGTCAGTACCAGGCGGGACGTGTTTGCATTCCCGGTCACACATCCGCTATCTGTCCAAGTAAAGTTCACTTCCAGCGTTAGCCGGCGGGGCTAGATTAGCATTAGCCATGCTAGCGATAGCAAATGTGTTATCTAACGTTAGCTTCACCCCCTACCCGGTTAACGGTGGGTTAATTTAACGAGTTGTGCTCCGCAAACGTTAACCGCCGTTTAGTTCCAGGTAAATTGGCGAGATGCTTGCTGCGCGTGGAGCTAAAGTTAGCTCGCGGACGGGACCAGGAACCGTGTGCGCCGCTCCGTCCCGTGTCAACGGCACGTCACACCTGGCTCCCTTTGAAAGGTCCAACATTCAAGCTCACTTCGATCTAACGAACCGCTTTTACGACAGTACGCCCATCAATACCGCTTATTATATGTATAATGAGGAATATTGCTATTCGGCGGTAGTGTTATGATACAGGCGCGTACCCTTTTCGTATTTAAACTTTTTTTGAGTTGGTGAACGTTAGCAACTTACCGGGGATCAACAGAAGCCCCGGTGAAGTATGCTACGTTACGCCCTTACAGGTATGTCAAGTGAGTGTTGGTGTTTTTCTTCTCGAAGATGGAGGTTTAAGAAAGCGTTGTTTTTTTCCTGACTAAATATAAACCCCAAAGTGTTCTTCGCACCGAGCTAAGCTAGCAGCGTGGCTACCGCACGGTTGAACGTGTTCTCCGTGCGAGTCATGCGGGGAACTGCAGCGAAGTTGGCTCTGCTCTTACGCGATCCGTTCTTGTCCACAAAACATGAAGGCAACTTCAACAGCAACTCATCGCCGATATGTGACGCGTTTGACCGGCTGGGAGTCAACGCGAGGACGACACAATCAACGCTTCGTAGGCCCGAGACGGAGCCGGTCGTGCGGGTGTTCTTTCGGACAGCGCCGTGCGCAGCGCTGACACTTGTTTTTGTCGTTGCCGCTGTTTGTACACACGTGACCTGCAGTCGAAACCGTCCCGCTGAGCCTGCATTAACTAACGCCTACTGTAAAGGCTAAGCACGCGCTCTGAGAAGTTGTATTTGTTGTTGTTTTTGAACACTGTATTGTTGACATCTACTGTTAACTAAAGATGGAAAGGAGGGTTTTCTCACCGTCTGACGAGCTGGTCAGCACAGTCTACAGTCGGTGGACAGAAATGACTCGGACGGGATTTGTAATGGATTCAATACTGATTTTAATTTTGATAATGCAACTTTTTTGAAATGTCAAATACAGTGTGTTGGCACTGGTGCGGAGTCTCTCACTGTTTGACTCACAGAGGGAATGAGACATTAATACATAATATCGCCGAGCCCTACAGGAAAGAATAGACTGCAGCGATAACTTTCCAAAGTTGTCTCTCATAGTCCAGTGTGTTGGTGTGCGATAAGCCTCGTGGGTGTATGACTCCAAACAGAACATCTGGATCGCACGCTATCGCCTCACCCAATACCCAAAGCGCGCACACACACACACCATTGCACACACCCCTCCCTTTCTTTTTGACTACAGATACTATTTGGGTAATGCAGTAAATCTATTTTCTGTGTTCTAACGCGTCTGCTTTCACCATGAACCTCTAGCTTGCGATGGAGACGACAGAAGTATGTGAGATCGACATGGCGACCAGGAGAATAGTGGGCGGTAGCGACTCTCCTCTTGACCTGGACAGCCCATGTCAGGTACACAAACACCACCGACATGTGTTTATTTTTTTGTGTGTTTTCAATGGGCACGCCATTTATGTTGGTGTCAAGTGACATTACTGTTTTGAAAATGTTCACTGAGTTGTTCAATGTTGCAATAAATTAGCTGCAACTGTATCTCTTGAAAGTAGCTGTCCATTTTGGGTGCTAAAACCATAATTTAAAAAAATATCTTCTTTGCAAATCTCATGTTTTCTGTAGACAAACATTTTCCTCCATAAAATCGTATTAAAAAGGGCAGCTGTTTTTTGGTTGAAATCAGGAAGTGTCTGATCAGAAAATCTGTGAACAATAACTAAAGTCTGCCCAGGCATTTCAATTTGTCCTACTCGAGTGAGCGACAGGTTCCCTCCAGCGAGTGCAGCTCCTTTTTAGTGGAGCGGCTCAGTGGAAACTGCTCTACCAATGTTATTTTATTGTCTTATCAGGAAGAGGTGGCGGAGTTTGGTTTGGGGTTGTGCTGTGCCGAGGAGCAGAGGGGGGAAACTCCGGGCAGAGAGGACAGCCCCAGCGACCTGGGGGAGGCAGAGCTCGACCCCGAGGGGGACCTCAAGACGGCAGACGAAAAGGCCTTCGGTAGGAACGCTACACCGTGTCTTACGAGCACCCGGAGACACACACTTTTAATTTCTTCATTAAAAGTCACATTTCATTTTTTTATCAGTCAGATCCGTAACATTAGCTGGAATAAATGTATCACTTTTCACAATTTTAAATGTTCCGTATTCCTTATCTCGATGCTCATAAACTCAGCAACAGGTGTGCATGAAGACATTCGGTATACGGGTCATGCAGGGGCGACCTTTATTCAGTTCAATTGAAATGAAGAAATGTATTGGTGGTGGTTTTCTCAGAAAGAATATTTTTACGCATCTAATTATTTTTGCATACATACATTGAAAACATAATGCTATCTTTGTGTAGACCACGAGAATAATTGATATTCAGTTTGACCATTTCCAAAAACTTTTCCAGTTCCAGATGAAACCTATTATCGTCTTATTCCTAGTACAGTAGTTGTTTGTCATTACAATGAAAAGAGGAACATACAAATAACCTTTGGTGGAATATTGTTCCCTATTAATATTTATTATACAAACAAATATTAATACAATTTGCTTATTACAAGGGTGTTTAGACAAAAATAATTCAAGCTGCGTCACGGTTTTTCACATTTTGTTCAGCTGCAGACTTATGCATGAATAAAAAATGTCTACCGTGAAAGCATCCCCATACGTTGTTTTTCTTTTCGTCTTCATGTTGTGGTTTTCGGTTCCAGGGAAGGAGGTTGTTCTTTTGATGAAGGCTCTAAACTCCCTCGCCACTCCCGAGGAGAAGCTAGCGGCTTTGTGCAAGAAATATGCAGACCTGGTGAGCTGAATATCTGCATATCTGCACTTGAACAGTCAGACTTCGCGTCGGTCTTTTCTCTAGAATGTCACATTTGTATTGGTTCCTTGTTAGTTTTTTTTTTTTTTTTACTGTAAATTAGATGGGAGACTAATTGACTGTTTTCCAAATGAATATGGGCGATGTTATTTATCTACAAAAGGGTTTTAAAAACAGTTATGCGATAACCATAATGCAACCCCTTTTGTGCTGACTTTGTGTGCAGTTGGAGGAGAGCCGCTGCATGCAGAAGCGTCTGAAAGCCCTGCAGAAGAAACAGTCTCAGATCGTGAAGGAGAAGATCCACCTGCAGGGCGAGCACAGCAAGGCCATCCTGGCCCGCAGCAAGCTGGAGAGCCTCTGCAGGGAGCTGCAGAGACACAACAAGACTCTGAAGGTACACCGGGAAAAGTCTTTCTTAGAACGTTAATACACGACCGATGCGGTTTAGAGATTAGGAAGGTGAAGACGTAGCAGAGCAGGCAAACGGTTCTGAAAGGGGAAGTCAGTCCATTAGGGCCTTAATCCGGCATTCTCTAATGGCATAAGAGGGTCGAATAGAAGTCTATGAGAAAGTGACTCTACTTCTCTCGATTTATTCCCTCAGGAAGCATTGTAAACATGAGTTTATGGTCTCAATCTATAGTTTTAAGTCTTCTTCCATACAGCATGAGGTTCATTTAGTAAATGATGGTCCATTTAGAGTTAAATAGACCATAAAGCAGAGTATGCTATAGGGCGCGGCTACATAACATTACATGTCATTTAGCTGACGCTTTTATCCAAAGCGACTTACAATCATGTTACATTCAGACACTGTAGACACAGCTACAGGGAAAAATTCAGGGTTAAGTGTCTTGCTCGTGGACACATCGACTAGGGCGGGGATTGAACCACCAACCCCCTGATTGAAAGACAGACCTGCTAACCACTGATCCACAGTCGGCTACGTTGGGATTGACAGGTTGCTGGCAGTCGTAGACAGTGTCACTCCTCCAAATAGGGTCTCTTCCGTTCAGCTGTGGAGTTTAGTGCTATCGTGAAAGACGAACCAGTGGAGTGATGTGGTCTTTGTGTCTCTTACACCCCTTTTAATTATGTTCACGATCCAAGCTGTGATACTGAAGGACCTTTTGTGAGTGTTAAACATGTCCAAGGCACAGCGCTTCTCTGCTTATGTGATGTCATTTGTTGCCGTTAAACTACTTGTTGACAGCCCCTCTCTCTCTCATCCCCCGCTCCCCGCCACCTCAGGAGGAAAACGGCCAAAGGTCCAGGGAGTACGAGGAGCAGCGGAAGGAGGCCATGCTGCACTTCCAGATGACTCTGAGCGACATTGAGGTGCAGATGGAGCAGCACAGCTCGCACAACACCAAGCTGAGGCAGGAGAACATGGAGCTGGCCGAGAAGCTCAAGAAGCTCATCGAGCAGTACGAGCTGCGAGAGGAGGTACCGCCTTTTTGTCTTCATGTGCAACTTGAATCATGATGGAACGTAAAAGATGCTTTTGGCCATTTTCTGTAAACCAGAGGACAAAGAATGCAACACTGGGGAAATATTTAAATAATAAGAGTAGCAAGACCACTAATATTCTTTTAAGTTTTCTATATGATATTTTGAACATTAGTAAAGCAGAAAACAACAGTTTGTAATATAAAGAGTTTCAGGTCGCTCTGCAGCTCGAAGAAACAGCTCCTCTGCCAGCACGTCGTTAATGTTGCTAAACGCAGCAACATTAACGACGTGCCCCCCCCCCCCCTTCTCTTGCAGCATATAGACAAGGTGTTCAAGCACAAGGAGCTCCAACAGCAGCTGATGGACGCCAAGCTGCAGAGGATCACCGAGATGATGAGAGAGGTGGAGGAGAAGCAGCAGAGAGAGAGAGACTTTGTGAGTACACGCAGGGTTCGAAGGAGGGCAGACATTTCCAAAATGAAATGAAAAGGTGTTGAAAGGTGTTGGGGGTCATGCACTAACTGCACTGTGATGCTGCAGCTGCTGAATGACGCCACGGAGTCCAGGCGCAAGTGTGAGCTGATGAAGGAGCAAGAGACGCAGCTCAAACAACAGGTACGTACTCGCTGGAGCGCCTCTGTGGGAACGGAGGCCCGCTTTTGGTTTTCCTGCCGGGATATACTGTGGAAGCCTTATGTCCGCCCTCTTCTCGTCCTCCCCCCTCAGCTCTCCCTGTACATGGACAAGTTCGAGGAGTTTCAGAGCACCCTGGCTAAAAGCAATGAAGTCTTCACCACTTTCAGACAGGAGATGGAGAAGGTGACTGACGGGCTTCCTGTTGGCGGCTTTTGTTTTGTGTCTCACTGTTATTTTGTCTCCCCCTTTTTTTATTCCTGCAACTAACTGTCTGGCTTTGCCTCCTAGATGACCAAGAAGATCAAGAAGCTGGAGAAGGAAACAACGCAATGGAGGACCAAATGGGAAAGTAACAACCAGGCGCTGCTGCAGATGGCCGAGGAGGTGACTCTTCTCTTTGCTTTCGTAGCACAGCAGTAAGACCAACGGAGCTGCTTGCACTCGTTCAGGTGCACTCGGATAGAAAGCACAAAGGAACGCTGGACGCCTGTTAATTCACCCTAAACAGCTGACGTTAGCCGTAAGCTCTTTCCTCCAGCCGTCACATTTTGTGGAGGTAGAGGAATAAAAGATACCGAGGTACTCGTCTGTCTTTCGCTCAGGATAAAACATTTACCACCGAGCCATCTGAACTTTGCTTTTCGGTCTGAACACTGTTGCTCTTGTTCGTTCTGCTGCTGTTGATTTTAAAAAGCAGGACTTTAGACTCGTGGTGATTTATGACGACTGTTTGATTTTTATTTATTTAAGTAGTGTGTTGTCTGTCAACTTTGCCTTTTTGGTCTCAAAAAGGAAATTTAATTCTGATCTGGTTCCATGTAACGATACCTTGACTGAAGATCCCCTTGCTAGAGTGCGTTCAGTCCCCTGTGGCCTCGTGATTGAAAGCCCTGACAAAATAATCTTACTCTTAAATGAAAATGAACCTTTGACACTCACGGTCTGTTGTGTTGTGTTGTAGAAAACTCTGCGCGATGGACACTTCAAGGCCATGCAGGGGAAGCTGGAGCTGCTGGAGCGGCTGTGCAGAGCCCTGCAGAAGGAGAGGAACGACCTCAACAACCAGCTCAGCCTCCTCCAGGAGCCGGGGGACAAGGGGACCGCGGCGCCTCCTGAAGCCCAGTCTCAGGAGGAGCCGGGGGACAAGGGGACCGCTGCGCCTCCTGAAGCCCAGTCTCAGGAGGAGCCGGGGGACAAGGGGACCGCTGCGCCTCCTGAAGCCCAGTCTCAGGAGGAGCCGGGGGACAAGGGGACCGCTGCGCCTCCTGAAGCCCAGTCTCAGGAGGAGCCGGGGGACAAGGGGACCGCTGCGCCTCCTGAAGCCCAGTCTCAGGGGGACAAGGGGACCGCGGCGCCTCCTGAAGCCCAGTCTCAGGAGGAGCCGGGGGACAAGGGGACTGCTGCGCCTCCTGAAGCCCAGTCCCAGGAGGAGCCGGGGGACAAGGGGACCGCTGCGCCTCCTGAAGCCCAGTCTCAGGAGGAGCCGGGGGACAAGGGGACCGCGGCGCCTCCTGAAGCCCAGTCTCAGGGGGACAAGGGGACCGCGGCGCCTCCTGAAGCCCAGTCTCAGGAGCCCTCTGCTGGGCAGGAAGACGGAGACGACGAGGAGGAAAAGAAGGCCGTGGAGGGCTCGGCACAGGACGACGAGCCAGAGCTTTTCCACCAAGCTCCCAGACCACCTGAAAAGGACCCCAAACCGGCTGCTACTGATAAAACCACTACTGCTGCTACGCCGACAACGAGCCAGCCTGCGGAAACCTCACAGCAGGACTGAAGGAGCCTATGCAGTGTGTGTGTGTGTGTGCGTGTGTGTGTGTGTGTGTGTGTGTGTGTGAGTGTGTGTGTGAGAGACTGATGCGATCGGAGTGCTCCTCACACCTCCAGCCTAGTTCCTGTAACTTGCGAGAAAAAACAGCATCTTCATTGGGGAAGACTAGAGATTTGTTTTGTTTTTGTTTAAAATTCTAGACTTGCCTCTCCGGGTTTCCGCACTGAAAATGAGCCCGTATAAAAAATGTTGTGCAATAGTCAGAGGAATAAAATGATTGTATCAAGGATTCTGTTCTAAAAACGTTGCCCACGTTTACTTTGGATGTAGTGATTGGGTTCTTGGTACGCCCCGTTTTCTACCATAACCAAGTTTTTCATAGATTTCCATTGACGCTGGGCAAAAGTCAAATTGGTCGTCTTTTTTTTTTTTCTCCCTTCCTGTCTTGTCTCATTGGAAATTCCAGTTTGATTTAAACTAAGTGGGTTTATCGCACACATATTGTCATAGTTCAGTTCATGTAGCCTTTCTGTTGGAGTGTGATGGGACGTAGTGTTGAACAAGAGCGACGTCCAACTTGGGCTTATTTGTCATCCTTATTGGCCCACAGGGGTATTAAATGTTTCCATCACAACATGGATATGTTTATTAAACACAGACCAATTCAACCAGAAGTGAATCTGAAATTTAAAACTTGGGTTTGATAGTTCCACCTCACCAGTTTTCTGACCCGCCTATAAAATGTTGTAATGAGTAAATTAATGATACAGGTCAAGACACTTATTTTGTTGCTGGCTTGGTGCCCACTTGAGGGACAAGTAATGTAGAGATGTTTATATTTTTTATTTTCATTTGATTTCCAGTCGGCTCAACAGAAGTGCTGAGTCAGGAGTTCTGAAACGCCTTCATCCTCTGGGAACCTATTCTCTTAATTATGTTGGAAAAACATCAGAATAATGGGCCCTCAACATCTAGGACACTTAAGATTAAACGGGACTTTACTTTTTCTGATGCATTTTGAATAAAAGGATAAATTTCCAAGAGTATCTATTTATCTTTTGCTTCGTCTGCATCTGGGACCTCAGTCCCACCCCGATCGGCACTTTTTGGCAACTTTAAATAGTTGCAAAACACTTGATGTGAACATGTACAGGGTCAGGTGGTGTGTGTGTGTGTGTAATTTTTACTTTCGGGAAGAGTACGGATCTCGTAGTCCGAGGGAAGACTTTTCCGCATACATTTCCTTTGGCGTTGCCCCAGATTGACTCTCAGGTAATGTCAGAATCTACCTCTGCAGGTGAGACCAACTGTGAAAGAGCCGCGAGTCACCAACAGCTTTCGGAGAGCTCTGTTTTTATTCAAAACATTAAATGGGAAAACGAACCGCGAGCCCGCACCCCTCTGATTGTAAAACGTTCTTAAAGTCCTATCTTGCTTTTCCAATAAACATTTTGTAGAATTTGCCTCGGCTGGATTTGTCATTCCTCAGTAAAGTTAACAGGTGTTATTTGCATATGCAGCATTTGTTTTCAAAAAAGAAAAACAAACTTATCTTTTGAAAAGTTATAAAAGTTTTATTGCAATTTGTGGTGCAGGAAACAACAATTCACATTATATAACAGAGAAGGAACATTTTTTTTTTTTTTTTTCTTCCCTCAAGTGCACCAATTTAGCCCCACACCTTTCACTCAACCAAATACTGAAGCGTTTATGTACCTTATGAACAGGAGGCAAACACAGCAGGGGATTATTTTCTTCAAAAAGGGCCGCCATGAATGTGTCGAGTACGATTATTATGGGGGATAAAGTATAAAAGACTGGAGATGGGCATTTCGGGTTTCCTATTGGTTTCTGAAGCCTACTCAAAGTCAAAATGTGAAATGACACGTTCTCCTTGCATGAGCCCTTTGACTTTGTCATACCAATAGCTCGCCGTGACTTTGTGCACATGAAGGTTTTCTTTAGCGTCTTCAAAGCGCCCCGCCCCCCCCCCCCCCACACACACACACACACACACACACACAGACAGAGATACTACCGCCTGAGCAGAAGTATCATGTTCCACTCTTAACCTTCTCCCACGTGCCGCTGGGTACCCGGGCCGTGGTGACGTGTAAGCGAGATGAGCTGAAAGCCAGCCGTCTTGTCCACGCCGTCTCCGACTCTTAATGTTCGTTCATGTGGAGAGCAGACTTTTACTTTTGCACTTGATAAGCCGGGGAGGGATAATGACAGGCTGGGTGTCTGGGAAGGGAGGGAAAGACAGGGAGGGGGAGGGGGGTGTGATAGGCGGAGGTCTCGTGCAGAGCCAGGTTATGAACCCTGAGCCTCCAGTTCTGATGCAGGGGTGTTGTCTGGCTCCTCGTCGTTGTAGATATTCTCCGCCTGGGAGAAGGGCCAGGAAGAGGACAAAACACTTAACGGGGGCCGAGATGTAGAACGACAGCAGAAGGTTCTCCGACAACGCTGGCTCGCAGAAACCTTTCTACTTCAGCAAAATAGCCTGAAGTTTGAAACAGTCCCCTCAGTGGCAGCTTGAACCAAACCTTTAATACACAGTACATCTGGTGCATCACAGCTCTTAAGAGTAATCAACATCTGTCAATAAAAGCACTGAGCAGCAAGTCAACTAAAATCCCCCCACCATGGAATTACGATGCAGGGGGTTAACTTTGACTGAGGTCCGAGTGGCGCTATCAGAGTGTGTGTGGGTGATGGACGGCAGCTAGACTCACCATCTGCCAGACTTGCATGATGTTGTCCTCAGACACCGAGCAGATGACCCAGGGCTCGTTGGGGTTCCAGGAGAAGTCGGAGATCTTGGCTGTGTGGCCGCCGTGGATGAACTGATGGGCGTAAATTAGACGATAAGCATTTTAAGAACAGCCAGAAGTAAAGAGGCGAGCATGAGAAAAGGTCGCCGTTATGTTACGTCACTGACCAATGGCTGCTGACACTCATGGGGCTCTAAAGGCGACTCTGAATACGACCGCAGGGCATCACTTACCAGCAGCTCTGGTGGGCCGTCCTCAGCATCTTCTGCGGACTGCTCCTCCCCAATTTTACTAGAAGAAAATAAATAAAATCAGGCAAAAAGTATATTATGGTGTAGTTTACTCTTCAATGTGCTGCAAGTCAAGTGTGATCACAAATATTCATCATTGTGTGCAGTGTCGGCCAACTGACAATGAATCAGCTGGACATAAAACACGACTCCATATGAAGCGTGTTGCTCTGTAACGGCTGGATTTGTAAAAAGAAAAAACTGTTTGTAACATGTTCACCGTATCAACATGGTGAGTTATCAATGTTGTGTTCAATGGACAAAAAAGAAAAAGAGAGCACAGACGTTAACAAAATGCTTGTGTTATGTAAATATATGACTCATATCATTATCAGATTATTTTAACTCAAATACCAATATTGGTCTCACAATCAAGTATTGGTCAGCCTGAACCGTTGAGGCCACTGAGTAAATATTTTTAAATGGACCATCACACATGCACCTACAGTTCAGGAGCTGACACTGGACGGTGTCACGGTTCCACTTATAGATATGGATCGTGAGCTATTGAGGGAGTTTGTACCTGAGATCCCAGACGTTGAGACGCCGGTCGGTGCCGCTGGAGGCCAGGATCGTCTCGTTGTGAGGAGACCATTGTACCTAATGGACCGGGACAGGTGGTCACTGGCAGGTCGATGGCCCGCTCATAGAGCAGCATGGGAGACTTGTCTTTTCTTTCTGGGTTAAAGGCCTGCTAGCTGAACTCGTAATTTAATCAGTATATCCACGCACAACTAGCATGTCTGTTCGCCTGCCACATGTTTCTGTTTAGCAGCAAAAAAAATAAGTAAACACTTAACTGTGCGTGTTAAATACAGCACATACTATTATTTATCTGCGTTATTCATCTAATAGACTTTAACTCGTAGTTAACACGCTTGTCTTCACTTGCTGGAACTATTGAACCAGTCATGCAGTCACATTTGGGATTAACATGAGCTTTGTATTTACATCATCTCCATAATGTTGATCGTTTTCCAATGTAGTTAGTCCCAAGATGCTCATTTGAGTGGTTCCCAATAAAATGGATGGTTTTCTTTGACAAATTGTAGTGTTTATCTTTAAAGTTATAATTACGGTTATATTTAAAGCTTTAAATCTGGAGAGAAGTCTGAGTCATCCACCACTAAACGAGAGTTTTTGAGATATGCCTTGAACTAACCAACAAATAATATAAATGACTTATTGTTCTGACCTGGAAGATTTCATCTTTGTGGGACTCAAAGGAGTGGAGCTTCAGTTTGAGGTTCCTCAGATCCCACAGCGCAACAGTCTGAGCAAAACAAAACAAGCGTTGCGATAAACATTAACATTAAATACAACATTTTTCCGATGTGTTCAATTATCGTGCAGAGTGTATTTCTTCATCTCTACCTTATCAGCAGAACCAGTGGCAAGAATGAACTCGCTGTAGGGGTTGAAGCTCAGACAGTTGACCTCGGCAGTGTGAGCATCTACCGCGTGGCTGGCTTTGGAGGTGGTGTTGGACCGGGTGTCCCATCTGGTGGAGGATTGAGGAGAGTCAGAGGCAGCGGGTGACATCGCTTTATTAGTTTAAAACTAAAACAATAACATGGAGCTTTTTTTTTTTATGACAATTTTTTTAGACGGCCACTCACATCATGAGTTTCTGGTCGTCAGCGACTGAGCCGAACAGGGATTCGTGGAGCAAATGCCAGGAGACGTCCTCCACCACTGCCGTGTGGCCGGTGAAGATGGTCTTGGCGTCCACAATCTTGCCTTCCTTTGGGCCGGCCCCGATGTCCCATAGACAGATGGTCTGCAAAGCAACGAGAGGGGGAGCACTGTACTTGATTTCTGTCCCCTTGCTACGGTGAAGTTACAAAAAGGTGGTAAAGCGCTGCATCACTGGGCACACCAACTACTTTACTGCAGTACTTTTATTTTAGTACTGCTACTTACACCTTGTTTTCCCTATAGCTGGAACTACAATTTATTTTGACAAAATGTAAGTTTACAGAATACCATTGGATGTGATAGATTACACTACCTAAAGGTATATAAAGTGGTTCAAATGCATGAAAAGTACGTGCATTATAGTCAGTAATAAATGTGTTCTAAGAAATGTGAGAAAAATCTTAGTACATTTAATCTTGGCCTCATCAGTGGAACATGTTTGGTTTTACATACAGAAATCTCTTTGTCACTGTAGCAACTGGTGGCCCCGAACGAGAGCTACGTAACACGTAATCCATGTAACCCAGCAATTTTGGAATAAGAATATCTTTTTTTCCACCAGGCTTAAACATTTTGATCTCTAGGAACATAACTTTGCCCAAAACGTGCACCGTCTAAAGAGAATCATTAATCACATCCACTCGCGTCTTTCAATTGACTGTGTGTGTCTGAAGAGCCCTTTGGACCCGTCTTTATGCCACAGACTCTTATTTGCGCTGGAAAACCAGGAAATGAAGGCCCCGTTGGCTTTTACTTTTCGTCACTTACGTGGTCGTCGGAGGCGCTGAGCAGGTTGCCGCTGAGGTTGGGATTCCAGGAGAGGCCATACCCTTCTTTCTGGTGACCTTTCAGCCTGAGGTCAGGACTACACTCCCCACTGGGATCTGAAACGCATACAGCAACACTGCGTTCACCATCATGTTGT
Source organism: Cyclopterus lumpus (assembly GCF_009769545.1). Lineage (NCBI taxonomy): Eukaryota > Metazoa > Chordata > Actinopteri > Perciformes > Cyclopteridae > Cyclopterus > Cyclopterus lumpus. Next base: position 8,446,546 of record NC_046968.1, on the reverse strand, counting down.
GCGAGTCGCTGGAGTTGTGCGCACTCGGGTGCACGTAATGATCGAACCTGGCTTTGAGGGGTGCTTGGTGTAGTCGAAGACCAGCACATCAGAGGTGGGAGTCTTGGTGGCAATGATGCAGTGGTTCTGGGGCATGTAGCGGGCTCGGTTGACCTCTCCCTCGTGATTGATCTTGATCTCAATCTCAATCTTCCCGCTTACTGAACCAAATCCGCCAAACTCTATACAATCAGAATGAAGCACATTCAAAGTAGGAAATAGACACATGATAACCGCAGGTTGAATCTTGGTTGGTCAGTCTACTTCTCTAGGAATGCAGAATATCTGTAACAAATAAATGTGCTTGCATCCCGACAATGTGACGCCTTGTCTTGGCGTCAATCTGGTTTGGAATCTGGATTTTTTTTTGTCTCTCTGCCTTTCCTCTGTTGTTCTCTTGTTAGAGGCCCGTCTATATTTTACTCAATGACGACAATGCTCGTTCCAGCCATAAGTGCGACAAAATCCACTGGTTAGCGAGACTGAGAGCAATTCATCTGACACAAGTTTGGTTTGATTGTAGCCAAAATGAAGACGCACGTGTAGTTATGGCGACAAAAGGGGCTGCAAAAACCTGCACTCTTCCTAAACCAGGGGCAAATGAAAAGAAAATTAAAACAAAAAGAATAAATATATTCTTTAGTTTTGAGACTTACGTTTTGAGAATAAACTTGTTAATCTAAAAATAAACATTTGTTGTCTTATTCACTTTTTTGGCATTTGTTAGATTAAAATAAAATCAGTTAACATATATCTGTATCTGCCACAGCAAACAGATAATTATTGCAAAATGTTGTTTTGGCTAATCAAAGAAAGCCATTACGTGTGAATGTACTAAAACTGGCGAATAGTCCGACGTTTGATTTCTGAGTGACGGTTGCAGCAGCAGCTGTACTCGAGAACTCACAGACCAATATGTAGTGAACTAGTATGTCACCCCTTCATTTCGCAGTATGCTCGTTTTTGTGTCGTAGGTTTTTTAGACTTGGACTGTACCTCAACTGTTTTTCCCGTGGCCACACTAACATACTAATACTACCTCTGGCAACAGAGCCAAGGAGCATTAAGCCTTCAGCACACTGACACACAGCTGGGCAACATACCTGCTGGAAGACAGAATAAAACAGTTTCAGCATCAAGACAGAATTGAACATGACTCAGGTCTTGACTCATTAATAATTTCCATCACCATATGAAATGTCTGAGCTTAAGTTTAAACCAGGTTCTGACAAAGCCAGTGTCCATCATAACACACACGACAAGCAACTGAGCAAACATTTCATGAAGCCCTCCAAAGGCACACTGCTTTCTTCAGTAAGAACGAATGAATGTTAAAATAATAATAATAATACAACTTAATTACATTGTCAACTTGTTTGTTTAAATATACACCTACTCAATGACTTACAAAGTAAGAAAACACTATTAAAGTGGTAACATGCAGCTACTATTCGGATGCGTGTGAGATGTATTCTGCTGCAATACTCCAGCAGGGTAACTCCCGGGTTTATTTACCTCCTTTCTCGCTGTCGTAGTGCGAAGCATCGAACTGGGCGTCGTCATTCGGTACCTGGACGCTGGCGATCACAAGGTGGTTCTGCTCATCTGATGTATGGGTCCCCAAAACCAGCCTGTGAACGGCGTAGTCCTTCCCCTCTGGCCTGCAGAGTTCCACAAAATGGAAAAGCTTTTAATCCACATTATGAAGCCAAGATCGCTTTGCCTTTGGGTTTTAACGTCAGAGTGGAGCTTTTGGTATGTTGCGCGTACTGCAGAGTAAAAATATTTCATAGGTTATCACAGAGAACGTGTGGGAGATTGACCAGCGATTGACCACTTCTGGCCAGATGTTGACTTTGATGCAACGTTTTGTCCTTTGCAAACCCAAGAGAGGAGGACCAAGACAAATAGAGCAGGAAAATCAACAGCACAAAAAAAAAAGAAAGACAGGCAGAGGAGAGCTAACAAGTAGCTTCATGAGCAGTAAGATGGAGACCATGTTAATACCTGTTGACATCTGGGAGCCACTGGACAGTGAGGCTCGGCCACTCTAGCGCATGAGTCATCACCAGGTCATACAGGAAAGGTGTGTTTTTCTTCCAGATCTTGTACTCCTCATTGATGACTCGTTCCTCCACCGCATCGTCGTACACTTGAGCAGAACACGGGATAAGTCACAGGTGTGTATGCTGATCAGGCGCACACATTTAACTAACCTACAGTAGTGTTTTATGTCTAACCAGTCTGGTTCTGCTGGAGCTAGTGGGGGTTCAATACGTCATAACAAACTATTTAGTCGTACAGCTGTATTTTGTGTTATTAACCATCTTTCCGAGGTACATAAGTGGTATGTTGCTTGCTAAAACCCACTAACGTGTCGGCGTATTTCATTAAAGGGGGCTGTGGCGGCGTCACAACACGGAAACACTTCCGTAAGTTGACATATGTGCTTGTTTCGTGCATTGAATGTAATTAAACTGGATTTAGAAAGTAAAGGTTTGACATGACGCGTTTAAAAAAATAAAAAATAAAAAAAATAAGAACATCACACAGACCGGCTCAAACCAATAAGCCCCCCCCCCCCTCCCGATAGGACTTTAGCGTTACTAAGCTAGCATGTTATGCTAGCACCCATCTCTAGAGTTAAACGGCCGTGGCGCGCGCACAAAGCGGTACACGCGGGCCACCGCTATACGACAGGTACTTGTGATAAACCTACCCTCTTTATCCGCCATGTTCCAAACTCTGCGCTTCGTCACAATGCTCGTAAGCAAAGCAACTGGGTGGACGCTGTTTTTTAATGAATACCGCGGTTCCCCTCGCGAGCGCTGCTTTGGTTGTACCACTACAAAAGTAGGCTCCTTCCTTTTCAGCGCCGAATTACTCGATAACTAATGCGCATGCGCCAGTCCTCGCACACCCGAGGTTCAGCATTGCGCGCGGAATGCGCATCAGGAACTAGTGACTGCGCAAACGTGGCCCTGCTCAGATCCCATCACCTGTAATATATATATATATATATATATATATATATATATATATATATATATATATATATATATATATATATATATATATATATATATATTATACACACGTTTAAGTTTTGCTGCCTCATCAAAAATAATTTTGCCCATGCACATAAACCTTTGAGTCACGGCTTTAGATAAATAAAATACCCAGAAATAATATGGGCAGAAAAAGCTAATGGGAAAATTTAAAGTAGCAAATTAAACAAATATTAAGTTGTATCATAATTTATAAATGGCGCTGCATGGCTAACATATAGTGTGTAGTATCACTGATGTGCAGTAGGCTCTATAATGGATACGCAATGCACATTATAGGACGATATTGTGCTATCCTATACATTCTTCACCGATGTAACCGTTTGTATTTTGCGGTGTGTAATGAGTATTTCAGCCTCACTCTGCATTCCAATGAGTTTATTTTGTAAAAGTATTGTCCATAAACAGCAAAAAACAGTTTACAGTCAATTACAAACCTTGAAAATGCAAAAAAAACATGTTTCAAATACAAGCATAACAAAGATCTAAATGATATTAATAAATTACCCCAACAAATTAAAGCATGAGTCTGCTATCATCAATATAAAAAAGGTATTTATCTATCATGAGAACAATAGCGGAAGCAAAGTAAACGCAACTGGCACAGAGGTAAAAGACAGAGGAGCCTGGTGTCATCTTTAGTCAGTCTAAGGAAACAGTGTATTATTGTTTCCAAATATCAGATTTTAAGCTAAGAAACAATGGACACTTTGTTTTATTTATCTAAGAATGGCCTGGAGTACAACAGTAGAGCATGCCACTATAAAAAAGTGTTGAAATGTCCAGTGATATATTTCACAGATACACAGAAGAACAGATGTATCACTTTCCCATAAAAAGATGAGACCTAGAGCAGTCCGAGTAGAATACTGGTCCTATATTCTACCACAAGAGTAAAATATACAGTTATAATTTGCGAGTCACAATGTGTAACCCAGTTGTGCACAACACTTCATACATTTATCTATGTATTTCCATTCGTCTTTTTTTGGTTACATAAAAGAGTAACATATATGGTGATGGGTAACGCTTGAAACTTACTAAATATTCCCTATGTCCATCCCATAATTATCCTCATGAAAAAGCAATTTCAAGCTACAACTAGAGTGATCAGTACAATGCAATACCCAACATATATCATAGATGGCAGAAGAGTGTATGTGTGTGTATGTATGTGTGTATATATATATATATATATATATATATATATATATATACACACACACATACATATATATATATATATGTATGTGTGTGTATATATATATATATATATATATATATATATATATATATATATATATACATACATACACACACACACACATATATATATATATATATATATATATATACACACATACATACACACACATACGTATATACATATATATATATATATATATATATATATATATATACATACACACACACACACACACACATATATATATATATATATATATATATGGAGGTCTTATCAAATGCATTTGTACACAGTGACAGGTGATCAGGAGTGATGCAATACGGATAGGTATGCATAGGCCTGTATAAAGACGGACCGATGTCTATCTACACTTTGTGTGATCATGAGATAGAACACGAGCCACTCAAACCCACTTTCATCGGGCCTAAACGTGACACGTAGTGATTGTATGACATCATGTCACAGGCTGAGTGGAGATGCACTCATACTGTATTTCTATTGTAACATAATTCACAAACTACTGTTCATAATGACCGTGTGAACAAATAGAACAAGTCCCTTCTCAACACCAATTAAAGAGGCAGTAAGTAATCTACTGTAATGTACTTTAGAGAGCGTGACGGGGCTGTGGATATATACCTTTTCACTTGAAAAGTGGTGAGGACTTTAGATAAAACCAACCATGTCACACCCTGTTTCAGAGCTTTTCCTAATAAAAGGTAAATGGCGAATTCATTTATGTTGAAATTCAACTGTCAGAGTTTTGTCACAAAGTCTTAAAGTTATCCCGTAACCTTAAAGGCAGAATGAGTAGGATTTGTCGGTTGCAGGTACGTAAACACGACATTCAAAGTCGGCCCCATCTCCCCAGGCTCTACAAGGCTAGAAGCCACGCCCACTGGCTTACAATCGCGTAAAAAGGCCTCTTTTTGGAATAACTTTAGCTGAATATGCGTGCTCCCGAACTGGCAGCCGGACGCTACACTTTTAGATCCGACTCATTCGCCTCTAATGCCTTTAAACTCTGGTGGTCATGCTGTTCATTTAAATGTGAAATGCATAAGCCCAAACCTGAAGAAGTTGTGTTAGCTAACTAACCTTTTTTCGATTATTTCAATCCCATTGTGATTTTTGCATCGTGCAAGTGTCACTCAACAGGTTACACCTTCAATTTTAACATATTATTCCGATTGGGCTATGGTAGTATGAGCAGAGTAGAGAAAAAGCTCCTTATGAACACAGCAATCATTATCACAACGCATACTTTTTTGCCAATAGACCACGATAAAAGTCAAGTACTTAATGCCCCTTTAGATTATCCTATACTTCACGTATATTTCACAATATAAACTTACAAGCATTCAGAGTCACTGATGAAAGAGAAATACAAATCTTAACCCGTCTATTTTGGAGAGTTCAGGATGACAAAACCTCCGACGTGACCCGTAGCATTATGTTTCAGCGCTTGTTTTAGAGGTTATATACCCTGGCGTCCAACGCGATGGCCACCACGATACCAGCATCAACAGCGGGCCATCTTTCATACAACACACATACTGGAAGTCCGATGGAGAGGTGGAGGTGACGATGGCAGCCAAGTGGTGCTGAGGCGAAAATCCTGTCGTTGATTCTCCCTCCCAACGTCACAGCTACAAGGGATGATGTCATGCTTTCTTCACTTAATGTTCTTCTATGAGCAGCTGGTTCTGTAGCGGACACACACACACACATTAATAAAGAAACACGTTGCTAGCAGGATTAGGTCGAACCACATGTTGACCAAAGGGCTTTGCATAGAGGAGAAATATAGAGGTTAATGTTATTTATCCGACTCCATGCACGGTTAAAAATTATAATAACAGTAATACAATTATTATGGGCTGTAGCTACATTCAGTATGACACATTTTCTCGCTGGTATGAATAAAATAAATGACGTAATGGGATGCGGGCACAATAACTTAAATTGTAAAGTAAACAAATATGCCAAAAATATGTGAATCACGCGTCGTCTGAAACATATGGTCGCCAATCACTCCTTACAGGTGCTTTGTTTCCTTGGTGGGGATTTGAGAAAGACATGACATGGGTGTGTCCTGTTGCGGTGCTCGAAAGCTAAAATAGCTGGAGCAAATTGAGAGGGGATATATACACACACAGTATATATGTCACAATTGTTTTTTTAATTACTCTCACTGCCACAAGGGAGAGACAGAGTTTCAGGTTCAACCAATGGGTAACAGGGCTTGCACTGCAAAAGGATGTCCATCATAACAATTAGAAGAAAGACAAAAGAGTTTTGATCATCAGTGCTGTGCACTGACGATTTGCATCCACCCAGATGGACAAAGAGCAGTTGAGGCTTTGGCTAAAAGCCTCAACTGCTCTTTGAAAAACCCAGATGAAAGAATTAGATTGCCCTGGAACTGGAAGCGAAAAAGGAATATTATTATTAAACATTATGTCCTTTTCAACTCTCCGGGAAACCATCTTTTTTTTTAAAAAAATGGGACAGAACGTTAAATAACTTGAGGTCAAAGAAATTAGAAAGCCACTGAATTTGCCACAGAATTTGCCACAGAATTTGTGAATATTGATTATTAGAATGCTAAACATGCAGGCGTTGAATCCCACCTTAGTGTCGGTGGTATTTTGGATGATGTCTTTGTCGGGGTCTCCTCCCTTGGAGCCGCTCTTCTGGTCGTCATCGTTCCCATCCTTCTCCAGGTCGTCCTCTACAGATGACATCTTTGACAGCTTGGAAGATTTCTTCTACAGACACACAGATCAGGATGAGACGCAGAGTGTCAACATCTTTTATTTCTAACGCACCAAAAAATAAAAATAAGTAGCTGCACATCGTGCTTCAAAGGTGATAAACCAACAGTTTAGTTGAAGGGAACACTGACTGTTCTAACTGTAAAGCAGGCTTAGATGACTTTACTGCAACCTATCAATCAATCAATCCATCCATTAACCTATCTATCTATCTATCTATCAATCAATCCATCCATCCATCCATTAACCTATCTATCTATCTATCTATCTATCTATCTATCTATCTATCTATCTATCTATCTATCTATCTATCTATCTATCTATCTATCTATCTATCTATCTATCTATCTATCTATCTATCTATCTATCTATCTATCTATCTATCCACCCAGCTATCTCAACTATTTTGCTTCATGGTTTGATTTTTCAAACTGAATGTTTTGCTTTTACAAAGTTTATTTAACATAACTGGTTGGACTGAAGTTGCCGGAGTGTAAACTTCTGCAAACCGCGGAGTGAACAGCTGATGTTACCCTCATAGAATTAGAACAGCAGTAGCGTGGACATCGAACCGTTTTCTGTGGTCATTAGACTAGTGCAAAAGAAAACGTTGACTTTTGTTAGTTGCTACGGTGAGAACACGCGTCGGTGTGTAAAGGGTTGTCGCCGCTAGTTAGCTCGGTAGATTGATCTTCTCTGGAGCGACGGGTAGTGAGGCCTGTAAGAGACATTTCGTTTGGTTGGACCCCCCACCACTTGGGGGTGTAGGGCCGCTGTCAATTAGAACAGAGGTCAATATGAATCATGAGGAGCCAGGTGTTGCTAGATTGGTAATGTGTGGTAATTTAGGATAATGGATGTTTTGATTTCTTTTATTTGATGGTTATGACAGAGAACGTGGTTTATTTTCTTTTTGCCACCAGCCTGCTGTTCAGCTCATTTTCTGTAACCAGTGTAGCATTAAAGCATATAGCGGAATGAGCAACTATTATGAGCAACATAATGGTTTCACCTTTTGTTGATGTGCGTGTGTTTGACAACAAGCAAATTAATGTTCCTGCCTCTCACCACCCCATAAACAGGGATCACATTTAATCTTTTCTCAGTTGAGGAGTTTCCAGTTCCTTTGTGTAACTACACACACACACACACACACACACACACACAGTGTTTCAGTGATCTGACAGGACACACACACACACACACACACACAACAGCAAACCGCGCCGCAAGAGTGCCAAGATTCCTTTGGATGCACCACATGTGCCGTGGGTAATAGAGCCCAGTTGCTAGGCAACAGCGGTTGCTAAGTGAGGAGCATGATGCATGTGACTTTTTCAATCTGCTTCCATTTACAGCAGCAATGGCTTCTGCACTAATACAGTAACACACTGGGGCAGTGCTCTGCAGCACTGCATCCCTTCAGACCTCGCCGCTATTCTTTTTTTCCCCTCTTCTTTTTTTCAAAATAAAAGACAAGGTCAAACAAAAGAGAACAGCGTAATGAATACAGTGAGAACATCAGGAACAGAGGTTGTTTAAAGAGATGTTTGGATGAGTGAAATTTGGAGAAATGCCACAGAGTGAAGCGACAGTGTGCATAAAGAAAACAACTAAAAGGAATCAGCCAGGCTGCTCTATTTTGAAGAAATCCTTAACTGGAAGCCTCAAGACCCTTTACCGCCAATATTGTGTCCCGATACACTTAAGAACTGCTCGTAGGTTTGATATACATCCACCTGGAAACATGCACCAGATATACTGCATGTCGGAGGACAAAGCCAGACTGACTTTATACTTTTCTTACTTTCTTACCAGCAAATTGCATGAAAAGACCAACATTACTCAAACAGGAGGAAATAATCCATTTGCTGGAGACGAGATTCAGTGGCAGATTTACATACAAAATAAACGACAGTGTGTGTGTGTGTGTGTGTTTATTTGGAATCCAAAGAAGTGACATAGAAACGGCTTATAAAGCTCTCATATGCTCTCGCTTGCCTTTTCATTGTGACTTTTGTGATCGGATGCGCCAGATTGGAACTCAGCTCTGTCCGCATATGTGACACTGACCAGATAGCGATCGGATATATTTCGTGGTCAAAGGAGCGGCTGTAAAACAGTGGATAAACAATTTCCTTTTTTCATGCAAATTCTTCACAACAAAAGCCCTAATGCGAAAGCCTACGTTTTAAAAGATGTGTCCGTCTTGTGCCCGCATGCTGTCCACACCAAACTCAATGGGTGCCAGACCACCTCGGGCATGTGGTCTGACCAATGGGATCCCAGCGCGAGCAAGATCCTGTCTCGGACACAGTTATTGCGTCCCAGCATGATCAGACGATAAAAGAAAAAGCGTAACCACGGCCGATGGCGTCCCAATGAGTTGGTCTTTACACTTTTTGACACAAATTCCAACCACGCCCTCTTTCTCTAAAGAACGGTTGATTTATAAATTGAATGAATGGGTTTAGAATAATACAATGAGTATGTATCACCTGTGCAACAGCTCATTTATAATTGCATGACTTTCACTACACGAAAGTCTGTGTCGGCAGGTTCGCCAGCTGAAGTCGGTACCTTGGAGGTGGCTGTCTTTTTCCGGTTGGATCCGGTCTTGTCTCCTTTCAGCTTCTCCTTGTCGTCTTCCTCCTCAACAAAGTCGCCCTCCTCGCCCTCGCTGCTGCCGTCCGCGGCGTTCCCCCCATCCTCTGTTTCCGATGAACACTGTTGCTGGATGGCCTGTGTGTGCAAAAGATGCCCACCGATCGGTACAACAACGGCGAGTCCAACGGCAACTGACACTTCCAACGTATAAATATAAAATTGCAAGTTAAGACAAATGGATGCTCCTTTCTCGCTCAAATACTATCTGCTGTCAACAGACATTTTTCATTTGTATCTTACAGTTTTGGCGAGGCCACAACGAGGCTTTGTCAAGGATCAAACCTGGCATCTCTGCTGCCCCCCCCCCCTTCCTGTTTTCTCCCACTGTCTTCTCTCACGGCCACAGACACAATAGACTGCTGGCTGACCTGATAGCCTGTGAACTTGACTCCGGGGTTGTTCTCGATCTCCCACAGGCCCTCGTTGAAGCCTTTCCGCTTGTTGGACTTGCCAAATTTGTCTTTATACTCCTTGTAAGGCAGAAGATCCTTCGGGCCTAGGAATGCACTAAAGAAAAGGGGGATGGGGGGGGGGGGGGGGGGGGGGGAGACAGCTATTACTATTACAACAACATTCTGGAAAAGATTTGGGGTTAGATTTGGCTTTATCATGCATGAAAGTTTACGAATTGAAAGATGTCCAACTTTGGCAGAAAAATATGAGCTGCTGAGCAACTTCAAACCTCAACACTGTGAGCATTAAACTAGTAAAAGCCCAGCTGACCCCATTTATTACATTTCATTTAGCTGAAGCTTTTATCCAAAGCGACTTACAATCATTCACTGTAGACACAGCTACAGGGAGCAATTCAGGGTTAAGTGTCCTGCTCAAGGACACATCAACTACGGTGGGCCGTGAGCAGGGATCGAACCGCCGATCCTCTGAATGAAAGACAGACCACTGAACCACAGTCGATCAAAAAACAAAAATGTGTTTGCTTATACAGCCACGGTGACACAACTTTTATTTCCAAGGTCAAGGATGAACTGTCACACTTAAAACAAGTGGATGTTCCCTCAATGTAAAGGTACTGGAAAAAGAATAGTTATTGCCTTGGCAGGGACATCCCAACATAAGAGGAATGCTGCACATGCCGAGGGGGGGATGGAGAGAGAGAGAGAGAAAAGGTGCCTACGTTTCATGGGTTCCGAAGAAGAAGATGGGGTACTTGTTGGCGGGCGGTTTGACAGCTCCTTCTGGAAGCTCATCAATCTGAAAGAGAGAAGCCGTTACTGTTATATTATTTATGTATTTTATACTCCTCCTTTTTTAGATGCCCAGTCATCTGTTAATGTCTACCATGGTACCGTAAATGATATATACTACCATGGGGATATTGTATTGATGTATACAATACAGCTAGTGGAATGGCTGCTGAATCATGTCAGACCTGTTGTATGGTGGAAAGATGCTCCGAGGCATTTGTTAGGAGCCTAAAGATGGAGCCGGGCTGCCTGCTGCACTGTGTCCACCGTGAACCCGTCATAGAATTAGAGGCCGTGCTCCGTCTGCTAGTCGGTTTCCACAGTGCACAATATTATATTATTATTCATAAAGACAATTATGAATAATAATAATAATAATAATAATAATAATAATAATGCACGGCTTCATTTACAGCAAAACGAGACGGCATGTTGTTGAAACAGAGGCTGCGCGGTTTACCCGAGGTCAACTCCGGGCTATTTAACCTGTACTGGGTGACGGCTAAATGCAAACATGAAATGCAACAAAAAAGAAACACACACAACACACATGTTGAACTAACGAGTGGAAACAACGTGTGTGTGTGTGTGTGTGTGTGTGTTTCAACTCAAACAAGAGCCTGTGGGAGAATGTGGAGCCCATTAAAATGTAATGTTGTCATTATGTTTAAAATGTAATGTTGTCATTATGTTTAAAATGACAAGTACGAAAGCCTCTAACGGGAGGAGGTAACGGAGCTAAGCAGGCTGTGGAGTGAGCCCCGTGCCGAGCTCGGGAGGGGGGGGGGGGGGGCACCGTATAGCATCCCTCTCCCAGCACCCCCGGAGAAGCAGCGGCTGTATCGTGTGAACCGACCCCGCCTCCCTCTGCTCCCAGCCCGGGCGCATCCTCGACTCACCCTCGCCGGCCAGTGCGGGTATCCCTTCATCTTAGCGAAAACCAAATCTCCTGCCTTGTACTCCCGCGGCCGTGGTCGAGCCATGTCGCCGGATATTAAAAAAAAAATTTAAAAAATGCGACCGTCTGATGTGACTTTATATTCCTGTGCAGTTCTCCCCGGGGCCCTCAACGCAGGGCTAAATTATCCACCATTAATGTTTTTGTTTTTTTTATCAAGACTGCAGTTTACACGGGAATAAATAATTTAAAAAATAAACGCGGAAAGCGGCGCCGAGGAGAGGGCTGTGCTCTTACGACCAAATTCAGGTGTAAAGCGCGACCGAGAATGGCCTAAGTTGGAGTACCTGCGAGCAACGCGGAGCCTGTCAGAGGAGGACAGTCAAACTTCCGGTCAACGAAATAAAAGCCACGCTCACGCGCATGACTTTATTTATTTTTACTCGCGTCCGCTTTTTTATTTTTTAAAAATGTTGTATCAAGAATGAAAAGAGACACAAGCGTTGCTTCCTCTTTCAACTTGCAAAAAAAAAAAAAACATCCCATAACACGATCACCTGAGGGTGTTATGATGAAAGGTGTCAGAATATGAGCATCAAAGTGACGAGAGACACATGTTGATGACCCCTTGTGTCGTTGACTGCATCGATTACTCCTTTTTAAATTGAACTCCATTTACTTGGACGTCCCGTAGTTTGATGACACTTTGCGTCCACTTGGTGGAAGCATCTCCCAAGTGATGTCAGCAAGAGGAAGTAGAGATCCTTTCTCGTGTGGCAGTGTATGCCAATCCAAGTGGTCACTTCAGCTACGATTCATATTAGAGACAAAGAGAAGAACATACAAATGTAACTTCGGGAAGTCTGGCACAAAAAATTAATGAAAAATAGAAATTAGGCTGTTGCAGCAGCAAGCAAGGTTACAACAAAAGTAAACGTAAAATATTCATATTAATGTATGAAAATGAAAAAACAATACATACAATAAAATTAAATAGCAGAGCAGGACATATTAAATTCAAGAAAATTAAATAATAAAGAAAATGTAAAAAAATGTTATCCAATATGGACAATCATTTCTTCAGTGTCCTCCTCTCCACCACCTGTTCCGGATAGTCCTGTTTGCAGCCAATGATGAGGCCGGCCTTCCTCACCAGTTTAGTGAGTCTGTTGGTGTCTGCAGCTCACCAGGGGGGACCGAGAGGGAGGTGTTTGGGAGGTGTGTCGTGTGGAGGAGACAGATGAGGGCTGTAAACTAAACCTATTGAAGAAGCAGTTTAGCTCGTTGGCCCTCTCCAGGGAGCCCCCTGGTTGTCTCCCTCCAACCTTGAAGCCAGTTATTTGCTTCATCCCGGTCCACACATCCCTCACATTGTTCTGCTGGAGTTTGGCCTCCAGCTTCCTCCTGTAGGAGTCCTTGCACTGAATACATACAGTATATATGCATGTATATATTTAAATGTATATACATATGTATATATATATTCATTCATGTGTTTGTAAATATATATTTGTTTGGAAATGTGTGCATCTGGTAAGATGTGTTTTAGAAGATTTTAAGATGAAATCTTCATTGCACAACCTGTGAAACTAATAGCAAACAATCTAGCATTAAGTATTACAACTACGCAGAAAGTTGCTGTACCGTTTCCAACTGTTGAGCAGGCCTTATCTCTCACCTTTTCTACACAGGGAGGCTCAGAGCGGCTGAAGACAAACACAAGTTCAAAATGTGCATCTCTGTTTGCTGTGAAAGCACTTCAGGGTGAGGAGGGTACGTGAAGAAAACTAATGTAATGGTGAGGAGTAAACAGAAAGATCAAAGTCTGTTCTGGGGATGTGTGGGAAAAGAGCTGCCGCTGTGTTTGATCAGGTGGGGGTTGAGTGTGTGTTTTACTTTGCAACTGCCAACAATGATCTCAAAACGGTGCGATTCTCCCAGAGTCAGCACGCCACTGTCGTGGTTTCTTCACCCCGTATTGATTTGCTCTGAATTATTAGTCTACGCTGACTGCTTTGTCCTATGACCCCGTATGCGACTCTTAAGCGTGCTCGGTGATGGACGTCGTCCCTCCCACTCGTCATAAAGAAACCTGATTATACAGATGTTTCGGGTGTTTCACAGACACGTTACGATGATTAGGATCAATCACTTTTAAAAAAGCTATGCAGTTCTCTTTCTAAATATCGTGGCACATCCTCTGTACACCTCTTTGGTGTGGAGACCGTGTGTCGTAGTCTGCCTCAAGCGTCGCACCACGGGGTCACATAAAGAGTTATGGTTCTGTAATAGACACTGGGAACAGATTCATTATTAATTAAGTGAAAGATGACAAATGTGCCTTCGATGTTGCACCTCGAGGGACCTATACACATGACCACTGTGGGTTTGTCGGTCTTTGTGGTCTGCAGTGGTTCAAGATGTGCGCAAACTCTCAAGCACCAGAAGAAAAGGACGAATGTGATTCTTGGAGTAGAAACAAGCGTACGCACAGTTCATAAATGAGGACCCTGTTCTTCCTTCATACTCATATCGCCTGTTTTTTTTTTACACTGCTTTAATAATCCCCCCAACAGGAATCATAATAATGTTCATCCTGTCTTATCTTTTATGAAGTACACATGTCTACATTTATTTCTATACAATGATAATCTCTCTTCCTGAGTCTTTTGTTTACTTACCCCAGTAGTTCATCTCAATGCAGCCCTCTCTCCACATAAAGTTGTCTGGCTGGCCACGACGCCAGTTCAAGACAGGTGAGAAAAGAGGTGAAACTACTGGACAGTCTTGATGACAGAATCACAAGAGACCTTCGCCTTACCACCTATATCACTGCAAGTGACATCTTCAGTGTCCTAGAAAACCGTTATGGCAATAAAATTGCTATTGCTATTGATATAGTGGAGGTGTTGCAGAGAAGGCCAGTTGCCAGAAGTCATCAGCCACGGAAAATAGTGGAATTAATCCAAGCTGTGGAGAAGGCGCTTCAAGATTTGAGCGACCTTGGAGACACAGGCGCAATCAAAAATCCTCTGGTAACGAAGTCAATAGAAAGTAAACTTCCAGAAACTGTGAAAAAGGAATGGCTCGTCTATGTCGCTGACAGGGGAAATCCAGTGGCAGCAGAGAATCGTTATGTCTCTTGGCATTCCATAAAGGGCAAGAGAGCATATATGAGCAGCTCGAGTGTAGTAGAAAAGAGACCAGAACCGAACCAAGATATGCTAGAACCAAGTCGATCCAAATCAGGGGATGACCGTTTAGGGTGTGTAGTCTGTGGTGATGGAAAGCATAAGAATAAACTCTACTTTTGCAACCAGTTTTGTGCACTGACGCTAACGGAGAAGAAGGCTGCAGTAAGAAAGTTGGGAGCGTGCAAAAGGTGCCTTGAGGTTCATGAGGACGCTTCATACTGAAAAACTGACTTTCCAAGTCTGCAGAGATGAGCAAGCTCCTGAGTATCATTACTCTGTGCCCCAATGCTGCGGTGAAAAAAAGCAGCATTGGAGAGAAAAGGCCCAGATTCGGCCCAGAGGGGGTAAAAACCAGGAGGAACCATACGGAAGATGCTGGACAAAGAATTGGGACATTAATTGATTTGGCTTTGGACACAATTTATATAACTCACAAGACTGCAAGCAAACTGACCCTCAGGAGTGAAGAAATTACGCTTGTTGTCCATGGAGTTTGAGGGATGAAGGTTTGTGTTGAGATCAAGTGTTACCTTCTAAGGATCCGAGTGAAGACTCCCCAGGGCACTTTTAAAACTCATCAATTGGTTTGTTATGGACTAGCCAGCATAGCAAATGTCCACAAAAATGTGACACCTGAGCAGCTGCACATGTTTTTCCCAAGGATAGCACTTGATGAACGTGTGAGACCCAGAGAAGTACATTTGCTCATAAGCCACAGAGAAGGACAACTAGCGCCACAAAGAATCAAAGCTGTTGGAGACTGTGGTGCAAGTTTGACCGAAGAAAGGGAGACCTACAAAGAGAAATTTGTCTTTGTATATTTAAAAGGCTTCTGAGCAGAAGGACCGAAATCAACAGTTTACAATCAAGCGACTGCCCTGGAATCGGTGCCGAGTGCATCCTTACCAGGGTTCTTATGCGCATAAGGACAAAGAATCAATACAGATAGTTATGATATGATTAGATATGTCTAATCATACAGAAAAAGGCTTCACTTATTAAAGCTCATGGGACTTTCCAAATTGAAGGCACATTCTTGGCTTGGACAGATGGGAAAAAAGTGCAGACTAGGTCATTTAAATCAGACATCAGTGAGGTGTACAGATCAGGCTTTGTAATGACCAACATAGTTCGTTATGCAAAAACAAAAGCTTTAGTATGCCGAGGGGCTCTCCCTAAAGGAGCTCTCCCTCAAGTCATAAGTACATTATAACACAGAGAGTAACGTTTTAATAAGTTTTGGTAAGCCCCTCGGCAGAAGGGGAGTCACATGCCAGCGGTTCAGTGATCATTTTTTTCCCTCTACAGAGACCTCATACTGGTGGATGGACCACTTGGAAAGACGGTTGGCGGAACCCATCCACGCCTCTTTGAGGAGCTCACTGTATTGGCCCACATGCCCAAGACCCATTTTGTGAGGAGCTCACTAGCAGGATCCCAGAGACTCTTCTACAAAACAAACTTGTTGGCATTAAGTTTCAGGAGTCAAGTACTTCAACCACCAAGAAGGACTTCCTTGAATAGTTGAAATGGGATAGTATCGGTGCAGCATCTGATAGTAAAGGAAGGCCTCAAAGGCGATAGCCACAGCAAAGAACCACATTGCGATTCCAGATATGCTTGGTTAGAAGATCCAGCCTCTCTGCCTAACAATAAAAGGAAAGTCGAGGCTGCGCTTCTCAGAACAGAAAAACAGCTAGCGAAGGAACCAGAGTGGAAGGTTGCCTATGCTGATCAAGTGCATGACATGGTGGACCGAAAGGCTCCATGGATGCAATAAATGACTGGACAGGGCCAGTGTGGTATGTGAGTCACTCTATTGCTCCTAACCCACACTCTGTCACGACCCCAGTGAGACTTGTGTGGAACAGCAGCCAGAAGTGCAGAGGTGTGAGCCTGAATGACCTTCAACCTTGGGTCTTTTCTGGGCAAAGTGGGAGGATGGGTTGGAAGGACAAGCTGGAGAAGGCCAAGACAAAGATTATGGTCCTGCCGAACCAAATTAGCGATGATGACAATGAGGCGCTCGGCCTGGGCTACATGGTAGAAGAGGACAAGCTCCATGGTATGACCGCAATCAATTTCTCGAAGAGAAAGAAAAAGATGAGAATTGTCCATGACCTTCATCAAGGACAAGTCAGAGACCAGATGCCAAATCCCAGGACGCGAAGAGAACTGCTCAGCCAGGTTTCAGGGCTGTATGACCAAGGTCGGCCTGGTAACGCCTGCTAAGCAAAAGGACCTATTCTGGTGCAAAGAGTGAACAATGTCCAGTCAAAGACACATGGGGCATAGCACTCTCAGATGACCTCCGGGAAGATGCAATTGGGTCTCATTCTTTTCAATATATTACGCAGCTTCCCATGAATGTTCTGTTTTTCTAAGTGAGGAAACAAAATGTATTCATTTGTTGTGTGTGTGTATGTGTGTGTGTGTGTGTCTGCACACATGGGTACACAAGCTGACAGCTAGTGTGCAGCGCCACTTGCAGGCCGTGTAAGATAACAACCAGCCAGGAAGAAAATATATGTACGTTGTTCAATGTATGAATGCAGTAGTGGATTTGTACTGGTGCATGTTGACGTTATATTATAAAGGGTTGCCTCTCAAGATGAAATTCAGCCATTACAAACACAGCTTTACAAAACGGTATAACCTACTGTAAATGTGCACACAATAAATATGAAATAAACTACAAAGAAACAAACGGTATCCTCTTACCTAGAGTTATATTCATGAGAACATATCATAGGGAACTTTTACAAAAATATAATTGAAACGTTTCATGGAAGTTTTTCTTTTAAGTTAAATGTGCCAAAACATTTAAAGAGTTATGACTGCTGACCAATTTTGGCACATAAATCTAAGTATTGTGAATGTCAATTGACCTTTGCAAGGTCTTTGCTGCCCATTCACACACACAGAAATTTTTTAAAAACAATACATGCCGTCACAAGGTCCCAGAGCTCAAAGTAACACCTTCACAGTGCTCCTTTTGTCCAACTAATAATCCACAATTCCAAATGATTAATGTGAAAAGTAACTAAAACGGCAAGTCAAATAATTATAGTGAAGTAAACGGTACTGTGGAAAGTGCCATCAAAAGATGAACTTAAATTACAAGCACCTCATATTTGTACTCGCCCACAGTACTTGAGAGTAAATGTCCTTAGAAGCATCTGGGCCCGGTGCTCTCCACGTGAAGCTCCGTCTTTCTGAATGCCATCTCCTGGGCATTATTGTTATTATTGTTCACCCTATTATCACATCTTATCGTCCCTAGTTGTTTCGGGGGTGTATTGCCACCCACCGTATTTAACAATAAACCACTTTGT
This sequence comes from Cyclopterus lumpus, assembly GCF_009769545.1. Classification (NCBI taxonomy): domain Eukaryota; kingdom Metazoa; phylum Chordata; class Actinopteri; order Perciformes; family Cyclopteridae; genus Cyclopterus; species Cyclopterus lumpus. The sequence goes on along the minus strand of NC_046968.1, from coordinate 8,428,156 downwards.
TTGCCTTAAAAATCTGCGTCCCCCTCTCTTTTGAGCCAGCTTGTGACAATTCCCCCCCACTAGCCACGTTTAATCAAATGTTAACATGGTGAACATTTAATTTAACCTACCGTGTCCCGTCTTTACTGTTCATTGAGTGTTTCAGGTGAACCCTGAGCTTTCTGCGAGCACCACATCCAGGCCAACAATCCGTACTCGCATTAACCGGCACATTCCGGCCCCTGAGAACGACCTTTTGCATTTGGAACACTCCGTGAGCAAAACTGGCCCAGGACCAGCTGTGTGAGCCCTCATAGGATCTGGGAAGAAATATCTTAAATATCCCTTAGAGAAACAGGTAAAAAAAAGTGCAATCACATTGCCTGTACAATGATTAAAGCATTGTATTTCTGTAAAAATATTAGCCTTGCAACATTTCAGTTCTTTCAAAACTGTCAATAAAAATACTGTTATTAAGAACCAATATAAGGCTGATAACATTCTTTTATTTATAGTTAAGAAATTCAAAGTCAGATGCGGTATTAGTGTTAACTTGGTCTGATTCCATCGTTATTGTAAGTAAATAGTCCCAAACACACTTTAAGAATACATTTAAATCATATTCTACTCTGAGAACAACACTAAAGGGTTCATTTGGGCATGAGTACATTGGGGAAGATACTGTTGGAATTGTAGGATGTTGAATTTGTTACATTTAAAGCAGCATCTTCTCGTCGCACTGAAGGCCAATGCGCGATCTCACAATTTCTACCCAAATTGAAAACGGGCAACTTGAACCACTTCTGCAATAAACACACCAATACCAAGGGAATTATTAGGAGGGGAGACTTTGAGATGACCAAAAACACAACAACAGAGACAGATATTGTACAACTCTTTATTTTACGTAAAAACTCAATTTTGCTGCAATTCTCATGAAAACAATTATCGGTTTACAATTCCAGTGACTGGAAGGAGTAACAAACATATGAAAACATGTCAGTTTGTAATAGTCAATACTTCTTTTTTTGTCTCAAATTTAATCTCGCTGGTTATTGCGAGAAGAAAGAAAAATAAGCCTGTGTGAAGTGATGATTTCTACGGCTTGTCATGCAGTGATCGGCAACCTGTGCAATATGCAGCGCCACAGCACATCTTCTCACGCGAGCCGCTTGGTTTTCAAAACGGCCGCCGCTACCGGGGGAAAAAAAGAATCCAGCCTCGCCTCGTAGTGCTGTCAGAACTTGTGTCGACTTTTAAGTTAAAAGGGAGAGCTGTAAGAAATCATCACTCTGAAGGCACTCCCTAAAAGTACTAACAAATCAGAGCAAACATCTTCACACTGGCACCACATCCAGGTCATGTCCCTTTGTTCACAACTCTGTATATAAAAAGAAAAAAGGAAAACACTCCAGAGAACAATTCCATTGACAACAATGCAACAAGAGGAGCTACAAACAAGCCAGAGGGCAGAATTATTAAACATACTTTTTGAGACATCATTTAATCATATACAGGATTTCCCCCCCCCATTTTCAGTAAACACTGCAAGCACAGTTTTGCAGTGAAAAAGCCCCCCCGACATGCAGATGACACGAGTGTAAGACAATAAAAAGGATGCGGATTAGGGTTGGTGATGTGTCCGCCCAACAACGGGCAAAATATTCACTCTCGTTCTTCGGAGGCCGGCCATTCAATTATCAAAATATAATGACAATTGTGTCAAATCGCCCAACCCTAATGCGGATAACCCCCCCAAAGAAAATGCCTTAACACGTGGCTCAGTACGTTTTGGACACAGGAAGGCAGATTTAACAGGTATCGACCAAATGCTGACATAATTCTTTTTGGCAAAATAGCGATGCATTTCTTCTTTTTTTATCCAAATTTAACGTGTTCAAAGTCATTCTGACTGCAGGTTGAAACTGAATATACTGAAGGTTTTCCTTACCTAAGAACTTCTAAAGGCATTAACAGTAACAGACACAAATCAAGGGAATGCTCTTTGTTTAGTCAACTATGTTAAAAAAAGAAAGAAAGAAAAACGGATCCGGTCAAGAAATCTACGGGCGACAAAAAAAATAAAAAATACTAAAGCTAACGCTGTAAACCCCAAATAGCAAATCAGATGGCCGGCTCCTATTGGTCGCCATTAACAGGCGTGCAGCGCCGGCCACAAACAGAAAAATACATCATCAGAAGTGGCACGATGTCTAGGTATGATCTACGCAATTCTAAATACTGAATGAACCATTCTAAAAACTAAAAGTGAAAGTTTGAGCCACAGTTTGCTGAGGGGGGCAGTAAGTAGAAGATACGCTAGATATACATTCATTCATTACAATATTCAGTTCAGATTTATTTTCCATCAGCTGGCTTCGATCTCACTACTTCAATGAAAATGAATGGATGTCCAGAAAAAACAAAAGCAACCTTTTCCTGCATTCTGGGTAAAAATACTGAACACGTGGCAACAAAACTAAAGTTAAGTCTGAGCAGAGAAAACTATGGTGTAACCGGCAACGCACTGAATTTTGGTGGCGCCACAAATCGTGAGATTAAAAAAAAACAAAAACAAACTAAAAAAATAAAGCTATTGATCACATGACCTGTGATCCGCTCACAGTATCGGTGGGCTTCCCCCCGCATACGGCGTTTTCAATATCAAAGACAACTTCAGTAAGAAATGAACTGGATCAATGCAAAAATACAGACTCACTCCCAAGTAATATTTACACAGGTTCTTGTCCATCTGGTGGCTGTGTATCAAACATGTCTGAGCCCAAAAAATTAAACAAAAACAAATAAAAAAAAGCCTAATTCTCAAAAGTGGAGAAAAGGGAGCTGCACTCTCACCCCCCTCCCCCTCCCCAGATGTAAAGCAGTCAGCCGCTGAGGGGATGTCTTCATTCTGTCTGTCAAACGTCGAGACCAAAGAATTTCTTCAACAGGAATCATTTCATGATGAGGGGCTTCAATTCTTTGAGGACCCGTCGTACTATGCAGCCACCTTGTTGTCCTTCTGGAAACAAACGACAACAGCAAAACTTTACAACACACACATGGACCTTCCTTTTACTGCACGTGCAGGTTATATTGAAATATGGAAAAAGCATTGTGATGTAAGAATCGGCAAATAATGTAAGAAAACCCGAAGCGCATATTACATTTTGAGAAAATTACTGGTCAAGTAATGTTTGCGAGATACAAAGATTAATGGGCTACAATACAAACGGGAAAGATAATATCTTTAAGTAACACTATGATTATTTCATAGTTAAGTTACTTGAAGTGTCTTCGTATAACAAGACTAAGCTGCTCCATAGAATTGTTTTTGTCAGTCTGTTTTCTTCTGTACATTAAACATGAAATGCATCAGCAGTGAACGGAGCCATCTAGTGGCCGAAGTGAGACCGTTTGGTTGATTGTGAACTAGTGTGGTTTTTCTGCTTGAATCAACATTAAGTATCTGGAATAATAAGATATAAAAACGTAAGTTTCTCATTTGGTCGGTCACTGGATAGCCTGCAGTCCTGAATTCTGACATTAAAATGAGTCATTTGGAACGATTGTGTGTTTGGTTCTAGACATTTTCACCAAAGTCCAGTTGCTTTGAGTTAAGGAGTCCACTTGTATCACGTAGAACTAGAAGAGCTCCAAGTTTTAAGACGACAAGGAGAGAACTCTCTTTTTTAAGTCATAACTAAATGCAGGCTTTCAACTTTTTTGCTTAGTTTATAATTTCTCAAAATCATTTAACGCATTATATTATACACAAAACTATTTATGACGTTGTTCGCTCATGGTTTTCTTAAATTGTGTTTCTAATTACTACATTGAAAGCAATACATGTATGAGCCTCTACACCAATTTAATGATACTTTAATGATCTCCGAGGTCATGACTGTTGGATTTACCCTATATTCAAAGTCAGAGAAATCCCGGCCTCCTCTGCCGCCTCTGAATCCGCCTCTGAAACCAGGTGGAGGGCCTCGGGGGGGCCCGAAGGAGCCTCTGCTCAGCGACCGCCCTCGGCCTCCGCGGGGCCCCATAAAGCCCCGGCCGCGGAAACCTCCTCTTCCTCGATTGTGCCTCAGAGGGATGCCAAATGTCTCGGCATTCATTCGTCTCTCTTCTGCCCAGGTTGTCCTTCGCTCCCTGACAACACAAAGACCGATCAGGAGGCAGCATTTTTTTTTTTGGGTTAACAAACATAAATCAACAAAATGGACCTAAAGCCGAGGCACTACGGGATTAAATAGTCATTTTTACTTTTTACTTAAAACTACAAATTGGTGCTTTAAGAACAAAGCTGTTTCACAATGCCTGGTGTCTTTAAGAGTACATTGTGTAGTTTTATAATTTCACCTTCTATCTGTAACAAATGGAGCAGTAATAGAAAAAGTAAAAATCCAATGTCACTCAGAAATGTTGGGTTGTATATTGGCGTGCATCTTCATGAGAACTTATATCTTTTTGGTCCCGTTGACCCAAGGTGCCTCCCTCAACACCCAAAAAGAAATAAGTGACTTACCTTGAAAACCCTCTTTCACCCCCTTTACTAAAAGAGATAAGACACAACAAGGTTCAGTGCATTAAGAGTTTGATTCTCACATTTAAATATATGCATCAAGGCGTATGTTCCTTTTATGAACACAATATAGGGACTTTTGGAAAAAACACAAATGTCATGCTCCACTTCCAGGTTCATACGCATTTTCAGTTTCTACAAAAAAAAATTTTTAACAAGCTTCAACGTTCAAAACTCATTGTTCTCATATTGTGTGTCCAAATCGTCCTAAATTCACCCTTGGTCTGAAATTCTCAGTTTTAACAAGTTTCAATGGTGTCATGCAACAGTTTCTGGTCCATGTTTACTTCCCGCCAGCGGATGTCATTCATTCACATAAACTGCCACCAGAAATAAACCACACATTTAGATACTTTTTAGGCCTACTTTAAAAGAAGCCATCAAAACAAATCATACTTTTTACAATACGAGACAGACGATGGATTTAGCCCCAGTCCGAGAACTGAACCACAATTTCAACATATTGGGGTACCTTAAATCATCAGCGGAGAGGTTATCAAAGAAGGACTTGGTCTTGTCATAGTAGGTGTTTATCGCAGCCTCCTCCTCCTCGTTGGTCCCCTCGTTGGCTGGACGTTCAGACTCAGCAGGTTCTTCTCCATTCAGTGCCTTTTCAATCTTGTCATCTGTAGATGGAAGAACTTTAGACTGAGTAACCCGGCAACAACAAGGTGGGACGATCTCTGCAGTGTGAAACAATTTATGTGGACTATAGATTTGCTTTTGGCAGCAAAAACAGGTTTTTCCATTGGCAAAAAGATTAAACGTATTTAAACCATATTGTGCTTTAAAAATACTAATACCCGCACCTGTCGAATTGGGCTTTTTTGAAGTGATGATTCACTCCCAGTTTGGATGATACGCACCAGTACATCTCCGCTTTGACCATAAGGCCAATGGAAATTATGAAAAATAAACGCAGTGTCCATTTTTTAACTTGTAGCTGGTGTTAGTCGCTGATCATGGGAAAATGCCAACCTGGGCTGAAGTGTGTGTGTGTGTGTGTGCTGAAGCTGTACCTTTCAATTTGAGCTTGTTCTGGAGTTCTTTGTCGATCTCGTCTTTGTTGAACTGGGCGTTGGCCGTCTCAAAGTCAAAGTCTTCCTCAAAGGTCACGGCTCCATCTCTGCGCACGTTGACTTTGCCTCTGCTGCGGTTTCCTCGTCCGCGGCCCCGACGCGGGGGCTGAGCACCAGCTGACAAATAACCTGATACATTTTTTTATAAAAAACATGTTAAACATGGGACATGTTTATATTGGTACACTAGCTTTAGACTACAGTACAATATATTAAAACAAAAAAAATTAAAAAGGTGCTGCATATGAGATCGGGAGCATTTCTATTGGCCCTCAACGGCATTAACATCAAACATGTGAACTATCAAGACGCCTTTTCAGGGGAAACCAAATGACTTGATCACAGACTGTTTATGAGTACAGCTAAAAAAAACAACCTACATTGGTGGCTGTCAGTGTGTTAACATGTATTAAGTTGTGGTGCTAAACTACTTACCGCCGTGGCGCTTGTTGGGATCTCGGTTTTCAAGAGCGCCGTGTTCATGATCTGGCTGTGACACCTTCTGGACCTCAGGAGCTGAACAGCAAAAGACACCATTTGAAACTCAAGGTAAAGTGGCACGGCTCCAACAAAGCAGGCAACTCGATTGAAATATACATTTGACAACAACTTCAGATTTTTTCCCTGAGATTCTGAGAACTTTTATCGGTGTGGAAATGAACCATGAGAAGTGTTGAAGGTTTTCTTTACCCCTTCTCTGCTCCAGGAGGTCGGGGGGCCGCTGGCTGCCACCGGGGGGGGCCGGTGGGTCTGGGAGCTGCCACCCCCATCTGGCTCCTCTGACCCACGGGGGCAGGTGGTGCCGGGGCAGCTGACGGCGGGGCCTTCCCTGCCTGCTCCAGGGTGGGACGTTTCGTTAAAGAGTCCAGCTGAGGACTGATGCGCCCTGCAGAAAACAGCAGAGTGAGATCCAAATGATAGGATTGTCTTTTAAACGCAGTCGTTGATCTTGCAGCAGCTGATTGGGGCAATGACAGATTGAGGATGCACCTGATTAATGTGCATGCGGACCAGGAAGGTTCTTCCATGATATTGGCAAGGCACGACATCTAATGTTTAATAACACCAACTCAATGCATTTTATACATTTAGTAATAAACCCCTGCCATAAATATCTCCCTCTTTAAAATACCCTGGACTCAGAAACACAGTTCATTAGAAAACGTGATGCATAATAGTCTGCGCTCATTCCAGTTCAACGGATAATGGGGTTCAGGCGCACCTTTACAATCATTTAAAAAACGTCTGTGGTTCTCAAAGTGCTCGGAACAGAGCTAGAGCAATACAGGCCAAATTAAAAATATTCTCAATAGATAGTAGTGCTTTAATTAGTGTGCCTGCCACCTTGAATAAATAAATTCATGTTTCTTATATATTTTCGATTATGTTTAACTGTGATTGATCTCCCACGTTCCACACAATCATTGCTCGTCATTCATTCGATTCGTGCCCGCCTCCCTACTTGAAAACACGCAATCAAAGTTACCTTCCTTTTTGTCACAAAAATAATATCCTTATTAAGTGGGAACAGAAACCAATCACAGTTTTCCGTCAGGGTGCGTCCTGTGAATCCATGCAGCGAACAGAAGCACACTTGGAACGAGAACTACTCCTTACCTCCGGCAACGACAGAACCGAACTGCTGCGCTGCAAGGGGTGCGACACCAAACTGGCTGTATGGTGGGACGGGGCCCTTGCTGAGCGCTGCATAGGGCCCGACCGACTGGAAGGACGGTCCTGCTGCAGCATTGCTTGATCCAAGTGACGACTAGAAAAACAAACACGTGGTCAGCTAAAAAAACACAACAACACTGACACCGTCACATGGGGTGATAAGTTTCCCCATGATTACCCAGAATTCACTTCTAATTACAACTACTTTATATAAATTTGTTTATTAGTGGATTTCTATTTTGCATTTTTTTTTTTTTAATCTGAATCGGCAGTAGACTTACTAGTAACTAATATTGTCAAATACATGAAGTGAAGTAAAACTTAAGAACATTCATCAATGAGGCTGAATTATATTAAGGTGAGCCAATTTCACAGCCCTGGATTATTGGGACACTTTAATGGAATGTCGCAGTAAATAATGTTATTAGATACACCTGGGGTTGTTTTTTGTCCTCACAATGTGACATCTTTACAACTTGACAATCTTTCTAATAAAGAAAAGTGACATTGAAAAAAATCATGCCAATGACAAAAAAGTTCAAAATGCCCATAAAACAGTTTCCCCTGTCGAAAAAAGAAATACATATAAATCAACTTACTTGAACTATAGCAGGGTCCTGAGGCAGGGAGCTAGTGGCTTTGGGTGGCTCACATACTGTAAGGTCCTTTATGTCACTCCCTCTGAAGATGATGTACTCAAACACTTCCTCCCGAGGTGGAACAGGCCTGTCAGTGGGCCGGTCCTCAGTGCCAAAAGAGCGAACTGTTGGGGAAAATGTACACAAGTAATTAAAATGAATTAACCATTTATCTTTTAGTTTATTGATTGTCAGTATATTTGTGCATCCTGTGTAGATCCTTACACTGGGCATTAAACACACATTTTACAGGACTGATACAGTATATTTTTTTAATAGTATGAATAGAGTTGCAGACTGTTATTGTTAAAATGTATGATGGCCTATTTAATGTATTTCAAGGACAAAAGTGTAAATGACCAGAGGCAGGCTAGGCGGTAAATTGACATATTTTCCCTGGCCAATATGTATATAACCCAATTTGAATATTCACCGGTTACTCTACTTATCAAAATGACAGGTAACCTGTCAGGTTGGGGTGTATTGAAACGTGTGGTGGCTGTAACGTCACGAGAGTTCACTGAACACACACTCCGGATTAAGACTAAAATAGAACTACGCTAACGTTGTTAACCGGTAATAAAAAGCTTTAGTGTGAGATTATGGACAGTAACAAGGCCACATTTGTATTACGCGGTGTGCCACTACACGTATTTAACGGTAACCCTGAAACACAAGGTAAACAAAGGACGCAGAGCGTTAACTGCAGCGCCACTTAGCTATTAGTTGGCTACCAAGCTAACGTTAAGCTAACATACCAAACTGCGCTGAAATAAATTGTAGTTTTTCCGCCGCTCGACCCCTCTGAAAGCTTCAATACAGCCATGTGCAGTGCTCTAGTCCACCCCTCTTACCTTTTGCAAGAGCTACTGTCGAGTTTTCAGTGTCAATGGTGTACAAAATTCCTTCATAGCGAATCTCGGCCTTGGAGATTAGGCTAATTTTGCTGCCGATGTACGGCGTCCCTCCTCCACTCATGTTGGCCTTCTGCCTTGAATAACGCACGAATTTAAGCGGAATCGGTAAACTGTCAAACAAGAGGTCGGGCGTGTTACTTTCGGAGTCGTAGTTCTCAGACTACATTACAGAGATTAGTAAATGACAACGTGAGTAAGCCTCGCTCGCTTCAGGACTGACTTCTACCACGACATGGCCGTTTACGTTTTCTTTCGCCCGCCGCTAAGGATGCTGGGATAAAGGCTGCGTCTCATTCCCGTGAAGTCACCTCCTCTTCCTTCCGCTGCTACCCTCTCTCAAACACGTTAAAGAGCGATTTGACGAGACACGGGAGATAAGTCAGCAATATAGAGACTGTACGGGCAGTTTTGGTCACGTTTGCGAATCTTTTATTGAGCGAAATAAATGTGTACAATAATCATAGGCTGCTTGACAAGAGGTTTGAGATCCAACCATTCGGTGATATCGCGATATTACACGGGACCGCTGCTCGCCACCCTGCCCCCATATTGCCAGATAACACAATTTTAGAAGTGTAAAATGTACATACACCGCATCATTTGTTTTTGACACACCGTATTTCATAAACCCTGAAACTCGAGAGACGCGTAGAGAGTGTACCACGGGTGCCCCATACCCTAGCTAGGGATCGTTATGTAACACCTTCGCAACCGCTCTTCAAAACAGTTAATTATATTAGACTTGAAGAAATAACATGAAAACCCACAACTAGGATGCCCCCCTCGTCTAATGACGTCAGATCCAATCCCACAATGCCTAGTAACACGCAGGCGCAGTGTAAAAAATTTAAAAAAAAACAAAAAAAATAAGACAGCTATCTGTGATCAGAGATGGCGGGCGCCTCCGACCCCCTGGAAGATATGCTGTTTTCAGAGGTGGACGAAAAAGCCGTGAGCGACCTAGTGGGCTCACTGGAGTCCCAGCTCGCCGGACAAAGCAACCTAGCAGGCAAAGCAGACGAGAACGGAGGCGCTGGCTCAGTGGCCCCCGCTAACCATCACTTAGGGAAAACGCTACCAGCTCCAGTGGGCACAACAACACTAGAACAACAACAACAAGGACGGCGTAATAAACCCGAGATGCGCCAGGAGATCAACTCAAAAGACGTCAGCCCGGCTAAAACTGTCACGTCTCCTTCCTCGGACTCCACCGCTTTTTTCGGCGAGCCGCCCGCCGCCTCGGCAGCCCGCGCGAACGCCACGAGCACCAGCAGCTCGCAATCACATGGAGCATCCATCACAACACTGACTGCCTCCGGCGCGACAACTTTGGTGGCGCCGGCCAGCATCAGCACCGCATCCAGCCGGGGGTCTAAGGTCAGCCCGGTCTCGTGCGGGACGTCGGCGGAGGAAGCTAGCCCGCCGAGGAAACGCATGAGCACGCTGCGGAGGACCGCCTCGGCTCGGATAAAGAGTTTGAACGGTGCGACGACGACGACGACGACGACGACGACGACGAGAAGGAGCAGCAACCCGGCGGTGGCTGAGAGCGCGAGCTCCATGGACGCCGGCGCGACGACGCCGAACTCCGCTCGAGCGGCGACGTCCTCGATCACCAGCTCGACTTTCACCCTGTCGAAGGCTAACCTCCCCGCGGGTCAGTCGGCTATCGCTCTGGACCGGGGGACTCCCACCATTGCGCTGCACAGACTCCCGAGTCACATTGTCGCGAGCATAGCCCAGAACGGCAGCGGGACCAGTGTTTCGGCCTTGGTCCAGCAGGGCGCTCGCGCAGGAGCCACCATCACCACCACGGTCACCACCACCTCCACCTCCCCCTCGGCTTCACAGGGGAACCACAGCTCCGGGTCTTCCAAAACAGACGACTGCCAGTCCAACATTGTAATGTCTAGCCAGTCTGGCAGTGTCAACTCCGTAATAAACACTGTCTCCGCTGTCGTCACGGCAACAACAACCACCACAACCGCAGCTGCAGCAGCCACATCGTCCACAACGGTGACCCAGCCTTCGAGCTCCGCTCCGGCCGCCGCCTGTGTCGCGGCGGCGGCGGCAGCGAGTACCGCGTGCGGAACCGGTCCGACCGCGTCGGTGACGACCGCTGTCAGCATGGTCAGGCCCACGCTGCCCTCCCCAACGCCCGCCGCGGCCACCGCCGCGCAGACTCAAAACCGTCCCGGCCTCGCAGCGCCTCCGAGGATCGTCGCCCCCCAACTGATCGTCAGACCGCCTCAGCAGCAGACGACCATTCAGCTGCCCCCGGGGTTCACCATCCCACCGGGTAAGGGGGGGAGCAGAGCAGCACGCCTGTGTTAAAGTAACCTTACCTGGGGCTTTATTGGTGTGTGTGTGTGTGTGTGAGCATGTGTGTGTGTGAGCATGTGAGTGTGTAAGTGAGTGAGAGAGACACACACACTGTTCTCCCATGGTGTTGGGGGAGCTTTCTGAGTTGTCCTATGTGCTATGGGGTGGTGCCTGTTCCTAAAGAAAAAAAACCAAACATGCCGTATTCCTGTGAGTTTTAGCATGTGTGGCCCCAATGAGGGTGATGGGGCCGTGACACAACACCGATATCACCCATAACGAACAAGGAGAAATAAGATAACGCTTTTTCTTAGTATAAATACATTACAACATGTTTCAGAGGCCTTGTGTAATAACCAAATGGTCATACATTTTAAGCATTTATGGTCACCCCAAAATAACTTTTCTTTATGCTGCTCAGAGTCAACTCACCTCAGGAATAGTGATTAACCTTCTTATTGACCTCAGGTCTTCTTCTTTTTATTTTTCTTCTTTAACTTCATGGATATTCTGCAAGTTAAACAAGTGTGTAATAACACATTTGATCCTTACCTGACATAACTTAACTGCAGTCCCAAAGCCTATTGTTCATGCTACAGGAGAAACTCTGCCAGTAAGCAGTGTTGTGGCGCAATACTGGTTGAGAACCGCGGTTTAACGCTTGAATGGGACTTCTCAAAGGTGACCTGTTGCACAACTTTAACAGCCACTTATCCAGCCACTCAGCACCATTTCCACTTCCCCGGGTGTAAGATCATTCGCCGTTCAAGTGCACTTGATATAATCCTATTAATAGCTCCGCCCGTTTGTTGCCCTTTAGCGTGGCAATCAAAAGTTTTCACTTGCCCCACTTTTTTTTTTGTATCTTGAGTCGAAGTGGCTTTGCCACCCGGGAAAACTTTTTGCCCCATTTTGCAACGATGTCTCGGATTGGCAGTCGAAACGTGTCTCATTTACACCGGCTGCTTGTTTGTAGAATTTCTTCTTTTTTAAATCCCTGTGTTTAACTCGCCCAGGGTTTTAGAATGGAAACCTCCCCCCTGAGGATGGAGCTTGGTTTTCTGTGCAGGTGATCAGTACAATCCACTAATTATCCACATCCAATCAGCGCTGGGCGATATATCATATCCATATATCATGATATAAGACTAGGTAGATAATCTAGATTTTGGATATCATAATATGGCACAAGAGTTGCCTCTTCCTGGTTTTAAAAGGCTGCATTACAAGTAAAGGAATGTCATCCTCTGAACCTACCTTATTATTTGTCTTTACCTACGTCCACATTACGAATCTCATTGTGTAAATATTTTGTAAAAAGCACCGATATATATATCTCTAGATAGATGCACTTAGGTGGTTTAAATACGATTCATTGTCTGTGACGTTCCAGTGTTCCGTCAGATAAATGTTCTCCGTGATTCTCCAGGGATGGTTCTGGTACGCACAGAGCTCGGCCAGCTAGTGATGGTTCCTCAGCAGGCTCTGGCTCAGGCCCAGGCCCAGGCCCAGGCCCAGGCCCAGGCTCAGGCTCAGGCCCAGGCCCAGGCCCAGAACAACATCTCTCCACGGCCTGCCACCCCGACAACAGGAACCTCCTTCAGAGTAACAACGCCTCAGGTGAGACTCCCGCCCCAGATCCTCCGTGGTAGATCTGGTAGATAGAGAAAGTGTGATCACACAGATGCTGTCGGGCTCTGGACAGCTCCTGGTGCTGAAATATGGTCTGACAGACGGATACGTAGCAGGGGCAAAAGAAAAGCTTTTTTTGGGGAGGGATTAAAATAATATTGTGTTTCGATTTAGGCACAAACCTACTGGACACACTCAAGCGCCCCATAATGCACTGCGGCTCCTCAGATTGTTCAAGACTGTCAGACGTTTAAATAGTTGGATAAAATACTTACAAATACGAGTGAGTGACGAGGAAGTACAGCGTAGAGGAAAAGCACCGGTGCTCACACATAGAGTACATGATGTTTAACACTAAAATATTAGATCTTTTTTATTTGCCTTAACATAATTCTGTAAATATTCAATAAAGTGGACGAGGTCATGCAGAGAAGACGTGTGGAGAATACCACCAACCAGAATGATAGAAATGAAACATTCGTTCATCTTAAACAAACACAAACCAACAAACAAAAACTCATTATGACCACACAGACGTTTGTATCCACTCCCCCGCAAAAGCTTTGGCGCTGCCCAAAATGCAACGCTCCCGAAGCAGCCATCCGCATCTGAGGCGCCCTTCTTCCTGTTGCCCTCCACACGAGGTGCTGACCTCAGACCCGAAGTTGGCGCGACAGATCCGCTTCAAATTCTTAGGGTGAGTTTAATACGGGGAGATTGTATTCTGACAAAACACATTCATATTTTGTCACGTAACACGGAAAGCACCGGTTTCTGCGTTCTTTTAATTTTGATCTCGCGCAACCCCACAAGGGGAGCCGTTGCCCCTCAGACCTCCCTGTAGGAGAGCGACCGTGACTGAAAGTGTCCCGTTGTACACACACACACACACACACACACACACACACACACACACACACACTTCCTGCATGGTTCAGCCTGAACACCTTGTTAAGCAGGGCGGCTCTGCTCCACGCCGCCTAATTGGGTTGTGATTAACACGTTTTAGCCTTGATTATCTTACGTATGGATTAAACTGCGATTAATAGGCCAGTTAATGTCTTAAGGCTCCCTAATGACTCCACAGGGTCCTCTCGTCACACTCTAACGAGCCCACTGAATCATTCATTGGAAATTTGCTTACGATCACCTGTGGGTACATCGTTCATGTGCAAACCTGTGCGCTGTTTAAAAAAAAAGGGCTTTAATGACGAGACTGCAGGATAGTTTGTCTCCTGCAGAAAGCTGAAACTACCGGGGAAATATTTATTTTATGATCGGGAGCGTCTCAACTGACTTCTCGTTCTCGTTCCCCTCCGAACATAAAACACTAAAACGTCAGAGGAAACTATTTTGGTTCAAATTTGCTTTTTAGAAAGAAAACAATGCCCATTGTAATTTTCCATAGATGGAATTAACTTATTCAAACTGCATGTATCATCCGACCCAAACCCCCCCCCCTCAAAAGTCATGAGTTCATTATCACGGAAGATTTAAAAAAACTAAAACAGAAAGAAACTATTGAATCTTTGGCATTTATGCATCACAAATGTTGGAAACGGCTCAATTCAGCCGACTCATCAGTTAATCGACTAATTGTTGTGGTCAGGCAACGTCATCATTTAGAGAAAAGGAGCAAAACGTGCCCTCAACTTTGACCCTCGTTGAGTTTTTCCAACGTCATCAAATACTGTCACAAAACCAGGTAGCGTGTGTGTCCTCTATGGACTTTCAAATACTGTCCTGGGATCAGCTACTCCGTCTGGCACACAGTGTCGTATATACTTCAGTTTGAAGACCACTAAGGAGTTTGACAGTTTAATGAAACTCTGGAAAATAATGCACACACTTTTCCAAATAACAAGTGAAGGAATACAAGTGTTCTAGTCATCTGGCAAAATACAGTAATAACTGCTTCAGAGAGAAGCCTGTTTTTCTGTCTTTCTCTCTGATCCGGGCTCCTCAAGGCTGCAGTGAATGAGGCCCCCTGCAGACTTTTGACTCACCTGAGATCTCCTGTTCATCACATCACTAACTGCGAAGACAAAAGACGGCCACTAGAGGGCAGCATTTCACTATCTTGAAGAAAAAGAAAAGAATTATTCAGCAAAACTTTTCCTCTTTGCTTCTACTTCTACTTCTACTTCTGAATTAAACTGCTTCCTGCTCCCCTAACATTCTCTACACAGTACGACTATTGTATTATCTCTGATCTCTGATTGCAAAGAGGAAACCGTTGTATCAGTTCAGAGTAGAGATGTCCAGGAAAAACCGCCCACAGAGCCAAAGCCATTCATAAGCAGCCTCAGTGTTGTGGTGGTTGGTATTAACTTCTCAGGTAGTGTTACTGTACTACAGACTGAGCTGAAGGAGGCCATGTAACACCTTTTTAAAACTGAGATTAATGCTTCCTAATCGATTGGAGAAACAAATTCCACCCTCCTTGTTTTACGCAGCATAAAGAGCAGCACGCTGACGCTCGCGCAGACTCCACAGACTGAAGTCCGCATCAGTTACACAACACCCCTCCGCCATCTCCCACCTCCTGCACTCGCACCTGCATCCATCCCGATGCAGAACAAAAACACACAAAAAGAACTCTGCGAATAAAGAGACTCGCAGACTGTCATCGCCTCTCACCGCCGCGCCTGTGACAAATTAGCCGGGCCTCGACAGGAAAAGCGGTGGCAGGGAAAATGAAAGGGAATGGTGTTTATTCCCAGAGCTCAGCCCCTCCGTCGGCCTGTCACTCTTCCCGTGACCCCCCGAGGGGAGGAACGGAAGGCATCCCGAGCTTCCTTCCTTCCATACCTGTTAAATCATTCATCATCCAACTGCCTGATTATTTTAAAAAGCTAACAAGGCTTTTGGTTTTCTCAAGAGCGCATTCGACACGCGAGGAGGGGGAGAGAGTGAGCGAGAGAGTGAGCGAGAGAGGCATTGCCGGCGGCGGGATGCACCCCGTGGCGCTCACCGTCAACCCCCCCCCCACCTCCCCACCCCCCCCCCACACACACACACACTCCTCAGTGCAACATTCTTTTGGATCGCACAAAACTTTTTAAGCAGTGGGGAAAATCCCTCCTCCTCCTCCTCCTCTTCTTCTTCTCGCCTCTTTCCCTCTGTCCTTGGCACAGCTGTGTGTCTGCGTTTTGTCTACAAGACATGTGTGTGTGTGTGTGTGTGTGTGTGTGCGTGTGTGTGTGATTTGGCCCCATGTGAATGGAAGGCTGTGTCCCAGAGGTTGGGGCAGAGGCCCTGTTGAGTTGTCTTGGCTCACATACAGGATATCAGCCAGGAAGTGTGTATGAGTGCCTCTCTCTCTCTCTCTCTCTCCCTCCCTCTCCCTCTCTCTCTCTCTCTCTTTGTGTGTGTGTGTGTGTGTGAGGTGAGCCACCGGGCATCGCCGGTGGTTTTGTGGGCACTCACCGCCAGGCCATCCCACCTTTTGTTAAGGCTAATATTAAACAAACTGCAGTTGTGACACATTTCAGCATCCACCTTTTTCACAACCTACAGTATCTCCACGGCAACCTACTTTGAATAGTACACTTAATACGTTAATAATAATAATAATAATTGCATATAATCTACTTTTTATATAATATATGCCGATTGAAAGAGATGAACAATGTCAGACTCCAGATACCACCTAGAGATTATTTATTTCTATTAGCCTTTATTTAACCAGGTCGGTCCCGTTGAGATACAATGACCTCTTTTTCAAGGGAAGCCTGGCCAAGACAGCAGCATAGAAAAATTGCAACAGTCACAAGACACAACAGAAATCACATAACAGATAAATACATTTTTTTTAAAAATAAGGCAACAGGACTAAAGATCCGGATTCACACCAGAACAAGTGCGGTATGAAGCCGCTCCAATTTCTCTCACACGAGTCTTTAAAGTTTCAAGGTTGATGAGCTCCTTTAACTTTAGAGTTTTTTGCAGTGCATCCCAAGCAGCAGGTGCAGCGAACTTAAAACAGTGCTTACCAAATTCAGAGTGAACTTTGGGCATAATTAATAAATAAAGCTCATTGGAACGTAAGCAATAATTGCTCTGGGATTTAAAGATGTAGTTACATAAGTAGTGGGGGAGCAGACCCAAGATAGCTTTATAAATAAAAATATGCCAATGTATAAGGCGGCGTGCTGCCAGAGATGGCCACTCAACTCGAGCATATAAGATGCAGCGGTGAGTGAGGGCTTTACAACCAGTGACGAACCTTAAGGCACCATGATACACAGTGTCTAAAGAACGCAGACAGTTTGCTGGGGCATTCATATAGAAGAGATCACTGTAATCAAGTACAGGGAGGAAAGTGGTAGCAATCAACTTTTTTCTAGTAAAAAAAGAAGATTTGTGACGGAAAAAGAATCCCAGTTTCACTCTTAATTTTTTTGACCAGATTTTCTACATGTGGTTTAAAAGAAAGTCGATCATCAATTAAAATGCCGAGATACTTATAACAGTTCACAAGTTCAATTTCATACCCTTGCAATGACAACATGCTGGGTGGAGACACAGGCACTTTCCTGCCATTGGAAAATATCAACAGTTTGGTTTTGGCCGCATTCAAGACGAGTCTTAGTTCAATGAGCTGATTTTCCACAAGGTTAAAAGCAATTTGTAAGTTACCAAGAGATCAACACGAGACGTCTTGCTTATTTTGTGCATGACTTAAAAATGAAATGCAACAACACACCAACCCGAAGAAATGCCTGAGCAAACCTTTTGTCTGATCGCTGGTGTTAAACATTAAAGTCTGTTTGGGCTTTCATCTCCCCGTCGCTCACTGCACTACTGTAGTAATCATCTCCTTATCACAGGGGGGTTAAGATTCAAACATGTCTGCTATCTATACCTGTTTTTTGTTCTCTTCCAAATAATGTCCGTTCCAATAAACGCCAATCTCTACGAAACCATCATAATCATCATATCATCATACATCCCATGACTGTATTTCGTAGTAAAAAGCTTACGAGGAGACACTACAGTTGGTAAGCGGTTTCAACTCGTGGATGTCATCATGAAACTTCCCCAGTTGAAGACGATTCTTTTTTTTTGCACTACCCGTTTTCTGAAAACTGATGTTCAAATATGCCAGTGATGCATTAGCTTATTAAATATGTGCTAATTTGCATTCATTTCCAGAACAGAAACCCGAACATTGGATGAAGCCAGGTTCAAAATGTAAAGGCTTTTACAGAGGGGATTTCCTCTTTTAATCACTCCATAAATAAGAAAATAATATCAACAGCAATGAAAAAAGCCATTTCGGCACGTTTTTTTAGAAATAGAATAATGATATGAAAACAAACCCCTCGGTAAAAACCTTCAGAATACAGACGGGAAAGGAAAGTTTGGTGTGTGGGTGCGTGCTATACTGAAGAGTCTGAAAGAAACATTACATACATGTCGAAGACACTACAGGGGAATAGGGTAAACAAAAATGTACTAAATAAATATCAGCATGCAACCCAGTTGATTACTTACATCAAGACAATGGTGTTTGTTATTTTTAAATATGCAAAAGGTGAATTATCCAATGGTAACTTTTGGTGGAAATCTACAAACGCAAATAGACAAAATACTCAAATAAACACGTGCATGTGTATTTGGATGTTTTCTTTCCACTAGCCTGAACGAAAATTATATTATGTTGTATATGCTTCTGTTGGGCCATATTATCCGAAACCGACCAGTTCGGTAAACTCCACGCGTGCCTAAAAGACATAAAAAAACCTGGATGACCTGCAACTCTGACAAATCTGAAGTTATTACACTTGGAACTCCTGAACACCTCCGATATGAGTTATCTAATGATATAGGGACTCTAGGGTTTAAAAGAAAGAAAATACATTCATACAAGGACTGTCCTTTTATTTACCTACGTAATGCAGAAAAAGTAGGTCCTGCATTTGTAACTTCTAGACTAAAGAACTGCAGTTAATTATGCTGCAGTTCTACTTCTATTTAATTAACCAGTGCATCAATTTGCCTGTAGTGTCTCACCTTAAAAACGTTGTCGCAACCTACGGCTTTCAAAGAATGCGTTGCCCAAAGGCCCAAAGGCCTCAGGAGTGGATTAACAAGTTGTGTCATGAGAGAACAAATTAAAATCAGGAAAGCGAGTGCCAGGTCATTCCCGCCCCCTCGTCAGGTAAAGGTAAATGTGGTTGCTGTGGTTACTGTGCCCCTCCCCTCCGCCTGTTAGAGACTCAGTGTGACGGACTGCAACCTGACCAACACATGCCCCCCCCCTTTTTTCTGCGTTTCACCCTTCGACCCCCCCCTCACTCGCTTTCTTTGATATCTCCACGCTCTGTTTGTTTCTCTCTCTCCCTTCCCTGCAGTCTCCCGCGACCTCTCAGACCACCAGGCAGTGCCCTTTGACCCCGGCCAAGATGGTACCGTCTCCCTCTCCCACCCCGATCAGCCCTGCCCTCCAGACCTCCTCCTCCTCCTCCTCCTCTTCTTCTTCTTCTTCCTCCTGTCCTGCGCTCCGCCCAGTGAGACAACCCTCCTTACTCGCCTGTTTTTTCACTCTTCTGTCCCGCTTTCTGTTTTCTTCATGTATTGTTTTTTTTAAGGGTACTGTTGGATACTATCATTTGAGTTTGAAATCTTATCATGTTGTGTGTTTGCAGAGAGAAATGGGAATAATAATAAACATTTTGGGTAGCGACCTGTCAATCACAAGGTAGCTCTGCCCTCAAGGATACTCTGCTTTATGGTCTGTTTGACTTTAAATGGAACCATAATTTACTAAATAAACATGCTGTATTGAAGAAGACTTGAAACTGGAGACCATAAACTCATGTTCACAATATTTCCAGAGAGAATAAAGTAGAGTCATTTTCTCATAGACTTCTATACAATCTGACTTCTTTTTGAAACCAGAGGGGTCTCCCCCTGCTGGCTAGTAGAAATAATGCAAGTTTAAGCGGCTACATTTGGTTATAAAACCTGAGTGTGGATAGAAGTGTGTTTTGGCAAAACCACGTCTACGTATGCTCCCCGACACCTCGTGCATTTTTTGGGCGCATTCACACCTGTGGAAGTGTGGAAAAACAGGCCCTGAGAGATTCAACAGAGGTGATGAATGAGGGCCTTTGGAGTGAGAGAACACTGATGGCGCCTCATCTGCAATTCTACAGTCGTCAATAGGTGGATAAGGTGGGATACCTTGATAGGAGGCGTCCCTTATCAGGTAGATGGTACTGTGAGGAAAAAGCTTTGACAGATTTCCTGTCTTTCCCAGCCTCTGGCGTGCCACCACCTCTCCCCTTTCACCCCCTCCGCCCTCCCCCAACCCCACCCCACCCCTCCCTCACTTGTCTGTTAAGCGACGTCCGCCGAAGTCAGGACACCAGATGTGACAGGGAGCGCCGCGGCGCCCTGCCTCCTGTTCTCTATGGCCTTGCTGCGAGCGAGGCGTCACGTCCTGTTTATCTCTCTGTCTCCTCCTTCCCTCTACCCCCCCCCCCCCCCCCCCCCCCCCCCCCCTTTTCCACAGAAGGTCCCCGCGGCGCCGACCGTGGCAGTGGCGGCTCCGCAGCAGACCCCCGTGGTGGCGGCGGCCCCCCAAGCCCCGGCCCAGGCAGCCTCCCAGCCTCCGCAGCCTCCGCAGACGGGCATCGCCTCGAACCCCGGAGGTCCCATCGTGTCCCAGGTCCGTTCCCTCCCTTGCCTCCACGCTTCACTCTTCCCGCCGCCCACACTTCACCCTCGAGGGCGCAGGCAGGCGCTGTCACACAGCCGCCAGCGGCTGCCGGCTGTGTCCCAAGCTTCAGCCCCCCCCCCCCCCCCCCACTTCACCCCCCCCCCACTGCGGACCCCGCAGCCTCGCCGTCTCGCGCAGCTGGCCCCCGCACCAAGAGTCTCACACATGCCCACACACGTTCACACTCATACGTTCACACGAGCGCATGCAGACCCAAGGACGCACAGACGCACCAATATTCAGACACACGCACGCACACCGACTTCCAGATGCAGGCTCGCATGCATATTCATAATTGGCGCAGAGGCACAGGCTCACACACACAAAGACTCTCACATCTCCATATGTATTCAGGCCGGAGAGCCCTCGTAGGGGCCACAGTTTGTTGCCGCTGGCGGTTCGAGTGGACGGGTGCTACCTTTCATGGCTACAGTGACGACTGGGCGGCGTGCTGATTCTTCTGCCAGTCCAAGCTGTTTAATTCTGTAGTATCTCTGCTAAGTATTATTAAGGTGAAATATTAAGGGATTTGACCCGGCATCTTTCTTCTAATGCCGAACTCTGACCCTACATTGGCACCAATCCCAGTATCCTGAGTAACAAAAAGAAGATTGCTTATTTAAATGTTGATTCTGCACTTTAGAAGTAAGATTTGAGCAACTCGTAGCCCGAGCTGCCGGCTCTTCTTAGCTTTCTGACACAAGGGGGCGGAGTACCTTGAATAGGGAGGGTAGCGCCGTAGTAGCACTTTAGTAGCACTTAAATGTCTCTTACTGATAGCACTTTGTAGTTTAACTTTATTGAAGAAATTGTACTTGCTTGATTCTTGTTGTTCTGAGTTTGGACTCATGGTTTAATGCACTTATTGTTAGTCGCTTTGGATAAAAGCGTCAGCTAAATGACATGTAATGTAATGTAATGTAATAAGTAATGGTTTTGTTGCCTCCAACAGGAAATGCAGGAGAATGTCAAGAAGTGCAAGAACTTCCTGGCCACGCTCATCAAGCTGGCGTCCCACAACTCTCCGTCCCCTGAGACCTCCAAGAACGTCAAGTCTCTGGTCCAGGACCTGCTGGTGAGCTTTATATATTCATCCAGATTGAATAACAGTGTTTCATCAATCGTGACTTAACCTTTCTCTTCTTTCGCAGTTTGCGGTTTAAAATATGCGCAGGAGTCAGTCAGAGTGGACACTTTGGTGTGTTGTTGTAATGAATATTTTAAACCTGTAGAGGGCAGCATGAAGCTCTTTCCCAACTCCTCCTCCTGGAGTCGGGGATGTCATCTTTTCGCGTTTGAATCACTGTGGTTTAACTTACTGTCTCTCTTGGGCTCTCTTGTGAACTGGTGTTTTATAACCCACCCCCACCCCCCCACCCCCCTCACCCTCCTCACCTTGACAGGATGCCAAGATCGAGCCGGAGGAGTTTACCAGCCGGCTGCAGACTGAGCTCAAGTCGTCTCCGCAGCCGTACCTGGTGCCCTTTCTCAAGGTGTGGCTCTCGCTTCTCAACAAACATCTTTTTATTCATTTAACCTACTCTCCATCAGCTATTTAAATCTGCCTCCTACACTGCCTTGTTCCCTGACCTCGATCCCTCAACCTGACCCTGAAACAGCCTTTTCCCGACACTCCTCCAAAAACCTCCTTTTTTAAAACTGGCTTCTCAACAATTAACCCTTGTCTGTCTCACAAAGTGGCCCTTTTTAAAATGTTTAAATTTGTATTGCTGGGGCCCAAATTTGACATTTAACTAGGCCCCTTGGCTATAAATTGACCCCTAAAATCAAACCGTTTCCTGAACTGCTCCCGAACCTGCCCCTTAAATCTCCCCCAAACGTGGCTCCTTAAGCTGGTGCTCTCATGTATTCTCCTAAGCTCACCCCCTAAAGAAGTCCTTTCCCTGGCACCAAGGCCAGTGATGGCCAGGCCCCTGACAGTAGAATGACACACACACACACACACACACACACACACACACACACGCCCCCCTCTGGCCTGACTTCTGACTGTGTGTGACAGTGGCCCCCGCAGCCGTCCTGCCAGCAGCCGGCGGTGTTTTCTCCAGCCAACCGCGATGAGCGTCACATCAAGGCGGCCCGACTGCCCGACACGGCCACAGACACACGTTGTCATGCAGCGTTAGGTCGCTTACGTCAAAACAATCGGCCTGAAATAGTCGTCGTGGTGCTGGCAGCGGCTCCTCAGGTTTCGGCAAGGGGTTATCGTAACGCGGCCATGTTTCATGTGCGGCATTTCATCATCGTAGAATCGAATTAAACTGAAAAAGGAAATGTTTTTCATTGTTATTTGCGACGTACAGTATAAAGTGAGACATCTCACCATCATTAGCCTGTAATCATGACGACATGCACGCTAAACCAGCCAGTGACACCGCCATTTGCTTTTATTTATTTATCTTTTTCAGCTGTGTATGTTCCTGTGTGTGTGTTTTTTTTTCCGCTCTCCGACTCTAAACCACCGACCTCTCTGCCCGTCAACAGAAGAGCCTCCCGGCCCTGAGGCTGTCCCTGCTGAACAGTCAGCACTCCGTGACCCCGCAGCAGGGAGTCAAACCGGCGCCCGGCGGCCCCCCTCCCGCCTTCGCGGCCGGGCCAGCTGTCCGCGTGCGCCACCCCAACAGCGTCAGCATCACGACGGGTGCCGGCGCTCTGCCCGCCGGGACGCTGGGACATGCAGCTGGCGTGGTACGTACCGAGTGGACACTGCACACACGCATTGGTTGCATCCGGGGTTTATATTTGAATTGACTCAGGGGCACACCCGGAAGTAGCGGACCACGAGAAGTCAAATATATATATCGTAGTCCAGAACAAGAACGGTAATTTCAAAATGTGGACGTAGAGTTTGTGAGCAAAGCGCGGTCGGGTAATACCCACGGGGTTCCTGCATCCAGAGGAGCATGGCGGTAATGTGCCGGATGCGGATCCAGGTGTCTAAATGACACAAGCTTGTTGAGTTAGTTTGTTTCACGGGGCTCAAAGGATGCTCCGCCCGGGCTGCTGGGAGCACAGACCAGCTGGCCCAAACTGTACGAGTGGCGTGCCGGTCAGAGCAGACGGTGGTCTCAAAGGCACCTTGATGGTTGCTGTTTGTTGTTGTTCTGCCAGGACCTCTTAACAGATTAGAAGAGCGCCCCCCTGGAACCTTCTGGTCACGAACCAAGCTCTTGCCCCTTCTTAAAATGCTTCATATGCAAGGCGAAGTGTTTAATTTGTTCTGTTTATTATAATTGTTCAATAATTTTGTATCCGTATGAAGTAATTCTTTGATAATTTAAGACCTGGATTCCTTTTTGTGCTACTTCATGCAATACCTGCATTGTTGCTATCCCAGTGAAAGACCCCTGGCAACCGGACAAGTAGTTCCCAAGGTTTGTCCAGTGACGGTGCGGAGAGGGTCCAGCAGATGAGTCAAGCGAGGTCAGACCCAGATAGGTCGGGGGGCTGGAGTGTTCTAGCTTTCTCTTTTACATTTTATTTTATTTTTCTCTCACCATTTTCCTCACTATTTTCAATTCAAAACATTTGTTTTACTTTATCTCACTTGCTTTCTCTATTTTCCTCTATTTTTTCCAACCTCTGCTCTCTTTCTCTCTCTCCATCTCCTCCTAACAGTTTCTCTCACTGTATCTACCCCCGCATCGCTCTTTCGTCTGCCTCCCTCCCGCCCTCCCTCTGCTCGTTAACCGTTGAAGGGTGAAGCGAGGTAACTAGGTCAGCCCCGGGTCAATTTTTAAAGCAACGTGGCGGCCGCAGTCCATGTCCAGAACAGGCCTCTGGTCTCTCTCTCTCTCATCTCTCTCTCTCTCTCTCGACCTCACGCACACGCACACACACACACACACACACACACACACACATGCATGCATAAAACACCAGCATAAGTTATCACACAAAACATTAGTAAATGATGGCCCCCGGCACATCAACAGTCTGAAAGCAGACGGCTAGTTGAATTAGGCTCTCGTACCACAGCAGCACGGGGAGCGTTTCTTACAGTCGTGCTGGTGTGGAAAAGTCTCGACTGGAAAGTGGAGCAATTGTAGCTTAACTACAATTATAATGCTGTGCGTAGGGATTCTCTAAATATACATTTTCAAATGTTGTCAGTGGAGGTCGTGCGACACGGTTTGGGTTTAATGTGATCGCGGCTTTGTTCGTATTGCAAGATATCAGAAATATGTCAAATATTATTTGGTATTTTAAGATGATTTTGTAATTAGATTTAGTAAAGATTTACACCGTTAGTTGTAATAAAAAAAATAAAGAGCTGGACCGTAAACTTCCTCAGGGCAAATGATGTATTTGGTGGCGATTTGAATAGAGACGAGTAACTAGGCCACATCACGACTACTGCACTACTTTATTGTGCACTGCAACATGGGTGCTGATGTAAAAAAGAAAAGGAAAAAAGAGCTGCAGGTGTTTTCAGTATATCATTGGTAACAACCGTGTCCTTCAAATAATACAACAAGATCAGAAATCGTAGGTAAAGGCCGACAAAAGCACCTTTTTGAAGAATACCACTGGTGTGTGAGAAATGTTAGCCGATCTTTCAAAAATCATTTCGTTGACAGCAACCATGGCCGTCATTTAATATTCACTTTGTTTCAAAGTAGGGGGTTAAAAACCTCTTTAACCTCTGCTTGCCAAACACTCCACCTGACCCCCCACACATACACACACGCACACACACTCTCTCTTAACTGTGTCGCCGGCTGGCCAGAGGTGCTCGCTATCTCTGCATCCCCTTTCCCTCCCGCTCTCGCAAGCCCCTGCAGTAGATCTCTGGGGAAAAAAATGGCCTCTGTCCTTTTCTTTTTTCTCCTTTTTTTCTCTCTTTTTTTTTTTTCAAAGCAGCTTGAACAGTAATATAGCATGTGTCAGGGAATGGAAAACAAGGCTAAAAAATATGCAGCAAGAAGCAAACTGGTAGGAATGGATGGCTGAGCCCGAGGCTGGCCCCGTGGCTGCTCGAAAGGAAGGAAGTGACTCTTAATAGCCCAGCACAGCACCCCCACCCCCGCTCCCCTTCTTGCTCCTTTTCCTTCTCCTTCTTCCTCCACCAGAACCACTTATTCTTCTTCTAAACTACTTTTTCACCGCAGTCTTGACTTCTTATTGTCTCACGTGGGAACGCGAATGTAGGTCACGTACAGTGACAGAAATCCGTCCTGAGCATTTCACGCGCTCAAACACGCCGCACCGCTGCAGACGTTTCTCACGTCTTACAGTGAGGATGGAGATCGGCACGTTTCTTCTCACGAACCAAGTCTGCAAAGGGAGCAAAAGTTGATTCCCCCTCCATTGAACGCTTCCTCTCAGGGATGGCGTTAAAGTGCAGTCTTATACTGCCTCGTCTTCTCTCTTATTTACAAAATGGTTTCATTCTTTGAAATGCTACAGCACAGTAAACATTCTCAGTTCTTTTCTTTTCTTTTTGTTTTGTTTTTGCTTCCTCAGGGTATCAAGACGGCAGGCACCGTCGGGGGCCACGTCCGGATGCCCGTGGTGATCACGCAGTCCTTCAGGTCGCCAGGTAGGTTCACTCGCATGTGCACTTTTCATTTCAGGGCCCCTTCTCTCGTTCGCGTATCATGCCGCGCGCTCACAATCGAACACGGAGCAAGTTCCTGTGCGTTGCGTTTCTCGCGGCAACCATTTGTGGTTATTCGTGTCATTCGCGCTTATCGCCATGGAAACCGTTGATCAACTCAGCCATTATTGACGGCGGACGAAATAACCTCTGTTTCTGCTTTTTTACGTGTTGCGGAAGTCCGACGTATCCCCGGGGGAAACATCATCCGCAGGAGATCGGGGAACTTCATCGATCTGTATTCACCGTATCTAGCTGGTTTACTGCAGCCGTAGGAACCCCAAAATAAACAGATTTTGCTGTGACTCTGGCAGAAATGGATGCCGGAATGAGCTCGTATCGATCAGCGCTTCGCTAATATTGTAGCAGCTCCATCAACACTCACAAAAAATGCCATCTAGGTAGCCTCGTTATCGTTTGGACCCTTTGGTTCTTACACACACATTGTTCACATAGTTTTGTCAATTTGCATCAATGTGCGTCTTTTTATTGACTTTGTATGTCATCTACTCGTCCATGGTGGCGTTGAGTCGTCGACCTTTTTGAAGAAGTCCTCCGACGCACCGCTTTTTATTCTGGCCTGCAGCTTTTATTTTTTTTATTTTTTTGTCTTTTAACCAGTAAGGCCACATTTTTTTCAAACTCAGCCCGACCTTCTGGTTGAATGAAGAGCCAGCGAAATGGCTGGAACAAAGGAAGCCATTAATGAAACCTTCACAGTTCTCTCAGTAGACTGTAAGATGTGTAAACAGGCAGGAGCCTCAGAGAGAACAGGTGCTTCCCCCCCCCCCCCCCCCCCCCCCCCCCCCGTCTGGTTATGAAGCCTTCTCAAACATTTGCGCTGCTGCTGCTGCTGCTGATTCACAAACACTCTTCCCAACAGAAGCCCCGCAAACATCGCCCCAGCACCAGCCGAGCGTAACGCTCCCCGAAGAGGAGCTGGGTGCTCTCAGGTGGTGTGTGTGTGTGTGTGTGTGTGTGTGTGTGTGCGTGTGTGCGTGTGTACCTGTGCGTACCTATTTTTGTGTGTGTGCGTGTGTGAATGTGTGCGCGTGCACAATCGGAGGTGCATACAAATTTGATCTGCCCCCTTCCCCGCAATCGCCTGCAGTGGAAGATCTGTAGGTTGTTTTATGCCCATAAATTGGAATGCGGGGATAGTTTCTAAAAATACTTTCGCCGTGCCTCTCGGCGAGGAACATGCCTGTTAAAAATCAAGTTTAAATTCACTCTGGCAGTCCTTGTGCCTCTCCGGAAAAAACGAGGAAAAAAGAAAAACGTGTGTCTCGGAGCGGGATGCGTTTGAGGAGTGTAAGGAGAGCCCGGTGAAGCTCAGTGTTATTGACAGAGCGACGCTCATCCGCGCTGACCTGGGGAGGGTCGACAGTACCTCCCCCCCCCCCCCCCATTCCTTACCCTCCATCTACCCCTGCGAGAATGACAGAGACGCACTTGAAGGTAGTCGTTAGACGGGAGGATGTTTGACGCAGATAGAAGGGGACATTTCAATGATAACATTACTCCTTCCCTGTTTTGTTTTGTGTTTTCTTCTCTGTCCCCACCTCTCCCTCCCCCTCCACTCCTTCTCTTTTCTTAACAGGCACAATGGGGAAGGGAGGCCTCATCCAAGCGGGCAAAAGTCCCGTGGGCCCGGCTGCTGTTCAGATTTCTGGGAATCAGAAAAACAAGCTCAACGACCCCGGAGGAGGTTCTTTCAGGTACAGCTCTCCGACTGCTGTTCCCGGCAGCCGTCACACGGGGGCAGCATTTCACTAAGATGCACCCCCCACCCCCACCATATCCCTGCGTGTGACTACAGGCTACACTCTCAGCTAAGGACTCCCAGTGTTTATCCCAGTTGCCTGCACTGGCCATCTCTCTCTCTCTCTCTCTCTCTCTCCCGTGCACATAGCAACACACCAGCCAGCCAATAGATCGACCCCTCGCAGATCGCCCTCTCCTTGTGTCAGTGTCACACAACCCGTCCTCGACAAGATCCCAGAACGAGCCGCGGCTTCATATTTAATTATTTATATTTTAGAAACGAGGTAATTGCGTCCAGATGGTGGGGAGTTTCTCTGGATGCGGTTCTGAAAAAGAATACCTCTCGGTTAAGTCAAACATACGTCATTTTAGCCCGCAGCTCCGCTCTCCCCGTCTCCACCGCTTCAGCTGGGCTTTTGTCTCAAAACAAAAGGTTCATCGCCCACATGCTGGCCTCTGTGGTTCATGTTCTGCGTGAGGTCTTTGCGTATGTCCGTGTGTGTGCGTGTGTGTGTGTGTGTGTGTGTGTGTGTGTGCGCGCGCGCGCAGCATATGCGTGCTGGTGTGTGTTTGAATATACGGCTCTCTTGTTTGTTCGTGTTTGTGTCCCTGCTTGGATGCACATGAACATATGTGTATATCCCTAAAGATCTGAGAGTATTGTTTACGTGTCCAATGTGTGTTTGCGTGTGCTGACAGGAGCAGGGGTTTCAGGGTTGGCCTGGTGTGACCCGGGGGTGTGTGTGGGTGGAGGGGTGGCAGAGGATTCTGGGTCACGCGGGCCAACGGGTTCGCGGGTAATGGCTGCCGTCTCCCGAAGGGGGAAAGGCAGCCCCCTGAGGCCCTGATTGATAAACCAATAAATCTTTGGCTGCGTTGGTAATTAAGTTGTCAGGCTCGCTTGTTACTGTCGACCTCTCTTTTCCCCCCGCGGTGATCACAGCCCCACCCCCGTCCCCCCTCACAGACACACAGACACACACACACACACACACACACACACACACACACAGGCGCTCCGGTTTCGGCACAAGCCCAATAACGCACAGCAGCACTGTCACGGAAGAGGCACGCCACTGACATTTCGCAGCGTATTTTCCCTTTTATCCAGGTCACGTGACAGTCTGCCTGCTCTGTACTTATGTGTGGGACAAGCCGAGTCCCCGGATCCATGCGCTTGTCCCAACGACGCGCCGGCGAACTCCCTCGACTCATGTTTTTTTAGTTGAGGTGAAATTTGAGGTCGCTGAGGCCGGTCATTTGAACTTTATTGTCATCTCTCATTTGTTTTCTTTCAGGCAGCCTCTCTCAATTTTACTATCATCTTCAATCTCAGCTCACGCCGCAAACTACACATTAAACTGTGAAGGGCCCGCCTACAGTTTCCTCGATGGAGAAAAATATCCGTTTCTACTCAGTTTGTATCCCCAACTGTGCAGGTGCGATTTATTCATAAAACGTGTTTCGACGATGCCATCTTGCTGCTTCCAAATCGTCAAAAGCTAAATGAGCAAAATGTCATAAAATGTGTGAAAGTGATCGTGATGAAGAAAGAAAGAAGAAGAAAAAACACTTCCTGCCGGGTCGGTCAGCATCCACCAGCCTCTCGTCCCATCGGGCCGCACCACGTTCATGTGTGCGTGTGTGTGTGTGTGTGTGTGTGTGCGTGTGTGTGCGTGTGGCTGTCACTCCAAGCCATCGGCCAGCTGTAGCACAAACACACACATGTATATACACACTGCGGGGCGTGTGGGGTTTTCCAGTGCAGCTCCAGCCTTCTGTGTAAGTGCTTGTGTTTGTGTCTGTGTGTGTGTGTGTGTGTGTGTGTGCGCGCGTGTGCGCGCGCGGTAGTTTACAGTACAGAGTGAAAGCAGCTGTCTCTGTTAACCCCCGCCCCCCCCACCCCCCATCTCCCTGGTAAACACTCAACATCCGCTGTAATCACAGGCGAGCCAGCCGAGGCCCTCAGCCCACTGCCAACCCTCCGAGCTCATTTCCCCCCCCCCCCCTCAAATTTCAACCCCGTTCTCTACGCCGTGGACACAAAGACATCCGCGTGCATTCACAAACACATGCGTAGCTTCACAGGAAGAAAAAACACGCGCAGATAACGCTTTTTGTTTTGCGTTCGCCACACGCTGCTGCCAGTGGGTCAACCAGCCACTTTTATCCCCCATCCTGCCTTTCTGGTTACATCCTTTTGTTGCTCTGTAAATTGCGATGTGATGTAAAAAGACCATAAATACAACAACAATTGGACTCAATTAGACCTAAAAAGTGACCTCCCACAACTGGTTGACGCAGAGACTTGGAAGCACAGCAGCCACAAGGTTGCCTCGTGTTTGGAGTGTGTGCCGTGCCACTGTAAAGAGGGAGAATGGTGGCACTTCAACAAAAGAAAAGTCTGGAATATGTTTTTATAGGCGGGCCACATCAAAGCAAACGCACTTTGGCTTACGTCTTCATCAAAACATCTAAAACACGGCCAGCCTGCATGACGACGGACAGCTCCAGTGCGGGTGGTCCACTGAATTACGAGTCTGGGTTTTATTGGCCCCTCTTGGGCCTTCATCGTCATCCATCGGGTCATCGGCCGCCTCGTGGAGAGTTTCTTCTCCCAGTGGTCCGTGTCTCTGGGCGCAGGGCGCAGCAAGCCTGCCCGGCCGGGGCGTTAGTCACAGGGATCAATCACCCCTGTGGATAAAGGTCCCGGTGCTCAGGCAGTGGGGGGTTGCTGCGTCTGTATTGATGCTGGGGATGGTGAATGCCATCCATCCACACGCTTGAGCCGTCTAAATGACAATCCTCTCACCACCTATGGCGTGCCCCCCCCCCCCTCCTCCAAACACAGGCTTGATATGGAAAACGGCATGCATATGTATGTCTTCATGCGGGCCCGGCGGCTCCTGGTCCCCGAGCCAGCCCTGAACCAATAACTGAAAAGGCTGCTCCCTTAGCTTCTGCGGTGGAAGCTAATTGCGTCTCTGCTTTATTAGCGGTGGTCGGGGGAAATATTGAGCCTTTCGTATCTCGCTCGCCTTCACTGGCATTCCCGTTTGATTTGAACCCCGGCGAGCTCCGAACAGCCAGAGAAAAAGAACCATCAGCATCCCGACTTGGACACTTGCTTAAGGTTCCTGTGCCGTGGTAGCCAGTGTAGTAACCGCCCCGCCCCGTGTTACCGCTAACCTTATTTTTATGTTACCCAATAGTCAATGTGGATTTTTGTGCATTAAATAAATTCACACTTACTTCTAGCTTTCTGGGTGAAATTGGAGCACAATGGAAAAAGAACACTTCTTCTATGGCTTATTATGGTTATTATTCCCTTATTACATCAGGGCTATTTGTGTTTGAACGGATCATTAGAGGTTACAAAAATCATAAATTCACTTTTATGTTTTTTGTTTTCTCGAATGGTATATACATAAACATATTTGCTAAATAGGCTAATGCTATGCATCGTAACTTGTACAGTACCTAAGCTAGTTTGCAGGAATTGCACTTGTTAACACAGTATATAGTATTTTTAGAGTGCGTTGTACTCATTAGTTTTCATTCATTAAAAAAGTGGATATTTGTTTGTTTACGTATGCTTCTGATATCTATTTACAACCCCTGGGGTTAATAATCTGTCCAAACAGGTCATCAACCAGAAAAAAATGAATAACAATTTAAAATATTTACGTGTGTATGAATAGTATGCAATTCATATATGATTCATGCACAAGGCCCACAGCCTATTTCACGTAAATAATCTAATCTAACCTGTTGTGTTGCCTCCCGTCAACCTCATAATTCCAGCTGACTCGCTCAGCTTCCTTCAACAGATGAATGCTGCAGAGCATTTTCATCTACTATAATAGCCCATTTATACGCAAATGTGTGTTTGTTTTTTTTCTTCGCCTATTTTATTTTAGTCACCATTTCTTAATTTCTTATGAAAAATAACTGATGCGGAGTCATCAACCCGACCGGCACTTTTAACCAGACCCACGTATGGTTTGAAGCCGTGGAGCGAGCGGCGTTTCTTCCTAACCAGACTGAGCATGGCCTCGGGCGTGTTCCTTTTCAGGACAGGCCGAGTTATCAGCGAGGACGTGATGAAGAAGGGGTGCACGGACTGAGGCGCGGCACAGGGTATAATCCTGTGTATCCCTGCCTGTGTCGTTATGTAGATCCTCTCCGTGAGGGCGTAATTAGACCGGAGCAGGGGAGGAGGAGGAGAGAGAGGGGAGAAGGTATGTAGGTGTGCGGGGCTCAGGGAGATGCTCTAATCGTCTTTGTCAACCTCCTGCCGTGGTGTCAAGTTTCATATCTGCTCTCCGTGGCCAGGCACCCAGGGAGCGGGAGGGCGTCGCAGGGTGGAGTTTGGCCGGCGGTGCCCACATACACACACACACACACAAAAAGCGCAGCAACGCACGCAACGAGCTCTGCCGCAACCGACAGCGGTGACAATCGGACGCAAATGACTGTGGTGGGTACTCTCTGTGTGTTCTGCGGTTCTTTGTTCCCTTCCGTCAGAGCCACTCGGAGGAGCCGCTGCTCGCTCTGGGCCAGTCCTGTAAGCACACCACGTCACCGCTCGGCTTAATTCAGGCCAGAAATCACAACTATTACCTGCCAAGTGCTGTAATTGTGGGGGGAGGTGTGTGTGTGTGTATGTGTGATGGGGGGGGGGGGGTTGCCTCAACGACAACTCCCAAAGAGAGTCGCAGCCTTTTGAAGGATGCGAGGGCCTCCTCCAAGTCCCTGCTAATGTGAGAGGACATGTAAACGCTGTGAAATCGGCTCCATGCCTGTGAGAGATGACCAGCGCATCAAAGAGGAATGGGAGGCAAAGCGGTGTGCAAATAGAGTCTGTTGACATTAGCACGCGGCCAGATTCATCACGGCTCCGTGCCAATCCTCAGGAGCATCCTCAGCTCCGTCCAAACGCTCTTCATCTCCTCGCCTCACAGAGCGCCGACACACAAATAGACCCCGCAATGGGAATTCTGTGCCATTAAGACCCAACGCGGAGCCCTCTGTAACCAAACGAATGCAAAGGAAATAGTCGTGAACAAAAGCAGGAGCATATGTTGATACTGATATCAAGGCGGAGGGGGGGGGATTGTTTACAAGGCTCAAAACTGAGCATGTCATGACCATTTCCCCCTGCACCACAGCCCATAGGCAGTTTCTCCCATCAGTGAAGGGTGTAGACAGAAGGAGACGAACCAACCAGTAGGAGTCACTAATGCTGCGACGATGACGACAAGATCCCTAAAGACAGCTTCCCAAAGGGGCCTCTCCCCAGCCCGAAATCAGTGTGGACCTTCCCTGACTTCAGCTCACCCTGAACTACCTTGTTCCTCTGCTGCACGTCTATTTTGGTGTGTCTTCTCCACCAAGATGTGTGAAAACCTTAAAATTCTGTAATCGGAACCGGATCGAGGACGTCAAATTGCCAGAATGCCATACTGGTATTGTTTTCTCAGGTTGTCCGTCAGTACGTCCCAATCTCAGGAACGCCTGGACAGAATTATCTTTAAATTTGCCATAAACGCCCACTTGGACTCGAGAAGGAACTGGTTTGACTTTGGTCAAAGGTCAATGTCACTAGGTGTGTTTCCATTTAAATGTCAAGCGAACCTTAGGTAAGCTTTTGAATTGTAAAAAGAAAATGGTTTGTTTCCATTAATGTGAGTAAACTCAGCGACAAGTAGTTTGGTCAGAAGTTGGCGCTCCTCCAGTAAACCGAGCGAAAGAAATCCAGGAATTTGACGAAACGACAGAAACTCATCAGTCACGCGTCAAATGTCGCATCCCATTTCGCACATCAACTATTTTTTAGGCCTCAAGGGAGCGTAAAAAAACATTATTTGGCAAACTGGGGACGTTTTTTCCCCAAACTGTCGTTTCCATACAGCTTTTCAAATGCGATACTTAAAAAATGCTCATACAACATACGTGACTGGGAACACGGCTGTTATGACCTCGCGTCTGTCCCACGCTCGTGAACGAAGTGTTTAGGAAAGCCTCGACAAACGTCCAGCTGGAGAAAAAAACGTATACGAATTTGGTGGTCAAAGGTCACCGTGACTCCACCACCTAGGAATGTGTACGCTAATTGTGACAATTTTCACACAAAATGTCCGATACACTGACGACGTCGGTGGCAATTCTAGTGGCAATATCATTGAGTCCTACCATTGCGGAGGAGAGGATTTAGCTGCCTTGTATGTGTTCTGCTAATCTACCATCTCTCATGTTGCAGGGACGATGACGACATCAACGACGTGGCCTCCATGGCCGGGGTGAACCTGAACGAGGAGAGCGCGAGAATACTCGCCACCAACTCTGAGCTAGTGGGAACGCATATCCGCTCGTGCAAAGATGAGGCCTTTCTCCACCCGGGCCTGCTCCATCGACGAATTCTGGAAACGGGTGAGACGAGTGCGCCCTGGCAACGTCGAGACTCGCCAACCTTTTATAGCTCTTGAACGTCCTTAGCTGCAGTTCGAGGAGGCTAGCGGCAAAAGAACACGTCCCCCTGCGCCTCCACTCTTAAGACAACAAGCCAAAGCTGGAAATCCAGGCGGTAGCAGTGATGAAATCATCAACTGTTGTCTTTTTGCGTGAGGAACATGTTGTTTCTGTATTTATAGTGTCATCACTAAAGACAGTTTTTGATTTTTCTCTCCTTCAGCGGTTCAGTCTGAGCCTTTTCTTGTTTGGCCTCGGCTTAAATTTGATACACTTAACAATTCTTTCACCTCCTTTAATGAATTCTTCAGTGGCTGTCTGAACTCACTGGACCGCAGGCACACACATAAATACTTTATGGGTTTGTCTTTTGAAGGCTGGCTGTCAGATTGTCCTCTGGACTAAAGGAACAGAGTTTAGAGGAATAAGACTTGGCAGTGGGATTTTGATTCTTTCTCTCTTCTCGTAGTGGATCTTGACACTCCGAAGGCAGACGGCGTTGCGTGTGCTAATCGATACAGGCGGAGGGGTTTTTGGTGGGTTTGCAGCATCACAGCACAGTGATTGTGTCTTCATTACCTCTTTTCTTTTTCTTTTGCTGCCTGCAGTCATTCTTATTGCCCGGAATACACTTCAGGCTCCCGCCGCACGGCGAAACCGGTGAAAAAATATAATAAGCGTGACTACTCGAAGTCAAAGTGGAGCCTAGCATCACGCTCCTATGCATCGGATCAAAAAACACACAGCATAATTCCACGTGACAGGGCAGTCTGGCGCCCTCCTCTTGTTTTATCTCAATTAAAGTATCTGTAACCCCGCAGGTCATATTTCCTTACGTGGACTCTTAACGTGGTTGTTATCCTGTCACCTTTGGGACACAGCATGATACAAGGGCAGGAGACTAAGGCGCCCCCTGCTGGGGAAGTGGCACTTGTGCAGCTTTGTTGTGTCAGTGATTGGCCTCTCTGCGCTCTCAGCTGACAGCAGTCCGAGGGAGGCTCCCCGGGCCTGCCAGCTCCGCTCAATCAGAAGGGCCTCGGCTGCACCGCTCTCCTGTATACGAGCACCAAGTTCCACTCTGCTCTGCCTCTTCATTTACTTTATTTTTGGTCGCCCCTGCAAAAAGACGGGGTCCCAGCATCTCTTTTGTGTGGGTTTTTAAACGAGTGGAGCCATGATTCCCCCATTATTGAATTTCTTTTTTAATACTGATTCCGGGAACGGATATTTCCATGCCCTTTTTTTATTTTCCTCCTCCTCTCTCCATGTCTTGTGTCCTCTCCTCTTTTATTTGTCATCCCTTCTCCAGAAACCTCTCTCTCTCCCTCCCCTCCTCATATCTCTTCAGGCTGGTCCATGAGCTGGGCATGGGGTGGGGGGGGGTTAAGGCTGTAGCGTTTCTGAAGCTGCAAAAAAGCACTCCACCCCTCCGCAGATCAGGAACCACAATACAAGCACAGCTGGAGCGCGCTAGAAAAGCTCCTCAAAGTAATGATAGTCCACTGATACTTTTGAGTTGCCCACACACACACACACACACATATATATACACATACACACACACACACACGCGCGCGCTCGCACACACCCTCCTGCACACGAATGCATGTGTGGGTTTATCGCATAAACTTA
This sequence comes from Cyclopterus lumpus, assembly GCF_009769545.1. Taxonomy (NCBI): domain Eukaryota; kingdom Metazoa; phylum Chordata; class Actinopteri; order Perciformes; family Cyclopteridae; genus Cyclopterus; species Cyclopterus lumpus. The sequence goes on along the minus strand of NC_046968.1, from coordinate 8,392,108 downwards.
CACATGAGTACAGAAGCAAGAAGACAGATGTGTCATTGAAACACACAGTTCTCGGAAAACAGATCTTACAGAAGAATAATCAAATTCTAAGACTTGTAAAATGAAAAAATGAAAATAAGCATTTGTTATTAATTCAGTTAATATTAGTTCAGCATAGACAGAAAAAACTATTTGATTTTAATGGGAAGCTATGTGTTCTCAAGCTTTAATTCCTTCAACTTGAACATGATTCACTTTCAAAACATCGGAAGTGCCTCATGCCGAGCTCGCATCATGTCACATTTACCATGGAGCTAGCATGACATGCTGCGGGGGGAAAAAAACCAAACACTGGTCAACACAAACATATTAGCCCTCTAATTGTAAAACATGAGCTTCAATATCTCTTGGTGTCAGAAATACTGTGTTGAACATAGAAATATGTTTTTTTCCGTGGTCATGTGAGCCCACCAGCCCGCTGTTTGGCTCATTTTATGTCACCAATGTAGCATGGCGGAATTAGCCAGCGTAGCTAACTAGCCAGCTGTCCACTGGTTAGCTCGCTAGCTTGCTAACTCCACTATACTTAAATGCTTTGCTGGTTACAGACAATAAGACAAAGCATTAAGTTGTGAAATCAACTGCTTGTGTTATTCGTTACTGCCAAACCTCACCTCAGTGAATCCTCGTAAGTATGTTTAGTTTGTATTCAGGTTAGCCCTCTTCAGCGGTGCACATAAAAATGGCCGCCACTCCGACCTTACTGCTACGTTGATTGGAATGAGCATGTTCCTTCTACTCTTATTCTAGTTCTATGGTTGTTAAGCGTTAAACAACGTGTCTGGTCTCTGGAAGGTCTAATTTGTGCACAATGTCACAATCGGCTGATGTTTTAATGACCAGTACAGCTCTTAAACTACAGTTTCCAAAAAGCACGTCACTGCATGACGCAGTCACTGAAGTCTCACTTTGCTTGACACCAATGTGAGCTGCTCGAGCTTATTTGACAGTAAATCATCATTGGAACTGATGCTGGATAATAGAATTGATAATGGTTCAACGTTGGTCAGAAATCTACTTCCCTTTCAATTTCTACTTTCCCCTTTACAAATTGTTTGTTATTTGTGGTTATCAAATACCGACAAAGATCAGAGATAATTGTCATGTTTCAGTTTTATCTAAGTAAATTCATGTGGAGTTTTGCCCACATCCTCTTAACGCCACCCAACTAAACTCCTTTTTTTTCGGGATATTTGAAACTGTCTTTTTTATCTATTTTATCAGTACCTGATAAGTAGTGTGCATCTCTAATTCATCCTCATCAAGCACATGCAAGTCTGTCAGCTTGTCAGCCACCCCAAGAGGACTTCAAGTGCGTCGGGAGGCTCTTGGGTTATTATATGTCCGTTGGCAGAGAAAATAAAGAATCATTTGCAGTTATTATAGATACAAACTAGTATAGTTGGGTCATTCATGTTCACTGCCAGCTACTTTTCAGGGGGACCCTTGTTGCTATGGATACCATTCAGTTCTATACTATATAAATATTCAAGTTTCCAGGCCTCCGCGCAGGCCTCTGTTAGTCGTGATGCTTTCTGTTGTGTTGAGGGGTAACGAGCAGACAGCTGCACTAGTGTTATCTAACAAGAGAGTATGACACGCAATACGGGAAAAATACATATGAGATCTAAAGTTAACCTTATAATTCATGGTTTACTTGATATTTCGGACCGATACCCTGTACTACGTCTTACCTTGGAAAGCTCTGCAACTGCACATGTGAAAAGGAGTGGCTGCACGCAGATAGCAGATGGGCGTGTAGTTTTCCATACGTTGTTGTGTGTCTGGGTAGACTGACGCGTGGCACCCACACACCCAACATGTTCTGTGTACTGGGTGAGCTTTGGTGACCTCCTGTCTTTTCACCTAGCGACACCATCAGGTAAAAACAACAACATATGACCAAATTCATTGAGATTAATTTTCTGGGAATGATGGATATCTGCACCAAATCTCATGACGTTCCATCCAATAATTGTTGAGATTGTTCAGTCTGAAACCCAAGTGACGTTGCCCAGCCTCGAGCCATATATCTTGCTTGGATAAAGACATTTGCACATATTTCCACCCAACTGGAGATGCTACAATCTTTGGTTCATGTTATTCCTGTTATCTTTTCTGTCTTGTAGAAATCAAGCGAAATATCAAAGCCTTATAGTTCATTAGTCTGTTTCTTGGCCCCTTTTTTTCTAGGTGAATAATAGCGATTTGTTTCAGTACAAGTTCAAGAATGTGTTTTTTGCTCACAGTAATGTGGCTCTCTGGCTAAGTCTCTTAAACTTTCTCTGAAATATTAATGTCCCTGAAAGATCTTATTTTTCAGGAAGCATAAGCCCATTAGTGTTTTGCATTGACCCTGTGACATTGCCACATGTATCGCCCCTGTAATTATAAGGCTAACAGGGCTCCCTCCATCCTATTTCAAAGCTCGAGCGGATGAGGAGTATATGTATTGTTCGGCTGATTTAAATAATTGGTGTGGTTTACTTAAAAGGGTGCCAGAGAGAAAATTATGGTAATGGTATAATTTAAAAGGAAGTTGGAAACCGATAGTAAGCCCACCAAAGTCTGTCCTTTTTTCTTTTGTTATGACTTCAGATGAGTTTCGCTACAAGGAAACTAAATTATCCTTCTCCTGTAAAAAAGAGATGGTCAATGTCATTTACACACTCGAAGGAGCTCAGCTAGTAAAGCCACTCTGGGGTTTTGCACTAAGACTGTGAAACAAATTAACTTTTCTGTGTGATGAGTCCTATTTCTGGGAGTTAATTGCACGTACTAATCCAGACGAATTTTATCTGTGCGAATGTGTGCGTGTACAGAAGACGTGTATCCGTGTGTGTGTGTGCAGGATGAAAGTTGCAATCTTCTGTTGCTGTGTTTTTATGGGATGTTGGTGTGTGTGCGTGCGTGCGTGCGTGCGTGCGTGTGTGTGTGTGTGTGTGTGTGTGTGTGTGTGCGTGCGTGTGTGTGTGTGTGTGTGTGCGTGTGTGCGTGCGTGCGTGCGTGTGCTGGTAGCGAAAACAATTACCTTCTACCTGCTTAGCTGTTGTTTTTCTCGAAATGGCGAGCTGTGGAAGCGAGTGTAGTGATGATAAAACAATCAGTTTTAAACCTGTTTATCCCTTTAGTCAATTAAATGAATAAAGGCCGTGTTATAAAACTCCCAGATGGTAAAAGGGGAGGATCAACATTTCAATTGCGACAGAATCGGCGAAACAAATTAGGTTTTGATTATGAGAAGCAAAAGTCCTGACTGTAGCCTTTTGTGTGAGGAAGGGGCGTCGGAGTGATATTCACAATGACGTTTCGTCTTGTCCCTAATCCGTGTGTGTGTGTGTCCTTCACAGCCAAGAAGTTCGGGGTCACAGAGGTCCCAATGGAGGCGGTGACGTTCATCTCACACGCCGCACAGTCACGACTTCGAACTGTGGTAGAAAAGGTTTCTACCATCGCGCAGCACCGACTGGACTCCTGTAAGGTGGGAATAACGCACGCACGCACGCACGCACGCACGCACGCACGCACGCACGCACGCACGCACGCACGCACGCACGCACACACACACACACACACACACACACACAGAGTAGAGCTGCTTTTGTTCTTTTTAGCATTTCTTTTCTTTTTGACCAGACAAATTCAATTTCACAATGTCTGCCACATGTTTTAAAGCTTAGCTGGCGAGCTAAGGTACAGCTGACGCTGGTGAAAATTAAAATATTAAACTGTAATCCTGAGTGGAAATTGAATGAATTATCTCAATAAAACAATACAATCGATGATTTCATTATCATTTGAATTGTTTTTATGAAGAAAAAAAAAGATGCACTATACTTGACAATAACAAAGTAAAGGGATAACATTGACAATTTGTAATGTTTTACATATCTTAGTTGTATTGGCTCCCTTTCTTTTTTGTGCTGATCCCATCTCTGGTCCGATCCGAACCGTGAGTTCTATAATCCGTTGCACCACCTAGTTTTATGGTGTGACTGACTGTATGTTTAGCTCCCGTCTGTCCAGATCAGGGACAGGACTATACACTGACCATGGATAAGGCTATATTCATATATGTGGCAACATCAGCATTCAGAACACTCACTGCAGTTGGGAAAAAAACTTTTATCAGGACATTCGAGCGCGCACACACACACACACGCGCACACACACACACACACACACACACACACTCTTAAACACACAAACTTGAATATGGGCTCCCAACATTCCCACACAGATACGAAGTGCCATGCACACAAAATGCGCTTTGATCTGTCTCACGCGTAAACTCAAAGTGCACCACTAACATAAACACATAAAAATTAATATGAGAAACCTCTTTTCTTTTGTTTAAAGTTGATAAACAAGAGAGCTCAGACTTCTCAGTCAGTCAGCCGAAACTTGAGGTACAGAATAACTTCCAAGCGCTCGTCCTGGGTACTTTTCTCGTTACTGGTGACTTTGCTATACAACCGCATTTAATTGATGTACATTAAAGAGAAAAAACCCATCTCGACTTCTAGCCTGAATCTCGGCGTATTTGTGAGAACAGTGTGTGTGGGGGGGACTTTGAAAATGCGTTGTTTTTTTTGTTTTGTTTTCTGACACCGGGAAGGGAGGAAGAAGAGGATGGAGGAAGAGCAGCGCTATAGCTGTCCCCATCTTGTTTGGCGCTTCTTCTTCTTCTTCTTCCGTTCGTTCTTTTCCCCTTTTTTGTGGTTTAGTAAATGAGGTGTGAGTGAGAGAGAGAGAGAGAGAGACACGGAGCTCTGTGAAGCCACTCTGTTGACATCAGCGGAAAAAAAAAGAAAAAAGAAAAAGGGAAAAAGACCAAAAGACAAAGCGGCCTTAAAAGAGCAACCGGGCTTTGGTGGCGTCGGCAGGAGCTACGGCAAGAGTGCAGGCTCAGCGCTGCAACAAAGAGGAGAGAGAGAAGGAGTGTGGGGGGGGGGGGGGCCTCTGATGTGTCTTTGTGCTCTGTGCCACCCAGCTCCTCTCATCCACACACACACACATAGAAAAGAGAGGAATATAGAAAGCTGCATAGGTGACACACAGACGTATACGCACACAGACATGTGAAATAAGCAATTATCCTATTAACTTTTGATGACCTGCAAAAGTTTTTTTTTCGCACCTGCCTTTTCTTTTCCCAAGTGGGAGGTTGATATATGCCATATGGAAAGAGTATTCATCTTCTTTAAATAGACAACAAGTTTGTGTGTGTGTGTGTGTGTGTGTGTGTTCACAGACCGGTGACGTCCCAGATGAGCTGTGTCTTGGTATTTTTTTATGTTTATGAGCGGGGCATAGCAGACTCTTTATGATTGTAACTATACATTTTAAATGGTGATGGCTGTCAATCATGCATTTTTTTTGTCTGAGGGCTGTTGGCGGGGGATGCAAGGGGAGAACCTCCAACCCCGTTACAAGTCAATGTCAACACCCGGACAAAGTGTTTCAGAAAATAAGCTCTTTTCATTTGTTTGCGACAACAACAAATTGCAAACTTCAAGCAAACCACCTCACCTCGCTAAATTTGCCTCTTTCCAACACAGTGCGCGCCATTTTTCGTAGCCTCCTCTCGGATGCGTGTTTACGATCTGGCACCTGGTTGCGATCTTTTATTATAATTTTTTTTAATAGACGGCCAGAAGCGTCCGAAACACAGCGAGATAAGAAGAAGAAGAGAGAATCCAGGTGGTGGTGGGGGGGGCACTGTTGATACAGCCACTTCTAGTGGGTCAGAAGGGATGATTAAGAGCTTATTCTTTTATTTTATTGAGTCTATACAGAGTTTATTTTTTAGGAAATTTCTGCACAGTATAAATTAAACTTATAATGAGGACCGAAATATGTATATTCTCTGCACGCTTAATTGTGAGCTCATTGTGCGACTTCTTTTTCGCCAATTAGCTCCCTAACTCGTGCCGTGTTTCCACACATTGTGGAATAAGTGCTGAAACTTTCAGTCTTTCGACAGAAAGTTGAGCAGCATCATTTTGCCAAAAAAAAAATTATGTTGTTGTTTTTTTCAGCTAAAATGGCCGGTTCCAGCTTCTTAATGTTGGGATTTGCGGCTTTTCTCTGAGTAATTTTTAAGTCGAGTGTCTTTGGGCTGAGGACAAAAGAAGTCTTTTGAAGAAGCCATATTTTTGCTCGGCGGTATCGATAGTTGTCTGACAAACGGAGCGGTGATATAGATCATGAATAATCATGAGAGCACATTGTTCATCTACTGCGCTGTGCGATTGTTCAAAATGCTGTCAGACCCCTTTTTTAATGCAGGACAGTCATTACAGTGGTAGCTGTGTGCTTGAGAGTATATGCAACTCTGAATATTCTGTCATTGATATCAGATTCTACTACCACACTACACTTTTGAGGTAATCTATCTTGTACCGCCGGACTGAGCGCCGCCCTGAGGTTCTGACGTGTGCGTCCGAAGCCTCGGAAGCGGCCGCTGAATATGACCCCGCACCTATTTATTTATTTTCTCTCCCTCTCCTTGTCAGGAGGACGAGTGCTACGAGCAGTCGGCAGACGTTCGCTCCCAGCTGCGCTTCTTCGAGCAGCTGGAGAGAATGGAGAAGCAGAGGAAGGACGAGCAGGAGAGGGAGATCCTGTTGAAAGCCGCGAAAGTAAGTTGTTGTCACCTCCTCCTGTGTGTGTGTGTGTGTGTGTGTGTGTGTGTGTGTGTGTGAGAGAGTGCTTGAAGCTCTGACAGATGAATTAGAGTGTGACACCAGTGGATGAAGTGACCTCCCTGCGTCCTCCCAGGCTCCCGGCCCCAGGGCTCCTCTGTCCCGGCTCTTCCTCACCGGACACAGCGCACTACACTACACAACCCCCCCCGCCCCCAACCCCCCTAGACACACACACACACAAGCTGCACAACACCCCCTCTATCACAAGCCCTGACAGCTCAGGTGAAACAGAGCATCAGTTTAGGAGAGTCAGGAGGGGCCAGCATGTTTTTCTCCTTCCATCATCCCCCGTTCGTACACAACTGCCTGGTTGCCCTGAACGTCCGGAGTCATGTGGTCTTCTTTTTACCAGGAAACGTGCACCGTTTCCCACCCCCCAAAAAGCGCACGACCAAAAACTGCATTAGTGATCGCGAACAGAGACACTTGCTTTGTTTCAGCTTCATGAGCTCATAAAGCTGAATTGATGACGGCACAAATACACGACAGCTGAAACTTCTTATTTCTTAAAGTTGTAATCAGTGTGTATATATATATATATATATATATATATATATATATATATATATATAGCTATATTACTTTGTTGTTACTTTAAGAAAAAAATAATAGAAAACAATACAGAAAAGAATTCCATTGTCTCAACAGTTGCACAAGGGGGTTCAAACACAGTGCTGAGTTCGGGACCATCTCATCGGCAGCCAGCACTCCGACAGTTACCAGTTGCTAAAACCTCCATCGCTGCCAAAGCACAGAGTAATTCAAGCCACCTGGAATCGAGCTCAGGGTTCATGTCCAGAATGAATCGACACCCGCTTCGCATCTTAGCGTTCGGACGGGCTGTTGTGCGCGGCACATGTCTCTGGTATAGTCCTTCAGGAAGAAGTGCAGTCGGTGTGCATATTCAATGTCCCTTTAAATAAAGGACAAACTCTTCAGTGACTTTTTGTCCCTCGACTCAACAGATCGCTGCAGAGTGCAGGTGTCTCACCACACAATCCAACGCACGATAAGCTGCACTCACTTTGCTAGAAGGTATTTCAAACTCTTCTAATGTCCAACAGGGCCCTTGCATTTGATAGCCGTCAAACCATTTATGTGTTTATCAGTGAAAGAAGTTTTCACATTTATAAAGATCACCACGACCCAAATAAAAAAAAAGAAAGAAAGAAAGAGAGAGAGAATCTTTTGCAAATGAAAATGCCCGGCGGTGCAACATTAGCAGAAAGCTAGGTTAATTTAATTAATTTTGAATGAAGCAAATGTCCCACAGTAAAGATTCTCATTGCAGCACACCTCACCGTCTTAATTGCATTATTACGCTCCGGTCCTGCCATGCAGCATATTAGAAAATTCTCTGGTTGATGAACGCCGGACCACCAAACCTCACGACCTGTCTGGGGGGGAAGAAGAAAAAGAAGAAGAAGAAAAGACGGTGCCTCAGCAGGAAAGCGTCGCATGTGAAGTGTGTTGTTAAAGGAATGAACAACAGTTCCCGTTGGAAGGGCTCGCCTCAGGCCTTCTGGGCAGCGTCGAGGAGAGTTTGACTTCACCTCTGAGCTTTGTGTCTTCTTTTTAATTCTTTTTTTTTTTGGCGCCCGTTGCCATGGCGTTTTGAGTTCGAACAAAAGTTTAGGGAGTACTTTTTTTTTTAAGCTTGTACAAAAAATATTACACACTTTTTTTTTTTCTTCCTCCTATTTAATCATGAATGTTGTATCTTCTTTTTTTCTCTCTGTTATTGTGTGTACACAAGTAGATTTTTCAGAATGATTTAATGGAAACAGGAATATTTTTATTTTATATTGTTTTATTTAGCTTACTCTCGATCATAACTGTCAAAACATGAATGTCCTTAAAAAGGCCCCAAAAAAAGAGGCCTTTTATTCAAACTCCATTTAGGAGAAACCAGTGTATAGAGAGTACATATATCATAAACCAAGTCAGAAGACACATTGCATTAGTGGCTCATCTCGCTTTTTCCTCTCACACACTCTTATTTAAAAAACAAAACAAAAAAAGAAACGGGTGTAATGCACAGCTTGCTATTGATTATTGGCTACTTGGTGTATATTTGCGTCTCCCAAATTGTGAAGGAGAGATGATTCAACGATGATGAATAGAACGTGGCAGTGACTTCTGCACGAGGAGCGATGGGAATGGAAGTTTCACCTATTTGGGAGAATATATTGACAGAATATTAAACTTTCCACACACAACCGCACAGCTAAAAGAAACAAGTACAGCGCTCTGGGGACTTTAAACGTTTTTTTTTTTTTATTCGAATCGCCTGGGCAACGAAGTGAAAAAAGCAGACAAAACTTGTCCAAATGACTCGTGGAAGATAATTGGTCTTACACTGTAAAACGCTGTATTGGATTTTATTTTTTTCTTCTTCTCCAAAACCCCCGAACGTCAGCGTCCAGCTCCACCCGCTCCTCGTCTCCCCGTCCATTCTCTCTCCTGTAAGTGAGTGTGGAAACCAGGGCAGCTGACGGAGGAGATGTGAAGCACGCCAGTGGCACCGCTGCCCTTTGTAAACAGTCCCTCTGCTCCCCCCCCACCCCCACCCTCTGCCCCATCCTGCCTCCCTCCTGCTCGAGCGCCTGCTAATTTGACCTCCTGAACAAGAAGCCCTGCTGAAATAATCCCTCCTCCTCCTCCTCCTCCTCCTCCTCCTCCTCAGAACAAGCCCTCCCCTCCACTCTGCGCCGTCCACTTAGAATATGACTCAAGTCTTTGGGGGAGGCTCCGGCCCGACCGGAGGGCAAACGCATTAGTCTCAGTTGCGATACCGACCAGTACGTGAACCGCCTGATATGTAAAGCCAATTAGCAGGAAGGCTATGAGGGGAGTAAAGTAGGTGGGGGGGACTCTGATTGATTTAAGCATTGGAATAGATGTTAATACTCTTATGGTCTGCAGAGCGTACTGTAAAATATATCCAATTATTGTTTTGTCGTTGACATTTGCTTCCATAATATTGCTTTTGAAAATGTGCCACTGGATAAATGGAACCAATAAAACACACTGGACAATAAGGGAAATATATATCAAATGTAAACGGTTATTCGTGGACCTGAGCTAAATGACACAGATTATATCCAGAGCCCCACCACCACCACACCACCTCCACCACCTCCAAAGAAATAAACATCAGTTAGCGTGTAGTACCATAATCTCGCCCGCAGTGGTCAGCCGTACGTTTGAGCCGCGTGGCGAAGGATTCCCAGGGACACGCATGTTCGCCCAGATCTCGGCTGCTGATTAAAATAGAAGTGCTGTGTTGTTACGCCAGACACACACACACACACACACACACACACACACACACACACACACGCTGTCACTGATACTCACCAACATCCTTTGCCCTGTGTGTGTGTGTGTGTGTGTGTGTGTGTGTGTGTGTGCGTGTGTGTGTGTGTGGGGGGATGTGTGTGCTGGCTCCTGCAGAATTTTTAATAACCTCTTTTGATTAGAGTCCCCCTCCAGCGGCTTATTTAGGGATGGATTTGGAGCGGGGTTTAAAGGCCATTGCCCCCCCCGGGGGGGTGGGGGGGGTGCTCCATTGCACTTCTGTGAATTCAAATACGATGTCCTTGACACCTCCGTATCCTGTCCCCCTTTTGCACTATTCTTTGCCGCAGCAGCAACAGATGAGCGGCGAAGGAAGGGGGACGTGGGCTCCTTTTTTAAAACCAGCTGTTAACCTGTGTGTCCCCCCCCCACACCACACCACACCACCACCACCACCTCACCCCCTCTCTCTTTCTTTTACTCCACAGAGTCGCTCCAGGCAAGAGGACCCAGAGCAAGCTCGGCTGAAACAGAAAGCCAAGGAGGTAAGCTGCCACGGAGATCATTACCCTTGACATTTCCACCTCCCCACCTCACCACACACCGACTCCCGGCGTATACATTTTCCATGCATCGCTACATATGCAATGCCATTTAAAGTCGGACTTAAAGAAAATAGTTTGAGGAATCATTCGCGCCCAATTGATGCCCTCCACTTCTTTTTCCTCGTCCGTCTCGGCCTCTTTCTTCATCTCCCGTTTGACCTTTTTGACTCATTGAGCTCGGCCTGTTGCTGGTCAATGTGGTCACTAGACGGACAGACGGCTGTACATGTTCCTCTCCCTAATCCTTTTTGTTAAACATATTTGTTACTGCTATAAAACTCCAGTATCTGTGTCTGCTAAAACCTGTTCTTTCGCGTCTCTTTGCAACATTAGCTCAGCGAGGCCATGAAGTGAATCATCTCTCAGATGTACCGATTCTCGCTGCGCATCAGCTTTCACCGCTTCAAACGGAACAAAAAGGGCTGTTTCCCGTCTTCAAGTCAGCGGCCGAGGCACAACACGGGCGCGCTCTAAAATGTGAAGTGTTTCAGCGAAGCGGTGTGCCGCATGCATCCGGCTTACTTTAAGTGCAGGTTCTGCACTCGGCAGAATTCCCAGCGGACCCCCGGAAAGTAGACCGCTCTCCTTTTCTTTTTCTTTCTCTTTCTTCCCGGGGTTGGTTAATGCTGTTTACGCAGTAGCTCTGTCACAGCGGCGGTTTGCGTTTGGTTCTTATTTCTCTTTCTGCCTTTGTTTTACTGCGGAGTGACTAAACAAGGTGCTCTCAGTCCTCGGCGTGCTGACGAAGATCAAGAGGATTGTCTTGGGCTTCCGTGGAGCAGCGCGAGGATAAAACATTCACCTGTTGCTGCTGTTGTTGTTGTTGTTGTTGTTGTTGTTGTGGTTTCTTTCCAAGTTGCTCTTTAAAAAAAAAGAAAAAGAAAACTTTTATTCATCCGGGTAAAGTTTACCGAGCACCTATGCGCTTTTCTCGCTAACACTCTTCGACAGTTTCCACACCTGGCGGTGCAGCCACTGTCTGTTCATGGTGGCTATTCATTCTGCAAATGCCTTGCTCAAGGGCAACTCAATATTGTTGTTTGAAGTGTCACATTTTTAGGGGTTTTAGGGGCGTTGAACTTCGTGAACTTTGAGTGACAAGTGGACTATCTCTCACCTCTGGCCACCTGGCGACGCGCCCGTCTAACCCCCTCCCGCACACTCTCTTCCACCCCCCTCGCGCATCTCTCCCGGACATTTATTTGTTTTCTTTCTAGCAACAGAGAGCCCTGCTGCAGCTTTAGAACACTCGCACTACGTCTCAGCCTACCCATAAGCCCCGGCATATGCAAATGAGGCAGCGTAATAGACAGCGCGATAGGTTTGGCCCCCCAGGGGCCGTGTGATCAAAGCAGATCTCCTCCCCGTTAAGTGGCAGTCCGCTCGTCATCTGGATGCGGCCAGATTAGCGCGCGCCCCGCTTCTCCTTCGCATCTGGAATCTCAAGAAGCTGGTTTGGAAATCGTCACTTTATGTAATGCTTTCCTCACGCTGCATAGAGGCGATGAAGACTCCCCACCCCTACAGAGACACACACAACACCCCTCTTCCACCCTCCCTCGGCTCTTTTTTCTTCTTTTTTTTTTGCCTAATGGCCGTCGTTTCTCAGCCCCCGTGCCCCTCCGGTTTCCATCACCTGAGTTGGCTGTTTGTGTCACAGCGGAGTCTGTCGGCGGCTCACACATCTGTGCAAAATTTCATCGGGATAATGAGCCCGAGCTACTCGGGCAGAGGAGCCAGCCACTCTTTAAGCGCCCCTGATCACACACACTCAAAATAACCACCGCTACCAAACAATCATTATTTGGGAGAGATGGAATTACAGCCTGTTACGCTCCTGAACCGAGTGTCGAAGCAGGCAGAAAAGAGCAGGGGACAACCCCAACAAGAAAAATTGTACCAACGGTCAAGCGCACAAGGCGAGTCAATTTACACAGCCCGCATTCTCAAAATGTGTACATATTGTAAAGCCCCCTCATGCTCCCCAAAGGATGAACCCCAATGTTTTCTTGTCGTCATCCCCATGATCATTCCTTTTAGTGCAACAATCAGGCCAAAATGTTCACTCGTAAACAAAGATATATACGAATAAGCAGATTGCCACGACATTCAATGGGGCCGTTCATGCTCCCCAGCGGATAAAAACCTTTATGTTGTGGTCAATCCATGAGCTCTCTTTGTGCCTCCCTCGGGCCAAATCGGTGGACACACAGAAAATAGAACACACTTCACAATATCGCAGGAAATTGAAGGTCACACAGTAGATTCGTGCTCCCAAGGGGATAAAACCATTGATTCCATGGTCGGTCTCCTAGACCTGGTCTAGTATAAACTTAATTACAATATCAGAAATAGCACAATGTTTTTTTGTCCCTTAGTTTTGGAATGAACATCGTAGGCTCCAGGTTATCAACTAGCAGAGGGCTTCAGGATTTTAGTCTTAGTAATTGTGTATCTAAATTTGCACCGGCAGCTTCAGAGAGAAGCGGTCCAGCGCCCCGGTTTCCTTCCATTCACAACCATTTGGCCAAAAGGTCAGATGGGCTATTTCGAAAAAAATGCCCCCCAGTCAAAATCAATGGGCAAATCGTGGCGCCCAGTTCCCGTTTGTTGTTTGTCGTCTTCGGCGGCGGCGGCGGTGAGTCTGTGTGTGTTGTCTGTTCTATCAGCAGGGCAGGAGGCCGGGGCATAGAGAGTGAGAGAGGGAAGGAGACTTGGGGGGGGGGGGGGGGCAGAGAGAGAGATAGAGAGGGAGTTAAGGCCAGTGGAGATACATCACGATGTCAGACGCACAGACACACTGCAGCCACAGATTCATCATTGCTGCCGCGTCTGCAGGCGCAACTGGACAACGGGGGGGAAAAAAACGAGTGAACTGGAGAAGAGGAGCGGAGCAGAGACGGGGCCAAGAGAGACGAGGGCCGAGGGAGGGGGGGGGGGGGGGGGGGGGGGGAAGAAGACAAATGGGCTACCACACCTGGCCAAAATCTGGCCAAAAGCCCGTTCAGGCTGCTAAAGCATTTCCACCGTGTAGCATGTGAGCTGGTTGGAGACACAACCGTCGAAATCTCAAAGGTTTATTTTCCCTCGACCTTGTTTCCTTTCTGGGCATTGAGTTTTTTGTTGTTTTTTTTCGCCCGTTTTGATGGTTTTGAACCGCCCGCGAAATTAATTCCGACCCCGGCTCAACTTTGAGTCTTGCGTGGCTCCAATTAGAAGCCTACAGTTATGCGTCCCGCCTCTCCGTGCAACTCGAGCACAGACGTTGGAATCCATGAATCGAATTAGACCGACTTATGCACGGCCGCGCGTTGACGATCGCTCGTTTATGCTAAAGCCTTTGCTCCGCCGGGAACCTTAATGCACACACTCGCGTTTGTTGAGCCCCGGCATCCTCCGCAAAGTGACCAGGTCACAGAGAGATTGGAATCCGCCCACGCCGAAAAAGGCCCGTGAGCCAGCGAGGAGATGCCCTCGTGTGTCAGAGGACAATGTAGCGGCGCCTTAGTTTTTCATCAGGGCCAGTTATATCTGCCAGTTCACAGGCTCTCGTCCTTTGGCCCTCCGCAAACTGCTCTGCTCAAAGAGGAGCTCCCCCCCCCCACCCACCCCAGCAGGCAGGCCTAAGGGGCAAAATCAAAAAAGGAGCTCCCGCTACCCTTCTTCGTGCTCTCTCTCTCTCTCTCTCTTCTCCCCGCCAGTGATGACTTTCAAAGAGAATTCCTGCTGTTCGGTGGGTCCCAATTCGGAGTTGTTGTATTTGGGTCCTTTGGCCCTTGTGTGAATCACGTTCTGCCCAAGTGGAAAGATCGCGTCTTTAAGAAAAATACAAATACAAACTTTCCGTTGCACTAACTAGCAGGTGTAATTTTCAACTGGCTTTTTTACATTTGTATTTCTTTTGAAAGATCATAAAAAGTAGATGTAGATGATTTAATTACCACAGAAGACGGGTCTTTTTTTTTTTCAGGTCCTAACGACGTGCTGGCTACTAAATAGCACACCGTAACCCTATTTTTTTATTTGTTGCTTTGTTGCCGGTAGTAACTTCAGTTCTTCTTCACCTCAAGACATGTTAAAAGATGAAAAAAAATAAAAATAAATAAAAAACAGAAGCGGGCTTTAAAAGTACCTTTGGTGTTCCTGTGTGTTTTCGAATATTACAAAGTGCTGTAATGAGAAGGAAAACAACAAAAAAAAATGAAGGAGATTTTCTTTTTCTTTTTTGTGCCTCAGAGGGAGATAGCGACTCGTCTCCTCGCTGTACCAGCCTGTAGGTTCACTTTTCTCTTTGTGCGCCAGAGCACTCCTTGGGACTCGAGCGACGGGGGAATTGGGCGTGCTGAGCTACGCTGGTGGCGAGGTGCCAGCCTCCTCTGCCTGGGATGTAAGTGAGAGGGAGGCAGGACACGTTTCAATTAGGCAACAAACACCGTGCTCGCGCTGAGGTTGGGAGGAGAGGAGGAGGAGGAAGAAGAGGAGGAAGAGGAAAACAAACACGCACCCTCACCAGCTGTCTTCTCCCTTTTGACCTCTCTCTAAAACACACTCCCTTCGACCGCTCCGCTCCACCTTTTTTCCCCTCATTTTGTCTTTTAAAAAAAAAAAAAAAAAATGTTGCCGAACTCACGCGAAGGACAATACCGGGGGTCTCTGTGAGGTGACGCTAAGTGTGCCAGCTCGGGCCTGCATGTTTCCATTAGATTGTCATGTTGGCTAATTAGAGAGCAGCAGCATGATTCACCTTGTTAATTAGGAGGACTTGCACACCACGTGCCCCGGGGCGGCGTGGGGAAGAGGAGCCCAGCCTCAGAGGCTGCTAGTCGCCCCGCTGCCTATGAAGATTCCCCTTCTCATCTACCTTTTTTCGCTCCCCTTTTTTTTTTTTTGATTTGGAAATGAATAAATCATCGAGATCGTCCCTCTCTCGGAGTGTGAATATCTGAGTTCTCATCTTCTCCTGGATGCAAATTAGGCGTGATCAATAGAAGGTGACGAGCGGCGAATCTAAATGTTAAAGAAAAGAAGAAAAGAGAGAGAGATAGAAAGTGAGAAGAGACTGCGAGACGAAGCGCGCCAGCGCTGAATGAGACAAAGCGAGAGAACATTTAAAGTAGGAAATTTCCCCTTAGATAAGCAGTATTTTTAATGATCACCTCTCTCTCTCCCGGTGTAAGGCCGTCAGAATCTGCTTAACACTGACTTCTGGCTTCTTCGTTAAACACTGTTCGCTGGCAAAATGTGCAGCGCAAATGTTATTATTTATAAAAATGATACTTACTCCGATGGAAAGGCGTCTTTTGGACACTTTCAATTTATTACACAGTCCGTCCGTCCCCCCCCCCCCCCACACCCCCTTCACCGCCCCCCTTCCCTCTCCCTCTCACTATGCGGTTTAATTCCTGCAAATAAGTTGCAGATGAAGAGGAGCCGTAGGGCGGTGATAGTGACACCCACATAATGACCTCAGCTCCGGGGACGGCCGAGGGCCCTGAATAATTGGTCCTTGGCCCTGGAAACACTTCTGACATACTGCTCGGCTTCAGAGGACACTCTGAGCCAAGACTATTAGTCCGTGCATGTATTTTGAATTCATCTCCATAGGTAAAATAATATAATCACAAACAGATTCACTTGAATATTTAAGGGGATTTGTGTGCGCTCAAAAGGACGATGAAACAGAATTTCAAGCACGTTATTATTATTATTTTTTGCATCTTTAATGCGCGGTTTTATTGTCCTCGTTATTCAAGAAGCTTGGTAGCAGCCCAATATTCTGGTAAATATAGTGACGGCCATTATAAGTGCCAATACAACCATGTGCAGATTCAATGCATACGACTTAAATGTATATATTGCATGAATACAGACTGTACATATTCATTACCTATAAGGGCAATTAGACGTGACGGCTCGCAGCACAACCCGTAATGCACACGTGGCGCACACTCTACGTTATCACATATTAAATCAATATTAAATATTTTATCCGAAAAACAAAGACGTTTTGCCCACATGAGCAGGTCAGGGCCGAGCCCGTCTCTTTGTGGTGCCTGAGCGCAGATGGAGAAGTGAATCCTGATTGGTTCACTGCAACTGGCGCTTCCCCCCCGCGGCAAACTAACTGCCAGGCACTTCACATGAGGAGTGGGCCTCAAGACGCAGCTCCCAGATGTTCGCGTAATGTCGGCCATGTGGGCGTCAGGTGAATGAGACTCTCGCATTAAAGACATCAGATGTACGTGAAATGCACACACACACACACACACACACACGCACACACACGCATGCACGCGCGGGCGTGAAGCAAAGGGAGTCTCACACATAGGACGGTGTGTTTTGGATTGCAGCATTTTAAAATGATATTGAAGTATCTTTGTTTAGCATGTTAGCATGGTAACTAATTAGCACTAAACAGTTGAGGCTGAAGGGAATGTAATTAGATTTGCATGTATGTAATAATAAACCTAGTATTGGACACATTCAAATGTTGACCTGAGGTCAGAAATATACATGGATACAATACATCCTGAGGGGAGCATGAATGTCTGTGTAGAAAACTTTCTCATTCCAAATCCTATCCTAATAGTTGTCGAGACATAAATGTGACCCTCCCGCGCATGAGGAGACGTCTTGGGATCATTAAAGTCCCACGGGTCTGTCCTCTGGGTACCTTGAATGCGGCGTTTTTTGGGAAAAACAGCTGATGAGATCTTTCATTCTGGACCGATGACAGGCCGACGTTGCCATTCCTAGAGCCATGCTGCCAGCGTGGATAAACTTATAAAATATTAAACTCTCCTACAGAGATCCTATTTTTGGTTTTGGTGGGATTTATAGTTTTCTAAAAAAAAAAGAGAAAACGTCTGTGTTCGCATAGCCTAGGGTCTTGCATGTACATCATCCGCTCATGTCCATGCGAAACAGTCTGCATTCGGCCTGAATACATATTTCATGTTTTCAATATTAGAGGGTTACATTTTGGGTGAAATTTGCTTTTGTTTGCAAGAGAGGTGAGAGGGCACGCCATTGAAAAGTCCCGGGTTGGGCTCGAACCAGCGTTGCTGTGACTACACTCGAGACGAGCATACTCTCCAGCAGATAAGAAGTAGTTTTGACCGCCGCCTGACATTGACGCTGACTTATGGGATGCTGCTGGGATGCCGATGTCCAGTGGGACAGCAACTGTCTGTCCCGCTCCCCGTGTCTCTTAAATCACTGACAGCAGACAAACCGTTGCAGGTTTCCGGTTGTAAATCAAGCCAACGGGTTGATGGACGACCTCCAAGCCTTTCTCTGACACGGCTTGACACCTGAAAAGCATTCTAATGGCCGTTAACTTAACATTGCACTGGTGCGTACACGGACCACACCAGCGTGGAGTTGGTTTGAAGCTGTGTATCAAACTCAAACCAATGCTACGGTCTCACTTTATTAAGACCGTTTGGTTTCCGGGAACAAAGGAATAAACCTTTTCTTGGTCATTTTACATTTTTTGTATTGTGCATCAACCCACCCAGTTTTGATGCTATTAACTAACATATGCACACGCCCCATTAACCAAAAAAAGGATGGTTCATATGATATATATATATATATATATATATACGATATGCCTCTTGCGGATCCTCACCATGGTATCGACCATAATCGGTTCTTTTAAAAGGTTTTTTAGGTATTCATTAGGATTCAGCTTCACCCTTGTCAACATACTCCAATTAATGCCTTCCATTATACGCTATAGATCGACCTCTAACCTCACGGTACAAAAGGTTAGCGCCGTGATAAGAGATTAGATTGAAGCTTAGGCTTAAAAATGCACGCGCTCTACCACGGCTCTTTAGGGGAGAAAAAAGAAAAAGAAGCATTCACGGGGGGAAAAGTGGCATATGCTAAATCTATATACACTGAGAGGCTCCCTGCTGCGTGCGGTTGGACCAGAGCTTTTCTAAAGGGGGAGAGTGGGGAGGAGGAACAGACCGACTCAAAAGCCACGGTCTGGCTTTTATGCCGTGGTCTTTGCAGGGCAGAGAGCCCCGTGGCTTCCTTCGCAGCCCCGTGGCTGCATGCGCGTGACGTCAAGCAGAGCGTGTTCTGCTCTACCAAGGACATCTGTCTGTAAGCGTCTGGGGGGCCGCGAGCAGCCCCTCAGGCCGGGAGGGAAGGAGGGGGTGGGGGGAGGGAGGGAAGATGGAGAGAAAAAGCCTTTGTTAAAAAGAGAAAAAAAAACAGCAGAGATGGAGAACGGCCGGGTTGGCCATCATGGCTCCTGCAGCTCATCTTCCTTTTCACTCCGAGCCCGTCGGCAGCTCTCCCGCTTTTGCTGTCCTTTTGGACGTTTTTGCATCATAAGGGAGACGCGCTTCTCTCTCTCTCTCTCTCTCTCTCTCTCCTGTGCTATGTCTCATTTAGGTCTTGATGGACATTTGTGTTACCGATCTGTTATTATAGGCAACAAATTATAATTAAAGTTTCAAGGGAAATGGCTAACAAAAGAAACCCAAGAACAGTGAGAGCCATAAGGATCAATTTCAGTTTTGCACTTTTGGCCCAATTCATGTATGTAAATAACCCCCCCCCCCCACACCACCACCCCCCACCACCCCCTCCCCTCCATACACCATAAAAGCCCAGTACTGAAAATATCCCTAATGTTGTAATACATTATTTAGCTTTCATTTGACATTTGGCTTTTTGCTACTGATAAATATTAACATCCACCGCCCTCAAACTTCAGGACTCAGTCTTATGTAAATGTAATTTTGGAAGAATCTTCCAGGACATAACTCCATGACACGAGCAGTCTGATGAATACATGCAATTTGATATCCAGGGTCTGGATTTGTCAAGCATATTTAACTTTGTTTTATGTTTGGGCCGGGTTGTCGGTAATTTCATGTTATTTCACCGTCATTAAACAGCGGGTGATGCCGTTTATTCTCAAAGGAGTTTACGTCTCGCAGGGAGTTTGTGTGTCGAAGCTTCATTCAACAGTGTCTTTTTTTAAAAATATATATAATCAAATGTTCAGCACGGTTTGGGGGGCGGGGCCCTGATAAAAACAAACCCCGATCTGATCAATATCTGATTCAGAGCTCACAGCGTCGGCTGATACGAACTTAGCAGAGCGTTCGACATCTGCGAGGGAGCTTTGAACAACAAGTGTCCCCCCCCCCTCCTGAAATTAAACATATTTCCAATTGCCCACCGTGCCGACCACAACATCGTCGCCCGGCATTTGTTTTTGCATCAATCCACTGAAATGTTCTTGCAAAGCTGCAGATTGATTCTGTCGGGCGTCTTAAAAATAAATGTTCTACATTTCC
The DNA here is from genome assembly GCF_009769545.1 of Cyclopterus lumpus. NCBI lineage: Eukaryota > Metazoa > Chordata > Actinopteri > Perciformes > Cyclopteridae > Cyclopterus > Cyclopterus lumpus. Next base: position 8,372,128 of record NC_046968.1, on the reverse strand, counting down.
TGACCTTTGCTAATAATTTGACTTTACAAGTTCCAGTTCCCAGCTTTGAAAGGGCATGCGGGCCCGACTGGAAGCACTGGTATTTAAGCGACTTCGGAGCGGCAGATATTTGCGCGGTGCCATTGATCGGACCTGGCAAATGTATGCAGTCCGCCAGATGGTTGCTCCTCCAGTCTGGGATGAATCCCTGCAATGACCTTTTGAGGTTTTTGGATTTGCGTTGTCGACATTTGGTGTCTCGAAGGTCGGGAGGGATTCATGACTAAAATCTCAACAAACCCTTCAGAGCTCAGGACAGTTTATGACGAAGGACTGGAACGGTTTCCAAGGTACCCACATTCCTCCATAGCTGCTACTTCATAGCACTCGTACACCTGTGTGTGCCCAGGCGAACATACTTTTATGTACATGTTTGAATTAAATGACGCTTAAAACAAGCCCCTGAAGGGAAAAATAAATCTATCAAAGCCCGGCCTAAATCTGGCTCGTATCAGTTGGCAGCCATTAAAAAAAAAAAAAAAAGAGGAAACAAAAAGGAAAGGTAGACTCGGCGCAGCGGCACCAGATTGAAATCAGAAATCAGTCTCCCCGGTGTCACGGCTGGCCGTTTTTACCGACTGGAAACGCAGACTGGGAGGGTTGCAGATGGCGAAATGAAGTCGTCGTTTATCATACAGTCATAAATCTGAGAACGCAGGCAGTTGCCGGGAGCCCATGCCTGGTGCCAACTGCCAGGCAGAGATGCCGGCATCCTGGTGCCATCAGGGAGATAGCGGACCTCGCTCTCTCTCTCTCTCTCTCTCTCTCTCTTCTGCTCTATCACACTCTCTCTCTCAGCTCACTCTGCAGCGGGATTCTTTAAGGTCAGGCCTGGAGAGATTTGTGTGTTGTTTGTGGCACAGCCTAATGGGGTTAGCATCAATAGCATCGATGCTACATTTGCCATGCAGACGGGGGTAAAAAAATCATCTCCACCCGCATCAGTCTTCATTCACGTGGTGTTCCCGACTCAAATCCTGACATGAACCGCTGCCACTAACTAGTATTAGTTTTAACGACAGCCTGTGCATTTTCACCACCACCCGCTTTCAGAATCGGACACATGAACAAGGTTTTTAGCCATTCAGTTGCTTGGTACTGCTGCTATTATCCCCCCCCCCCCCCCCCCCACCCCCACCCACCACCACCACCCACCCCCAACTTTGTGTTGTCAGCGTGTTTGAATCTTTCAACAGTTCTGCCGTGCTAAATGTGAAGTGGCAACACCCTAAAGGGCATGGCTCGCTAGAGGGGGTTTAGAGAGAGTGTGTGTGTGTGTGGGGGGGGGGGGCATCAGAGGCAACTGCATGCACATTTTAGATCAGACTTTATACACCAAAGCAACCTTTTAACCACGCGCCATCTGAAAGTAACATGAAATGTTCTCCCTCCTCCCCCCCCACCGATCAGACAACACACGTGCCTCTCACAAACACCAGTGCCCGGCGCACACATGCTGAGAGATAACATAAAAAAGAACATGAAAGACATGAAAGTGCACATTGATTGTCCCTGTTTGCTTCAACCCGGGTCTCTCGCTTTCTCTCTCTCTCTCTCTCTCTCTCTCTCCCCCGGCGGGCAGGCACGTAGGCAAGCTGGTGGGTAGGCATTCCCTGCGCTGTGGCCAAGATTGATAGGCGCGTGTGTGCGTGTGTGTCTGTGTGTGTGTGTGTACTGTGTTTGCATGTTGGAGGGAGTGCTGACACCCTCTGTGCCATGGCCCGGGGCCCTCACACATCCACCCAATAGAAAGGGCAGCTCGCAGCGATGCTGGGTTTCCCCCCACAGCCCCGCGGCCAGACATGACATTACCTCAGGCGGCGCCTCCCCACAACCTCCCCCATTATGTATTGCAAACCGAAAAAATCACAATGGAACCGTGTGACTGCACACACACACACACACACACACACACAAACACAAACACACACACACTCACACACACTTTGACAGAAGCTCCGTTAATGGCTGACAACAGGCTTCCATTTTGTTTGGCTCCGGAGAGGTTATACAACACGGACAGATAGAGGGAAGAAGAGGGATGCATTAACTTCTGCATTTGATCCGACTCGTGTCTCGCCGCTCGTTCTTTCTGGCGAGGCCTTGCGGAGCTCCAGAATGTGAGCGCTTTTGGTGGCTAACGCGCTTAAAATCTGGAATTCCTTAAAGTCACTTGTGTGTCTACAAAGTCGTTGTTATTTTGCAGCTTCATGTGGTCATCGTGTACGGAACAAGAAAGCAGTGTCTTGGGCCATCAGTACCACCAAGTACCAACCAACATTTTTCTTTTGAATGTTTGTTACGTATTTGGTTCATGCAAACTGAGGCATTGAAATCTACAAAAAGCCACTGCACACAGGACGTATTATAGATGTGTACATTAATGAGGGGGTTGTAATTATTGGGGGGAAATTCACTTCTTGTTTAGAGACGGTAAATGCTCCTGAATTTGTCGGGCTGGCGTAGGGGTCACTTGCGTTGCACGCGACACGCTCGCTAACCCAAACAGATGCCAAGGCCATACTGGGGCAGCACCACACCACGTGTAGCGCAGAGGGCTTGTTTTCTAATGGTTTGCGTCGTCTTCCCCAGATGCAGCAACAGGAACTGGCGCAGGTCAGGCAGCGGGAGGCCAACCTCACAGCACTAGCCGCCATTGGACCCCGCAAGAAGCGCAAAGTGGATTCACCGGGGACAACCCCATCAGGGACCGAGGTAAGAAGAATTAGACTCACTCATTGGCCGCCTTGGTCCAGATCCAGTTGCTAACGTTGACTTGATGACACCGTTTTTACAGAGTTGACGTTTGTGTAAATCTTCCTGACAGTTTTTCTTCGGTGCATTTGTGAACGATGACATGTTGGCCTGGCTGTCTATACCACCCTACTGCTCATCCCATAACAATAAACACAATGACAACCTACCAACTGGGCTTCTCTCCAAAGAATACTTCAATCCAATATATTGCATTTCTCAGCTTTTCTTTTTTGCAGTGTATTTTTTTGGCAGCTTTCAATGGTAATTTTCATGGCCATGTCAACCCTGACTGTAGTAAGTTCAAACATGGGGGGGGTTGCTGGATATGCAAAAAGCAATGAGTCACTGAATATCTTTCTCCAAGTCAGTGAATAAGAAATCAAAATCTATTATTGCAGGTAGAGCAGCGGTTTCCAATTCCAGCAGCTTAAGCAAAGACGCTTTTGTTTTTTAATGCAGGATTTTCTGTTAAGACGCTTGAGGTTCAGTCACTTTACACAGAATGCTCCAGTCTGTAGGTCAAGGCTTTTGCTAGTCTGAAAGAGTCCCTGACGTTATTTACATAAGTGCAGTGACGGACAATTAATCAATAATCTACAATAGGCTTTGGTGTTGTAGTTGGAGATGAGGCAAAACCAGTCAGATTTGCTGGCTGCACAATATACAAGCAGTCTGCTTCTGGTTTAGTTCTTCCCCTAAGGCTCCCAGATAATTTAGCTTGCTTAATGTGGAACTCTAGTTTTACCTACTCTAGTGTTCTGCCTGCTTCATTTATCTGCCCAATAGCTATTGCAATGACTTCTTATACTATATCAGTGTTCAGCAGGACAATTCGTTACACCGGCCCCTCAGTATAGCCGGCCTGTTGTCGGGGGCCATTTTAACACCCAGACCGACGGGTTTTTTATTGTACAGACACTGTTCATAAGAAGTGGACATGTTCACTGTGACGTTGGTACTGCGATTTTGAAGCCTTGAGTTTGGTATTTCGCCCGTCGCCATCTTGTTTTTTTTGCTACCAGAAGTGACACGAGTGGGTGGAGCTAAGACATTTGTAGGTGACTAAAAATGTTACAATGAACTGAAAACACACTGTGAAAGAGACAAAAACATGGACAGCTGTCAGACTGGAACAACGTTGTGGCAGCGACCTGTCAATCACAAGGTAGCCCCGCCCAAAAGCATACTCTGCTTTATGGTCAATTTGACTCTAAATTGACCATAATTTACTAAATTAACATCATGCTGAATTAAAGAAGACTTGAAACTAGAGATTGAGACCATGAACTCATGTTTACGATGTTTACTGAGGGAATAAATCAAGAGTCATTTTCTCTTTGACCTTTCACCTCTTTTAGTTTAAGATGTGATCACTTCACAGTCCACTCTGTGGGACTTCCTTTCTACCAATAGGCTTCTATATAAATTCCTAAAATGATACTTGTTTACCCATTTTTATTGTGCGGTAAAAACCATGTTTCAGAAATGAACCCACAATTGAACCTCTTTTCACCCAGCCGTGTTTTCAAAAATATTGCGAATGGTTTGCATATCCAAACTAAATCCAGATTATCTCCTCAACCAAAAGGGCTATTTGAATCATTTCAATGATATAATATACAGAAAACACATGCAAGATTAGTTAAGATGTGTATATAGTAGTATATGTGTTGCTGGTTTAAATTGGTTCATGATTGAACACAGAAAAAATAAGAAAATAAACATATATACGTGTATATATATATATGTATATATTTCTTTTTAAAACCTGCAGGATGAATATATCTCTTCAAATTGAAAGCTGTAGTCTCTCTGCAAAGTTTGATTTTGATAAAGTGAAGTAAACATTTTTAGCTATTTGTTTAGTACAGAAGTTTAGGCAAATCTACAAATGCAGCATCTATGATTTGTGTGGGATGTTTCCAGGATTGGTAATGTTAGAAGTTATCATCACGATGACCAAATCCACTGACAAAAAAAACCAGAAAAAAAACTGTATCTTTGGCCGTCCACACGTTGAATTCGGCATGAATGTAATGATTGGACGTATTCTGCCCCGTGCGCTCATTGCTCATCATCAGTCTACCACAAGCTGCTAGCTTGCCAGCTGTGAGTACAAACAATAGCCATGTTCTTTGTTTACATTCATTATGAAAACATTTAGGGAGTGGCTTCAGAGGGAGGCATGAAGGGATGGGCTGTCAGCTGTGACGATTTGGCGAATTTCTCGCCAGATTAGGAAACTTTTGGATCTAGTACTGCTGGCTACCTTTTGTTGGAAAAGAGTTAAGGACACCAGACTCGTTTTTTGACCGGATAATATATATATTTTTTAATCTAGCATACTCTTGCTAGTTTCTCCAGATTACCAACCCTAGCTTTAAGCACCCCAATACGATATAGAATAAGCCCTACTAGATACAGTACAGCCAAATAATAGAGAACATAGTGGGAAAAGTACAGGAGCTGCTGCACGGGGAGTTATAATGATAAGAAGCCACAGTGTTTGATGGGGGTTACTATCCTCGCCTTCATTTCATTTCAAATGTATGCATTCATGTTCATATTTCTTTGCCGGGTGGCCACAGATCTCCGATCTCCAAGTGAGAATTCAGTTCCATTTGTGTCGTTCTTATTCCCCACAGAGTGGAGCAGATTGTGTGTATCCACAACTGAGATTGTTTGGTGAGGGAGCTGTGAAGTGCACTGGTGGGCCTCTGAACCAGTGTTCATGTGTATTCATCTACAGAATGGGACGAAGATGAACAAATCTGAAATAGCCGATACCTTCCTGGAGGCACCGGGGAGCGGGTTTGTTTTGTGGTCGGGTTTATTTATTGCCCCCCCCCCCCTACCTCACGGCTTGAGTTTTGAGGACCATTGTATTCCCAAACCAACACATCATCTTCATGCTTTACCTGTTACGCATTAGCCAAGTTTAGGAATCCGTCTAGGAACTAATAAAAGTTGGTGAATGTGGCGAAGACAACAGGAATTATCTGGTGACACACTCCCATGTGACTTGCCTGGTCTGTTCTTAATTAAGCCGAACTACGGCATTGTAAAGAGCTGTCTGTTGTTTGAGGAAAAGCAGTGACTTGAGTATCGTATTTCTCCAGCACAGGGCCATACATGAAGTCATGCACAGTTGCTGCACCAAGTCACATTTCCCTTGAGGCGGCAGGGCGAAAAGAAAACATTTAAATTCCACATATTCATCTGTAAATATGTTGAATCTCAAATAAGCCGGAATTTTGAATGTCAATTGGTCATTTTAATAACCCGCTTATCGTGTTGCATCTTCGCATCCTTCGCTTAGCAGCAATATGCTGCAGAGGAGCATAGCGATGCACGCGGTAAAAAAAGCATACATAACAAAATAAAAGCATTACTTCTGGTCCTTGAGTGCAGTGCCAACCTCTTTCAGAATGTTTTACCCTGATGGGTATTAGCCCGCGACCTTCTGCTGCTTTCAACAAAAAGGAAGAAGGAAAAAAAAGAAGAAGAAGGAAAAGCTGCTTTCTCAAACTGCTCTCCCAAATGCAGTTATACAACATAAACATGAATATACATTATGCTGGAGTTGTTGTCTTTTGTTCTATCCTATCCCTTTTTTTTCTTCTTTTCTTTAAAATGCCCTGTTCGTGTTTAATTAGAGGGGCATAATGAAGTGAAGACACAGCGTGCCCCTCCTCCGGAGTGATCGCAGAGGGGGGCGGAGGAGGAATCTTAACTTATTTTCACTTCGTTTTCACCTCCTCACATTTCTTCATTTCACATGGGCTGGAAGCGCCCGCGGCGTTCTCTTTCCCTTCTCCAGAGCAAAGTGAATGTGACTTTTCTAAGGGGGTCACAGGATGCCTGGAGGCCTGTGGGTGTTACTGGACTGTTGCCTGCTCTTAGCTTCACTGAGGGGCTTGTCATAGATTTCATCTCCACAGAAATGAGCCGGGGGGCCCTGGCCAGGAGCACAAGCAGCCAACGTTATGAAGGGCCCATGCTGATTATTTCCCTCTGACATCGCATCCTGAGCTTTCCGCATTAATCCCAGACAAAGGCAGCCCTTCAGTGCTGTGCCAGAGCTCAAATTAGGAGCCAGATAATGGCCTTGTTGAGATCCCTCTCTGTTCACTGAGAGGCAGAGCTCCAGTTGAAATCCTCCTCTCCTATATTCCTTCCCTCCCGCTTGTCCTCTTCCTCACCAGACCACCTTTCCGCCGTGATTCGGACTGTGACGGAATTCAGGTGACACAATTTCGCTCCGTTTCCCCGCAACCCGACCCCCAGCCCTACTCCGTTCTCCCACCTTTAATTTGACGGTGGCTTGGCCGGCGCTTGGGCCTGAGCCGGGATGTGGATCGCCACGGGCTGTGAAACCGATAGCCAGTCAAGACCGAGCATGTCTGTCTCCAGCCTGATCTCGTCTGCAGGAGGGAACAAAGGGGGCCTTACAGGGCTCCGCAGGGTGGATTAGTTCCAAGGAGCCAATGGCTGGGGCTGCCGGCTGGAAGAGGACCTGCTGTGGCCCCAGCGGTAGGTCACTGCACAGGCAGGGGCCCCCGCACACACCGAAAGCCCCCCAAAGCGCTCCATAGTCCCACAGCCCGAACCCTTCCAATCAGCACTCACAGGCTTTTTGAAGTTCAGCACAAGAGTCAAAGGGTGAGCCACCGTGAAGAAGTTGGAGGGGTGAAGTGCACTGACTGAGGGCAGATGAAGGAGAATGGCAACGTGACGCCCTTAAAACATCAGCTTGAAGATGTGGACCCCAATAGTTTGAGATGTTGGAAAAAAAAGACAGGCTGGTCTCACCCAGCATTTGTAGCTGTACCTACGAATAATAATGTGTTGTAATTCGTAGGTATGCCTCGAAACCATTTTTTATGTTATGCATGTAATGATGAGTAAGGAAGTATTGAGATGGCAAATTGAGATGGGAGCGGTGTTTGATGGGTCCAACATCCCATAGTCTTTCAGCCAGGAGACTGCTGTTCCTTCTCCATGTGAAACATATACAAAGATCTTTACGAGAAGTCAACGGTGTGTTATTTTAACCCAAAGGAAGATGTTTTCCTCAACCTAAGTAATTTTGTTGCCTACACATAACTAAGTATTTCATGATCTTTTCCTAAACATAACTAAGTATTCATGATCTTTTCTTAAACATAACTAAGTATTTCTTGATCTTTTCCTAAACTAAGTATTTCATGATCTTTTCCTAAACATAACTAAGTATTTCTTGATCTTTTCTTAAACATAACTAAGTAATTCTTGATATTTTCCTAAACATAACTAAGTATTTCTTGATCTTTTCCTAAACTAAGTATTTCATGATCTTTTCCTAAACATAACTAAGTATTTATTGATCTTTTCTTAAACATAACTAAGTATTTATTGATCTTTTCCTAAACATAACTAAGTATTCATGATCTTTTCTTAAACATAACTAAGTATTTATTGATCTTTTCCTAAACTAAGTATTTCATGATCTTTTCCTAAACATAACTAAGTATTTCTTAATCTTTTCCTAAACTAAGTATTTCATGATCTTTTCCTAAACATAACTAAGTATTTCTTGATCTTTTCCTAAACATAACTAAGTATTTATTGATCTTTTCCTAAACATAACTAAGTATTTATTGATATTTTCCTAAACATAACTAAGTATTTCATGATCTTTTCCTAAACATAACTAAGTATTTATTGATCTTTTCTTAAACATAACTAAGTATTTCTTGATCTTTTCCTAAACATAACTAAGTATTCATGATCTTTTCTTAAACATAACTAAGTATTTATTGATATTTTCCTAAACATAACTAAGTATTTCATGATCTTTTCCTAAACATAACTAAGTTATTTTGCTTACTTTTCCACCACTTCCAATGTGTATCACTGCTAAAGCTACTTTTCCTCTCATCCCTTGGATGTATGTTGCAGCTCTGGATGTATTTTGGAGCTATTCAGGGCTGCAGCTTCTCCAAAGACGGACCATGTTCATCTCTCTGCTCCCCTGTGGCCACATCAGTATTTGTATATTGCACAGAGAAGAGGTGAGAATGGATTTCAGGTTGTTGTATTGGGGATAGAGATGATGATTATTCCATCACACCCTCTGTACTCTGTCCTTTCACACGTTTAACATGATTTGAACACTTTGCTGTTTCATTCCCCCCCCCCCATCGATTCTTTCGCCGTGTTATGATCTCCTCTCCTCCCCTTGGTGCGTCTCGACTAAGCGGGGCTTCTGTTCATGAGGTCGGATGGAGACTCACTCCTACGGTACATCCGACAGAGAATGTGCCGCACATTCAGAGCTCTGAAAACATCCTCGACACATTTATGAGCTCAGAGTTATCATCCCGGCACTTTTAGCCATTTATCACATTAAAGCCAGAGCTTTGTTTGTTTTTGACGCCGAGGCAACAATATCTGCAGAAATCGCCCCAGTTTGTCCAGCCTTTCCCCTCCTGTCTGTCTCCACCAGCAGGCGCAACGCAAGGGACAAAGGTAGGCGAGCGGCTTTTAATAGCGAGCGCGGTCTGTTTTTTTCTTCTTCTTCTTCCATTTGAATTCATTTCACCTTCTTTCTTTGAGGCTGTAGATCAGAAAGAAGGAGTGAGGCAATAGAGTGAGAGGCATGGGGAGAGGGAAGGGGGGGTGGGGGGTGCGAGCACAAGGAAAACTGATGCCCTTTCCTCCAGCTAAATTAACAGGAATCACGTGGAAAACAATCTGAGTCTCCAATGAAGGAGGGAGGGTGGTGTGTGTGTGTGTGTGTGGGGGGGGGGGGGGGGGGGGGGGGGGACCATTAAAATTAGCCCCGAGCTATGGACTGCACCCAATATCACTAAAGCTGCACTCACTACAGATGTGGAGGCTGGCTTACAGGCAAACTATGCTCTGTTCTATAGCTACAATTAAAATCAACCTCGCTGCCAAAAAATAGGAGGGGGAAAAGAAGGGAGGTGGGGGGACAGGGGGGGGTTGTAGAAAGGCAGACATGGAACATCAAAGACAGATTGAAATGTGTAGTCAGTAATAAGAGTGGTCTCCAGGCCCTGAGGTTCTCCACGGTCCCCTTGTTAATGAGAAATTTTGACCTCTGGTTTGTAAGTTAAACTTGTAATCTCGGTTAATGAAGTAAATCAATCCCAACTCGGGAGTGCTCGGGTGTCTCTCCCTTTGCCTTCTCCCCGCCAACCTCCCCTCTGTCCTTCTCTCTCTCTCTCTCTCTCTGACTCTCTAGCGCCTCGCCTCCCTCTCTCTCTCTCTTTCCCGCATCCTTCCCTCCCTCCCTGTGTGCCGCCCGGGAGTGAAACGGCCAGGTCTTCAACCAGACAAACAGGAAACCCGCTGATCGCGAGGGTTCCGGAGCGGGTGGAGGGGGAGGGGTTGAGGACTCAGAGGACTAGGACCAACCAGGCTGTTTGGTTAAGAGAGAGTGGCCAAGTCAATGCTAGCAGAAGGGACAGCGGGGAGGAAAACCACTTGCTCCTCCTCCTCCTCCTCCTCCTCCTCGACTCTTCTTCCTTTCCATCTTCCCTCCTCTCTTTCCAGTAATCTGCTGGGGATAGTGTTTAGTTTGAGAAGGCATGCCTGCCTGTTGGTGCAGTAAACAGTACGGTTGTTTGTACTACCACAACATGCCTCCTTCCTCCTTTCCTTTTGCTTCTCTCCATGTTCAAACCAAACACACAGTGGGGGTTTTCAGTGGACCAGAGAGCCAACTTGACCTTTTTTTGTTTTGTTTAGTTTTTACTGTTTGTTTTCTCGTTGAGCTCCACAACAATATGGAGGCTTCTCTCAAATCGGCGGGGTACATGGACGTTAACCCCGGATTAGCGGTTGATTTAATTGACTTATTCAACCACTGAAGTGATGAAGGGTGGGAAGGGAATTGTGTGGGTTCCCCTTCTCTACATACCACATACACATGATTAAAGAGGGCACACAGAGGCTGCTATTGGTTTTATAATGTCAAGAAGATTGTAATATTAGTCTGACTTCACGTCTCTAGGCGATTCTGAGTTTCCAGCGAGGACCCAAAGCAGACAGAGTTGAGTCTTCAGTATGGTTACAGGGGCTCTTTGGCCCGGTGCCATGCATTCTTAGAGCTCCAGCGCGGTGCACTTTGCCAACTTTCCCTTCCCCAGCACAGTGCAGACCATAGTGGTACTCACCAGTGATCTGTAGGTTAAAGCATTTAAAATGCAGCTCTAACATTAGCATGAAAAGATGAACACATTTGCTCTTTAGTTATACATGTCTCCATACCATTTAGTTCGACATTTAAATGCACAAGATATAAAACATAGATGTCATAAATACATATGACCTGAAATCACGATGCTCATTAAAAAATACAAGTTTGAGGATGGCCGAAGTTATTACAATTCATCCTGAGGTGGGACATGAATGTCTGTGCAACATTTGATGCCAGTCCCTCCCAATAGTTTTTGAGATATTTCAGTCTGGACCAAATTTATAGACAGAGCAACAGACATAGAGCCACGTTACTATCTAAAGAAAACAAAGAAAACAAACACGTTGGTGTAATAAACAGACTTGGCAGCTTTAAATGTTTTTGTTTAGATGTTTTATGTACACGCGACACATACTTTACCATTCGTGGTCAAATTGACATGTAATATAAGTCAGCATGTTTGCATTGAAAATAATCTCCCAGTTTGTTTGTTCCACTGCCTCTGTTCTCTTAACAGTACGTTTATGAGCATGTGGCGCATGTTTCTCTCGTAAAAGCGTTTTTTGTTTTTTTTTAAATAAAAGAAGGAAAAAAGAATAATTTACTCTCTGACACATTGGTATCTGGCTCTCTGCACAGGTACAGAAATACCTACAGAAAGGGAGAGCAGAGGGGATAACGCGGCAGCCACGATTGTCTGTTCGATGTGGAATATACGGTGACTGTCAACTTGACTCAGCATCACAGGCCTTTAATGTATTCATTCATGGAAAGGGGCTTACACAGCCTCCAAGATCAGTAACACACACACACACACACACACACACACACACACACACACACACACACACACACACACACACACACACACACACACACACAGGGTGTCCACATTCCACCACTTATTTAGGTTAGATTTTCTAGTTAGTCACACTTAAAGAAATAAGACAGTAATGAAACTCTCTCCCACACGTACCAACAGACCATAGAAGGAAACAGACGGTTCACCTATCGCATAGATTGCTGAGCATCTGTGACGCGTCCGACTGAGCTGGAAGAAAGAAAATCCATCTTGACTATAAATACAAAATAAATGGAACTCATATGTATATATGCCCGTGAATGCACACATTGGTGTTAACACTGTAATCACGGTATTTAGATAGGAACCGTGTATATATCCATATTATATATACATCCATATTCAAAGTAGTAGTATCCCCCTCATTTCTGCCTTGAAAACTTTGCCCTGAAATAATGGTTAAATATACAGTTTTGACAACAAAGTTGAGCCCCAGGCACTTAAGAGATACCCATCTTAAAGAAATTAATTACCTCCCTTGTTAATCTTGATATAATAAAATTTCTGAAGAATGAAATGCGCTGCCTCCCCCCCTCACCACCACCGCTCCGCCTCGCTGCTATGGAGGCGAGCCGATAATGGCTGGCTCTCTAGCTAGCCTGCTGGCCGAGGACATGGGGGACGGCCTAACATCCCCGGGACCCCGCGCTGCGCCGCAAACCCACTCTCCTCGTCCTACGCCTTCGCCGCTCACAGGGATCCGCAAAAAGAAAGGGGGCCTCAGCCGCCTGCTTCGCCGCCCCGCGCCCCGCTCGCGCTCCTGGAGGAGATGGGAACTCTGGGCCTCCAACCGTCGGCGTCTTAACGACATGCGACACTCGAGGAAGCCGACTGGAGAGTTGCCGAGCGCGGGCGCTGCAAATGAAGTCGTCAACACGGAATCCTCTGAAAGTTGGGCGGCGAAAGCCCCGAGAGAGAGAGAGAGAGAGAGAGAGTGAGAGAGAGAGCTCTTTCTGCCGTGGCTCACTTAAGAAACTCCTGCGTCTTCCTGTGACTTAGTCAGTTTTTTTATTTATACTTATTTTATTTTTTCATAGGGCCCCCCCCCCCCCCCTGTGACGCCACCGTGACATTACAGCAGCGTGGCTCTTGTCCCTGTGTGTTTTAAGTTTGTTTCCCCTTTGACGATAAGTTTTATGTCAGCTCCATTGTCAGCTGTCAAGGCTTGAGCCTGGGGAGAGAAAGGAGAAAGAGCTGGAAAGGATCTTTCATTAGGTGCTGGCAGTAGGGGGGGCAGATGAATGCGGAGGAGAGGCGGTTATACAGTATGTACGGAGTAGGCAGAATACTACAACTAGACGGCAGAAATGCCAACATAGAGGATAGTTTGAGTTTCCAGAATCTGATTCAGGACTTTTCCTTCAGCATCCTGTGCGCAGCAGCTTTCTACCTGAAACCTACGACTTAATAACGGGCCTCCATCTTGATATTTACTGCATCGTAGCTCTCCTCGAGCAGTTTTACACTCCGTTTGTTCTGTGGCTGATTCTCTTCGACGCATAACCTTGATGTCTTGAATAATGTATGCAGGGATGTCATGGGTAGTGAACCCTTGGTATTCCAATGTAACTCTGCAACGGTGGAGGGTTGAACATGGTATGTTTAAGTGATGCAAAGTGCCATTGTTTTACCAAATATAAGAAGAAGAAAAAAGACTGCCGTGCAAAGGTCACCCATCCGACAAATGTAGGGAATGTTTCAATGATCATGCTTGATGGAAAAGTACATGATTTTAAGCATTTAACCACCCAGACTTGGTTTCATCCAACAAACGGCCATCTGTCGACCGCTGTTCGTTCCTCATATGACTCGGAGACTTCACCGATGACGTCGTTGTCGCGTAACTTGCGTACATTCGTAGTTATTGTAACCCAGGCGACGATCTTTCGACCTAACCAAGTCGTTTTGTTGCCTGAACCCAACTGAGTATTTCACGATCTATTCCTAAAACCTAACTATGTAGTTTTCAACTCAAGTTTGTTTTGTATCGCCCAAAAACACAAATGACAAATTTGCCTCAGAGGGCTTTACAATCTGTACACATAGGACATCCTCTGTCTAAAGCTATCTGAGGTCTGTGAAGACGGACGTTTGTTGTGAAAAAGGCGGACAGAAAGTTGACACGTGTTGCTGGCTTTCATCAGAAAACGCACAAGAAGAATTATCTATCATTATCTTTTTTTGTCGGATATCATTTGAGGATACGTTGAACCAGTCCACACCGCACCAGAGGGCCACCTCGTTGTTTGGCAATCATTTTGATTTCAAATGTATATTTGATTTGATAAGTCACAAGGAATGGTTGGACCATTGAGGGCAAACAAGTGAATATATTGTTCAGTGAGTTGATCATTCCAACCCCTGAAAACAGCCGCCGTTAACTGCCCCCTTTGTAGCTTTTTTTTAAATTTTTTATCTCCACAACACCCAGAAGCTCCCTTTTTTCCCCCTGAGGCACCCACTGGGAAAGGGCAGTGTTCTGGCTCCCAGTTTCACTCAAACCACCCCTCATATCCCGGATCCACCACAAGCTACTCAGCTCGACAGAGATGGTCCATGTAAATTAATTCACGTGATTGTTTCGTGCTAAAATATCGTTGCGATACAGTGTCCTGTATTTTGTCTCGTAACGGAGATTTTAAGAAAAAAGACCAAAAAAACCAGAGCAAATCTAAATTTAGCTTTGTGAAATGGTGAAGGAGAGCAAACAAGGCGATCCATTAGTGAGGATGGGTTATTGGCTGGCTTGCCTCTTCTCATGGCGGCCCATTAAAAGTGGTAATGTCTGCCCGTAGCAGTGCCGGGGGAAGAAGAAGGAGGCCATGGAAGGCATATTTCACATGCATCAGACACTGGAATTAAATAGACCAATGTTCCCTAAAAAGACTGAAGTACATCTCTTTCTGATGTGCGTCCCGGGCAAAAATTCATTGATCTTAGAATGTCCCTTGGCAATTATAAAATATTAAATCCAAGTCGCACTTTTCAGCTCGGCTTAATTTTTTTTTTTTTTCTTCTCCCCCCTCGCTTTTTCGCTGCTTTTCCATTTGACCAATTTAGAAAAAAAGAAAAAAAAGTTAGAAATGGATTGTCGTGGAAAAAAAGAAAAGCGCTGATAATAAAGGCTGTGCCCACTTTTAGATATCTTCTGTTATGTTTCTGTATTGTGTTTTTTTTTTGAGGGCCATCTCGGATCATTAAATGGGATGAGGTCCACGGCTTAGCAGAGGGGGCCTGAAAGCACCAGACGTGGTAAACCAGGAGCTGCTGTAAACGACCGGCATTGAAGCACACGCGGCAGCGACATTCGTGTGGCGTCTTAATTCCCGAGCACAAAGTCTTCTGAGCTGCCTGCCGACAAACACCCGTCAGCTGCTTTCCATTAGGTCCGCGTGGCCCCGGTGCTCGCCTCCCACGGCCCCCTTTGTGTCCCTCGGAGAATACAGACGGGGGTCCGCAGTTAATTGCCCAAATCATTAAATTTAACATATATCTCAATAAATACAATCGGCCAGCTGTTTGACAGGGCACACAGTTCATTAAGTCCCCTTGCTTGTTTGTCGACCCCCTAATTAAGATTTAGAATCGATCATTGGGTGCGTAATGTACGGTGTAGCCTCACAAAGAGGGGGTGGGGGGGGGGCACTCTCTCCGAGCTCCGGACCGGAAAAAAAAGAGGGATCGGCATCCGCCTGCTAAAGCTTTCACCATTTAGCACAGTGACTGCGATGGGAATTAGACATCCTGTGCTAATTAGGGAGGCCAATTAACTGTGAATTTCTGGCTTTTTTTTGACAAATAATCTCGGCAGAATTGAGACGTTTGAATGTTATCCGTCCTGAATGGAGAGAGGATGAAGGCTATTGGCTCGGGTGCTGTTTGGAGACGTGTCTGCGTGTGTGTGTGTGTGTGCGTGTGCGTGTGTGTGTGTGGGCGCGTGTGTGCGCCCCCTCCCAGTGTGGGGGTGTTCAAGGTACATCTCCACGATGTGTTCAGCAGAAGTAAACAATAGGTTATATTTGATGTGTCTAACGCACCCTGGAGAGAAAAAAGAATTGCAATGATGGCTCTCATCCGGCCTCCACGCAGCAGAATGCCGTCGCCGCCTTGTTTTGCGAGGACAGCCGCCCGTAGCGCTTGATCTCCGTTCCCCACCACCACCCCGAAACAAAAGAACTGGCATCGCCTTGAGAACCTCGATGTTTCTGTGTCTCTCATTCCCACTTTGATTCATGATCACATGTATTTTTCAGATTGCATAAATTATGTATTTTTTGGGGGGACTAATGAACGCCCCTCCACTGATAGAACTTTGGGAGAGTTGTGAGTCGCTGGATACGGCCTCAGTGTTCCCATTCACGCGTTACGTGGCGGCTCTGAGCGATGGATGCGGCCCTTTTTAAAGAGAGCTACACAATGTAAACCTACCTCCTGGGCTAGCCGACACACCCCTGCTTTGTTGTGTGTGCGTGCGTGTGCGCGTGTGTGTGTGTGTGTGTGTGTGTGTGGTCTGACTTGTTGACAACTATAAAACAGCCCCCCCCCTCTCTGCTGTCTTTATCACCTGTTGGACAAATCCCAACTGCTTTTGTGGCCTCGCAACACCGCCACCGTCGGGCGCGCTCTCTCTGTTCCGTCGCAGCCGATAACAGAAAGCCGCCGTTGCACCGCGGAAGGCAACGTCTGTGGCTGTGTGCCGAAGCAGTTTCGGATACCAGGCGGCGCCGGGGGCGTGTTTGCAGGGCGCCGGCGGGCGAGTCCTGCGGCCGCCACCCGCCTCAGGTGCAGGAAGCGAATTGAGCGCTTTCCTTTTACACGATGTGTAATTATTATGGCAGACAAGGGTGTGGATTTAAAGCGAGTCAATATGTAGATAAGGGTTTTCTATGCACACAGACACACACACACACACACACACACACACACACACACACACCGCTTGCCTGGGAAATGATGCTGTTGTATGTGGTATAATAAAGCAGGTTGCCAAAATGCTGTGCAGGTAGGAAGGAAGCCTTCTGGGCCTGTGGAAGAGGAGCCTGATGGGAGGAACGAAGCCTCCAGAAAGAAACGCCAGAAAATATATGTAATGAGGAGCTTCTTTAGCTGAGTCCAAAATATTTGATGCTGCCTGCCATTATTACCCTCCACCCGCCTAAACTGCTAATCGACAGCGTATTATATGATTTTAATTTTGACACTGCGGTGCCAAACTGTGGAATGGTTCCATATCTAGCAGCAGTATAAGTGGCATATTATTCTATCAAAGTGGAATCGACGCCTCCAAAGAAATTTGTTAAAAAGGTACCATTTACTTCCAGCCTCTCACCCTGTCGGATGGGGGGGGGGGGGGGGCACACAAACGTTCTCTATTCAAGAAGAAGGAAAAAGAACAATCCTCCAGTAAAGTTTCGGTCTCGCTCTTTCTGGGCCATCTATATAAAACATGAAGCTCTCTCCTCTTTCCCCAGTAGAGCCCGCATTGTAATCAGACCTGCTCCTTCAGACAGCCGCCTTCCTCCGCTCCGTCAGGTGCACGGGGGACCTGCGACGGCGGCGCTGCAAATAAAAAACGGAGCCTGCGATGGCTAAACGGTGTCAAAAACGGCCCCCCGTTTATGGCAATTTTGAGATCAAGGACCGAATCGGGGCGGCGGGAGAGAAGAAGAAAAAAACTGAAATGTGCTTTCTTAGCGCCTCCATCTGCATATCGCCCCCACCCCCCTCCTGTGTGTGGTGCGTTCCTTTCCTTGTAAGTGAAATGTGTCACTGCTCATGTGAGGATTTATATTTGACGGCTGACAGTTCGGCACATGTCTATGAGCGGCGGGATCCTTGGCGCTGCCTTTCCTTCCCCCTTAGTCTCCGCCGTGCTATTCTGCTAGCCTGTTCTTCCCCCTAATTAGGCCATCTTTCAGGATCACCCCCGCCCCCCCCCCTCCCCCTCAGCGTGGTCATTTACGTTCGATACCACACCGAAACTGATACTTTCTTCCCTTCTTTTTCTTTTGCTAACCAGTTGTTCCTATTTGGAACGTTTTTCCCGACGCAGACATCAAAGGGGGGCGGACCACGAGCCTCATTTGGGCGACTTCTCCCAGCCATCCGTCGGCTGCTGCTGCAAAAACACCCCGGTGCCACGGTGATTAACTCAGTCACCACCCTCCCATTCAACTTGGATTAAAAATTCAAAAGCGGCAGAAATGACAGTGCCACACCACTGAAAGTAAAGTGTGCAAAAAAGAAAAAACCAACAAGGGCTCATTAGCGAAAACAGTTCTGAAGACAAGCATTCTGACTTGAGACTCATTACACTTCTCCCATTTTAACTCTAATTGGGTTCATTTTACATATGAAACGCCTTGAATATTTAATGGCGGGGGGGAGAGAGAAAAAAAAGTTCTAACTTCTGATACTTCATGCAGCCGAAGAATACTTGGCCGGCGTTAATTGTCCAGGTTAGCGGGCACGCTGTCGGACATTTTTTTCCCGCGCTGCTTTTTGCTCTCCCCACGGAAAACACCGGGGTGCAAGAGACATCGAACGCATCGTTTTGGCAACGCTATTGATTGGCTCTTACAGCTGGTTGACGCGTCGCAACGGAAGCGCCGTCCGTGTCGTTTGTTGTCACATTAGCGTCCGTCTGCACCAGGCGAATGGGCTTTCATTCATTTAACAGGTGGTAATAACCAATATGTGAACACGGTGTTATTACCCTTGTGCTGCCAACTGAGGCTACAAAGACCCCGCTCAGGAAGCCTTTGTAGTGTTTAACACAAGGCTCAGCTAGCCGCGGCGCAGAGCATTTTAATACTTCCAAAAAATAATGTTATGGTTTCTTCATCTGGTTGCCTTCACACAATCTTTTGTTTCTCCCAGGTTGAAAAAGAAAGAGAGCGAGAGAGAGAGGGGTGTTTGGTGGTGGTGGTGGTGGGGGGCCGGGGGGGGTTCCAGGCAAGAAAAGTTAGCATTTCTTTGTTTGGGAGCGAGGTTCCGGGTTGCAGCGCGCTGTTTAGCTCGGTGACCCCGCGACTTGTCTTCTGAGGAACTGCGCGAGCTGCCCCTGCAGAAACGGCGCCCCGGGGGGGTCGGCTTTCATCTCAGCAGTAACCTGTGGACTTTGAAACTCAGGGCGATGAAATTGCAGCTTTGTCAGTACACTACTAATTAGAAAATTCCTGACCCCGAGCGAGATGTTTTAATTATGTGTTGTGTCAACGAGTTTGCAGATTTAATCCGCCCGTTGATACACACTCAAGTGTGCAAACGGCGTCGCGCTCCGCGGCGGATCTGCTGGAGCGAAGCGGGGCGCCTTCGCTCCATCCTTCCCCCGCCCCGCAGTGACCTTGCGCCATTCTTGCGCCAATGCTTAAGTAGCCGAAATTGGACGTGGCGTTAATGTGTGAGCTCGCGAAAAAGAACAAAAAAAAAATAAAAAATCTGCTCTGCTCTTTGCCTCTGTGTTTTTGGGGGTTTTTTTGCGGGCGGGCTGAACAATGTGACAGCATTGTGCTGGGGTGTGAGCTCTCTGTTGCAGTGAGTCAGTGTGAGGGGAAGGCAGGAAGGGGTTAAACAGAAATTGAGCGGGGATGCTGGGGGCAGCAGTGCTGCAGAACATAGCAGTGTTCGTGCGAAGGCAAGTCATTTCCCGAAACACTGCAGACACATGGCCTGCGGCGCTCTAAAACCTTTGGAGACCAAAATGGCTTGCAGGAGTTAGAAGTAATAAGGTGTTTTTTTTTTTTGCCTTCTTTCTCCTTGACTGAAAATTCTGCACGGTTGCTATGCATTGCCATGGAGCTGTGGAGCTGTTTTTATGGTTTATGTGGGCATTAAGATGCTCTGCAACTGGCCATTTTTGAGATTTGTTGTTCTTTAGCAGTGAAGCAAATGGAAGTTGTTTGTTTTGAAAGTGATTCCTTCATATTGCTTTTTATTTTTTTTGCCGTGATCAGAATGCTAGACCTCGCTCCCATCCCTTTGTGTTCCTCCCTTTATGTCCTCTTACCGATCACAACATGACAGATGAGCAAAAGCATGCATGAAACAAGAAGAAAAAAACAGATATTGCAAATGGGTTTCTCTCTGATCCAGCTGTTTGTTTTTTGGTCTCTTTTTAAAGCACAGTGACAATGGCCGCCTCTGGTTTGAGCAGAGAGGGAACCTGCGACGGGAACAAAGGCCGTCTGTGTCGGCGCGTGAACGTAAAGCCGCAGTGTTAGTCCGTCCTGACCTCGCTTCAGCGGGGCTGAACCGGGAAAAAAAGAAAACCCCTTTTCATCCTCTCCCTTGGTTCTGCTAATCTTGGCCGCCTCGTCTGCTTCAAAGAGAGGCTCCAGCATATAATCTGGGCATGTACATCTGCGAATTATTATTCTAATTCTTTATACGTTTATTAGAGCTGAATAAACTCCACATCAAATACATCACTCGGGCGATGTCAGAAAGGCCCGGGGGCGAATCAGCCGACATCTGTTAACTCTTTCAAAATGGCCTCATCCAGCATGTCTGTGGGCGGACGGGGAGCGAGAAAGAGGAGAGGCGTAGAGAGAGAAAGAGAGAGTCTCTGTTGCCGATTAATGGCGGCCGTAGGAGCAGGCGTTTCGGGGGCCCCCCGAGTGTTGGAGATGAAGCAGGGGCTGCACTCCCACGGCTGGGCTCCGCGCTGCAAACGCGCGGCGACGGGGCGGCGTTCCCCGGCTGAAATGCGGCTTGGAGAAGAACATGTGGGAAAGCTTTGCTGGCTGTTGCGCAGTCAGTCAACCAGTCAGTCAGTCATTCCTTTAGTCAGTCGGTGAGTCAGTCGGGCCCACAGCCAGTGCAGCCAAACAAACAGCTCCTCGGTTAGTCCGTCGGTGAACCAACATGTGAGTCAGTCTCATCATGAGTACCTGTGAGTCCCCGCCCCTCGATAGCAGACCTGGCCAATCGTAGCGCAGCGTCAACCGCGTTGCAAAGCATCCGGCTCTGCTCTTGTGGACTTCGACGCATTAAACGCGTTGAATCGGTCATTCGTCGACCAGCCGCCGTGCAAAAGAGCACCCAAAAGTTAGCAACAACGCCGGCTCACGGCACACTTAAGGTGGACGGAGCTTTTTTATTTTTATTAATCTGCATTAATCAGTCAATTACTTATTGTCGGTTAATAGTTAAAATGTTTGATTATTTACAACCCAACTCGGAGAAGTTGTAAGGAGATCTACGCTGTTACGCTTCTGCGTTTCGGAGCTAACATTAGCGGAGCACGTTAGCACATCATTAACGAGCACGTCTATGCTACGCTAGCTACTGAAGGTATCCCGTATGTATGTTGCTTTTTAATGACGGTGAATAAAGAATTACATTACAGGAACAGTGTTGGTTGTTGTCGTCTCACCTCGATCTCCAGGTGATCTGTAGCTTTATCTTTTATCTTTGTCTTTTTAACCTCTTTTCTCTGCTGAATCAGTTTGACATCCTGGAGATATCCTTTGCGTCTCTCTGAAATCACCTTTTTTAACTTCATCTAAAAATGAGATGATCAGTCTTCAGCGAGTGCAGTTAGTGACCGTGTGGGCTCCATGGTAGCACCGAACCATGACTGGCTACCAGCATCACACACACAACCCCATCAGTGTTTGACTTGTGGCTGCTGCTAATTTCCACCTTGGCTTCAACTTGATAAATTAAACAACCCCCCCCCCCCCCCCCACAAAAAAATAAAACCAGCACCTGGTTTAGCTTTTGCTTGACTTCTTTGTTTAGCTTGTCAACAGTCTGTCTCTGTTGTGCTATATATGGCCTCTTTGCCTGCAGCGTAGACTTCAGAGTTTAAACGGATTTTTCGGCATCAAAGTAAGAACAACAAAAGAGTAATGTTGCATCATGAACAGCTTATCTGTTTCTCAACCAACACGGGGCTAGTCTTTATCCCCCAACATGAATGCTGAGCAATTTCCCCCCCCTAGTTTTTGTTAGCGCCGCGTGTTGGCCGGGGCGTCGTCACATACCGGTACTTACATTACGCGTGTGTGTGTGTGTGTGTGTTTTCTCCTACCGCGCCACCCATCTGCAACCTCCGCTGTGAGGGTGAGTGCTGAGGCAGCAGGTTGTTCCTGCGCTGGGCCGAGCAGCTCTGTGTGCCTGACAAAGTGGGTCATTAACCCCTCAGGTGTGACCCGGGCCAAATCCAATATTGGCTCCGGCATGAAAGCTCGGGTGCCACTCAGGGTTCAAAGCCCCCACCACCACCACCGCCGCCGCCCGCCCCATCCTCAAACAATAAAAGGTGCTAATGTAAATTCCTCAAGACACGGACAAGCCTCGCTGCCGCCGCACGATTGGAGATGGCTTCAAAAGCACACAGAGAGAGAGAGAGGGCGAAAACATACATTATTAATCAAAAGCAGATTTAGCAAAACGAGAAAGTGTGACCTGCTGACTTTGTCCTTCGAAGTGGGCGAATCAAACAAGGCATGAGGTGTCCAGTCAGAACACGTGATGGTATATTGGAGCATTTCTTTCCACTTCTTTTGCTTTTCTCATTGAAATGCGCGGGGACAGGCCTTGATGGACCCCTCATGTGACCTGCAGTTCTGACAATGGACGATAAAATTGCACCCCAAAAAAGTGCGTTAAATATTTTCTGAATCCGCTCTTTTGATTTGCAGAATATGATTTTAAAGGTCAAACATTTCCACCAGAATTATAAAAGTTCAGACGACAGCTGAGAGCTTTTTGATGCATTATCTAAAGTAATTATAATAATGGTCCAAAAGGGTGTGAAGTTGCATAATATTGAGTAAAAAAACTACAACTTTTGGAGCATCTATGAATCATCATTATTCATCCTAATTATTGAATTTCCAGTAGTTTGTTTGATTCCCACGTCAGAAAAGGCATTTTCTGAAATCTGTTGTGTGTGTGCGTGTGCGCGTGTGTGTGTGTGTGTGTGTGTGTGTGTGTGTGTGTGCGTGTGTGTGTGTGTGTGTGTGTGTGTGTGTGGTAAACAGTGTAAAGTGATGTGTCTGGCCCATTGGCACGTTGTCATGTATGTCAACAGAATGTGGCTGAAGACCAGAGCCCGTAAAGAGGCCTTATTACTCCCTCTTCCTCTTCCTCTCCTCTCTCTCTCTCTCTCTCTCTCTCTCGCTCTCTCTCCCTCTCGGTTTTCTCTCTGTCCCCTGCTCCAAACAAGTCAAATGTCTGAAGAGATGTATCGAAGTATCCCTGCGCGTTCTGTACGATGGATATGTCATATGACATAATGCCTCCAAGCGCCCATCACAGATAAAATGACAGATGCTGTTTTTTGCCTCATGGATCTTACTTGGCCAAGCGGATTCTGAGACTTCCAGTCTCTCTCTCTCTCTCCGAGCCAATGCTCTCCTGCTTTTTCTCTCTCCTCTTCCCACTTGTTTTCCTTTTCATCCACTGTGACCTTACAAAGCCTGCCATTTTGTTTTCTCATCGGATTTCAGACACAATTGCTGTGTAATTGCTGGCGACGGGGAAAGCGCGGTGGTTGATGTCTCCCTTTCCCTTCTAACTGACACTCAGCCATCTGCTTTGTTCAGCGTTGGTGTTGCACCCCTCCCGTCCCCGCTCCTCCTCCTCCTCCACCACAACACTATCTCCTGCATGTGATGGCGAGAGGCATCGGTCCCCATAGATACCGATACAACAACATTGGCGGCATGTGGAGGTCATATAAAGACGGAGAGGAGCGGCCGCGTTGTGTGAGTTCCTGGACGAGCGCTGACCTTTCCGCCTGCATTTGGATCACTGAGGGCTGCCGCTGTCACTGAAGGGAATGAGGCATTCTGGGAACCGTGGCACACTACCTGAAACGCCGATATCTCACTGTCTCCACCCCCCCCCCCCCCCCCCCCCTCCTCCCCCACCATCACCGAGGCTACGGCACCACCCAGCACCAACCGCCCGTGGCTACTGCTACCCATCCATCCAGGTGGATGGATGGCTTTGATTGGTGAAATCTGTGGCCCCGTCGACGGGCGCGCTCGTGAGTGGCAGTAATTGGCATGGCAGCAGGCAGGCCCATCTTTCACATGTGGTCGGCCGTGATTGACCTGATTAGGCCGCGGCCCCTCCCCAAAGTGAGGGTCTGGTGGTGGAGGGGGAAGGGGCGTTGCTTCATCCCGTGGCCCTACTGGTCAGCATTACTGACCAGAGACCAGTGTCGGACTGGGATGATGATTCAGGCCTGGAAGCTGACATCAGCCCATCGTCACACGTGCCCAACATAGATTCTGTTTTTTAGTTGATGTTTACAGATTCTGCTTTCCTGCCTATCACGACCGAGAGTTGATCTCATCATTTTTAAGGCTCTAGTTTATTAGCTACGGTATACAGGAAAATTACTTCTTTTTTTTTTAGGGATTGGTTATATAATCAGATTCTTGGCATCAGCAAAAGTAGCAATACCAAAGTAAAGAAATACTCTTTTACAAGTCCTGGTCAATGTTGAGGTTTGGGACTATTCAGTCTCGTGGGAAAAACAAAACCAAAATCAGATTCAAGTGTATATTTTGATACTCCGTCTTTTTGCGTCTGCTGGTGTCTCTTAGTTTCCCCAAGAGTTACCATTAGATTATGCCTCGGACTCCCTGTGCCCCCACTGTCACTAGGGGCACCTTCATGGCCCTTCGGTATCGTCGCTGTCTGGGTCCCTCTTTGTGTCACTACATCGCCAAAGATGCTCATCGCTGTTAATGTCGCCGTTCGCCAGCCTCAAATATCTTCTTTTGTTAAAGCACATCTATCGGTGTGTTGCGTTTAGCGCCACGTTGGTTTTTTTTCGTCCCGCCAGCAGTTTCGCTAATGCAAGCAGCAGCTATGTGTGAGAGGCCAAATACGGGGAGGCGTCAGCTTGCCAACTGGCTCTGAGGGCCAGACCGGCCCTGATGTGGTCGAGGTAAGTTGGCGGCCTTCACTCATCGCCCCGCCTCCGGGGGTCAGAGAGTGTACCGAGGGAAACCAGACCAAACCAAACACTGCCATACGAGTGCACACGAAGACGAGGGGGGGCTCTGGCTTGGCTCTTGTAAACCCCTATACCCATCATATGTTAGCTATTAAGGTGCTGTCTGTGCCGTGTGTTTACAGACCGCGGCAATCAATGTAATTGTGAGAGGGTGTTCCCGACTGAAACGTCTGTCTTATTTCTCCGTGCCCGGGCTCAAATGGGCACTGGCTGGATTCGTGGATTCGTGGATTCGTGGATTCGTGGATTCGTGGATTCGGGCCAATCTCGTGTTCTTTCTTTCTTTTCCTGGATCGAATACAAACCGCGAGAGCTCTGTGTCAGCCACGCTGTTCTTTCAGGAAAATGGGAATGTGTTCGCATTCAGGGCGATGCAGAGAGCCAAAGGACACGCTTTGGTAAAAAGGAAAGCCGGAGAGCGTCGCCAACGCGTTCAGCGGGTTGACAAAAAACAACTCCCAACGTGAGCCTAAAGATCTGGATGTCGTTAGCGCATCTGTTTGATCTCATTTATGCTCTGCAAGAGGGATTACTTTTCCTAATTGGAGGTGTATACTTTGCATTCCTTACCATTGATACCGTCAATGTGTTAGCCATTCAGCGATTACTTCACTTGTGAGAAATGGGAAACATAGCGGGGCTTACTTTCCCAACAGTTACGTTATGTCTAACCTGGGAAAGCGTCCCTTCTCCCCTCGCTGAAGGCAAAGTGAGGACAAAGTGCCTGAAAGAGAACGGGCAAAGCACACATCTGTGAAGGTGAAGGTGAAACTCAAACCAGCAGTCTGACAATTGTTTTTCTTTCAGCTCAAAAAAGCTCTAAAAAATGTATCATAACAGGGACTTCCTCAGTGAAGTCGGCTAAGTGCTAACATACCGATGCTAAGCGGGTACGATGTTTTCCTTGCTCCTCGCCATAGTTTTGCTCTCCAGCATGTTACCGTGACGATTAGCACGCGGTTTTGCAATGTAATTTGGTGGCAAATCAAATGAGTAAATTGTGACCTGATGGTGGCGCTAGATGAAAAGTAAAGGGATCTCCAAACTTGTCACCGTTCATACTGCAGGGAACATGAACGTCGGTCCAAAATGTACTTTCTGCCGCTGGCACGGCTAATTCTTTGCTTTGTCCTGTGATTGCACGAGTGGAAATGATGCCATTTTTATTTTTTTTATTGCATTCACCAGATTTTATCTGTTCGTGAGCTCATCCATTGAATGCATCACCGTGTCCTGTCCAGGGTGTCTTGTTGGAAACAAACTGATCATTGATTGTCATGCTATATTTCAAGGCCATATTAATGGGAAGCCATGATGTTAAGGAACCAGTGAACCCGCCCTTCTCACCTTGTTGACCCCTCCTTTCTCTCCAGGTTTCAGGCAGCACGGCGAGCTCCCCGGCCAGCTCCTCCAGCCCGTCCGCCTCATCGCGGCAGTATGCGCGGCAGCGCATCACCCGCGTCAACCTCAGGGACTTAATTTTCTACATGGAGCAGGAGAGAGAGACCGCCCACTCCCTCCTCCTCTACCGCGCCCTGCTCAAGTAGCCTCCGCTCAGCGCCCGACCTCAGCCTCCTCCTCTTCCTTCCCAGCCACGTGCCTTCAGATCAGGTCTAATGTTTCAGTTCTGTGTCTCCATATGTACTGTAGTGACGCTTGACGTATCTTTTAATAAGAAGGGATTTTGAGAGAGAGAGAGAGAGAGAAAAAAATGAAAGCTTTGTTCCGCGTCTTC
Source organism: Cyclopterus lumpus (assembly GCF_009769545.1). Taxonomy (NCBI): domain Eukaryota; kingdom Metazoa; phylum Chordata; class Actinopteri; order Perciformes; family Cyclopteridae; genus Cyclopterus; species Cyclopterus lumpus. Next base: position 8,345,547 of record NC_046968.1, on the reverse strand, counting down.
TCAGTTTTAGATTCAAGTTGTGGAGGAAGATTGGATTCTTTGTGTTGGAAGTTGATTTCGTCCGAGGTACAAAGCGGTTATCGTGACCGCGTGTGACGGGCATCTATTTATTTGACGTGGTTGGCAGTTTAGCTTCAATGAACAAACCTCAAAGCGAGAGACCTGTGTACGCAGGTTCTCCGCGAGCTCTTTGTTGAACTAGTTCAATGAATGTAGTTTTAGCTCAGTAAACGAGCGATTTCTGCGCCGAGACATCGTTGTGAAACATTAGGATTCCGAATAACAGCATCACGATCAATGCCCCCCCCCCCACACACACACACACACTCACACACACTGTACGTGTAAATAGTTCTTATTGAATTATTTGACAGCATGTATATTTTTATCACACGTAAGCTTTGTGGGGGAAAGGAATCACCCACGTGTCATTGCGATGTTTTTGTAAGGCCGTGTGATTCGAATGAGTCCGAATTAGACGGTTTGTTCTATTCACCTGTATTTCCCATTTAGTGACCTTTCTCTGTGAAGGTCACTAAAATCAAAATCATCACCAGTTTCTGATTGGTCACCAGTATTTTATTTTTTTTTTACCCACGCATAATGTGAACATTGTTTTTATGACTAGATGTTTGTACATCGCGCTCACCTCTTGAAAAACGTCCGTGGTAGGTTGTGGTTGATACTGTGGGGGGGGGGGGGGGGGGACGACCTCGGATTCAAAACCTCAGATCAAAACAGACATTCCTTCATCTTTTCACGCTGTCCAATCTGCACATAACAAACATATTTCAGCTCTTTTCAGTTGAGCTGTCGGGGCCCCGGAGCCCCCGTTAGCCCCCTAACCTACTTTGGTAATGACTGAATGATAAAAAGCACTTACCTGTTTGTATTGTCACCCCCTAATTGAATATCTCAGCTGTAACATCATGTTTAACTGGAGAAGGAAGCAGTTGATTTTTTTTTGTTTCTGTCTTTGTATTGGAGAGAAGAATGGGAGACAAAACGCCTGCTCTTTACATGCCGCCTTGTTATTTTAATTCCTTTTTTACAAATCCTAATTGTATTGTGTAAGACTGTCCTTTATGTATTTTTTGTTTGTCTTTTTTCTATCTACCTAAATATCTTGGCCTCTATGCAGCTTTTCTTGTCAAAATAAAATGTATTTAAATATTGGTGACATTTGAAACAACTGTTGTGCGTTGTACATTGTGACAGCACCTTATTTTATATCTATTTTACCTGACGACTGAAAGCTGTCACTGTATTATAGTAAAGAAAGGACTCTTTTAGTAGTAAACGATATTGCCGACTTTCTGTCAAAAGACAGTTATTTTTAACAATTAATATATTTTTCTTTTTTCTTTTCTTTTGGAATTGGCTTTTTACACATTTTCATACATTTTATCTCCAAAACACCCTCAAAAACAAGCACAACAATTGATTTTATTAGTGATTTTTTTATGGTTTCAGAGAACATTTATACTACTACTACTACTACTACAGCTTTTTAGCCAAAATATTAGGACAATATTACTGATGTAAACTGATGCGGGAAATGGCATTTCAATGTAAGGGAGATTTGTAAATATTGTTTACAAAACTATGTGTTTATTAGATTCACGTTATTTTTGGTAAACTCTTGTACATATCCTGAAAATGTCCTGTTTGTGTGAGAAAATAAACCCAATACTTATGTATTTGTACCTATTTTGTAAAGGAATAAATACGCTGTTTACTAAACTGAGCAGATGCTGACTTTGTCCATTTCTTTTTGTCACATGGATATGCCTGTGCGATGGGAGTCTTAACGGGAATTCAAATATGCAAATTTGACTATGAAATGACTCAATAAGCAGGCAATATGTTTCATTCCTCACTCTTTAGAAGGAAAAAATAAAACGCAGGTTTTTTTTTTTTTTTTTTTGCAGGAACGTTTTGCTAAAGTCAACCACTAATTCAGCCGGCTTCATTTCCATTTCTAACACGCCAAGTACGAACTGAGTCAAGCGCTGCTGCTCAGCTATGAAAGTCCCTCTAGGTTTCTGCTGCTAATTAAGCGGCAGCATTTTTAGAGAGAAAAAAAAGACCAAACTGTTTAACTCGGTGCAAAATATTGGAATTTGGGAGCGTATTGTTTTTTGTTTTTTTTAAGACCTCGGCCTGTTCCTCAGTCCCTCCGGAGGCGTGGGCCGCTGATCCGGAGTCAGTCCTGTCGACGACCTTGCCGCTTTGCAAAGAAAATAGTAATAGCGGAGGCAAAGAGCGAGCTGTTGCCCGATGGAGCAATGAGAGTGTCACACGTCAGCTATACATCAGTACATCCTTTTATTATCGCAAATATGCAAGAAAAGTCAAATGGAGACACCGCAAATGAACACATGCCCTTTAATACCACAGTCTAATTGAATTTTAAACACTTTAAATAATATACATTTGCACCTTTTATTATACCCTTTTGAAACATTTGAATCCATATGTACACAATGCGACGCTTTGAATTCTTTGCATTTATTTTTAATTATTTTTTTTTTTTACGTGAGGAGGACTAAGAGATCTCTTAAAAACACGTGGGTCCAGTAAAACCCCCGAGTTCTGGTAATTCAATATACAATAACTGTACAGCTGACCCGCCTCAGAGGAGGAGTGAATGCCGTGTGGGAGCTGACCAGCACTTCATCTGAAAGAGGGGGGCGTGGGGGGGGGGGGCATGTGTGGACATGCCTATGAAGTCCAGTTCTGTCGAGTCCGTCACCATTTTATACTTAACCCTTCACCTAAAAGTCAAGACGGCGTCCCAGGTTTGCTTACTGCAGAAAGAAGCCCGAAACTGCAAATACTGCTCCCTTTGTCCCGCTCTATGCGCAGGTGAGCACGGCCGCTTCTGTTTTTCCTCTAATGTGCGTGACCCCCCCCCCCTTTTAAAGTCCATTCTGTGATTTCCAAGTGCCACGTGAGTGAGGAGCTTTACGCCTCCTTTCCTTCCTCCCTGAAAAACAAACAACGGTGATAGTTGCAGACGTGTGGTCGTGGCACAACGCCGATTTCTCTTCTTTTTTTTGGTCTCCTCTAACCCCCCCGGCTTGCCTTAAGACCCTAACCCCGGATGAGATTCCACACCTCACATCATCGACTGCATCAAAGTCTCCTGGCTGTACAGTGAGTTCTGATGTTGTTTCAGTCTGTTGGTCTGTTGCAGTGTGTGGTCCAGCGGTGTAGTTTTAAAACCCGGGCATGGGGATGACACAGCAGCGGGGGGCACGGGGGAGAGAGAGGGGGGGGGGCAACTCGAGTTTCTACTGGCACCGCTGAGCTGGAAGCCTTCAGGGAGGCGGAGTGGGGGGGGGGGCACCGTGGAGAGCCCGACATGCCTCGGCACATGAAAAGGCCTGGTTGACCATTCCCTTTGAGGCGACTGGATGCAAAGGCGCAGGCCAAAGGCAGGTCAGAACAAAGATGGGCTTGATTGTGAGCGAGACCCCCGGGGTGGGGGGGGGGGGGCACAGGAGCGCGCCGGAAGAGGAGCTACACGTCCACCGAGCTCATCTATATCCACTCATCGGGCTTGTTTAATCAGCGGCCATCCGGAGAGCGCAGAGATTAGGACAGCGTGGTCCGAGGAGCTACCGCCCATTTTTAATGAACAACCATTACATTTTTTGGGGGGGAAATAACCCCAGCTTAACTCAAACAAACGCCGGCGCTCACAAAGATCAGAATGGACCTCTCTTTTCTTTTTTTTCCCATCAGTCTTTCGGAATGGAAGAAACAGCATCTGTAAGTTACACACAAATACAAAGCATGAAAACTTGGCCTTTCTTGTATTTCTGCCTTTGATCCAGAAATGTTTGAGAATAAGGCCGAGAGAATGGCAGCATGAAGAGAGTAAATGCCGCCCACTCGCCTCTTTGTGAAGGAGGCGCCGACGCCGGGAGTACGGTTCACGTCGGGTTCTGCCATACATACATGTGAAGAACCGTCAGAGTAATCTGGGCTTAGAAGTGACAATATTGAAACAAGCAGACTTTTGTCTCTCAAACTTTGTCTGGAGGTACTGTGAGCAACACTGTGCAGACTGGAGGCCCCCGGAGGAACGAATGTTGGTGCCCTTCATACAGATTTAGTCTTTTTTGCTATAAACTGTGAGAAGAGATAACACCTTTATGTTCGTACTATGGACCAAGTAGACACCTTGTCTCCTTTGGTACCTACAGTATTTGTTCTGTTGGGACTTTTGCTTGTTTTAGTGAAACGTGAGACGATAAAACAGCTGGACTGGGTTCAAACGAATGTCGGGTGGGAACGGGGGGAGGGGGTCAGGCCAGCTCCGTGGGAAACGTTTTAAGTGCAAAGAAACATTTGAGCGTTTAGCGTACGTCCCTTGGGGATCACGGGACACGCTGGGAAACGGCCATGTTGGTCATTAAGCCTTCAACATTCTAACTCAACAGAACCGCAATACACTTGGAGCTTGTGCGACTTCAACCTGGATTTCAAATTGACGGACTTTCTCGAAATGCGAGGGCAGGTTTGTGCCCCCGAGAGAGAATCCGATCAGAGACCCGAGATATGTTTTAGAGCTAATAAGTAAGGATTCCAGAGCCTTTTTTTGTATGTGTGCTACACATTTGACTATATATATATATATATTTATTTTTGTTGCAAGATCTAGATTCTCTTCCATCCCTGTTTGAACAATGGGACTTTTTCCGGCTCCGAATGCGTTGCCAGCCAGATCGCTTTAGCCACATAGCCTGCGGGCATCCGAGTTTCTGCAGCTTCTGCCAAGAAACGCTCCCTTCGCAGGCTCTCAAAGCCTAATGAATACAACGTTCATACATCCTTCATATTGGAGAAAGGGAAAGAGAGACATTAAAAATAATCCTATTAATAATAATTGTTTACACCGTGTCATGATAAGAACAGCAAAAAGAGCAAGAAGAACATACTTTAGAAACAACAATGAAAATTGTAATAAACAATCAGTTTGGCAAACGGTGCAGTTTTTTTTCGGCGAGGGGCCCCGCCGTCTGCAGCGAGGCCTGTTTGGAGTGGTGGGGGCGTGGGGGGGAGGGGGTGGTTGAATGGTCGCGGGGATTTGGGGCCTTTTGGGGGGGACTCGCGAGATGGGATTATGTCCACTTCCTGTCATCCTTAACAGCGCCCTGTCCGCCAAAGCTTTCTTGTCCCACAGCAGACCAGACATGGGCCTCATACCGAGACAGAACCGGATGATACACCACTGACAGAGGGTAAGAAGGGTGGTGTGTGTGAGTGTGTTTTTGGAGGAGGGGGTTGTTGTGTCACTCCAAAAATGGTCAGGACACCTTTGTCATAAGAATTACGGGGAAAATAAATCAACCAGTCACGATGCTAAAAATGGTTCAAGTGAGCTGTGTGTCGTCGCCGTTTGTTTTCATCACAGTCCCAGATTCTTCGGGCGTCATTTCACATAATCAAAAACTTTTGCTGCCGATACCGTATACTTTTTTCCCTCCTTTGTTTGGTACTACATTCCCCTGAAGAGTTCCGCAGAGGCGGCGAGGTTAACAAGCCTCCGCTAATACTTGGGTATGTTGGGGCTGGTTGTGGTCCTGTTGGGGTGGGTAGTTAGGGTCGGGAGGTGTGGGGATATGGAAGGAGTGTTGCTAGGGTTGGCAGTCCCTCTCCCAGGATGCTCTAGTCCAGCGGTTCCTGTTTTATCCTGATGGGCGTGTTGAGGCAGAGACTCCGCCGGTCCTCGCGACACAACACGTACTCGCTGAACTGGGAAGAGTCCACGCCGCCTCCGCAAGACGCCGCCACGCTGAAGCCTTTCTGGAAAAGACGCTCCAGGACCTGAGGACAGACGGGGACAGAAAGGAGGGAAGGTAAAAAAAGAAGACGGACATTAATAACAAGACCGCCGTGAGCCAAAGGTAACTGAGGAGTACTACTGATAAAGTTACAGGTTTCATACACTTTTAAAGAATATTTTGGGAAATGCGATTATTCAATTTCTAGCTGAGCGTTAGACGGAAAGATTGACGCCACTTACGCGTCTGTTGCTAAACATGAAGCTAAAGCTAGCGGTCAGCTAATGTAGCTTTACACAGGAAAATAGCTACCGGGGCTAATCCACATTAAATGTCTATTAAATGGTTTGTCTTTCTTACGCTTTTAGTTTTTGTACAAATGAAACAAACAAGACACAGTGTGCTAAACAGTGACCTGTAGGCCGGTAGGTGGAACCTGCTAGCATCAGAGCCAAGCTAGCGGTTCCTGGTCTAGGTTATCCATACTTATTCTACAAACACGAGAGTGGCATCAATACTTCCATCTAACTCTCTGCAAGATAAGTGAAGGAGTCTTTTCCCCAAACTGGCTAACCTTCTCATTGAAATTAAAGTAGCCTACTTTTGTGTGTGTGTGTGTGTGTGTGTGTGTGTGTGTGTGTGTGTGTGTGTGTGTGTGTGTGTGTGTGTGTGTGTGTGTGTGTGTGTGTGTGTGTGTGATACATTACATAGATTACTTGTACTTGCTTCAAACGTGTTATCAAATAAACAAAATCAGACTGTCCTCCACAAAGATAATGATTACTTATAGGAAAGTGTATAAAGTGATATCTATGAGAAGGTTACAGGTTTCTGGTGCAAGGAATTCTCATCAGCAGCAAATGTAAGTATTGGATAGGTTCCACTTTGTGATATCCATCCAACCTCACATCAACCTCGGCTCTTCATCAGTCACAACACACACCGTGCCATTAAAGCCCCCTCTCCCTATCCCCCGATCACATGTTAGTGATGGGATAAAACCAGGGGGCACTTCGACATCAACACCACCTCTGCAATATTCATGCCGCCTGCTCTGGATGGGCTACTGAACCGAGGGGCATGAGCTCAAAGGGATGAGGAGAGAGCAATAGTGTGTGAGCGAGGTGTGTTAAGGGGGCTCGGCGCGGTGATTACTGGAGCTCCTAATTTGAGTAATGAGGCCGAGGTGAGAGGAGAAGCGAGGTCCGTGAGCGAAAGGAGAAAGAGCGACGTGCGGGGAATGAGGATGGGGAGTTGAGGACAACGTGCTGGAGGGAGAGGAGTGGGAGACAGGGATGCACGTCAGCCCTCGAGTCCAGAGCGCAGACACGCTCAAACATGTGAACTCCAAGATCCCCTTTTCTTCTCTCCTCATCTGTTGTAATCCTTGTGGGATGTTTTTTTTTTTTTTTTTTGGAGGGGGTATATCTAAATCCCAGTGCGAGGAGTGCTGTGTATTTACTTATTCCCCCGTCCTTTTTAATGGAGTGTGCAGCGCATGGAAATGAAAGGTCTCGCCGAGGGCTATCCCCTCCTGCCCGATGCAGAGCGAGAGAAGTTCACACAAAATAGATCAGTTTCTTCAGATGCCCACACACACAGACACCAACACGTACACTCGTGGCACAGAATGAACTCTCTAATTACAAAACCGAGGGCCCCGTCGGAGGGTGAAAAAATTGGGGCATTTAGGCCTCCGGGGTCGAAGGGCTGCAGCCTCCCTCGGCCCTGACTGGGGATTAGAGCGGATAAATCACAAACACACAGACGCAGATGATGTGTGAGCTAGAATGCACACACACACACTTGTTCAGCAGACCTGAACCCACACCCCACTTCCTCCTTAAACTGAAATGAGTGGCCGACATGCTGCTCGTAAGCAGAAATGACTACCGGTACTTTGAAAAGTTGCCCTCCCCCCTCCTGTTTTTGTCTTCTGGCCATACGACGGAGACGACAAACTCCGCAATTTGGGAGACAGAAGGGGCGGCAGACAGCTGATGGTGAGGACGGCTAATTAAGAGACCTGCCCAAGCATCAAACACTCCCAAATCCATGACAGACGACGGAGGAGCCTAACGATTATGGAAATGATATTACATAGCCGTCTTTGATCGTTGCATCACATTGCATCCCCCCCCGCCCATCATCTCTTAACGCGCGTGGGACCGTCGTGTTCGGCGATGGATTCGGTCACAGAGGAGCATGGCCTGATCAATAAAGATAGTCTGAAAACACTTTTATCATTAACGCATGGCAACACAAAAGACTTAAGGATATTATTACAGATAGTCGTAACTGATTCAAGGATCCTGTAATGGCTATAAGAAGCCATGAAAGAAGGGTTGAAAAAAAATCACCCAAAAAAATCTTCACATTCAGTTTGACACAGTGAATTAGTGCAACGGAATAAACAATACACTGAATAATTACAACGTATGAAAGCAAAAAAGGTTTCAATGTCCACGGGACAATGTCCTGAAATCAATCCCAGCTGACAACAGAGAGTAAAGCGCCCTCTTAAAAAAAGAAAAGCTCCAACGTGTCCTGGTGGCTCCTCCGTTCAGCAGCACAACACACTTGGGGCGCTCCGATCCCAGCTCGTGTTGCACTCGGGCAGATTCTCTCCGCTCACTTTCCCGCATCACTCGAGCGAAGCCGTGGAGAAACTTTCCTCCCGTTATAATTATTCCTCCCCCCCCCTTCCCAGAGTTGCGTGGTTGCTGCGACCGCGCTTGAGGTACGTCCATGTCTCATCTGTTCTCGAAACGGGCCAATGTGGATTACGGCCGGGACGTGGCACCACTTTTTGCAAAAGTTTGCGAGTTCTCCCCAGAACTCGAGCGCTTCTTCTCGGCCTCCTTTGTGCCCGGATAGAAGCGTCTCTCTTCATCCCCCAGTGACCCCCCCCCCCCCTGTACCTTTGAAACACAACCAGACATTCTCACTGTTACGGGGTCGACTTGGCTGCACAGGGATCTGCCCCCAATAAAACCGTCATTCCATCACACGCCCGTCCCGCTGAGCTGCCTCTCAATCTGGGGTCGCAAACGGGGGATGAGGATGATGCGGGGGCTGCGTCAGCATCCTCACATCCTCTAACCTCCCAGCAGCACCGCGTATCTCCAAACGCAGCACCAAGATGGCGGGGCAGGAATCAAAGGGGGATGAGTCTCGGGGCTGCCAACCGGAGCGCCATGTAATATTGATGGCCACCGGAGCGCAGGCACTCAACTCGCAGCGCCTCTCTCCGGAGGCGCTCGCTCCTCACGGCGCGGGGCTCAGGGTTGATTGACGCGTCTGACACTCACACATACACTTGAGATGGGCGCTGCACTTGCAGGGGGGGTGGGGGGCGGGGGTCGCTTTTGTTTAACTATGCACGGCCTTTAATATGTGACAAGAAGCCGCTAACCGCAGTCTCTGCATCGCATCCTCCGCTTATCGCGAGCATCTGGCGTAAAGCAGCCGAGAAGCTCCAACTTCTTCTAATTCTCCGAGCCATCTGCCAGCTTTTTGAAAAGGAATCACAAGCAACAACAAAAGAAACACTCTTGACAGCGTAATGTATTCTGATTGCGTGTGCGAACACATTTATCATGTGGATGTGTGTGTGGGGCCGACGAGGCCGAGCTCACCGCTTGAAGAGCCGACCAGTATTTAGGGTACGGTAAGTCCAGCTGGAGACTAACGTAAACACACCTGACCGGGTGAGGGAGGAGGTTCTCACCCCATCGGGCTCAACCAGTCACCTTTTCTTATTCATCTGAGGGCTGTGGTTTCTGGCTTTGTGCTGAGAAACGTACGCATACCCGTTGTGGGAACTATACTGAAAATGTTTAAAGGTACTTGCACTTGAAGGACAGTTTACTCCTGAATCAAAAATACATTTTTACATTTTTTTTTACATATTTTAGCTTGACCAGAAGTCCAGAAGTCATGAGCCAGTTACTCAAGATAATCCACAGACATCGTTGTAAGCAGCTTCATGTATTTCTATTGAACTACTACGCCCACCAACCGTATCACCTCAAATTCCTATAATAACGATCCAATAATATAACATTAAATCTATAAATAAGTAATTATGAGTACTCAAAGTAGTTTTTTGATAATGTTTTTACTAAAGTGTCGTGTCCTGCTCTTATTTATTTATTGGTATTAGCTTTCAGTTTTATTTTGGTATCCTAACCTTTTTTCATCCTTCACTTCCTGCCTTATTGTCCTTCCTCAGCCCTGCTGTCACCTATTCCCTCGTTTCCATGCGTGTTTAGCGTGTAATCCCCTTTGCCTTAGCTCTTATAAGTTAGCTTTGAGCCTTGTCTCCGTGAGGATTTCTGCTGTGATTTAGATTCTGCCTTTGTGTTGTTAGATACCAGTTCCTGTACTGGGAAAGAGAGCTGACATGTACCCAGTCTGTTCTCATTCCCAGGGCATCAAAATGCCTTTTAACTTCAGGATGAGACCCACCAGGCTGTCAAGGGCAGTATTAAGACACAAATGATGGGTAGAGGAAGAGGAGAACAAAGGGTCAAACAAATACATGTGTTCATGTGTGTTCATGTGTGTTCATGTGCCTAAACCTAATTAAGAGGTTCTGTTGCTGAAACCAAACCAAATATATTTTTTTATTAAATCAATGGTATTTTTGCCTAAACCAAAGAAAGGGGTATTGTTGTCTATTATAGAGATGTTGTTCTGCCTAAACTTAAATGAGTATTGTGTTGCCTAATCCTAATCAAGTGGTTTTGTTACTGGAACATTGTGGTACGATTGCTACTTTTACTTACAGTATCTAAATTCCTCTTCCACCACGCATGCGTGTACTTTATGTGACATAACTATCAATGTAAAACATCTTTCCTCTCTACCCTCACCGCACTGCAGGTTAATCGGCTGCCTGTTGGGGCCCAAACGCCACACGGGCTGCACAGAGCAAAACCCCGAAGAGCGCGAGCGGCGTTCTTTGTCTCGCTCTGAGGAGCACAGCTGAGGCGTTTGTGTGGCGCCCGTTCTCCTTCCACCCAGCGCAGGATTGATGGAGTGGCAGTGTGACATGTAAGAGAGTGTTGCGACGCGTTGCGTTTGCCGCCCGGGCAGCAAAGGGGTACGGGGAGGGGGGCGGGGGCTTCTCTACAGCCGCCGCCACTGTCACAGTGATGAAGGACGGATTGGCTCCACTCTGATCTGAGTGCTTCATCACGGTGATGTATTGAGCAGCAGGGCCCCGGCTCCAGCTCTGGGACAGTGTGTGTGTGTGTGTGGCTAAATGTTTTCCCTCCGTTAAGTGCCTTTCGCTGCTCTCCGTTCCTCCCCGCTGGATCTACATCACAGTGCAGGTGGTTCGCATTAATTCCCTAAATTCCAGTCGTGACTTCATGGAGACTCACCCGCCACGGTGGAGTTGTTTATCCTCGCTCTCTCACATTTTAAATACGTAGGATAAAGGATCAAAGACGGGGAATGAATTTACAGCAGATGTTGTAACACAGTAAAAAAACAGTTATGGGGTATTGTTATATTTCTAACTGTAAATAGAAGAGGGTATACTAATGTATCAGCCCAAGGAGTCCTTGAATATCACTGAGTAATTGAATGAGATATTTCACTCCGAAGTATAACCGCGTTTACTGACCTTCGGGGTGTTTAAGTGGATAAAGAAAGGGAATAATAAAGTGGGCTGCTGTGCTCGGCGTACACTAAAAGCATGGAGAGACGTCATGTCGTCTCGTTGTGACCAAAGTATCACGGACAGCAACAGCACCTTTACTCCAATGAAACCATTGGAGCCTCAAGTGATTTCTCTTTGGAAACAGAAAAAACTGAGCACATTTTTTTTTTGTTCTCGTCGTCACACATTCTCTCCGCTCCAGACCGATCTTAGTTCTCCCTCTATGGGCAGGGTGTGGTTGCGCTCCCCTGGGTCGGGATCCGGGGCTGAAATCGGATCAGAGTCCTCATTGTGTGGTGGGTGAGACGAGGATCACTTTCCTAACCTCTTCATACGCAACAATAAGGGCGGACAGAATGAATAAGCTGTTTAGAAGCATCTCCCCTTACAACAAAACAATAATAAAAACACCTCCATCTGCTCCGCGCGTCCTCATCTACATCGACTCAATGAGCCGGGCCCCTCCACTCTGCTTGCGTGCGTGTGTTTTTGTTTTTTACAGAATGATGTGTACCTGTGTGTGACTTAACGGCGTCTCGCCCGAGATACGGGAGAGCGGCTCGATTATAGGAAAGAAAACTAACAACGAAGCAGTAAAAAGACTAAACCCTCCTTTCAGACCACGTTAGAGAGACGCGCTCACACCCCGTAACCAGTCTCACTGGTAAACAGAGTGGTAAAATGTTGTGTTAGTTGATGCGTCCAATTAATTATATTGCAAGTCATTTAAAAATCTATAAAAGAAGTATAAACCGGTTTAGGCTGTTTGAGAAATTGTAAGTATGGTATTAAAAAATGCAATACGTGTGTTTCAATCGCCTCGAGCGGTGTTATATTGGAGTCTTTTTTTTTTCTTCTTTTTTTTTTAAATAAAAAAAGAAATAGGAGCTGTGTCTTAAAAAGGAGTAAAGCGTAAATTATGCATATTATCCCCCCCCCCCCCCACACACACACACACACACTTTCCATTCCTCCTCTTCATTTTCTATCCCGCAGGAGAAGCATGGCCGCGGTCCACGCGTGCTTTGTCCCGCCTGCTCGGGCTCTCCTCCCTGGAGGAGGTCTCACAGGCCGGCAGGAGGGAGGTGGAGGTGTCAGAGTGCACTCGCCTGCCTGGGAGACGCTCCCTCTGGGTGCTGGAGGGAATGGTGTGTAGGTGGGCGTGGGGGCTGATCTTACGTGTCGGCCCGGTTCCTTCATGGCTGTGGGCACCGGAGTGTGTTATACCGAGCCCCGTGGTGTGAGGCTGTTATGTCGTCCGTCCCCCCCCCCCCCCCCCCCCCCCCCCCTCCCCCCCCTTCCCTCCCTCTCGCGGATCTTCTCTGGGTAACACAACTGCAAAAAACTTGTTTTTCTGAAGTTGCTTTTGAACGTTTCACCGCCTTTCCTGCGCTGCGTGGTCAACCCGGGGGGGTCTCAGTCGGGCTACCTGCTTGAGAATAACATCCAGCCGGCCTGCAGGACAGCAGTGAGCGGTCACACTACGCTTTGACTAGAGGCGAGCTCAGATCTCACACCATGCAGCAGCCACTTGGGAGAGAGAAGGAAAACCTTCACACACACTCTGAGCGCCCACCACCGTTACCAATGGGAATCTCTCGACTGACTGCAGCTCCGTCAGAGTGGCTATTATCTCAGTTAGTGACAACGAGCTATTATCTCCACTGTGGCAAAACGCAGTGCAAAGGGCCACAAATCACGGCAGCTGCCTCAATGCAATGAATAAAGATTTAAAAAACACCCGAAAAGACCTGAGAATACAAATGTGTGCTATTCTAGGGCAGCTGAAGCCACGAAGGGTTCCATCGTAAGATGACCTGTGCATTTGAGGGGAGACCTTTTTTTAAATTTTATTTAAGCGTTTTCTTTCAAATTTGCTCATTTGCATTAATTTCCAGAACAGAAATCTGAACGTTTGGAAAAAGCCAGGTTCAAATTTCTTGTTTCCTTTTGGCGACATATTACAGTATAAGGGTTTTGAGGGGGGGATTCAGATTCAGTTTTCTCTTTGTATCAGTTCATAAATCAGTAAATACTGTCAATGGCCGTTCAAAAAGAATAAATTTTTTAGAACTAAACCAATTTTGCCACAGAAATTCCCCAGTTGAGTACTTACATTAAGACGATTGCTTATTGTATTACACGTTTTATGAAATGTTATGTTTAAATGTGCAAATAAGGCATTATTTAAACGTGTATTTTGCATGTTTTCTGTCCACTGCATGAAAAACAATGTTTTTGCTTATAGTGTCACGCCTTAACATATTTGCTGATTTACTTTTTTAAAGTGATATTACTATTCACAATTTGAAATCCTACATCAGGAACACCACACCAACAGAAAGACCATGCTTGCATGGCCAACAGGACCATAAAGCCGGGTTGCTTCAATCACTAATGTGAAATGTATTATTATGGTTGTCAAACGTTACAACTAGATTTAGTCGTAGTGTTTTGCACAAGTTGCCGAGTAAGCGTAAAACACGTTACCTGGACAGAGTTGAGCCTGCAGTAGCCGTTGAGGGGGAACCGGATGACGTGCGTTGGGTCCTGGTTCCAGCCGGCGTTGACCGAGTTGCACATGACGTCTCCTGTCTCCGGGAAGATCTCCTCGATGAGCACCTTCTCGCCGCTCAAGGCGATCCTCTCGCCCAGGTCGGGTGTGACGCGGACCACCAGGCAGTCGCAGGGCTGCGCCATCCGCCGCTGGTCGCGGTCCTGCTTCCAGCGCTCCAGCTCCTTGATCATGGGCACCAGCTGGTAGTAGCGCGCCTCCTCATACAGCAGGTGGAAGTCCTGTACGGGCAGATGAGTGCAGTGAGTCCCTGTGGCTGTGTGTGTGTGTGTGTGTGTGTGTGTGTAACTAACACTACAGTTCATCACCAAGGTCGCCGGGACAAAGCCCCACATACATATCTATACAGTATTATGCAACAAAAATGACGGTGGAAGGGAGAACCACAGGGCATCCCGATGGCGTCCCCATAGCAGCTAACGACAAAGTGTCCTTGAGCAAGACATTTTCTGCACTTTGACCCTTCGACAGTAGTAAAACGCCAACTGTGTGGTACACGGATGCACATCACATCACATCACACCGAAATGTTCAAGATGTCCAACAATATCTAGTATTTTGAAGGAGACATTTATGTGTGAGTCTGATACCACCCGTGTCCTTTGTCCTCACTGACTGGTACAAGGAACCATTACTAAGGAGGCATCATGTTGTTGACTCATAAACTGGTTGGCATTATATATATCACAAAATGTTATTCCAAATTGATTTTCAAAATAAACATCCGTCTTCCCAGGAAACAACTTTGTGAGGCAACAAAACTACTTTGTTAGGTTTAGGAAAATGTTCACTTTGTCATAGGCTTTTATACAATCCGACTTCTTTTTAGCACCCAGAGGAGTCGCCCCCTGATGGCCATTAGAGAGATTACGTTTACGGCACTTCCACAGTCAAATAAATCAACGGTGTGACTTCTGGTTACACACGGGGCCCTGACAGCGGTCTTCTGGACGGAAGTCCGGTGTTTAACACACACATCCAGCCTGACCTCCTCCCTGTGATGGTCGCTCTTTATACTCTTATACTAGTTCTCGGCAATGCGGAATAAATACGACTTGATTTTGTGTAATGTATACAAATTACACTGCATTACTTATCGCAGGTAGAGCTGCGAATGATGAATGAGAGCAGCCTGCACCGTAAGTTGATCTGCCGAAATATAACTATGAATTCTGCTCGCTCTCGTGAAGTCGTCTCATTGCCAGACATGTGTTGATCGGAAAGGCAGCGTCTCACTTCTGGAAAAGGAGAACAATAAACCAAGATCGGGAGAGATGGCAGGACAACACTCTCAGTAAACAAAGCACAGCCGTGCTGCAGCCCTCCTCCGCGCTAGCCTTTAACATGTTTCAGCGAGCCGTCGGTCGGGGCTCCGGTGAAGTGGGATATGGTGCATTCCTGTGTGCAGACAGTCTGCAGCAGATTGCCTGCCTCTGCCTCCTGGGCAGGGCTCACCGGGGGCCATTCGCCCCGGCGCTCTCGCCTCTAATTTCCCAAAAGACCAGATGGCACTATCACTCGCCGCCGTAGAAAAGAAGAAGAAAAAAGTGCAGGGAGGCGGAGGTTTTTTTTTCTTCTTTTAATGCTATGGGAGGCAGACGGGGAGGTGAGGAAGATGAGGACAATCATCAAGACCAAGGAGCATGTTAATGTGTTCCTCACATGGAGGGAGCGTTATGTTAATGAGGCTCGCGGCCCCGGTGTTAAGCTCCTATTAGAACAAGATTTAATTAGGCCGCACGTAAACGCTGCAAATATCTCTGCTAAACAATTAGTAATGAATAAATCTGTGTTCTGATTAGTGTTCCACAGTGACAAAGAATGACAGCTTTATTCACTCTTCGGGTATGAACCTGTATTTGAACATGAGGTGTTTTGCACCGTCTCACTCTCTGCATCGTTGCTCGCTGTGGGTGTAGAGCCCTGTTCCCCTTTCTCACCACTGCTGGGTACAGAGACTCTTTAGCCTTGAACATTCCTCCCTCGCCGGTTTCTCCCAACCATCTAAACTGCGCCTTGATCTGACACGCCCATGCGCGTGCAACTCCGTCTGGACGAGCGTTGACGCAACACATCTTAAGCTGACGGTCTAATATTTAAGATTTCAGAAAAGCAAAAGAAGAAGAAATGGGCGGGGGGGGGGGGGGGGGGGGGGGGCGGGCAGGGGGTCTTTTTCTCTCCCTTTCTCCCCGTTCCTTTCTCCTCTCCCAGCCCTCTCGCTGCAGCTGACAAAACTCATACTGAGACGCTCCCCTTCGGGGCATCTCTCAGTATCAAAGTGTGGCTCCTCATCCTTCACAGGTCTGGAGTCGCGGATGGATATGTTTTTAACAGGGGTCTGTCTGCGAGGCACTTTGAGTCATCCCGAGCGGGCGCAGAGAACAACAGAGCGACCCTAAGCGCGAGGTGAGGATGAGAGGGAGACTCCCCGTACACACTGCTGTACACGCTGCCAGCTCTGCGTGGCGATTCATCCCTCCGATCCCCGTGTCCAGACAGCCCGTTTGAGCTTCAAAATAATGATCCGACCTGATCGCCCGCCGGCAAGGCAACGTCTCGGGGAAGGACAGAGGGAGGGAGAGGGGGAGAGAGAGAGAGAGAGAGAGAGAGTGGAAGATGGAGAAAAGGAAGAAAACTGTCACTATGAGGGAGTTGGAGGACTGAAGCCCACGCAAAGTAGAGGTTGTTTATTAAACACGCCACCGACGAGAAAAATCCATCCGATTCCCATTTAATGCACGCACAAAACAAATGAAAGCGCGAGCTCGTTCCTATTATTTCCCCGCATTAAACACCTAAAGAAACAGAGCATTATTGATACGAAGTGCAACACAAAGGGCCCTCGTAAAAGAACCGCCTCTTAACGGTTCACAACATGCCCTCGATGTGACTGCGCATTGCTTACACTCTTGTGATTAATTGCGGTTTGAATAACGAGACGAGGGGCGGATGTTAATGGCGAATATTTTGCTTTCCACTGATGTGGGCTGGAAACATTTCTTTCCCCTATTCTGCTCAGACTTTCACATTGATTTAGCAAAACACACAGCGCCGCGGCTGCCAGCAGCGGAACAGACCCGGCCCTCGGGGCGACGGCAAGCCTGATTGTGTTCAGATAAGGACATGCTCAATTCCGCATCGCATTATTTGCATTTTTTTTTAATTCCTCCCCCTCCTCGGCTCCTCGCAAATTAAAAAAGGTATGCAGATCAACAAGGGCTTATGCGAAAGGGAATCATAATGAGTCGAAACAATGGAGTCCAATGCGTTCGCTTCAACCTTGATTGGTCAAGACTTCACAGGAATGTGGGGGAGGGGGGGGAACAGGAATAAGAAGAGGAAAAACGAATCGGCACCGAGTCAGGCCATCTATTTGGTGAAAGATACGCGTCGCTTTCATGCTGTTGTGTTCTGTTGTCTGAGGTTTGGCTCGGGTTCAGGCTACCAGGCTGTGCCCCTGGCTCGGCCTCGCCAAAGTCCCCGCGTGGAGAGAGTGATGAACAAGCGCCCGCCCGGTGGAGAGGGCACGCAAGGTGAGGTGGAGTAGAAGTGAGGAGGAGAACGCGCCTGGGAAACGCAATCACTGCATTGAAAACCTTGAAGAGGAAGCCGCTGGAGGCAGAAGACATAACAATTCTGACAAAGCCACATCACGGTTGTCATTTGATACTTGTGGGGTGGGACTCGACTTGCTAGTAACGCTGTCGGTTTGGTTTAAAGCGGTTTGATTTTTATATCAACAATGGATTAGCTGGCTGTAACGTGAAAGAGGCCCACGGGGAGAGACGTCGGAGGGCGATCATTTAGTATCTTTTAGCTCATTGTTTTTGTTTTTTTTACAGCCCGCAACTTTCCTTGCATCAATTTTGTTTTCACTTCAGAAGAAAAGGAGCGAGGCGTGTTTCTCATAACGTGGTGGAGACCCAATTGGATCTTAAAGGAGAGCCAATATTTGACTTACGAGCCATGTGATCTTTGTACTTATCCACTTTGACGGCGGCTCGTATCAAAAATACTCCGTATGCATATTTGTGTCACAAATGATCGAAAAAAGTGTTTTATGGGCTGGGAATCGTTAGCTGGATTAACGCGATAGCACAGAAATGCACCTGGTCCGGCTTCGAGTAATGCGCTTGCGTCCAAATCACAGTGATTGGGACCAATTAGCGTCCCGTGAGGAGCTACTGGCCGCTACAGCGTGAGCACATTTTACATTACATACAACTTCCAGGTTTGTCATGCAACGCCATTGGGCCCCAAAAATGACTTTTCCCCATACACTTATATTGGGAAAGAGTTGTTGGTAAATCAACTTCCCAATACAAACACTTGAAGAGCCCTTCTTTCAATCATTATGTACTAAAACTTTTAAGATGCAGCCAAAACCAAAGTTGTTTTGTCTCATGTGACCGAGGCGGGGCGGCGGCTTTAAAGGAAACGCTAGTGCGCTTGCTCTACGGGAGATCTACGGAGGATTTGGGTACCTTTACAACTGGAAGTCAAACTTTTTTTGCTTCAAGGATTCAATGAACCCCTCCAACCCTGTATCCAGTTCACTTTGCACATCATGGGAGAGGCGACCGACGGGAATTCTACAGTTTGTTGCCATGTGCGTTGGATCATTTAACATTGTGCGATAACGGACATGATGTACTGTTTCAGTGGAGTTCTTTCACGCACACGTCGGGCTGCGTTGTGGTATCAGGTCTATTGTGGAAACATGCAACCCCCCCCCCTGAAGAGGGCTGTAAACATTAATAAATACACACCAACATATTCACACTTTAAGTGTATTATCTAGACAATAAATCTTGGGAATCTGGAACGGCTGTTCCAAACCGATGGTCAGACAAGTCCAAACCAACGGGCCGACGTGTGTACCTTGAAGTCGTCTGGAAGCAGCAGTTTGCTGGTCCGGAGGAAGCTGAGAATGTAGCGGAATATCTCGCCGTCCCGATCTATGAAGTAGTGCTGCTTCAAGCTGTCCAACACGATGGGCTCGGTGCCGTTGAACAGGCGACTGATTCTGGACATTGAAACACACACACACACACACACACACACACACACACACACACACACACACAGACAGACGGGAGGGGAGAAAAAAAAACAGAGTGAGCTAGCTCCCTTCAAATGCATGAAACAATTACCCTCCATTTATTTTTCAATTTTATTAGCACTAAGCTTGAAATGCATTAGCATCCCAGGTTGAAACAAGGGGCTTAAGGCACCGTTTCCTCCATTCCAGACTTGTTTGAAGTGTCCCTTTCCGCTGAGAGATTACAACAACACACACGCTCGCTGCTTGTACTTACAGAAATTAATAGCATGAATGTGGCATTACAGCTCTATTATTCCATCTGTCAGAGAGGGTGGGGAAGGGCAAGTGGGGGTGGGGGGTGGAATCAGAGGTACAGAAATAAATGTTGCTTCTGTGAGGAGGACGTCTGTAAAAAATATATTTTCCTGTATACTTTGTCATGAATGTGAGAGGACTTGGGACAGCTGCAGCCTGACTGTGCTGGAGTTACCATCCATCACATGCTCTGTGTTATTGAATGAAACATCCGTCATAATCTCTTTACGATCCATGATTCTGAACCCGGAGAGATACTCCGGTGAAGCTGGGCCTCCTCGCAAGAAAGCACTTTAAGAATGCACGTGTGTCACCGTCAACACGTTGGGTTTTCTTTTGGTTCTCCTATCATAGATTCACATGTTTAAGACTGAGAGAAGAAGAAGAGAAAATACAATGTACATATAAAAAAAATAATATCACCTGAAAGGACATCGGTAATCTTTTCCTATTACAGTTTGTTTGTGTTGTCAGACACTTGTTGCTGCCTATCAGCGTCCCACATTTAACCCTGCGACCCCTCCCACTCGGTTGCTGCCGTATTAAGGCCTTGGTTGAAGTCGGCTTCTCTCTCTCTCTCTCTCTGCTGGTCTAATAATCTCTATCTATTTCTTCATTTGCATATGCTAAACACCCCCCCGATCGTTCTTTCCTTCAGCATCTCGTGAACATTGAGGATGCCGTTTCTACAAGTCAACGCCAACGTTTGGAAAAACCTTTGTTCTCCCGAAGCTTGAATCTTTGAATCTTTGGATCTTTGGAGTGGGTCGCATCGTGTCTCCGTCTCGAGGCAATGAGCTTCCTTCGGCGCTGTAACAGCTTCTGAGTTTGAACCTCAGAAGTCGTACGCCAAATGAAAATCAGCAGAGAAAAATAAATAAAATAATCCAAAGCCAACTCCCGGTCAACTCCTATTACAGGACAGTGGGCCGGCTCTTTTCACCGGACTTACAATGACAGGCTCGCTTCGCCGAGACAACGCGCACGCTTGTGTTTTTAGCGGTTGTATCGGGTGACGACCCCCCCCCCCCCCCACACACACACACACACACACACACACACACAGACACACCGACGTGTCGGTCGGACGTCTCTTTCTCTTTGACTTGTGTGGAGAAGATGGTTCTCTCCCCTCCCTCCCTCCCTCCCTCCATCCTTTTTCTCCCTTTCTTTCCCTCCTTCCGTCTCCATCCCTCTCCCTTACTCGCTTTTCTCTCTGGAAATCGATGCAAAATGCTTTATAAAAAACCAATACTCATCTCCCTGTTTTGCCCGCGGTGTTCCTTTCTCATATGGTCTTGCAATTCTTCCAGCTAGAATTTCACCATACCCCTCAGGCTAACTCTGTTTTTCATCTCCACTTTTTTAAAAAGCAATTAAAATGCTGCCTGTTTTTCTTTTTCTTTCCCTCTCTTCCACTCCCCTCTCTCTCTCTCTCGTTCTCTCTCTCTCTCTGTTGGTCTCCTCAGCCCCCCCCACCCCCACCTTTTCAGTTAAATCCCTGTATTGGTGTGGCAATGGGGTGGGGATGTTTTAACAGGTAGGGGGGGTGGGGGGGTACATGGAAAAATTAAGAGAAGAGAAGACTCCCAAACGGACAAGCTGAATTACGGGGAGATGGAAAGCTAGACAAAGAACCCAGAGGAGAAATACACGGAGAACGCAAGTAAAGAGGGACGAGGAAGAGGAAGGGAAAGGGGCAGAATACGAGAGCGGAGAGAGAGATGGAGAGAGTAGGAGAGGAAAAGAAGAAGACAAAAAAGGACGAATTCTATTGCAATTCAGAGTGATGGGGGAGAGTCAGGGAGAGAGGGGGGGGGGGGGGGGGGGGATGCTCAGATCTCCCACACCAGCGGTGCCAAGTGAGGCCAGGCAGCGAGGGCAGTAGAGGTGGGCAATATCTCTGGCAGCATCCTCGCCACAGCCAGCTCAGAGCTGCCAGAGGCATGTCTGCAGGGCGGGGGGGGGTATCGCTCACTCGATGCAATCTGGGAACACACTAATGGACGCCTGATGAACAGATGACGGCCGGGGAGTGAAGCAAGCACAGCCAGGGTCCGGCATCAGGGACCGATCCTTCAGAAAGCTCTGGGGGGGTTGGCGCAAGTTTCAGAACAATGTTTTTGCTGTTGTTTTTTGTCCCCTCTGAATGTTATGACTTAGATCAGGTTCCTGTGAAACTCTTAATACCATTTACACATGTCTGCAAAACAAAACAAAAACAAGAAGCAATACAATAAACGTCATCATGAAGGCCCAATATCGAAGAGCATCGACTGTCACTGAGTCTCCTCCTCACCGGCAGCTCGGGAAAACATCTCATCTGCTGTTTTGGAGCTTCATAACTTTGACTCGTTCTACGCTGCAGCAACAATTAACTCTCATTATTATTTCATGTTCAGTGATTAAAACTAAAAGTCTTATCAAACAGCTCCTTTATTTTTTACTTCAGATCACGCCGCGACGTGTTCGTGCCATGTAGTCTCTTTAAAAAAGAAAAGAGAGAAGAAGAAGAAAAAAACACTCGAGGCCTCACAATGAAATGGAATAAAAAGGAAAAAGGAAATATAGCAAGTGCCAACTGTAAATTACCAGGCATTGTTTGCCGTGTTAATTTATGGGGATTTCAGCAACACACCCGAAAGAGCCCGTTTGGATCTGTCGTCCTCAAAGAGAGAAGAAAAAAAGAAATAGAAAAATGTCCAGAAGTCCTTTTCGAAAATAGTTTCCTCGTCTTTGGAACATTCCCCCTTAATTTCCTCAGCGTCTGTTCAAGTGACTGCTGAGGCCCGTCCTCAGCTACCCAGAGCGTGCATCAATGTTTCATGACCCCTTGTCCCTTAATATGGCCCGCGCAGAGGAAGATGAATAGCCACACATTACTTACTAGACTAACTTTCTCTTGGCATGCTGCATTATTCAGGGACCAATCTATTAAAAGTGATCATCAACTCTCAACTCTTGAACCCCGGCTCTGCTGGTCGTCACGTTTCTTGTGTGTGTGTGTGTATGTTTTTAATTTTGCCGCGGCGCGAGCCGCTCGAGCGGGACGTGGCCTGAAACGCAGCGTTTTTTTAATCTCTACGCCGGTGTAATTGTTTTTGCTTTCTGCTGTCAGCCATTATCCTAATTCACACACAAAAAAAACCTCTCCTTCCACTGGCTCCAGTGGAAAGTAGAGCCCCGGGGCCAACTGTACACTGAGGAGGCTGGGAGAGAGAGAGAGAGAGAGAGAGAGAGAGAGCAGTGAGTGTATGCATGTGTGTGTGATCCAGAGTGAGAAAGACACAGAAGGAGGGAGAGGGAGCAAAGGAGCATGTGTGAAAGAGAGAGAGAGATGGAGAGAGGGAGCGAGAGAGATGGAGGGAAAGAGATGGAGAGAGAGAAAGAGAGAGATGGAGAGGGAAAGAGATGGAGAGAGGGAGAGAGAGAGAGGGGGAATAGAGCACTCCAACACTCACACTGGTTTCCGGTCTCTACTCTCACTGTCCCCCTCCCCCCTCCAGCCTCTATGAATAACTTATTTGTAACCTGCACCTGAGCATGAAAGAGAAATAGATGGAGGAAAGTAAAAAATAACAATGCACAAAGTACTTATTTCAAAACAATTTTAAAGTGCGACCAAGGGAGCATCCCTCTCATCCAAAGGACATTTACGGACGTTTGCAGTTGCGGCCCGTTGTTTTACGGTAGTTTGATTGTTTGTTGTTGAAAAGTCCTCCGCCGGCCTTTTCCCCACAAAGACCCACCCTACTCTGCCACTGATTGGCTATCACTCGCTGCCTTCTTTGCAAGTGTATTCCTGATGAACCAAATTGTTGGGAGGTGTTGGTGGAGTTAATAATTTCAACTCGGATGACTTGCACAGTGCTGTCAAATATTATTACAAAGTCCTGATTTTTACATATTTTGCTATGCGCACTGCCCTATATAGATGGACTGGAATTAAATATTGATGTGGTGTCATAATTAAACTTGAAGTTAATGGCACACTGGTTATCCAGACGATGTAAAAAAAGAAAAGAGAAAAAGGACACTTTGTATCAAAAAGGCTGAAAAAGCAAATGAAAAGCCTCAGTTCACAGTTTTTGCTCCAACAGCTTCCGAACCATTTAGATCCGACTGACACCGACACATCGGATTAAAATAGACCCCCGTGTCTCCGTCGCTCCTGGAGAACCCGACGCTGCAGCGAAAGCAGAGCCTTTGTTATGCAAACAATCAAAAGGCCCTCGTGCCGGGATGAGCTTCATGCTCCGCGTTGCGAGTCGGGAATAAAGGGAGACTTGTGAGGGATTTCCTGTCGGCGGCCTCTGTGATGATCGAGACTCCACATCACCAGGGGGATTGTTGTCGCCGATTTCGGCATCTTTTTCCAACAACCCCGGCGAGTGTTTACCACGGCCCACGTGGGCCTCCGTCAGCTGATGCGGGATTGAAGGCAACGCAGAGAACGACGACATCGGAGGGCAAAAGAAAAGCGCAAAACACATCAGGAGAGAACAGAGGTGCTTTATCAGCTGCTTGTGATGGAGCTAAAAGCGTGAACGGAGTGGGAGGGTGGATTACCAACCGCTCTCACACAATCTGAATCATCATGACTAAGTCCCACAATGGCATCAGAAAAATATAATAACATTTTTTTTAAAGCCCAGTTTGCTGTGCGAGAGATCACAGATGTGCTCAGCTTTTCCATGTCTCAAAGTCTGACTGCTATAAAAGCCATGTTCTGGCTTATTGAAAAAGAAAAATACAATGATGAGTATGTTTTCTCGGGAGATAAGAATCAAACGGAGATCTGTATGAAAATGAATACGCCCCTGTGTTTGAGCACTAATAATGACGGTGAAGAACAGTCAAGGAATGGCAATCAACATGTCACATGACAATGAGCTTGATTTTTTTTCCTATTTGTCTTCTTTTTCCCAACAGCTACAAAACAACAAAACAACCACAGCAGGGAAAGTAGTGCGCGCAGAAATGTTTAAATTCACACAAATCTGAATTTAAATGTGTGAACGTGTCTGCACTTGACAGCTTGACAGCAGCGGGATTTCCAAAATACAACTGCGGTGTGAAAGTAGATTAAAATAATAAATCCCCCCCCCCCCAAAAAAAATACAAAACTAAAGCATCAGCGGTCTTTATCAGACGATGAAAATAATCACGACTGAAACCAACAAAAGCGATCAGATTCAAAGCCAAGATGAAGAGTTTAAAAGATAAAGACAGGGTCCCCCACGTGGTCTGAACTGATATCAAACCGGTGGCTCCTGGTCCAGAGGTTGACAGTGCAGTTGTCCTCAAGCCAGTCGCATACACGCCTTGTTAACAGCACACATTCTTAATAAATGTCAATATCATTGATTCACTGACTCAAAATGTGAAATACAACTGTTCAATAGAGACAAAATGAAATCTACTGACAGATTGAAATCAGGAAAAGAAATCAGAAATCACTTCTTTTTTTGACAATAAGATGTAAACCCACTAACTCATACACAGCATCCGATACAATAATAAGCACACACAAAAAACAACTCACACCATCATCGCCGACGGGCGCGTGAGACACACAGGAGCGGACGAGTCCTTACCTCGAGTCCGGGTACTTGGTGAGGGTCGCCAGGCTGCTGGTGTACATGTGTCCCCCGACGTCGATGTGCACCGGGGCGTTCGACTTGGTCAGCTGGGCCGGCAGAGGGATCCCCTGGGAGGCCAGAGGAGAGACCGGGGACCGGGTCAGGGACAGCCGTGACATGCTTCTTCCCTCCTGAAAGCAAGTGTAGAAAAAAGCCATGGGAGACGTGGAGAGACGGGAGGGGGGGTAGCGCGCGTAGGGGGGCGGAGAGGACAGAGCCGGATCGGCAGGCACCGGCAGCGGCAGCGCGGAGATCCCCTTACACCGGGGAACTAGATCGGATCCTCTCGGAGCGGCATCAGATCACTTCCACGTCTGTCTGGTCGCATATTATTTAGGAAATTATTGCCACCGCTCTAATTAAGTATGTTTGCGTCTTTTTCATGGAGCACCGGAGGCGAGGATGGGAGGATGCTTATTAGAGAACCGGGGGTGGGAGCGACAGAGAGAGAGAGAGAGAGAGAGAGAGAGATGGACAGATAGAGAGGGAGAGGGAGGAATGCTAGGTGTCAGCCTCCAGGGGAATAAAACAAACTGCTGCTGCAATATTCTAATTAAAGGTCGCCTTAAGTGTTAGACGTGATGCGCCCAGACGCACCAACCACCAATCTGAGAGCTAGGAAAACCCGAGGAGGGGAGGGGGGTGTTCTCTCCACGCACGCACGCACGCACACACACACACACACACACACACACACACGCCCACGCACACACAACTAAAGATCAAGGTCATGGCTTGTCATGTAAAACTAGACAGTGATAACTTTACAAGTGAGCGTGCCGTATATTCGGAAGCGTCGCCCTGCTGCGTCCACATTCCCAGGCCGGGTCCACGTGAGTGGGGGGCGGCGTGTCAGCAGGAACACGCACGACGAGAAGCTCACCGACTCGATAGGAGCAGCTCTGAGTGAGTTTCACTACTTGGAACCCGCTGCCACGCGTGTCTCCGCGTGCAGGTTGAACCACCTGACTTTAAGTTGTGAAGCATGTTGCCAAGTCACGGAGTAACACGCCGGCTAAAGGTCACAGTTCGCTAGAGGTCAAGCCCCCCACGCTTTAACTTTAAACCTCCGGGTCCCACCGCGGCACCGAGTGGGTCCGAACCCCACTGAGCTCACGCCGTCTCGCCCCTACACAGTTGTGTTTTTGACCGCCGTGGGTGCAGTGAAGGCCGCGGAGGGCCCTCGGCTGGCTGCGGGGCTCAACATGAGACCGGAGCTCTTCTTCTTCTTCTTCTCCTCGTTGTTTCTCGGGCTGTAGCCCGGATTACAGCAGCGTCGTGTTCATTTAATACGATTACAGGAGGACAGGATTACGTTTCAAAATCCCGGGGAAAGGAAAGTATTAAAAAAAGAACTAAACTTGGGAAAGACTTAAGAACTTCGGGTACCGGGCTGTCCCACTACACCCCCCCCCCCCCCTCTCTCGATGTGTCTCCACCAACCAATCGATTAACCAATGAAATCACGATGTGGAACGTGGAACAAACGGAAATAAATAGACCCATACATAAATCAATCACAATGTCAATCAATTATTTCATTGTGTCTCTCTTAACGCCCCCGCCCCCCCCCCCCCCCCCCCCCCCCCCCCCCCCCCCCCCCCCCCCCCCCCCCCCCCCCCCCCCCCCCCCCCACACACACACACACACACACAAAACACCGTATACGATAAATGCCTCCACGAAAAAGGAAGGAAGAAGCACAGCAGCTGTGAGGGCATCACCAACCTTCCCCTCCCGACCCTGTCCAGGCGTCGTCGCCACTTTCACACGCACGAACAACATCACATTGGAATAACAACGGGACGGACACGTTGGATTAAAAAGAACAACCCGAGACAGCGTGACCCTTTCCACGCGAAAAGCCTGCGCTGTGCCCTTTAATGCCCAACATGGCGTCTTACCCCCCCCCCCCCTGCTGTACAAATGTAAAGCATATAATCCCGACACGTGTAATCCGTCACCCATTGACACAAACAAAAATACATAAAAACCCCACTCCGTGTCAAAGTGAGAAGGAGAAGGTGTCCAAGCTGCTCTCTAGCGCCAGTTCGACTCTCTACTCTTTGCAAGCTGCACTGTGCGTGGAAATAATAATAATCATCATCATCATCATCATAATAATAAGCGTTGTGTTCTGTAACCGTTTAGAAAGGATCTCACCGTACCGTTTCAAACATCGCAGGGAGTCCAGAGGGGATCCGCGCCGCCGGGATCGGTCCCTGCAGCCGCCGACCGCGGACGAACGAGATGGTTTCAAATATTTGTCTCCAGAGAAACTAAACCGGCGCATCCGGCTGCGGCACCGAGCGAGAGACACTGGCCGGCCGGGAAGAGCCGAGTCTTCGTAGTGTATCAACCCCCCCCCCCCCCCCCCACCCCTCCTCCTCCCAAACATACACACACACACACGCACACACGCGCACACACACGAAACTGCCCTTTAAAAAGACACGACGGGCTGTGGTCGGGACGGACGGGCTCGCAGAGCGTCTCTGTGGCTTTAAAAAGAAAGACCGGAGCAAAGGAACTGAGCAGCGACCTGTGCTCACGCCGAGCGGGCACGCGTCCTTACCTTGTACATGGATGAGACGGGCTCCTTCCTCCTCGCTGCTCTTATTTGGATACGCGTGAGACAGGGGATGGGGGGGGGGGGGGGGGGGGGAGAAAAGAAAAGAAGAAGATGTGCGCTCGTTTGGAATCCTGCTCCGTATTTCGGCTTCTTGTCTTCTTCTTCTTCTTCTTCTTTTTGCCTAAACGAAACTATCCCTGTGGTTTGTTATGAGAAGAAGAAAGCCAATAATCCGTCTCTAAATAACAGAGCGGAGCTCGAAAAGAGAAAAATCCTGCTCCGGGCTGCCCGAGCGCCTCTGGGCCATGGGATTAGGCTACAATTAGCTCAACTCCACTCTCTCTCTCTCTCTCTCTCTCTCTCTCTCTCTCTCTCTCTCTCTCTCTCTCTCTCGCCCAGGCAATTTTCTCAAGGAAGAAGAAAAAAAAGAAAAAAAAACATACATCCAACCCCCGCCCCACCACCACCACCAGCTCTATTCCAGAAAATTATGACTGCACCGATATAATAACTTATCTATTTTTCTTCTTCTTCCCCGGCTAAAAGTAGACCGTTCCCCTTAATGGTGTGAAGTTGTATTGAAGATTGTGTGAGGAGGAGGAGGAGGAGGAGGGAGAGAGGGAGGGAGGGAGGGAGGGAGAGAGGGAGGGGGGTCGGAAACGTGCAAACTGTCGCTCAATGGGCTGAGAGCGGCCAAAAGCAGATTTTAATCATTGTCATTCCGTCTGATGTAACAGCTCCCCGGGCGGTTCCCCTCTCCATCCCCAAAGTAAAGTTACACGGCAGGCTGTGGTGGAGTCCTGCACTCGGAACAATACGGGCGCGGTGTAACTTGTTGATAAAGTCATAGGAATAATACCAACATAATAATAATATATATATATATATATGGTGAAAATGAAGAGATATCCTCCAACCAATATCTTTTCATGCAGTAACCCCCCTCCCCTCTCTCTCTCTCTCTCTCTCTCTCTCTCTCTCTCTCTCTCTCTCTCTCTTGCCTCAATGTCTGGAGTTGTAACGCCAAATTTCCTGCAGGCCATTAAAAAATCAAATGACGTCTGCGGACATGCATGCGCGCCGCTGCGGAGAGAGAGCGCCCTCACAACCCGCCCGCAGCCAAATGCGCCATTTCAATTATAGCGCGGGGGCTTAGATGGAGATATCTGCCCCCCCCCCCCTCCCCCCTTCACTCTTCACTCTGCAATGAAAGAAGGCAGCCTGCAGACTTTGATTTTTTTTTTCGGTGTGTGTGTCTGTGGGGGTCGGGGGGGGATAACATTTTACACGATTATTGCTATTTTTCCAAGTACACTAAAAAGTGTTGCGCGTGCGCCACATTTTGGCACGGAGCGTATTTAGAGGCGGGGGGGGGGGGGGGGGGGGGCTCAAGCAGGTGCTCACGCCAAGGAGACGATTATTTATTTATTTGCATGTTTGTTTATTTGCGGGTAAATAAGTGTGAATAATTGATGCCGCATCGAGGTGATGACTGACGGAGCGCGTTCTTCTGGATATCTGGCGCCTACCAGTGTTCAACTTGTTATTGGTCCACAGGAAATACAACAGTCTCCTTTTTTCCCCTTCTTTTGTTTTTGGGACAAAACGTTTATTGTTGTTTATCATCCAGATGAAAAAAGAAAGAAAAGAAAAAAAATCTTATTGATCCTCTGAAACTTTAAATGGTTTATTGTCTGCTATCCTCCTCTGTTGACTCTTTAGGGAGGACGCTGCTCAACATGAGTCTCTAAACAGGACATAAACTAGTCATGCTGGTGATGTGACAGCAGGACTAGTGGGAGTATGTGCCGCCTCTTCTCTCCTTCCTCGAAGCGGGCCAAGTCTTCGTAATTAGACAGACCTCAGAGCGGTCCCATCTATCTCCCCCCCCCCACACACACACACAGACACACACACACACACAGACACACCCTCCTCACCCCCTGGCACAGATTTGTTGTTTCCAGAGGTACAAACCGGAGGGGGATTTTTATTTTTTCCCTCTCATTAAAGGAAACAAGCCCGGAGTTAGTTCAATTACATGAAGTATGCAGGGATGTTGTAAATTTAAAGATTTAAATAGCTTACAAAGTGGCCCCGGGGCCCCCATCGGTTAATTTCCTTAATTTATGGATTTTAGCGGAGTGTCTATGTCGAAAGGGGTAGAAGTAGGTCATCTTGAAGGATTTGCATTGCGGCTTTGAGGTTTCACTGCAGATCCAAACAATGCCCCCCCCCCCCCCCCCCCTTACTGACCGACATTGGCAGGTGAAAGAGGTGAAGTCTAAACAATGTATACTTTGGAGTTGTTTTCAAGGGGGGGAGAAGCAGATCTGACTGTGACATTTTGACCCTAGCAGTGAGATCATTGGTCTCCCCGATGCAGCTCTGCTCTCGTCTGTACACCCCCCCCCCCCCCACACACACACACACCCCCCACACCCCAACACACACACTTTTATTGAACTGCGTGGAAATCAAATCAATATAGGTTTGACTTAATTCTTAAGTCAAGACGTTTAAGCGACGATAAAACAGATTAGACTTCAAGAAACAAGTGAGAATCAGTCTCCTTCACACATCACATGTTAATGTGGTGTATGAATTAATGCATGACCCATAAGAATATTAACTTTGCCTTGTAGGTTCAAGAGCAGGTGCTCAGCAGCGCTGCCTGAAGTGCCGTTGTGCCCGTCTAGCTCTTCCACCGGAGAACTCAGTTAGAAAGCATTCCTCTCACATATTTACTTTTTAGTGGCAGCAGAATAGATCAATTCCGCCTCCAGGGGCCACATTCCACTAAGAAATATTAACTAACAACAATATTCACTGTGACGGAGTATGAAGTGATCCTTCGGTCAAACTTTCACTCACAGTCCACGCTGCAGCATAAAAAAGCTTCAGAGTCAATCAAAGGTTTTTGGGGAAACAGAGATCGTTTAGGGGCCCTGCACACGTGATATGAACGTTTAGGGGCCCTGCACACGTGATATGATCGTTTAGGGGCCCTGCACACGTGATATGAACGTTTAGGGGCCCTGCACACGTGATATGATCGTTTAGGGGCCCTGCACACGTGATGTGATCGTTTAGGGGCCCTGCACACGTGATATGATCGTTTAGGGGCCCTGCACACGTGATGTGATCGCTTAGGGGCCCTGCACACGTGATGTGAACGTTTAGGGGCCCTGCACACGTGATGTGATCGTTTAGGGGCCCTGCACACGTGATGTGAACGTTTAGGGGCCCTGCACACGTGATGTGAACGTTTAGGGGCCCTGCACACGTGATGTGATCGTTTAGGGGCCCTGCACACGTGATGTGATCGTTTAGGGGCCCTGCACACGTGATGTGAACGTTTAGGGGCCCTGCACACGTGATGTGATGGTTCAGGGGCCCTGCACACGTGATGTGATCGCTTAGGGGCCCTGCACACGTGATGTGATCGTTTAGGGGCCCTGCACACGTGATGTGATGGTTCAGGGGCCCTGCACACGTGATGTGAACGTTTAGGGGCCCTGCACACGTAACGTGATCGTTTAGGGGCCCTGCACACGTGATGTGATGGTTCAGGGGCCCTGCACACGTGATGTGATCGTTTAGGGGCCCTGCACACGTGACGTGATCGTTTAGGGGCCCTGCACACGTGATGTGATGGTTCAGGGGCCCTGCACACGTGATGTGAACGTTTAGGGGCCCTGCACACGTGACGTGATCGTTTAGGGGCCCTGCACACGTGATGTGATGGTTCAGGGGCCCTGCACACGTGATGTGATCGTTTAGGGGCCCTGCACACGTGATATGTTACCATTTTTGTGTGAGCACCTATCCACACTACGCATTTTACTCTTTATTTTACTACTTTGTAGATTTGCGTCTGTAGATTTCTACTAAATTCACCAAAAGGTTAGCATTGTATAATGCCTCATTTGCATATTTACAGTAAAAAGAGACTACTGGGGAAGTTTCATGGTGAAATCTATTTGTTCAATTGTTTTGCCCTATTCAGCTGGAGTGCCATCACAATTTATGTTATTTTACAATACATGTCTTTGAAGGCTGTTTTCTCAAAATTGGTATTTCCTCAAACTCTGAGCTAGAAATCTCCACTTCAGTAGCACATTCCAGTTTTCATTCCTATCTGTACTCTGGAGGATTTTAAAGAGATTCATATATCATTCATAGCCTGATTTATACAACATTTGATTCCTAAAGACACAAAGAAAACATATTTCTTTTACTGGCTGTTGACAGTAAAAGAAATAGATAGAAAAAGAGATTTCTGTTCTGGAAATGAATGCAAAGTACATAATATAAAGTCTCATGTGCATATTTAAACAGAACTCCTGGAATACAAAATAAATGGTTGTCTCAATAATCAACTGGGGAAGTATCATGATGGTATCTATTTCTCTTTTACCCTGTCCACCTGTCGCATCTCCCCTTGAGGGCATCATGTAAACCCGTAACCCTGTACAGTAGACGCACTCCAGTCACATCCTTTCTAGACTCGGGCGATCTCGGGGAGTCTCTCCCAAGCGCTTCCCATCAGATCAACACTCCTGCTCTCGCCCTCTGGCACGTGGAGAAAGTTTGAAAAGAACATTCAGAACTCGCTTTCTGTAATCTCGCATGCCTCGTGGAGGCCCGGCTGCTGTCAATCGCGCCGCTCTTCCAGCCATTTGACATTCCGCTTGATGTTGGCGTGCGTCTGAGGTGCAGCAGCGACACTTATTGTTCGTTATCTCTGAGAGAGAGAGAGAGAGAGAGAGAGGGGGTAAGAGGGTGTCAGTTTATTAATAGAACGCGTGGGGTTGCGTTGCACACAAACACCTAACAAGCACGGCGCAGAATTCCCTCAAGTGCTTAATACCAGCAATTAAGTTTTTCTCTCCGGAAAAAAGCCGAGCACAAAGAGGAGCTCTGTGTGTACTTCTGAGATCTGCAGTTATGAGTCAATTCCCACTTTTGCAGGTTCAACTGCGGTGACCCTCGGTGCTGTTAAGTTATCAATGTGAATATTCACAATTGGTACGCATTAAACCCTGACACAGTTGACTTTTACATCTTCAAAACGATGTGCGTCACAGTTTGGGTGCCGGATAATGCAGTCGTGGAAAGCCACTCAAGTACCGCACTTGAGTACGAGTTTAAGGCGCTTTACTTGGTATGACTGGGTATGTGCTTAGTATTTGGAGCTTCTGTTTGAATTGGACTTTATTCGTCGACCAGACTGCTTTTGCTTCACTGCATTTAATTGACATCTGCAGTTATTTTACAGTTCAAATGAAGTGGGATGCAAATTTAGAAATTTAGATTGTCTATCGGTGTAAGAATGGTTTAAATGAGCTCCGTTTCAACCAGCTAGTAAATCGTTGCCTATACAATCCAGTACTGTGATACATAATGATATAACTGCATGGATATAGTTGTTTACTACTTTTGAGACTTTAAATGGTTTCAGGGGGATGAATCAATAAGAAAAATTGTCAAATAAATCTAAAACTTGTCTTAGGGTTGTAGTCCAACTCGCGGCCCACTCCCACTCCCGGCAGCAGGGGCTCCTCCATCAGGACGACTGAGGGCCATTTTCAGGCTCTTCTGTTGCCCGCGATATTTGTGATCCAGTAGTTTTGTTCTCCAACATGATTCGTAAAAGTAGAATGTGAAAGTTTGTCTAGCAGTTCAAAACTCAACGAGTTTTTTTCTCAATTTTTGGTATAGTAATTTGTTTCCATAAAGTGCAGCTATAATGAGTTGTAAACATCTGAATCTGCAATACTTAATGGGACAAATTGGATAGTTTTGGGTAAACTTCAAAGAAATATGACAGCAATTAATATAAAGGAATATATCGTTTGGAAAAGTCAAATCAAATCTTTTTCCTTCTGTCGTTCTGATCAATATTCAGATAACATAATGCTGTGACTCTACACACTCCGGTACAGTAGGTGGCGGTATGCACATGTAGTAGGTTAGCGAGCCGCCAATCAATCTCCAATTAATGCATCTTTAGACACACGCTGCGCTAAGTAGGCGTTAGCTGAAGGCTAATAACGACATCAACACCTCCTTTGAACACAGAGAAATGGAAAATAGTCTTAATAATTATTACTTTACCTTTGTCGGCTTCAGCCACCTTCACCGAACTATAAAAAAGATAGAGAGTGAGTAAAAAAACTATTTTTGAATGACTTTGAAGTGAGACTTTCATGAGACTTGTGTTAATTCTGTCATGAAGATCTCTGTTCCTCTCGGTGGAGGATCCGAGGCCTGAAGCAGGAAAGAGATGAGCAGACACCGCATAGTTTATTTAATATTATAGAGTAAAAGGAGCAGATGTTTGTTCAATATATGTGACCCAACCTCGGGCGGGTCATCGGTCTGTTTCCATGGCTTTTACTGACGCGCTGCAAGTGATTAAGCAAGACAGAAAGAGAAACATTTGAATTATTTTCTCATCTCTTTCAAAACATGTTCTTATTATATAAATACTATTTATTTTATTGTAATTTGTTTCCATTAAGTGCAGCTCTAATGAGTTGTAAACATTGCACAATCTGTCTCTGCAATACTCAATGAGTCAAATGGGATAGTTTGGGGTAAACTTCAAAGAAATATAACAGCAATTAATATAAAGGAATATATCGTGAAAAAAACATTTGGGACAGGTCTGTTGAACATAGAAAGACAAATTAAATAAACATTGTTTTCACACAATGTTGTTAAATCTAACACACCGCGTTATCAGTGTGGAAACACATTTATACTGCAGCAGATCATGAATATCATTCAAGCAAAACTGGCAACATTTCCCATGATTACAAAACATTGTCGCTTTGTACCAAAGTTTGTCTTGATTGATGTTTGATGGAGTTAGATGGAGGTGAAAACCATGACGACTGTGTGGTCAAAACTAATTAACTAATTAAATTAAAAATTAATAAGAATATACTTATTACTATATATTGTGCTGAATATATATTATATAGATAGACAATCAGCATGTCATGGGATACAGACAATAAAGGGAGACATTATAATTATATACAAATGTCAGTGTATGTTAAACAATATAAAGAAATATATAGTCAGAGAGGAGGTGATCATACTAAGGTTCAGGCATGCATCTATCAAAACCATATGATATTTAATTTGGAAAAGTCAAATCAAATCACTGTCCTTCGGTCGTTCTGATCAATATTCAGATAATATAATGCCGTGACTCTACTCACTCCGATACAGTATGTGGCAGTATGCACATGTAGTTGGTTAGCGAGCCGCCAATAAACACACGGAAGAAGAAGACAAAACCCAATTAAAACATCTTTAGACACATGCTGTGTAAGTAGGCAATAGCTAAAGGCTAAAAGCTAATAACGACACCTCCTTTGAACACAGATAAATGTATAACTAACCCCAGAAGACCTTCACTGTTGGAATTATTAGTTGTATTAACTCTCTAAAAAGACCACTGTTGTTCCAGGCTGCTTCATGAAGCTCCTGAAAGGGACCAGCAGCGCAGCCCTCAAAGTTAAGAAAGCTACAATGGTAACGGAGCGGCGGCCATTTTAAAACACCTTTTTCAGACCACAGCAATCCAGAGATATTCTGAAGCAATTAGGACATTAAAATACATGGAATTGGTATCTGTGTTTTATCTGTAGAACATTGTTGCTCATCCATTAGAATATGAGACAAAACTAGAGATTATTGTGAGAAGGAACATGGCGTCTGATCGTGACGTTACACCTTTGTGTGCTTTCATTCTTAGAGGAAATCAATGGCACTCGTGAATGAGCACTTGAAAGGTTGTGACTCGATGCAGAAAACGTAATAATTGAACATTTCAAACTCAATGCTCAACGTTATGACCTGCAATACGGGGCGCAACAGACGTAATACACATGCGTCTTGTTTATGTTTTAAGCTAGGCTAAATACTAGCAGAGTTTTGGTGAGGGCGGCTGAGCTTGAGCAGCCGAATAGGGATACAATCTGACTGATCTACTATTTAATCCCCTTCATATCAGAGATAAATATTGTACTATTTATCACAGTACATTTTAGAGGTAAATATTGTAACTTTTACTAAACTAAATCTCAGAGGTAAATAAAAGCCTTGTAACTCTTAAAATGTAGACAATATTATTATTATTTAACTTTTGGAAGATATGCTTCACCGCCAGCAATACCAGCGCATAACATAATGTATTTTAAGGTGAGAGAAGACAATTTTCAGGTAATTATACCTTTAAATTATATTTACATTGGTTAGGCCATGTACTTTTAGCTCAAAGTAATGTTGACTTCAGCTAGCTAGCGTAGTTTATATGACTATATATATATATATATATATATATATATATATATATATATATATATTAGCTAGATATAAAATATCTAGATATAGAATATGTAGATATAAACCCTTTATATCTGCAAGCTCCCCACATTTAAACTTAGGTTGTCCCATTTATTGTTTATGTTTTGCTTGCAAGGAAGTCACCCTACCCTGCAGGCACATTTTCTCAAAAATGTTCCTAATCACATTGAGAACATGATGAAAAGAGAAGCAGTTATCAATAATATTAACACAAAGATACAGAAACGTTTTGCTTGTTACTGGACTTTTGAAAGTGATATACCAGGTTCACAACCTGTCTACCATGGCCAAATGACCTATAATATCGTCACAATCTCGGTAAGATATTAGTCAAGCTCTGAAGTTTGAAAGTGAAAGAGTTACAAGTTACTTTCCAAGGCGTAACTATGGCCAGGTGCAGGCCGTTGTTAGCAAACATATATATATATATATATATATATATATATATCGGTACATATTCGAGTGAGTTGAAACTCAGTACTTACATGTAAAAGTGAATGCTGCCGCATCTCCTGCTGCTGGTTCACTTGTTGCCATGTCGATTACAATCAAATCTTCATTAGCACGCAATGAATCTTGGGATATGATGGGCCGTGAGGGATCCATCAGTGGGATCCTCCCAATCTGGCAAAGGAAGGCAGCATTTCTCGGCTGCATTTGAAGGAGTCTTCATGGGACCGGCATGGGAATCTGTATTTTTCTGTAATCTGTATGTTTCCAACAGGCCTCATTTCATGGTGTGAACTGTTGACCTATAAGAAGAAACACTATAGGTGAATGGGGTGAACATGTTTTTACAAATAGATACCCCAATGGAATTTCACCAGTTGATTACTGACATTAAGACATTTTATTTTTTTGTAAAACAAGTTTTCTGAAATGTTATGTTTAAATCTAATGATAACCTTTGGGAAATTCAAGACAAAGTAGCAAAATAAACAATGGTTATTTCCGATGTCTCAAAATTGAGCAGTAACGGAAAAACAATGGTTTTGGCCTGCAGTGTCTCAACTTAACTGGTGATATTTGCAGTTTGGTGCATTTTACTAAAGTAAAACCTTCAATGCAGGACAAGTAATAACTTGTAACGGAGTATTTCCATATTTTTGGTATGTTGCAACATTTGCTTCAGTCAAGAATCTAAATCTAACAAAGTATGCCAATAAGTTGTGAGCAACAGAACAAAACAAATACATTTGTTTTTCCTACTTGTAGTTAATAAACTATAGGCTTAAGGGAGGTACGTCAGTATTTTATGAGAACAACAAAAAGAATAAAGATAAATCTGAACAAATTAATATGGTGGAGCAGAAATCTTCCTTTACACACCCACATCCCCTTAGATAATCACATACCTTCATCTTGTTGGTGAAACCACGGCCGAGTGACAGCCTTTTTTTATACAGTCTAAAGTGACTGATTGATTGAAGAGAAAGGGATTTTGTTCATTATTCAGCTCAAGCTAGAGGGATCCACCCGAATAGATTCAATCAATCCAACACTTTTCTGCTCCTACAGAACACCAAAACCTGGACCAGTCGTTGAGATTTGGCTAAAGAATCTCTTTTGCTGCCATCATGTGGTCCGAAGCGCTAATCACAGAATATCTAAGTAACCACTTGGTATCTGTGAAGGAAGGCCTTCAGGTAGCAGATTCCTCTCTCATGTTTGGAGGCGAAGGGTTCAAGTTTGATGTATGAAGGATAAAAACAACAAAATGCCAAATATCATTTCTGTCTGAATGTACTTCATACATCAAACCTGAAACGTTACGTTTTAGTACGTTTTGGCATTGCCAGGCAACAGCTTGGGTCTGTGTCTATTTCCTGTCAGCTGGGCTCATTCACAGACACCGAATAGGAACGGGGACACATTTAGAAGATTTACGTTGCACACTGTGAAAATATTGAACGGTTGTGACATCACAACGTACAGAAATCCCGGTGGCTCGTTTAAAGGCACAGTACTGTGTCTGAATACGGATGTTTCTTTGATGTTTGAGCATTCTGATACCATCACAGTATTTTTACCACTTCGACCGGCTTTATTGAAATTAAAAGTAATTTTACAATACGGGACCTTGGCTAATTTACTATGTTGGCTCAGAAGCGATACCGTGTCCATTGACGTATCCGTCACCAAACTCTCCTAACCAGCCACTTCTGCTAAATGCAATACTCTCTGAAACTGTCAAGAAAAACAGAAAGTGTTATTGTGCTTCTGGCTCAAACCAGTCGTACACACATCCAGCATCATGCTTTGAATGTGTGAACAGGGGGGGGGGGCTCAAAAAAAAAAAAATGGTCTCTTGCCTTTTGTTGCTGTTACTATTTGGTTAGCAGTAACAACGTGAACAGTGTGATGTCTCCAATCACATCTGGTATGCATCACATACCATTCCTCCCGCTCAACAAGCCTTGGGGGGGAAAGTCCCTGGCAGCCGCGGAGCAGCCACAGTCCTCATTAGAGTGCATGTGTCACGATGGCATCAACCCGCAGCCTTGACTTATGCTTCATATTTACAATCATCCGTCACAACGCTGTCGTCGTGGCCAGGAAAGACACGGAACTCGTCTCGAGCGGTTACTCGAGCCGATCCGGCTCGCGTTTGTGGCCCCGCGACGCGCTCGCCGTTCCTCGAGGGGCCCGTTTCTCTGCGTGGCCACGTTGAGTCTCGTAATGGCCCGAGACTGAAACCGGAGTCCCTGTCCTTTTGTTTTGCACTGAGCTCCCTAACGGCGCAGGGGAGGGACGGGGTTTGATGTGTCTTCTGAAGGCCTGCTGCTTTGTCAACACTGAGGCCTCCGCACTGACACTATGGAAGCTGAGCGCCTCGGGGGGAGACGAGGAAGGGAGGGGAGGGTCACTGCACCCTGGTAAAAGAGAGACGGAGAGAAGGAGGATAGAGGGAGAGAACGAAGAGGCGATGGGCGGGAAAGGGGGGGGGGGGGGGGGGTGCCAGCGAGTGTGGCCAGCGCCCGGGGCTACAGGAGAGTGCTCTGTGCAGCAGACTGCCTGATAGGGACTGAGGCTGCTGGCTGATGACATTTTATGGTCACAACATGCAATCCCACCCCAAAAAAAACCAGTTTCCATGCACTTCTTTTTGTAACAGGCACACAGAGAATGATGCAGTTTTGCGTGTCATCATGTCCTTTGAGTTTGACTTCTTTCACAGTAAACAGAACAATGAGTGGTAAAATATTCCCCAAACTCAGACCATATGGAGGGACGATATACTTCAAAGCATCTTTAACTGAGCAAAAGCAAGAGCTTAAGCCACGCCGTGCAGTCACTGATGAGCTTTCATTTGCACTTAATTGTGGAACGTCATCGTCAGAGGAATTGTCTGCTGCTTTATGGATACAAGTACCGGCTAAATACAATGGAGGCAGATAACTAAGTACATTTGCTCAAGTGCAATACGTTCCATGAGTGTTTTTCATTTAAAGGGGCTGTGTGTAGCAGTTAGTGACATCTAGTGGTGAGTTTGCAGATTGCTACCTTCCCCAAACATGGGAACCTAAAAACAGGAAAGGCTCCCTCTTGAGGGTTTGGTTTGTCCTTCCTGGGCTAAGGTGCAAACACGACGGTGAGAGAGGACCCGATATCGATAAATAACGATTTTTAGTTGCACACTAAGGAAAACCTATGAATATTATATTCCGTTTCTGCTAATGAATCCCCATAAAACCTTTAATGCTACTTTATGCTTTAGCCCGACGACATTTTAGAGGGAAATATTGTACTTTTCACTACAATACATTCATCTGACAGCTGTGGTTAAAAGCTACTTACAGATAAAAACACACAAGATACGAGACATTGTTGAATATTATTCTAGACTTTTACTCGTAATGGAGTATATCTTTCGGTTGTTCTACTTCTTCCATCACTGGCTTAATACTGATGTAATGAACCAGTGGTTCATATGATACAGTACCACTTCCTGTAAGTAGCATTCATCCGCATCATTTCCGCATGAGAGCCGGAGCCAACATCTCGGTATTTTATTTGGATGTGGTGTTGTGGGCCTGTTAACCTATGATGTATCTGCTCTGCGCACTGAATCGCAGCCTGAGTGCGTTCGCCGTCCTCCAGAGGGCGAGACGCAGCCGAGGCTGGGGCTCGCCAGAGGCGCCCATCTCTCCCGGGGTCGGCCTGACGTCGGCCGAGAAGCCGGAACCCCGCGAGCATTGCTCTCTTTCACCAACACTTTGTGTTAAGTGGCCATAAGTAACACAGGGTTTCCATTGTGCATGCAACCAGAGAGTTTATTCTCTCATATATCATTATGGTTCACTCGCCTGCACGTACGTGTGTGTGTGTGTGTGTGTGTGCGTGTGTCTCGGCGTTGTTTTCCCCTCTGCTTCAGCTCTGACCTCATCCTGTCAGTTTATACCTCTGAAATGGAGCAGTACTCCTCTCCTGTGAAGCCACTGTGCAGACGAGTGGCAAAGTGCCGGCAGCCACGAGATCGTTTGGATCTCCTTTGATTTCACAAGGAAGTATAAACCCAGGACTCAAAGGTTGCCATGTCTGTCCCTTTTCTCTGTCCCAGTTCCAAGTTGTTTACTGTTCAGTGGTGTGGCCGTGTAGTTACAAGCGTGCCACATTGCTACTTTGGTTTTCTCCAGTTCAAAATCCCAAATGATTCAATACAGTTAAAACTAATCCATGGATTACACTGGATCGGAGTTCTCTTGCGGTACGAAGCGTTTTCGGGGTCTTTCAGCTTATTGTTTTAGAGAGATATGACAGATAAACCCAGTGGATTTAGCGTCCTAATTTAGGAGGAAGTAAGACAACCCTGAAATCTTTAGAATCCAAATCGTGTGGACACTCCTTGTGCTTATTGGTGGCATTTCCTTTGAGGATCAAATAAGCAGTTTTCTACTGGTGCGCTGACACCAAGATGTCTGTCCTTTTGTAGTGAATCGTCTGTTGTCTCCTTCATCGTGTCGTATCTTCTCACTAATCTAGACTATGTGTCATTTATCCAACAGGTACTGTGGACATATCCATAGAGCACATGGATGGGTCACTGCCCACCCAGACAGAGACTGGTTGCCTGCAGCTGTCCAGTGGTGTGGCTGCTGCTGCTTTTCTTTTGTAAACACAGATTTGCTTACTGGCCGGATGAAAGTCTGTTGCACAAAACGGTTCCGAGTTAGAGCCGTGGTGGCTCGTGAGTCACGTCGGGGGCTTTCGGTGGAACCAATCTGCTTTTGCTTCAGAAACATTCTTTTGTTTTGGTTCCTTAAAGGCGGCATTGGCAAATGTGTAGTGGCGCGTCCCTGAAGCAGACATCGAGTGAGCGACGTTTTGTTGTTGTTGTGATTAGCAGTTTGTGTTGTGTATCTGTCA
This sequence comes from Cyclopterus lumpus, assembly GCF_009769545.1. Classification (NCBI taxonomy): domain Eukaryota; kingdom Metazoa; phylum Chordata; class Actinopteri; order Perciformes; family Cyclopteridae; genus Cyclopterus; species Cyclopterus lumpus. Next base: position 8,304,181 of record NC_046968.1, on the reverse strand, counting down.
GGCACAATCAAAATACTAATGTGGGACCAGCAGTCTGGCTTCTCTTGCCATATAGTTGTATTGGCATTTTTACCACGTTTCCAACCGTGTTTCAAGTCGAGATCCTCCCCCCCCCCCCCCCCCCCCCACCTCCCCCGTGTGAAAAATGGAGCTGGGTTGAAAGCCTCACTGTCCGATCTAGGGATGTCAGGATTTACCAATTTGACCGAAAACGTGGTGAGAGAACGTCACGGTTTCATAACCGTGAGAATTGAAGCAGCTATGAAATCTGAGGTGTCCTGATTTCTCCATTGTTGTCCTGTGCCGTGTTTGCTTTGTGTGAGTGAGTCACGTCCACGTTTAAATCTGCTACGTACCCCGGCAGCTAAACGCTGTTGTTGTAAACTACGGAGCAGAGCCACACGGAGGTTCTATTTGGTAACGCTGCGGTGCGTTCAAGCTCCAGACAGTTCAAACGAGCAAGAAGGGCAAGAAGAGTACGTTAGGCCATTATCGTGACGTGTAATCTTGTCAAATGTAGTTTTGGTGAGAAGCTGAAATAAATCCGATGGTTGGAAGGAGATGTTTTCACAGCAACATTAAATCGATATCAGAGAGAGAATTGTGACCTGTTTAACTTCACAATAATAACTTTAATCAGTGAAACTGCCAATGCACGATTTTCTTACAATAAAAAAACTTTTTTATCCTTTTCATTCTAAATGTGTATTTTTATGTAAATATGCCCAAAAGGTGACTATAACACAGTAAAAAAATACAGCTGAAGATGGTGATACATATTTTAGTTTGTGAGCTATTGGAAAATATTCTGCTTATTAATAGCGATAAACCCTTAAACTGTGACCATTTCTCTGACAATAATAGGGATATCATAATTTCCAGTCCGATCATTATTGCTCCTCGTGCACACATGGAAACTCTCTCCTTGGAAACTTTTGAGCCTTGGCTCTCAAGGAACTCCGGCGCCACAGCGGTGTTGCGAGCTGCTGCGAGTCGGCGTGGTGCACCTGCCTTTCCGCCGGGCGGCCGCACAGCCGAGGCCGCGCCAGCCAGCCTACAGGCACTCCTAGATAACTCCTGTCTGATTAGCTCCTTAGGAGGACATTGTTCCAAAAGCAATTCACTCCACTCCCAGTATTAATTTAGTCCCGGGAGAGAGGCCCATCCATCGTGGGCGGGACGGGCCGCCCGCTCGGGGCCTCCCCGAAGGCCTGCTAATAGCACGGCACCTCCTGGCCTGTCACTATAAGTGATAGTCCCTGCAAGTTTGTTGCCTGGTTGCGCGTTTTTCTCCCATCAGGCAGCGCACCTCCCTCCCTCCCTCCCTCTCTCTCCTTCTCCACCCCCCTCCCTCTGTCTGTTCAGGGCAGGTGTCTCCTCTGTCACTTCCATCGCTCACGCTGCTTGACGAAGGGGAAGACACAGTTCAGGACACGGCAGGATCGAAAGGTGTTGGGGGGGGGGTGATTCATTGAAAGGGAGCAGTGGAGAGAAAAAGTGTCTGCTTTTTTTTTGGGGGGGGGGGAGCAACGAGGAAAGAAGAGGAAGAAGATTGCGGCGAAGAAAAAAAACGCTTTCAATATCATCGAAGCTCTGAGAGTTGCACCGAAGTGAATACAACTTGAAAGGTTCTCTGTTGTGAGACGCAACTTTTTTTATTTTTATTGATAAAGAACCGGCGGGGGATCCTACGCGTTTGTTGTTCCTGTTGGAGAAGCTGTACGGCCGGGGGAATAGAGGAAGGAGACCCTGGCGCCACAGCTGTTATACACATGTGGAGGCCCTGTCTGAGCGGGTGGAGGCCCGGCCTGAGCGGGTAGGGGCCTGGTCTGAGCGGGTGGAGGCCCTGTCTGAGTGGGTGGGGGCCCTGTCTGAGTGGGTGGGGGCCCTGTCTGAGTGGGTGGGGGCCCGGTCTGAGCGGGTGGGGGCCTGACCTGTGATGCATGATGATAGACAAATAGAGAATAAATGCAGCTCAGCAGAGTAGAACAGGTTGTTATCTTTTCAGCATCAACCTGACTGAACTAAAGTGCTCTCTGCAGTGTAAGCAAAACACATCTTCTTTGTGCATTAGTCTCGCTTCATGTTTCTCATTGGGTTTCAGACACTGTCGCCGTCCTTGGCAACGCAGACCACCCGAGAGCAAACGGCAACGAGTACTTTCCTCTTTCCGACCATATCTTGGCTGCGAGAGCTTTTGGTTTGGGCGAACTGCAATTATTCATGCTCTCCAAATGCAAACAGGACTGATCTGCGCGCTTTGACACAGGGCGCCTGCTGAATTACAACCGTGCGTGTGATGTCACCCAGCCGAGGGGGGTTGGCAACGCCGTTGTTCACCGAAGGAACGCTGTGCTCGCCGTTGGAAGGCGTTGTCAAGCCACCAAACGCTGCAACGCCAATCAAACCTTGTTCTCATGCCAGAGAGAGAAAACGTGTTTTATTAGGTCTGTGATTCATTGATGAATATCACCTCCACAACACAGCAGTGTTTCAGTTACCCAACATGCAACCTGGCAGCAATATCTCAGGAACATTTTGGGTACATTAATTCAAACGTGACACAAGGACGAACTGATTAGAATTTGGAGGTCAAAGGGCGTTGATACTTTCTTGTTGTTGGACAGGCTTCTACAAATTATGTCGTAATCAAGTGTTACCAATCATTTCAATGTTTTATTATATTAATAAGACATAGGCTAAAGGCATATTTAAAGATGGTACGTGCGTGCGTTTGTATTTTTTTTAATAATACATTTAACAAACAAGCTTTCTATATTATAAACTTCACATGGAAGTTGTCCAAATGATGGATAAATAAAATAATTTAGTCAATAACCGAGACTAATAGGTTCAGCGCAACCTCTGTAGAGATATGAAATGACCTCCCTGATATCTCCTCATCACCTTGAGCGAATTTCTTCAAATTTGGCCCAAACATCCACTTTCCGTTGGAGGCTGAGCTGGTTGGAACGTGGTGGTCAAAGGTCATTGTCACAAAACACATTGTCACTCATATAATTATGACAATATCACACTGTGTCTAATAGGATAACACAATGAAGTGTTGCCATTTGGACGTACTTGTTTGTTAAACCGAACACGACTAGACAACTGCAAGGCAGTGACTGTAGTTTATTTTGTATTTGTTATGCTTTCTTCACTCTATAAGGTATTTTCATTTCCTCGTCTCCTCTTAACATTCTCATCTGTGCCTACCTCCTTCCTCTTCCCGTCCATCAGCACCACCACCCAGATGTTCCCCTCAACCCCCGATGTGTTTTTACATAAAAAATACATCCCATCCACAATAAGCCGCCATTAGAGTTGGGGGTGGAGGGTTATGATGGTATAAATACGAGAAGGGGAAAAAAAGAAGAAGATTATTTCATCAACCCAATGTGTCCGCCATTGTCGGCAGTTTGTGTCAACCAGGTAGAGAGAGCTCCGAGGTGGAGGCACCCTTTGCCCGCAGCGGCTCCATTAGAGAGCTCATTGCATCGAGTTCATCGACGCTGCTGCATAATTCATGTCGATACCGGCGCGGCGGCCTAACGGGAAGCCTCGCGCCGGCTTTCAGTGTCAAGACAGACGCGTGACAGGTGGCGGCGGCACGCGGGGGAACCGTGACGTGCGCGCGCACCGTTCTCCCGGAAGCCGAACCCAGTGGTGGGCGTTTGCAATATTTCAGATGCAGCACTGCCATCGTGTGGTGAAGGACGGTATGTCATCACACACACACACACACACACACACACACACTGGGCCTCTCCAATGGAGTCAGTCGCTTTTCTAAATCCACATGAGCCACACGTCACACGTGCTCTACGCGTGTTCACCTATGTGAATATAGACATAATATGTTTTAATTATGTATCTTATTGCATTCGCTCATACCCACTTCTCATTCCTTTTTCTCATGACATAGTTGTAATACTGTTGGATTGTTTACCTTTACACACAACACTATTTTTCATGAACGTATACAACGCAAAATGTTTTATTTATTTCATCCCGTCTTATCTTACATCCCATTGTCCTTACAACCTTATTTGATCTTTATATGACTTATTGTGATTAGTTTTGCTGAACCGACCATTTCTCTCATCCAATAGATTTCATCGTATTTTTGACCCCGTGTTAACCTACGTATGATCAATAAAGTACAATTAGATACTAGGGATAATATAGGATTTTACTGCCGATTGTGATCAAAAACATTCTCAAAAAGGTGTTAGGATAATGGTGAACATGTTACTTTAAGAAGCCTCCCAGCTCCCTAACATGGTCGAGAAGGGGCGAAATATGCCTGATTTAAAAGATACAGGAACCATCATGTGAGAAGGAACACGCTCCCACAATGTGATTTATGATTGTATGAGACTGTGTGTGCTTCACTAAAAAACATGTTTACTAAAAAAAAATCACATTTGTTTCTCACAAAATGCAATTCATACAGATTTCAGTATATTTTAGTGCCATGTTACGAGTTGCAAGCATACTGGGGTGATTATCGTGAATTGCAATTATTTTGGCCAGGAAAAACTTGAAACTAAAAATGTAAGAAATTGAGTTTTCTAATTAAATGAAATCGTGACTGGGGTGTTAACTGCATAACAAATATATCAGAGCACACAAGGTCAATTAGCATAGGTCACCGGCCAGTTGCTAACAAGCAACGGAGCCTTTTCAAAGGCTATTTTCTTTTAACACAGAGTGTGGCGCAGGGCTCACTCCACATAAAACTCACCGGGACAACATTACATCGCTTTCAGCAAACTTCACAGAGAACATTGAGGACCTGGTCTCTCTCTCTTAGCTTCAGCGTGTTGTTCACTACCGACGACGGTATCCTCACTTGTTCACCTGACTTCCGTAGTTAGAAACTCGATTGTCCCGCTGTTATTACAGACGTGTGAACTAACCACAGACACTTGCCTCTTAATGGACTCACAGCGGCGCTCTGCCGCAGAATGAATGAGGAAACACCGGGGTGGATATTTGTTGGTATTTTTGGCCTTAAAAAAAGGATTTTCTTCGACATGGCGGGGTTTCCCGAAACATAAGTGCCTTTTGTAAAAGGTTTGCCTCAGAGACAGCCATCCGAATTGTGTGAGTAAAAGTACATTTAAATCACTCCTTAATGTTTCCGTCTGAACCACAGCGTCCCATTTTGTCGCAATGAGATACGGACAGTGATTTATGCCATTGGAAGTTCCTGCCGGAGCACATGAGGAGTGAGAAAAGTAAGAAATAATAGACAGTTGGAGATTTTATTTCCATTCTCCCCACATCATCTCAGCCAAATGACACATAAGTGCTCGAGTACGATGAGAACGGGGCCGGGCCGGTTCACCAGACGAGATTGTTTTCGTCCTCGACAGGACTTTGAGCCTTTGCTCGCTTTAATAGCATCATTTTAATGAGGTTCATATCACTGAGAGGCGAATGGACGGAAAGCGAAGGGAGAATTTACCCCGGCGCACGCGTGAACCGGAGAAGTCGTGCAGATGTCGCCAAAGACTCAACCTCCTACATCTTTTTTAATGCTAACGGCATAGTTTTTCTCCATTGTTGACAACGCTACTGTGTGCAAGCAGCTGAGAGTCTTTTTTTCTTCAGAATCAGCAGAAACCTGTCATCAGCCACGTTAATGCCGGCTTGAAGGCAAACATGAAGATTAACTGAGGAAACTATAATAGTAGTGCTTGAAAAATGGAGCAGAATCCTCCCAACCAAGGCGAGCTTGTTTATCACTCAGGCACGATGTTTGGTTGCCTGCCTTGCACGTCTGCTTTTTTTTTTTGTTTTTGGGCCCTTGAGCTGATTTAGCTACAGCAGCACGTTCTCTTCAAAGCACGTCAAGATTCTCCACGCACACTAATGAGGTAAATGGATGGCTTTTGTTTCCTTCACAGTTTTAACCCCTCCCCCTCCCCTTTCTCAAAGTGCTCTCATGAGTTATACAAGAGCTGTTACAGAAATCAGCCTTGAGCTGTCTCATCAAATGTGCAACTCTACAGAGTGATCAATTTGCGCTGCAATATTCATCTGCCGTGCGAGCGCAGACATCATCGTCACGTACGCACGCGGATTCTGTTTTTGCCAGCGAGGACAACAAAAGCAGCAAGAATGCCATTTGTTCTCGTTAGAACAATATGTCATTTTGTTTATCAACACTCAAGTGTGACCAAATAAAAAAAGAGTTGCCGTGACAGATTATTATGATCTTTTTTCTTTTTTTTTTTTTAAATGTAGGTAGAGCGTGTGAGAATCATACAAATGGATGAATGCACATGCAGGCGCCGTGCTCTGATCTAATCACAGAGGGGAGGAGAAGCAAATCACTTCCCTGAGAAACGGGAGGAAAAGGAATAAAAGCAGCAATTTGAAAAAAAAAGCACTTAGATCTCAACCTGAAAGGTTTCACTTCCAGACCCGAAGCAGTGCTCAGACAGTTGTTTCCAGATGTGTGGGTTTGCGAGGTGACGTGAGGACACGGGGGGGCCTCTAACCTGTGGACCCAGACATCCCTCTGGGCACCTAAAGACCACTTTAGTCGCAGGAACAGAAACCTTCTCTTCAACTATTTAGTTTTGTCTTTAAGTATTAAGTCGACTAGGCAACATAAAAGCCCAGGGAGGCAACTTCAGAGCTCAAGTTGTCGGCCTCTTTGTTGCTGCACATACGTCAGTGTAGGAATCCATTGTGTGGGGAATCCCTGGTGAGGATGTGTAAAGTTAAGAGTCAAGTAGTTGTGCGGCTCCGTTGTGAAAAAGACTCGTCTTGGTTACAAGTAAAGAAAACTGCTGTGCAGCTGCATTACAAGTGTCATCATTTACAGCACTGTCATCCCTCTGTGATATCTTTTTCTATTGACCAGTTGCTGAGGACCAATGAGCTATAAGCGGCGCACTGCCGCTGACCCGTGATTTCATCTCATTTTTATGCTGAAAAGCGACCCAGAAGCCGGCTGTGGCTGTGCTGAATAGCTCTATGCATGCACATCAGGTCTGAGTAACACCGGCTCTCAGTGGAACCACTGAAGGTTAAATAAAAGGCTGAGAAAGAGAAATAATGATCTTGTCTTGGTTTTTACTTCCTCACCCAGTGCAGGCGGGTAAAGGTGAAGTTCGGTGACCTCTTCGTTCCTCTCCCAGTCTCACTCGATGGGCTGCACTCCACCAAAGTCATAGTCGACTATCGTTCACAGGACTTTGTTGTCTCGTCGATTGGCGATCGATTCAATTTACAGATCTGCTTCCACTCAAAGAATCACACAAAATGCAACATACAATCGTACAGTGTTTGAGATGTCTGCTCTCTATCCACTTGACAAATGTATGACAAATTATTAAACGATATGTGATGACAAGTTTGTAGTGCTCTCTGGACTGTAATATGTTAGTTTACTCCACATGTATCATGCAGTGTTTACTCGGTCGTTGACAGCATACAAGCTGGTGATGTCACAACGTTGCACTCATGTATGGGGTTTGGTTGGCATTGCTTCAGATGTAAGTCAATGCAGACGAGTGAAGGTGGAGTTAGGTCTCTTTGTCCTTTCCTACATCCCTTGGAATTCCCTTATCTTGTTATCTACGGGCATGGATGTACGGACGGGGTGTTGGTCCACCACCTTCGTCCCAACTCAAATATCTCAACAACTTCTAAGGATTGCCATTTTGCACATTCATGGTCCCCAGAGGAAGACTCGACCAGTGCATTCTCCTTTATGCCCGGTGTACGCAGGATCCAGCAGCATGTGTGTCCGGAACGTCTCACAATCCGCTGTCTTCATGGCCTGTAGCATCGTCGAGGCATGACATTCACAGTTAAATGTGTATAAACTCCTGTGTTTATTGGTAATTGACTTAAAATGATTCCCCAATTGTTTCCTACTCTCGTCTTGTGCCTCCTGCTCTGTGATCACTGATCATATTTTTTCCGATTGTGTTTTGCGACGACAGAATGGCATTACCAAGCTAATATCATTATTGTATGATCATCAGACAAAATAAACAAACGGTATTGACGTCTGGAATGAGTGATCACAGAGGAGGTTTGAAGCAATGATGACTCGTCATCTATACACGAGTACGAGTATTGGCATGAAATGCGGACGCAGACACCTATATGCGCGTGAAAGTTAAATATAATAATATAATAAGAGCCCAAGCAAAGCCTCGTCCTTCTCATCCCGGAGCTCGTTAACTGATCTGAAGCCAGTTTGGACAAGAGGCAATCAAACTGACAATGCAACTGCAAGGAAAGGGAGGGAGGGGGGGGGGGGGGGAAGAAAAACAAACACGGCGCATACATTGAAAATGCTAAAGAGAGTTTATTAGTAGACACTCATCAGTCAGAAATAATAACCTCCTGAAGAATGTCTTCCTGAAATACACCATTTGATTGGCAGTGTAAAATAAGGCAAAGGGCTTAAAGTCATATTTTATACACTTTTGCACCAACAATAAACAGTTATACATTCACTTGTTACTGTAGTTACACTTTTGATAAATCTCTCCGAACACCCACATACCAAGAACACTTTATTAGCTGGGGAGAGACGGGGGGCGGGGGCAGTAATAGTCATCATAATGCGGCAGCTGTTTTTGGCCAGATATCGGCTATACCTACATAGAATATGACCACGAGATTAAATTTTGGAATTGCAAAAGCCAACACAGTATACTGACAAAAGTTCATACGATCACCATCACCGCGTAAAGGGCACTACCACCAAAAGTGTTCACGGTCTTGAAAAGTTGATTATACTGTGTATAGATTTAGATATACATTTTCCCCTCTCACTCATAGGCAAATACGACTCTTTATGAAGTGTCTTGTGACAATAACACACATTCCCAGTGAGCAGCGTGTATCTGAACAGTGAGTGCTGCTTTATGGGAGACTAACCAGAGGTTAGTTCTTCTTTGCACCGTGCCCTCATAAAAAAATATACCGCCACCCACTGTGGTGGCAGCCAGACCTGCTCTCTTGGTTTTTAGTTACTCTTACTCCGTATTCTCCTCATTCAAGGTATTTCTACGCACATGCGACGCCCAAATGTGCTCATCTACATCCATCATTTTGGTGTCCTAGTCATCAAACATAGTCACTTTAACGTTGCAGTCACGGTACAGGGAGCTTCACCCTTTTATTTGGAGAAACCGTACGTGAGGTTTCCATTCACTCAACACAACGCTGGAGATTTACAGTACACGATCATCGTTACCTCAATAATAAATCTTAGACATGTTTTCATCTTCAAAAGGGTTGTAACCGAGCCTTAATGTAAAGATCAGGATCCAAGAATTGCCAATTTATTTTGTGCGTGCACATTTACACGTGACCCGACCTGCGGCGGGAAGTAATTAGGAACAAAAACAAGGTTGTCTGACTTTAGTGCCAGCTGGCTGCTGTGCTGGGAATAAAGCATTCTGTTATTAATGTTACCCACAAACAGACTGTGCACCTTCACTTGTCTGTCGATGTTTCCAAAAGATGCAGGAAAAAAAGTTAGTAAATCATCCAAACATCTCATTCAGTACCACACACACACACACACGCACAAGCGCACACACACGCACACGCACACACACACACACACACACACACACACACACACACACACACACACACACACACACACAAATGAATATCCATTTAAAAAAGAAGAAACAAGTCAAATGAAATCCTTCACTACCTCCGAAGCACCGAGTGGAATCAATTCATCCCTCAAACCGAGTCGTCTCCTGGCAACGCAGATGTTTAGTTTCTTGAGAGTTGGACGTGTGATTTCTTTTTTTTTTTTTTTTTTTAGCTGGTGGATATTTTCTACATTTTGGAAAGAAAGTCTTCTGTAACGCGACAACTCTACACCGTTATTACTGAAAGAACAACATATGACATCAAAAAGGAAACGAACATACCTTCACCATAAGCACTGAATATATATATTTTAGAAATACATAGAAAAATAGATAGTCATCTGAATGCCCATTATACAATTGTACACAGTAGTGTGAGGAAAAAAGCAAACGTAAAAAGCCGACATGGTGGTGTAGAACAGGTGTGATGACACAGGATGTGGAGTTACTGACGCTGTGAGAGGTGACAGCTGTTTAGTGAGATGAGCTGGATAAGTTTGGACGCGCTCTTTTCTTTTTTTAAATGTCCAAATCATACAATTTTCCGGTGGTCATGAAAGTCCAAACATCTGTTTTTGTGGGTTTTTTAAAAATGTTTTTAAATTTTGAATTTTGACCCAGTGGATATCAACAGACTAGAAAGTGGATGATTAGTCAGTCTGTCTCACCGATTGGCGCGAGACGGTGCTGCACCTGGATGTCCTGCCACCCGGGTACAGTACCTCCACAGTGATGGGCACCTGCAGCCCGTGTGCGTGTGTGTGTGTGTGTGCGTGTGTGTGTGTGTGTGTGCGTGTGTGTGTGAGTGCGTGAGAGGCCAAAGCACAAACCTGTCGGACAAAAGTTAGAAGTACAAAAATTGCTACAGTAGGTGCACACAGCTTCCGAGTGGGCAGCACTTGACACATTTTAAAGATTTCTACTATTTATAGTGTTTTTATTGTGTCACGGTTTGTGTTCAATAAAACCATTGACATAAAATATGTGTATTAGTATGCATTAGTACATAGAGGTATATACCGATGACCGGGCCGGCTGTGAGTCAAATGGTCCATGCAAATATTTCCAATGAATCAATATTATAATTGCAGCCAGTCCGAATGAACAGATTGCAGGACACGGGGGTCGATCATTACTCAGATCTTAGTGAGGTCGCCCAAAGCAACTATATTCATAAATGTTTTGGTTTCATTATTCTAAAGGCAGGTCATAGAGGCTCCTCGATCACTTTTGACTTTAGGAATACGAATAAAAAGCTGTATTAAATTGCATTAAAAACGCATTTGCAAATCCTATTTGACTCACAGTAAGGCAGTAAAGCCTGTTGAACAATAATACACTTTTATTTGTAAGAAGCACAACATTTACAATGTTTACCTCACCATGTGCTATTAGTGAATATATAACTTTGATTTCAGGACAATTTAGAGTTTTTGACATACCTTTTCACCACATAGTTGAAAATGAAGATAATCTGGTATAAATGTATGCATAAAAAAAGCAGCTTTTGCGGCATCAAGTCGATAGTTGTTTAGTCTCTCCGATGCCTCTGCTTCGAGGCAAAGGTCCATGTGAGCATGTGTATATATAGCCTCTTTATGTCAAAATGACTGTCATGGTGGTGATGCAGACGTGGAATGTGACTCGTGGCTCAAGAGTTGATCGGAGTCCGTCAGTATAAATCCTTGAAAGGCTTGGTGTAGTTGAACATCAGGTAGTCCGTGTAGTAGAAGTCATAGATCCGCTGTCTCTCCAGCGTGCTGACCTGTGAAAAGTATTTTTGTGTGATGTTCGTGGAGGTTCTCTTGTCGGCCGGGTTCCTGTCTTTGAAACTGGGCAGCTTGATGTTGGGCGGAGCGCCAGTCAACCGCAGGAGGAAGTTGGACTCCTCCTCCATGTTCTCGAACTTTCCGATGAAGTCGTAGTCTATGAGACAAGGGTTGCACAGCTGGTTCGCCTGCTCCCAGTGGACGTCCATCCCCACGGGCCGGTGGACGTCCAGCAGGTACTGGACGAACTCCTTGAACGTGACCCCGTTGCCCGTCTTCAGGGCCTCCGGGGACGGGCTGGCCCTGTACTTGGAGATGATGGGTTTCCCGAACATGCTGTGGTAGTAGCTGTTGGGGTTCTCAAACTTGTCCCTGTAAGCCGACACCATTCTCTCCAAGGGCTCTCGGACGAACATGACTTTGGTGTAGGTCTCCAGACGGTGCATGATTCCCTTTCGGTCGAAGGTGTTGAGCTCCCTGAGATAGTGGCCCTCGTGGACCGTGTCGTGTTGAATGCTCTGAGCGTTGGAGGCCAGGCCCGCCAGCACGATCAGGGTCCTCTTCCAGTTGGAGCAGCCCGCCTTGGGCACCTGGCAGTACAGCAACTTGTACTTGTCCTCCACGAAGAGGTTGCTCACGTGATGTGCCGTGATGGTCTTGGAGATGCTGCTTTTGTACTTGGCGCAGATCTCCTTCATCAGTTGCCGGCGGGCTATCTGAATGTTGGTGAGCTTCTTCCACCGGTCGGGGTCCAAGGAGCCAGAGGCCGAGGGGGAGGAGGACGTAGAAGAAGATGAGGAATCACTATTGGTGTTGTGGTGGATCGGGGGACTTGTTTTCAGCAGTTTGCGTTGCCTTTTGGAGACATGGACGAGGGTTATGTCCTGCTCCCGGGACCCAGGGGAGGACGCCGGTCTGCTCTGCTCCCGGGACCGAGGGGAGGACGCCGGTCTGCTCTGCTCCCGAGACCCAGGGGTGGCCGTCTGTTTAATCGCCTCAAAGTGGGGGAACTGCATCGGAGGGATCGGACTGGACAAGGCGCCTTCGGTCCGGTCCTGATAATTGTCAGATTTTCCCCTCTCTCTGTCCTGCGTAGAAAGAGTCTGCACAACAAAGAACAAGAAGCAAGAACACAGGGTTACTACTTGGTGGTGAACCGGGGCGGAATCACCAGAAGCAGCCACATTAAACCCCTCATGCTCTGTTCAGTGTTCACACAAGGCCACTTGATGGGGCTGTTTCCCCACGCCTCAAACAACAGTCTAACTTTGTTCCAGGCAAATGTCACACACTTCCCAATGCCTACCATGACCTATCAATAAACTGGTCTGTAATACCAAATAAATGTCTTATAAACACCTAATGGGGATTGTAAATTAGAATCATCTACTGCCTGATTACCATCAGATGATGCCCAGGGCCATTATGCATTTTGACATTTTATTTCAATTAAACGCTGTAATGGCATCATAAAGCCAATGGACTGGATGTATAATTTTAATTTTACAACAGACAAGGTGATGAGACCATCATGAATCTTGGCTCATCCTCCCTCCTGACTTAAATGGCCATATTCTTTCCTCTGCAGGGACATCTGGAAGGGAAGGTGGGGGAGAACACCAAAAAGAAGGAGGGAGAGGCTCCTCCCTGTCTGTTTTTAATGTGCAAGGCGAGCACGGAGCAGCAACACAACACGCCAGACGTCACGTTTGTCCGGGGTTCGTGCCGATGCAAGTCTGCCATTGGTGCCGCCGATGAGGGGGAGCAGGGGGGGTGGGGGAGGGGGAGACCGAGAGCAAACACAGTACAGCGAGCGCTGACATAGAAACCTAGTTCATATATATTGTCGAACATGATGTCGCCCTCTCTCTTATCTCATATCTGAACCGCAAAGCTATCCGTGACTTTATAATTCTAAAGTCACGGATAGCAGTTAAGGACACACATTGAGTTTCGCTCGGGCACATGAGAACAATTCTGTTCTGTCCCAAAAGGCAAAGATGCACATCCACAAAGGGATGGATAAATCATAAAGTACCAGTTTTTAAAAAAAAAAAACTCATGGAAACAATGAGCATGTGTGTCCACACTAACCAGGAAGGTGAACACAAGAAAAGGGAATCTTCCAGTGGACGAGGTCGAGGGAGAGGTGTGACCACACCGTGAGGAACCGAGGTCTGATTCGACTGGGACCGTTTACCCTGTGAAGTCTGACTGGCTGAATGCACAGTGTGAGGTGAGCCTCTCTACACAGATCCTATCAGACACGCTGGGAGAAACAAGGCTGACAACCCCACCCCCCACCCCCGTGTCCCCACCAACCACCCTTTTTTTTTAGAAATAGATAACAGTTGGGATCTGTGTTTTGGGAGAAACACGTACCTCTCTGGACTGCCGTGGGTTGCTTTTAAGCTTCACTCCTGGAGAGAGAGAGAGAGAGAGAGAGAGAGAGAGAGAGAGAGAGAGAGAGAGAAAGAGAGAGAGAGAAAAGAGACAGGAAAATCAGCATTTAAGCAAACAACATGTTTATTTTTGTTCCCCTGTCCTTGTATATGTGAGTTCCTCCGACACATCAGAGGCTCCCAATAATTGAATGCTTCCTATCACTTAGCAGACTACTTTTGATCCCTGGGAAAACCACCGTTGCTCTCCGAGTCTAACCGGGGGACGACAGGTAGCTCTATCTGTGTAATGAGCTGCCACAGGCATGAAAAGTTGGTAAATGAGCTGCGCTCCCGGTAGCAAGCACTCAGGGTGTGAGACAGGGGAAGAAGAAAATAACACTCAAGAAAGGGAGTGAAAGGGAGACAGAAAGAAACCAGCGAGAGAGAACCAGAAGTTGTAGTTTTGCCAAACCGGAGGAGAGACGAGGGAGAGGAGGATGCGGGTTGCCGAGTTTCTGGAGGAGAGGAGGAGAGTGATGGAGACATACAGATTGGGGCTTCGTGGCAGCCTCGGGGACAGGTGGTACGTGTATTGGCAGATGTGCGGCAGCTGGACAGACGACGTGTTTAGCGGTCTGTCTCCAGCTGGACATCTCCTTTCCTTAGCCCCCCACCCCCCTTCCTCACCTCCATCCTCCTGATATATAATCAGGCTGACAGCTCTGAGTGGGGCTGCATAGCCGCTGATGGGGAGGGGGGGAGGGGGGGGAGGGGGGGACGAGACGAGACGAGACACCTCTGCTTGAGTGGCCTGTCACTTCCAATTTGAAGCTGAAAGTGATAGGAACCTGCTCGAGGAAGGGGGGGGGGCTGTAGATGCGGGCCACAACCTTCCCTAAGTGATGAGGTCTCGCACTTAAACACGCCTCGGGTTGGGAGGGAAGAAGACGCTGCCCGGATGTAGTGTTGTTTTGGATCAGCGCGCTCCGGAGGGCCCGGCGGTCTGAATCCTCCCCCCACCCCGTCTTCATCCTCCCCGCAGCGAGGAGGGAAACATACGGAGGGGAAACGGGCCGAGGAGGCGGCGCGTGACATTTTATAATCTTGTCTGGGTTCCGCCGTGCTTATTTGATCTCATAACCCCGAATGAAAGCTCATGTAGGACGTGCATCTTTTGATATCAGTTTGCAGCCTAAATTAGTATTCACCCCGACGCTCCCAGGTGCCCCTTCCCCCCATAGCCTTCACCGCTCAGTTATTGATCTCAAAAAGCCCATTGAGGTGGTAATTGAACCCTCCCCAGGTTTAATTGGAGGTGTTTGGTCTGGCTATTGTTCCAGGTTTGTCACAGCTGTTGATGTCATCATTCTCACACCTCCAGGCAGCATTCGAAACCTATTATTGTGGCAGTCAGCTCAACCGCTGACAGACTCCGGGACTAGAAAAACATGTATTTAGTTGGCTGTTTGACATTTATTTGTTTCCGCAAAGGCTTCGAGAAACACGGAGGGAAAAAAAAATGAAACGCAACAAGGTCAGAATCGGCACGAGCGCGTGGGACACCGGGCCGTCCCGTTCAGCGGCTTGTTAAAGTTGTTTTTACCAAGAGCATCTGACACGTCTCCGTTTGATTTGATAACACGAGGCTTAAACACCGGCTCCCGAACAATGCATCGCTCTCTCAAGTGGGAGCCAAAATTACATTTCACCAGAGAAACATTTTTCCTTGATGAGAGCACAACTGAAACACAATATAACAACGTACAGCGGAGATTCAGGGGGGATTTGTAAACATCATTTATCTTTGTAGTATCTATTTGGGCGAGGGTAATAGTTGCCGTTTGATTGCAATTTCACACTCAGTCAATTCCACTCAGTATAACTATGCTATTGATTTTTACTGCTGCACGGAGGTTTCATGCCGTGAGATGCCGAATCCTGGTGCATAGAGATGCAGTTGGTACAGGAGAAATGTCTAAATAATCTAATAGTGCATAATAATGCTTCTTGCGAGGTGTAATGTGGAAGTTGTTTGAGAGGCATTATGGTTCATACAGGATACAGATCCTGGATACCAAATAGAGCTGCAACGACTAATCAGTTTGAGTCAAAAAGTCACAATGCTCTGATTCCAGCCACTTTGAATATTGTTCTATTTCTTTACTCTATGATAATACACAAAATATGTGTGGCAAAAAGACATTTGGGGGTGTCATCTTCAGCTCCAATCTATTACTAGACGATTAATCAAGTAAGGGATAGGCAATGATAACAAGCGTTAGGTGCAGCCCCTCATACTGTAGCATTCACACACAAAAAAAGGATTCTCTGCAGCACTAATGGAGCGGTTCAGGATAAATGCACCAAAACTGGGGGGGGATTCGGAAATGGCAAGAAAACAGTCAACCAATAAAGCCAAAGTTGTTTTTATCCCCAGACATGTCATGTCAAACTCTGGTGTCTTCTTTTAGACGCCCTAAAGGGTTCTGGTAATCCCAAATCGTACATCAAAAAGAGGGCCTCTGATCAATTTCGCTTTGATTCGAAGGTATTTCACTGTCATTTTGCTGGTGACTGAAGCCCATCTCAAAGCGCCCTCTGTTTGCCCTCCAAAGTCACCTCGATCGCTCCCCCCACACCATCCCTCCGATACGGCGCCTCTGAATATTCATGCGGCCGACCCGGCGTCACCGCAGGGAACCATGTACGCAAGGGCCACATCATTAGCGGATCCATTATCATCCTTCCCTCGCAAAGACCCTCTCTGACAGAGAAGCACATCAAACGCCCTCTTCCCTGCCACCGCCGCCGAGGAGGAGCAAAGGACCGAAAAACAATGTGAAATAATGAGCTTATTAAGTGAAGGATTGTGGCCCCTGTGTTGCGGAGAGAACTCGTTAAATGCCCGGTTCTAACCGGAGACGGGGGGGGGGGGGGGGCAGGGAGGGGAGCCGGGTGCCAGACGAGGCGTGTCCTCCTGCAGCCCAGCATTCAGACGAGTGCCGCACCGCCATAAAGCTCCCATTAGTCATTCAGCACACTGAGCCGCCGTGACCCCGACCAGCTGCACTCCTCTCTCTACCCAACAAAAAACACCCACACCTGCACTCTGCGTGCACGCTCCTCCTCCTCCTCCTCCTCCTCCTCCTCCTCCTCCTCCTCCTCCTCCTCCTCCTCCTCCTCCTCCTCCTCCTCCTCCCCCACTTGAGTCTGTGTGGGAATGGAGGGCTCTGGCACGCTGGGGTGGTTTATCAGAGGAGAGAACAGAGGTATTAGGTTTTAAGCTCTGCCTCCATTGATGTTTTAACTTGTTGTGGAGATAAAACAATGATTCAGTCAGCACTGGAATCCTCCAGGACCGGGGCCGGAGAGAGCAGGTGCTGGGGAGGAGGAGGAGGAGGAGGAGGAGGAGGAGGAGGAGGAGGAGGAGGCGATGGGGGGAGGAATCGAGATTGAAGGCGTGCTCGCAGAGGCTCTCCAAAGACCACATATGGGCGATCTGAAATGTGTGTGTGTGTAATCATCTGAGAGCCGTCTCGCGTTTGAAGCCGTGAGGGTATCTTAAGTGTCCACGGCTCAAAAGCACAGGTTTGGCCGAGAATGAATCAACAGCAACATCAATAATCCGACCAATTACGACGTCCTGTGAATAAAAAACGGCCGAGAAACACGTCGTTTACCACTGTTTCAGCAAGAGGAACCACGGCACCCCACCAGAATTAATGAGGAGGGTTAAATATTAGAAGAGATTAATGCCCTGCAGTCTCGGGCTGTAATTTGATTGATGCCGGTTTCACATGCTACGTGTGAAATGCTGCATACCGCTGCCGTCCAGTCCAGAGTCCCAGGAGTCAGGTCCCCGCGGTCATGAGTGTGTCCATATTGGACAATTCTGCACGTCCCCATTTAGGTAAAGTGTTTACTGACATTACAAGCACTGTACTTATCACAGCAGAGGGGTGACATGGAAATGAGATAGATATTGATATGAAGGTCCAACATCGGGGTTCATGGTCAGAATCTGAACCCCCGAAGCTACAGGGTGCCCCCACCTTTTTGAGTTACTTGTACTTTATTTAAGTACTTTGTTTCGTGCTGGTTTGTACGTTCACTCCACTCGATGTCCCTGAGGAAATGTAGTACCTTTTAACCGGCTCCGTTTATTTCACTGCTACAATCTCTATAATTGCAAAATTAACATTATACATGAGAAACATGTAATCAACGTATTAAATATGATGCGTTTAACTACTCGACAGCATGTGCAATTACTCCAATTAGCTCCACGTTGACCGAATACAACATTAGAATGCTGCTTATTAACAGCATGGCATTAACATATTTTCATCATAATAACAGAAAAATATATTTTCGAACATAATATTATAGCGGCTGTTTTTGCCAGGTGCTGAGATTTCTGGCAAATAAAAACAACTTTTTGCCACATTGTTTATTTATCTTTTTGCTACAACAATAACCCTTCGGTCACCGCAGTTTTCACACTTTCCGGGCCGGCCTGCTGGACTATTCATTGCCGGAGCACATGGCCACGAGCGAGCAACTGGCAGCGGGAGAGACGACGCCCCCCCAAAAGGGTCGCGAGGCGCCGGGGCTGCATTGTGCGTGCCGACACCTCGGCTCCGTGTCCCGTTGACGCCTCGTGTGTGTTTCAAGCAGTTCATTCACACACTTCACGGTTTGGATCGTGGAGAACGTTTTATTCCTCTCGACTTTGTCGCCGTGGCTTTAGTTGCTTTAGTGCTCATCAACAAAGGTCATCAATGATTGTGCTCCGTCAAAGCTACATTATAGTTAACGAAGCTACTCGGAAGTCCCCAAGTTCACCATCTCAGTCTGCCTGGCTTAAGGATGTGATGTTTTTCTTGAGTCTTGAAAAAAATTAAATATGCACTTAGAGGCTATAATGACAACTTTACGAGAAATGGCAACCTTTAATTTCTTATTTTCAAGATCTTCAAGTGTTGCCTACTGAATGAGACGCGTCTGGTAATCTGTATGTATGTACCTGGTCCTCTGTCCTTATCTGTCTGGCTAACTGTAACTGAACCTAATTACTCAACTTTAGTTGTACAATACTGTACTACACAAACTACGTGAAAGAATGTAAAGGCCAAGGGTGGGTCTGTGGGTGG
The DNA here is from genome assembly GCF_009769545.1 of Cyclopterus lumpus. Lineage (NCBI taxonomy): Eukaryota > Metazoa > Chordata > Actinopteri > Perciformes > Cyclopteridae > Cyclopterus > Cyclopterus lumpus. The sequence goes on along the minus strand of NC_046968.1, from coordinate 8,285,222 downwards.
TTGTGTGTTTTATTATTATTCATTGTTATAATTTAAATTTGTTTTCTTTTTGTTTGAAAGTTGTTATTATCTTTAGTTATTTCCTTACTTTTTTTTCTTTTCTGTTTTACTGAAAATACTTATTCTTTGATCCTTGTATGTCATATTGTTCATCATCATCAATAAAGTATCTATAAAAATAAAAAATAGTTAACGAAGCCCCCCGGGGGGATGCAGTGAAATGTGTTTGGTGCGACTCAGCGTGATCATGAGGCGTTGAGTGAAAAGAATACGGGTGGTAGTTTTTACGACCGTGTCGTTTTGCAAACTGTGGCATGCATACCAGAGATAAGCATTCACCTGCCTCTCCAGCCTGCCCCCCCCCCCCCCCCCCCCCCCCCCCCAAAAAAAACCCCCCAACCTTCTCCTGACCTCCTCGGCGCAATTTATTTTTACTGCCCCTCCGAGGGTGCACACGAAGACAGAGTTATTAGTGAAATCCATAAAATGCGTGATAACACCATGCCATGTGTGTAGGCTCCTTCTTCCAACTCTGACCCCCTCCTCCCCCACCTACATAAGGTCAAGTGATGGGAAGACTGGTAAGATCATTAGTTTTGAATTCAAATAATAAAAGTAGAAAAAGAGCGCTACTTCAAATCGCCAGCCACATTTAATCAATGTGCCGTCCACGCACCATAAATAACACATGCCTATGGCTCGTAATAGTCTGTGGCAGAGCACAGGCCAGGCATACAAAGACTGCATCAGCATCACATTAAGCACCGGGCCCGGTAGAAGACTGGCATTAACACCGTGGCACTATTTTAGAGCACTTCTCCTCCCAGCTCTGAGGCGGCGCAGCGCCACTTTCATCCCAGCGCCGCTCCCGTGTGCGAGATAGTGAAATCTGTTGAGGGTGTTATTACGAAGCGATGTATTGTTCTGAAGGCGTTTCGCAGAAAGGATCAGCCATATCTCAGAGTGATTAAATGATGAAGCTATTGAGGTGATGGGATTTTCTTTTTTTCTCCCTCCAAATGGACATGCCGTGCAGTAATAAAAATGCTCCCTCCTTCAAAAAAAGGGAAACTGCATTTAATGATGGAGAGAAACTGCTTCCGTGGGGCAATAACGTAGGTGGCTATAATAATCCACCTTGTGTTTTAATTTGCTCCAATCTTGGCCTCCTTTTTCTGTGCGATCTTCACATTCTTTCCTCACGCTGGGAACGCCGGGCGCCGAAACCCAGCGGGAGGGGAAATAATGAACTCCTCAGATGGGAGAATCTGGCTGAAAGGGGGTATCAAGCGCGGCACTGATTACCGTTATGACAATTCATTTTGACAAGAATATATTCTCACAGCCGACGCTGCTCGAGTACGTTCAAGGTTAGGAGATGCACAGACTTCCCGGAGCAGATTTCCATGGAAACAGCAAGTCAGAGAGAGAGAGAGAGAGAGAGGGAGGGAGGGAGGGAGGGGCAGGTTGTTTTGATACAGCGTAGAGGACGGGGCCTGGCAGCTTGCATGAAGAGGGACGTGTAAACAAATGCTACCTGTCAGCTGCGAGCCCAGGGTTAAGTGAATTACCCCGGCCGAGACGCGGTGCCGGAGGCTTTAATTGGCACATATCTTATTTGGAAGCTGCTCGGCTCTTGACCTATCGGCGAGTACACGCCGCAGTACTGCCCACTGGGTGTGAAGCGCTCATCTCTTTCTTCGCCAATGACCAGGGGAGGCCGGTGGGATCCGAACGAGGGTAGATTTTGGACTTTTTTACAATGTAGTTTTTCTGCCTGTCATTTCGGAGAGGAGTTCACACCTGCAGGTCTGGAACCCACCGGCACGGCAAGACGAAGCACGTGAGAGGAGCGATGCGCTTCCACGCACATCGAGGTTTCCTACCGACTCTTCTGGTCAGCCGCGGGAACAAAGCAGGCGGTGAAGTAGAAGGATGGAGGAGCGTTCAATGACGTCGACTGTAATAATTAATACTCAAGAATCATAAATTTGTCCCTCCGCTAAGAATAATCGGCGCCCAAAACCGAGTGGTTCTTCCAGCCACGCTTCAGGAGCCATACAACAATAGGATGACATCGCCCGTTTCAATACTAATGAGAATGACATGAATTCACCATCTAATTTATCAATACCTCCATGCCAGCCAGCATCGTCCAAATAAAACCCCAAAACAAGTGCACTGAAGATGAATCTCTCTCTCATATTTAGGCCAGTGCCCTCCTCAGAGTGACTCTCCCGGATGATGCGACGGCCCCGTAGGTTTATGAATCATATCAACTTGTGTTCTGAGATATCGTGCTTTGTCCTTCATTTTGGCGTGGCTTGACGGGTCTAAATACCACAATACCCACGGGCCTCGAGGCGTGAAACGGAGCGGTAGCAAATTGAAAAAGGCTTCGACGTTACAGTTGAACGGCGCCCACAATTGAGTTTGAAAGTGAACGTATTCAAGCTGCAGATAGTTTTTTTTCTTCTTCTTTTGGTTTTCTCAACATCGCCATCTTTAGCCTCCACCCGCCGTTAGTGGTTTCACCTCAAAGTAACATGTGAGCTCAGTGATGGCGCTGGATGTTGTGTTGTAGTAATGCACCCTGGGAGATGTAGTTTACATCTAAAGCTTACCTTACCGTGGGCTTTTTATGTATACGCAAGCTTGTACCTTTTCTTTATTATATTTTTCTTTTACTGATGATTTAATAGGGAGGGTTACATGCCGACAACTGAATCATTGTTCATAATATTTCTTGAGCGCGCAGTACGGATCGTAAAGTCCCCCGAGGCAAATTTGTGATATTGGGCTGTATAAACACAATTGACTCGGAGCGCAATCACTGCTGCAAAACAGACCGTCACAGTAACCACGCCAGACTGCTCTTCATCGATTTCAACTCTAAGCTCCAAGTCAATTATTGTAGGTTTAAGCAACAGACCAGTAAGGATTCATAACCCCTCCCCCCTGTTGTGCTTTCTTTGACTGCATCCTTCAAACAAATTCAATTGTTTCGATACCTAAAAAAAAGCTTTCTTCTTTTATAAGGTCTTTGCGCACCAGCTTAGGGACGGATTGAGTGAGTTGTTTCACCCCCCCACCCCCAACACACACACAGTCAGAGCCAAACCCCCCATTTACTGTGACCTGTTTGTGGCCTGTTTGTGCACTGGTGGTGCGCGCCACTGTGCTCCCCTGATCGCCTCCATTTGCCGTGAGATTGGGGACTGGAATTGTCCCTGTCACTGTTTACCCGGGCCTCTCATTTGAGTTAGCGCCACGTTCACCTTGTTTTCCCTGTCAGAGGACCGGCGTTTACAGCAGCAACTGATGAGTCCAGACGTGTGAGTAAAAGAAGCCCAAGGACCTCGTCTGAATACCAACGCGGCGGCGCTCTCAGCCGGTCCAGTACCCGTATTCCGGTAATCCATGAAACCTGGTGGGCAGTAATTGGTACGGTTCTTGTTTTGTGGAAGGCGAGAAGGAAGATAGGGGTTTGTGGAAAGATGAGGAAACAAGCCTTCAATAAAATAGGGATTTCAGGAGAAAGACGATTCTCCCCAATTTAAGCCGCCGAGAATCTCTGCAGATTTGACAAATCGCTGGAGCATCCTGGTCAATATTAGCTCTTTGCTAACGGTGTATTTGAGCTGGATTGGTTTCATTATCACATCATATTCTTTTAATAAAGAGACATACAGAATTCCGACAGGGCACATTTTATCCATAAGTGAACTTTCCCGAAGAAGCAAATTACCTTTTTAATTTGATAAAGAAAAAGAAAAAACGCACAGACACAGACACACAACGGCGTTCTGGAGTTGCGAATGACATTCAACGTGTGATATTTTGTTGGCAGCGAGCAGACTGACAATTAGTCAAACTGAACAACTGTCATCTCAGTGATAAAGCACCGCAACATCTCCCCTGTGGCTTAGCAATGACTTTCTGGTGGCTTTTTATGGGTCGGGGGGGGGGGGGGGGGGGGGGGGGGGGGGGGGGGGGGGGGGTTAGTGGCTGCGCTCGCTTAGACAGAGTGAAATCACAAGGTTCCTTAATCCTGTATGAACAATCCTCTGAGATACCACACATACAGCTTCTAAAAACATGGCATGACAACCCTCTGATCCAGCTCAGAGAAAGAGATGATTGCGCTTGTGAAACGCCGACGTGTAAATAGCCGAGATTGATGAGCTGTCATAAGCAAAACGCATATCATCGGCCTTTCCCATTTCCCAGTTTCGTACGTCCTGTCCTTGCCTCCTCTCCTCACGTCTTTGGAGACGCAAGCTGTGTATACAACTTATATCGAAAATATGTGTGGAAAGCGCGAGGCAAATGAAGAGTGATGTAATATATATATATATATATATATATATATATATATATATATATATATATATATACATGACTGGCTGTTATGACTGGCATGCCTCTACAAAGTATTATTTTTTCCTTCTCTCTTGGAACGACCTAATGGGTAATTTACTACTGTATGACAACATGTGAGCCTTGTGAGTTTTTGAAAAGCCGGAGCTGGCTACCCCGTCTACTCCCGAGCATCCTTATGTGTCCTGCCTTGTGGCCTTGACGCCTTGTGGCCTTGACGCCATGCATTCCTAACACGCCTGCTAGCTCACCTCTGGGCTCCAGCCCGCTCCGCAAACAGGACCAATCCTCTGGGCCTCCGATTAGCCTTGAGCACTCTCCTGTTTTCCTCCTGTTGGCCTCGGGTCTCGCCTCTGTTTTCCTCTCTGCATTCCCTCCATTATCCCTCCCCCCCTCCATCCCCCCAACTCCAGATGCCTCTTCTTTTCTCCCATCCTCCCCGAAGTGTCTTATCTCTTCTCTCCTCTTCAGCCCATCACCTCCTGCCTCCAGTTTCCAACCTATAATTTCCCGCTCGCCTCCTTTCTGTGCACTCTGCCTCTGCACTCTGCTCCGCTCTGGATACGCAGCAACAACAATAAAAGATAAATAGTTGCACATAACAGTAAACACAGCAACACGCCTGCAAAGAATATGTGCCATTACTACCCCTGTGACGACGGCAGGTGTCCTCAGCTCTGCTAATAACGCTGGAAATAATAATAATGAAATTGTTTTGTTTTTTAAATGGTAAAAGTTTCCTTCTCAGACACTTTCTTTATTTGACTTTACAGAAGCCTCTCATCCCACTGTGCTCGGTGTAGTCGTGCTCTGACAGGCAGTGAAGTGTGTGAGAACATCTGAACACAGCAACACTTACTCAACCTCTCTCCAGCTCTGTGCTAATGAGAGGTGTGTGTGTGTGTGTGTGTGTGTGTGTGAGTACGTGATTTCTGCAAAAGGCTGTCGCGCTGACTGACACTCCCTTATGCCTGAAATAACCCGTACACATGTCAGGTGGCAGTTGGCCCAAGGTGGAGCTGAAGTGTCATTTTAGTAAGACAGTTCTGTTTTGGCTGAAGCGTGCAGCCCGCTTTTCTCCTTTTTGTATGTGCGAAACAAGACAAAACCTGTTAATTGGGAAGCATGAATTCATTTTGCAACCCTTTCTTTTTTTGTTATTTCATAATTTCACAAATCCTGTGAAAACCATCCCGGGCTAAAAAGCCTTCGATCTCACAGTCCTCTTCTGGCCTCCCCGAGTCTGTCTGATTACCTGGCTCCAGCATTTAAAGTGCTCATTGAGCCCCGAGCCCTCCCTGGTTCCTGCTATCTCGGGCTCCTTTCTTCTTCCCTGTCAGGGAAAATGCCAGAGAGGTGCAGCGAGAGCCATGCTCCGCTCCCAGCGCTGGTAATTTGACAGCGAGCAGAGAAGGTGCAGAATAATTGGAATAGCATTTACGTGTCAATGTGACACCGACGTGGAGAACATTTAACGCGTCCGATTGGAATGGGAGGGAGATGGGGCGAGTTAAAAAGAAAAGAAGAAAAATGCAAGTCAGAGATTCCCGGAATAGATTTCACATGTTGTCTGGTGGGTTAATCAGACAAACTAGACATCTGGCCTTTTTTGTCAGAGCTTTGTGTCTGAGACTCTGGGAGAAGAGAGAGAGCGGCGCGATGCAAACGGTCCTGTGAAAGACTCGCCAATGATGGCCACAGCCAGGAGCTCGCCGATGGCGCCCAACTCGGCGGGGCGGACGCATCCAAAAAGACAATGGGATGATATGACTGGCAGCTTTCACACAGATTCTTTTTCTGCAGAGAGCTAATCGTGTCATCAGCCGGTCGCAAGAAGTGAACATTTATATCGCCTGTCGAAACGGACGCTGACCTAAATCTCAAAGCAGTAACGTGACTGGCGGGTTTCACAGAACACGCAGCCGCTCATGTCAAACACCCTTCACCAAAAAAACGTTGCATACATTTCTGCAGCACTGGAGCCTTTCGTACAGCCTCGGACGATGGAGGCTGCCGATGGGACACTGCCGATGGGACACTGCCGATGGGACACTGCCGATGGGACACTGCCGATGGGACACTGCGGCGTATTCACAGAGCGGAGCTCGCGTGTGATAGGCTGCGTACAAGAAGTGGACGTAGTCGTCGTGAGGTCACCCATTGGTTTGCGGACGGCGGTGTTGTGACCTCGAGTTCGGCATTTTCCCCAACGCCATCTTGGATTTTGTCCGTCGCCATCATGGCTTTTTGCAACCGCCGAATGGAAGTGACTGTATTTGGACTGCGGATAGAGGCTCTGATTGCAGGAGCGACCTGTCAATAATAGTAGCCCCGCCCTAAAGCATATTCTTCTTTATGGTCTCTTTGACTCTAAATGGACCATGATTTACTAAATGAACATCATGCTGTATTCAAGAAGACTTGGAACTAGAGGTCGAGACCATAAACTCACGTTTACAATGTTTACTGAGGGAATAAATCAAGAGTCATTTTCTCATTTCTTCCCCCTTGACGGCCATTAGAAAGAATGCTTAAGTTAAGGTCACTTCCGCATCGGCTTCACTTCCCAGAACTGGCGCTGGCCAAAGACAGGTTTGCAGCTCAAGAAGAATGCTCAAGTAATCGCCAAGACGATGCAAACCTGGGCTTCAAGCCTCTCTCTGGCGCCGGAAGAGCCAGTGAGGACGACTTCTCCTGCCCGGCTGCTGCTGCTGCTGCCAAGTCTCACAATAAGAGGGGCAGCGCAGAGTAATGAGCAGGATTACCAAGGGAGACTGGCAGGAATGGTATGGTATCAAAGGGAATCCAGTCAGCGAGGGATATTCAGACAGCACTCCCGTTCTTTTATTCATCGCCTGCGCGCCCCGGAGTGACTCAGCTCGCTCTACTGCTGTCAAACCCTGTCATTATCCATCAGTGTGCTTCTGCCTCGCCGGGGACCGCCCACCGCCACCGCCTAGACGCGCGTGACCAGAGCGTGCGCTTCACGGGAAAAAAAACAACACAAACAAACAGGTGTATGTTTGTGTGTGCTCACTCTCGGAGTGCACACTTGAGGTGAGTGTTTGCCCTGCAGGCTCCTGATAGCGGGCAGATCTTCAGCCATGATTGCTGTCGCCGTGGTAATGCCTCGTTAAGCACTTTGAGTTTGATAAGCAGTAACAAAGCCTCTATTAAGACCATTCAAGCTGATAAAAAAAAGATAGATCACTTGCTGGGCTCTGGGAGCATGGCGTTGCACGCCTGTGTGGTTTTCTTCTTCTATTTAATTAATTAATACATTAGTTTTCAAATACAAGATATTATTTTCCAACTTATTGATATTTTGAAGGAATCGGTGTGAGTGTGAGTGTTTTTTCAAGTTCACTAATTCCAGCTCCTGGAGTGTGAATGTTTTCTGCTTTTCAACTCCAAGGAACTCCTAAAAAACTGAACCTTAACGTCACCCCCTTTCAGTCGTAATTATTTCATCAAGTGGTTAATTATTTAAACGGCTGCCTCGATGTCCAGTAGGCTGATGCTGCATCCTCTCGTATCCACATATTATGCAGCGTGAACCCACGGCATACTCAGTTTTACATCATCCTCTGTATGAATAGTATATCACTTTTTAAATTTTTTATTCTATTAACAAGGAAAGTGTCATCCAATGAGAGGCTCTGTCACAACCAGACGCACTCATGGACTCTCTTCATTTGCAGGTCCTGAATGCCTCAAACGTTTGCACGACGCCTCGCTTGTCTGCCAAGGTCTTTCTGGATTTGCCAAGCAGGACTTCGCTCACAATAAAAACATCACTTGTGTTTTATTACAAGATAGCTCGATGCACCGTGACATTCCTCCAAGGCCAGTTTGTTGAAATGACTTCGATTCGGTGCAATCTAAAGCTCACGTAGTAGAAAGAAATACTGCAATTCCAGACGCTGAGAATTTTAGTCAAGTTGCAAGAACCCTAGTGCTCATTTATAACTCCGTACATTTCTGGTGGATTGAGGATGTGACAGTGTGTGTGTGTGTGTGTGTGTGTGTGTGTGTGTGATAAGGCTAAGGAGGCTGGGCTTTAGGCAGTGCTCCTCTTTTCTCTCCGTTCAGCTGTGTTCCCTCGGGGAGGACATGCAACGGGCTAGAACCACCGAGCTGGTAGAGATCCAGATAAGACGGACAGACAGAGAGAAGGGGATGTGTGCATTGGGGCGTGTGTGTGTGTGTGTGTGTGTGTGTGTGTGTGTGTGTGAATGAGGGTGGAAGGGCAAACGTATATCTTGTCAAAGAAGTTAAAAAAGGAGCGTGAAATCAGATGAGGGAAAGAAAGAAAGGAAGAAAGCAAAGCTCTTTGAAAAATATATTGAGGGAGAGAAGAGAGACAGCTGTGTCCACCTGAGGGGAAAGTCATGTGGGGATGTGATTACTTATTTCAGTCACAAGTAGTGGAAAGTATTACAATTTGAACCACAATTGAACGAATCGTAGCGCAAATGCGTAGCTTCTTTCTGATGAACCTGCATGATTCTAGCGGAATCCGATCCTTTGGCACCTCCGACAGTCATTACCAATAACTATGTCGGAATAAATAGCCAAATTTCGCACTCAGGGTCTCGCTAAAATCTGCAGGTCACATAGAGGCATCGGTGTAAAAACGAGACACCAGTTAAAAAAGTTCCTCAAAGTAACTTTAATGAGAGTGACACGAGATGGAAACACAAAGCGTTCGGGGATCGATCTGGTGAATATGAATCAATTTCTTTTAAATTTGTTTCCTTCAAATTCCGACGGCAAAAGTTGTAATGTTTTTTTGACTTTATCTCATTTATATTAATTTGATAATGTTCACGTTATCTTCCAGAGGCTACGTGGAGTGAGATTAATGTCTCAAGATCAGCAGAAAGAAAAGGTAACAAATAATAACAATAGAATCTAAATGGCAAATGTTTTAGTCGCACTTGTTATACAGTTATTTCAAGTGGCTGCTCTCAGTTCGCACACATACGGCAGTGTGTCTTAAACCCCCCACGCCAAGTCATTCATATGCTTTTAGTCCTGCCTGCGATTTTGGTGTAAATGTGCATTTGTCTAGCCTCAGTATACGTGCTCATACTGTAGGTACACTTTTATTTTGCTTGTATGTGAATTGTTGTTGCCGATGCGTTACTGTCTGTCTATCGATGAATCTTAGTTGCATTACGTTATTGGACTTTTCTTTTTATTTCACGCTGCCTTCAAAAAATCTGTCCAGAGACAGCAGAGAAAAAATAGCCTCTCTGGCTAACTCTGGCTCACCTTTACTGTTGATTGGTGTGCATTGTTCCTGCAAAATAAACAAAAACAAGCTGCGGTTTACAGTGTAAAAGCGAAGCTGGCGACCGAGACAGAAGACCATGAACAACACTGTCCCTGTGAAGTCGGGAATCATTAAAAAGTCAAAGCAGCATGTGTAGACATTCAGTGTACCATCACTAGCTAGCGTAGAATAGACGTGCTCACGCTAGTTAATGATATGCTAACGTATGACGCTGACGTAGCGTAACAGGCATTGAAATCCACGGCATGCTACGCTACGATTAGCCAGACTACGCTAGAGCGGCGGGACTTGGCGAAGGTTCAGCTGTACAGGGAGACAACTCACTGTCTTGTGGCGCTTCGTTATCATCCATCTCGGTTGAGGCAGGCGGAGGTTCCGCAAAGAAAGCAAAATAACTCTCTGTGAGACGCAACAGTGGACTGTTTGAAAGGTTGGAGTTTTACTTCCCAGCAGCTTTGCTTATTTGCTGGTGAACAGTGGAGGTCCGCAGCTCTGCTGGCAGCCAAGCTCCACTTTGCATTACTGTGTGTTGCAGAAAGTGTACACTTCAGCTCCACGCCCAGTCATCTTCGGTTAAAACTGTGTAGCTCCCCCCCCCCCCCCCCCCCCCCCCTCGGTGCCGTTATCGTGCCTGCTGGCTGTTTGATGTTGCTGACCTAAAACTTTAAGCCTATTCTATCATTGCACCGCACAGCATCAGTGAAATGCCTGCACTGAAACACTGAAAGTAGCTGTTGTGCGCCCCCGCTGCGGCTGCTTGCTTTTTCATACCGTCTTGTTGTCTTGTTTTCTTGTGTGTGTACCGTGTTGTGCTCTGAGGCCCGCGTTGCAGAACCTGGCCGGGTTTACTACCCTCAGCGGGTTCGATCGACTGACAGCTCTGATGTTGCATGAAAAGCAGGTTCGACTGATGAGGGGCTTCGACCGAGCGGCAGTTTGGCCGACGGTGCGTCGCCGGAGTCTCTCTGGGAGAGCCGTGTTACTGAGCGGGGCTCACTTTGAACTCAGCGCCTTGCTCAGCGGCTAAACAATGGGCTTCCAACAAGTGGACCAGTGCTTCGTCTTTCTGTGATACGTCGACAGCCAAGAACACAAACCCTTGGTGGGCCGTATGTGGGGCGTTGGGTGTAAACCAAAAGAACTACAACAAAGAGACAAGATGGAAAGAGATGGAGAGCAGAGCGGTAGAGAGAGAGAGAGAGAGAGAGAGAGAGAGAAAAAGATGACACCAGGGGGCGCAGTGGGAGAAACAGATAATAAGAGAGGGGAGGAAGAGAAGCAAGAAGCACAAGAAACACAGAAACAGTAAAACAGAATACCAGTGGAGCGCAACAGAGCAGTATGTGACCCAAATATGACAATGCAATGAAAACAGAAAGAGAAGTGGGGAGACTGGAGACGCCCTCCGCAGCCCCTCACTCTATAATTATTCACGAACTCGGATCAGCCTGCTCACCACACGCTGATCCGGTATCAGTGACACCTGTTCCGTGACTGTTTGCTTCATCCTCCTCTCACATTTTACATTTAAAAACGAATAAATCAGCTTCTACGTATTTACTGGGAACAACAGCAACAGCAAATTAACTTTGAGAGAAATTGTAGTTTTTTGTTTTTGTTTTTTATCCCTTTCCTAACGTAAAGCAGAAGAAGTCCTGAACTCTGTACGCCCATCAATCATCTTTACCGCTGCCTGACCATCCTCTGCAGGAATGTAGCAACTCATTTCCTTTCAAATTAAAATGGAAAAACCCAAATGGATATATATCAATGTGAATTTCTTGGAAAGTCATGTGTGTCATTAACACGCAACACCCTTTTCAGTTTTTCATTTCATACTCATGCCACAAAGGAAATTTGGCATGAGTTTGATGTGCCAATGTCTGAAATAATGAATTATACATTAGCATTTTCATTTAGGACGGAATCTTGACTGACTGCATTGGAGAATTATACTGAAGCAAGTCACTAAAAGTTACATTTTTAATTTGTCATTTTATACTACTGTAAAGGAGGTAAGACGTTGCACGGGTGTCGAGGTGCTCTTTTCTAACTAAAATGTTCTCGGTTGCTGTAAGTTAGCGGCTGCTTGCTGTTAGCGCTCTTTTCCCCCCCTCTTTTCATAAATCTCTCGGCGTTTGATCCGCACAAATAACACGTCATCAGAACGCAAATAACATGTCATCAGAACGCAAATAACACGTCATCAGAACGCAAATAACATGTCATCAGAACGCAAATAACATGTCATCAGAACGCAAATAACACGTCATCAGAACGCAAATAACACGTCATCAGAACGCAAATAACACGTCATCAGAACGCAAATAACATGTCATCAGAACGCAAATAACACGTCATCAGAACGCAAATAACATGTCATCAGAACGCAAATAACACGTCATCAGAACGCAAATAACACGTCATCAGAACGCAAATAACATGTCATCAGAACGCAAATAACACGTCATCAGAACGCAAATAACACGTCATCAGAACGCAAATAACACGTCATCAGAACGCAAATAACACGTCATCAGAACGCAAATAACATGTCATCAGAACGCAAATAACACGTCATCAGAACGCAAATAACACGTCATCAGAACGCAAATAACACGTCATCAGAACGCAAATAACACGTCATCAGAACGCAAATAACACGTCATCAGAACGCAAATAACATGTCATCAGAACGCATATAACATGTCATCAGAACGCAAATAACATGTCATCAGAACGCAAATAACATGTCATCAGAACGCAAATAACACGTCATCAGAACGCAAATAACATGTCATCAGAACGCAAATAACACGTCATCAGAACGCAAATAACATGTCATCAGAACGCAAATAACATGTCATCAGAACGCATATAACACGTCATCAGAACGCAAATAACATGTCATCAGAACGCAAATAACACGTCATCAGAACGCAAATAACATGTCATCAGAACGCAAATAACACGTCATCAGAACGCAAATAACACGTCATCAGAACGCAAATAACATGTCATCAGAACGCAAATAACATGTCATCAGAACGCATATAACACGTCATCAGAACGCAAATAACACGTCATCAGAACGCAAATAACACGTCATCAGAACGCAAATAACATGTCATCAGAACGCATATAACACGTCATCAGAACGCAAATAACACGTCATCAGAACGCAAATAACACGTCATCAGAACGCATATAACACGTCATCAGAACGCAAATAACATGTCATCAGAACGCATATAACACGTCATCAGAACGCAAATAACACGTCATCAGAACGCATATAACACGTCATCAGAACGCAAATAACACGTCATCAGAACGCATATAACACGTCATCAGAACGCAAATAACATGTCATCAACGCAAATAACATAACACGTCAAATAACACGTCATCAGAACGCAAATAACATGTCATCAGAACGCAAATAACATGTCATCAGAACGCAAATAACACGTCATCAGAACGCAAATAACATGTCATCAACGCAAATAACATAACACGTCAAATAACACGTCATCAGAACGCAAATAACATGTCATCAGAACGCAAATAACATGTCATCAGAACGCAAATAACACGTCATCAGAACGCAAATAACACGTCATCAGAACGCAAATAACACGTCATCAGAACGCAAATAACATGTCATCAGAACGCAAATAACACGTCATCAGAACGCAAATAACACGTCATCAGAACGCAAATAACACGTCATCAGAACGCAAATAACACGTCATCAGAACGCAAATAACACGTCATCAGAACACGCACAAGTCCGTCGCTTATCACAGGGACTTTTCGCTTCGGTATCTTTTAATACAGAACTATTCGGCGGGATAATGGATAACGGTCCCGCCATGAACCAGATGTGTGAAGGCTTTGGTGAAACTGTGCCTGTGGAAGCATCTTCTTACGCTACTGAAGCCATTAATCTGTCCGAGCATCAGTTTATAATAGCGAGCAGTCCGCGGCGGAACGTGAGTGAACATCGGAGTGAGCGTGACATCACGCTACCAGCAAGATGAGCTGTCAGTCAGGTGATCGACAGACTCGCGGGGGACTCGACCGCCGATCGCTCCCACGATTTAGAGAGAGGAGGGGGAGTAAACAGCCTCGCCAGCCACCCTGATGACGGTGGCCCGCAAACCCACATACCAGGACAGATCAGCCTCGCATCGTGTCAGCGCGGCATTATTAATGACAGTCAACAATCTTATTACAGCCTCAGCTTGTGGGCACGCCCTGCGGCCCTGGGGCCCTGGGGCCCAGCCTGGCGGGGATTGGCCAGGTAATGAATAAATGACACGCTCAACCGTTCCACCAAAATAATATTGCGCTACATTAATGCCAGGAAGGAAGGGGTTTAAAACAGGGGAAAGAGCAGCATCGTCTCCAGTCTGAGCAACCACACTTTCCATACGAAGGACAATAGCAAGTTACAATAATGGCCGTCAGACAGCAGCAATAATCATGTAATTATCAAATTAATGATGATAAATGATAAGCCCGGAGATAATGATCATGTTCTTCTGACTTATCAAAGATCCATAAAAAATGAAAAGCTTTTATGTAAAGCACGCTTGACACGTATGAAGGCACTGTACAAATAAACGTTCCTCTCCTCGCCTTAAATCTCAGTTTCAAAATTCACATGTTTTGAGTTTTTTTCTTCTTTCTTTTCACTGCCAGTGAACCCATCGCAACCCTCTTCCATCTAATCCAAACCAGTTAACAGGAGACAGGAAGTGCGCCGCCTGAACAGCGCGGAACGAGGACCGCCCTTTGAGTGTTTCCATCATTTTGAAGGTTATGGCCCTTTGATGTAACACGGGTGGCCTCATTTGAATATCTAAAGCCACGTCCTGCGTTTTCAGGACTGCACATGTATCAAACGTTTCCGACGAAAACATTGACCGGGATTGCGTGGAACGCTGCGCCGATGACACCAAATGGGAACAAAGGGGTCTGAGAGGTCACCTGTAATCAGACGTTAATGGCTTTTATGCTCAGTAGCATGGTTCTCTATATCTGGACCAGCTTACTGTGCAATATCCTGCTACAGGAAATGTATCAACTGATTCACAGGTCAAGTAAATGCAACCGTAACACAGCACTCAGAGAACACTGCGCGTGCTCGGAGGATCGTGTTATGACAAATTGCGAAGAGCAACTTGTTGCAACTTCTATTTTAGTGCGCCATCTGCTGCATCTGCATGTGTACCGATGATGACGGGAGATGCAGCAGCCTCTCCCATGAGGTGAGAAAAACTTTTTCAAAAATAGCACCATTGCTTTTCAAGGATCCCTTCACCTCTCACCGCATGGAGCATATATTTCAAATTAGGTGCATTTGAATATTTCTGCATAAATTGAGTATGATTGGAAAGCTGAGACTTCACAATGGGACTTCTTCTATGGTGTTCCTCAATGTCTTGGTGTCTTAATGTGGTATTTTCGAGGGATTTATGATCATAATGTCTCATAAGCAACAGCTTATGAGACATAAGTGAGCGTGGGAATGGCCGCCATATATACATCATAATGTTCTACGCCATTTTACCATTTCACATTTTTAATTGTTATTAAAGATTTCTGATTAATGACAAAAACAACTTGGAACACACAATAATCTTTGGGTTCCCAGCTTTCAGATGATGTGCACCACTTATATGTGGCATCTTTCTGCTTTCTCCCCATAAAGATCAACCCCCCCCCCTAAAAAAATTGTGACGAGAATATGTTGGAATCTGAGAGGAACCGTTGCAACTGTGCCGTAATGGGACCAAGTAATGCTCCTGTCCTCGTCTTCACACTCTCAGAGTGTTTGACGGCGTGTTGGTGGTGGAGGCACATTACACATCCGCCCACAGCGAGAGCTACAGTGGCGTCACCTTAACGAGCCACAGTGTCTCCCATTGGTGCTAATGGAAGCCCTTCTGAGGGCTGAACGACGCGCAGCAGTTGGCCTCCCTGTCGAGACCAAGTGCGAGCTAATTCGCTGCCACCGCCACCGCCATTAGCTCACCTTCGGTGTGTGTGTGTGTGTGTGTGTTAAGCACCGCTCCACCGGGTGCTCGCCTGTCATATACCGAGGCCCAACAAGCCACAGCCAGCAATTATTAGAGGGGACGCTACATCTGCTAATTAAGCAGAATAGCAAATGAAACCTGGGAGGCATCATTCATTTCTGCGGCGCACACACACACCACACGCACGCACGCACACACACACACACACACACACACACACATACACACACACACAAACACACACACCACACGCACGCACACACGCGCACACACACACACCCAAGCTCGATTCCGACATTTCAGCCTGTGACAAACGGCGCAGTGGGGAGACGCTCTCCTCATTTGTCAGCTTTTCACATCGAGTTCCAATTTCCTTCTCGCTCCTAAAACTTGGCAATCGGAAAAGGGGCGAGATTGGCTCCTGAGAGGCGGTCGGTCTGTCTCCAGCACCCAGGGATAAGGTCGCAATGCGAAGGAAACGAGATGCGCCAGAAGTTTCTCTGCCACTAAAGTGAGGGATTCCAAAGTTGATGTAAAACAGGGGGATAAATATATAGATATATAATAACTGGCAAAGACTTCTCAATCGAGACGACTTCACCTTCAGGCCCGATGACTCGGGACTCGCTCCTGCTTCTTCTTTGGTGCTATTTCACGAGCTGTATTCTGAGTGACTTCCCTGCAAATCCCGGAGAAAAAAGTCTGCATCCATCTTCCAGAGAATTTTGGCTTCTTATCAAGTGGAAAAAATTGGAGTCGTATCCCGATCAAAAGACACGGAACACGCCATCAGCTACTTTCTCTCCTCGCTCCGTCGCCGAAACGCGAGGCAGATAAGGCGGCGATATTAACGCTGGCAGGCCGTCTCCGAGTTGACGGACGGCTTTTTGATATCGGTGGTTTTGAATATAATGAATCACATCTTTTTTTTCTTTTTTTAGGTGGGGAGACAGCCGTGTGAGCTGCAGAAAGCCCATAATGTCTCCGGTGTCCTATTTTCATACAGTCATTTGTGTGCTAGCTCTGAGTGGCAAGAAAAACGAGCTCCAGCTCCTAAATCGCCAGCATCACAATCGCTGTGCTCGCCAACGCCAGAGTTGGATAGAAGCGGCCAGAAGGAGCCGCGTGGGAGGAGTGACACGGCTGAGTTTGTGGAGAGGGATGACGGGGGCAAGGCCAAATGCTTCCATCCCGGCTGAAGTAGCGCTGAGTGAGAACCTGCACCCCGCGGAGGACTGCCCTCTGACCCCTTTGGTCTGGGAAAAAAAAATACATAAGCGAGGACACCAAATTCCAAATAACAGAACAAAAAATAAGCAGCGAGAAACCGATCATCCTGCAACCTGGTGAAAAAAAACACAAACACCGGGGGCGTTTGGAGCTGGGGAGAAAGACCTGGACGCCGCTTAATGTGCACACGAAGCACGGGCACGCTCGCACAAAAAGGAGGGCATCTGCTGGGAGTTGAGTCAACGGAGCAGTGGTTCCCACTGCCCCCATCTTCGTCGGCTGTCTTGGAGAAATCATTCACATGACATCGGTGGAAGGGGAAATGAAGAAAGGAGGGGAGCTGGGGTTTTTACACCCTTGTAGAGGGGTAGGGGGGTAGGGGGTGGGGGAGCCTTTGGGTGAGACTGACATTTCGCCACAGAAAGGGATCCACACAGCTGTTGTGAGGGGCTGTTAAGGAGAGGAGCATATTGTGCTGCAGCAGGATGAAATGCCACCCACAAAGGCCACTGTTTCCCTCTTTCCCTTTCAAGCCAAGTTGAAAGGGGCCTTCAAATATTCATAAACATTCCCATCAATAAAGGGAAGCCGCCGTCATCACCACGCCGAGGGCCCCTAATGGCCGTGAGGCCCAAAAATAACAAAGGGTTGGCGCAGGATGATGCTGCCTCTCCCCACTACATTCAGGGACACACGGGTACTTCAAATAGGAGCGTCAGGGTCCATTGTCAGATGCACTGCGTGGATTGGATTTTGCAAAATGCACCTCCCGGCGTTACCTCGCACCTCCCTCCCCTCCACACCCGGGTCTGTCAGAGAGGTCTATGTCAACATCGCTCATCGAGGAAATTTCATTAAGGGATTAAAGGCGAAAGCCAGCGCCGGGGCCGATCGATAACTCTCACGAGTCAACAGAGCAAGCCGCCTTCGTGGCCGTTTGATTTGAGCCGCGAGGGGACGAAGCGCCCGCTGTCCTGCTGCCGCCACGTGGAATCAGGCAGTGTAGCTACGTTGCCATGGTGATAACGATGGAATACGTCTGCATGTGTGTCTATACTAAGAAATGCAGGTTTCTCTTAATGATCTATTGGAGTAAGCTCAGTGACGCAAACTCACCGAGGACGGCAGTGGTGTTACATCATTTGGCCGTTGGTCGGCCATGTCATTTTCTACGGGCTTCGCCTAATTTCACCGCCCTGCTCTCGCCCACCAACA
Source organism: Cyclopterus lumpus (assembly GCF_009769545.1). Classification (NCBI taxonomy): domain Eukaryota; kingdom Metazoa; phylum Chordata; class Actinopteri; order Perciformes; family Cyclopteridae; genus Cyclopterus; species Cyclopterus lumpus. Next base: position 8,267,051 of record NC_046968.1, on the reverse strand, counting down.
GGACTCCCCGTCTGCCTGATTCCATGTGAAGGCAGCATTACATGTGTGTGTTTGAGATATTTGATCAACCCTCAGTAAAAAGAGCCCTCTCATAGAAGTTTCTGAAAAATAAAGGTTCCTGAGCGGTTGCTGCTGCTGCAAAAACTCAAACTAAAGCAACCCTGTTGGTGATATCTCATTTTCCAGCCCCCCTCCACATTAAGCATATCATTACAACATTAATGTGGACTACAGGCATGCATTTGTAATTACTCAGATAATTGAAGCCCTAAATGTTTTCATTCTTGGGCAAAAATGGAATTTCCGAGTGAACACGGTCATGGTGCAGAAAATTAGATATTAACACCAGGATATTAGAGTGGAATTGAATTTCACAGGGGGAAAAAAAGTACAAAGTTATACGCTCTCGCTCTCCCCGGGTTACGCCTGTCAGGCCCTGATGAAAGGCCATAAAGTTGAAGCTTCCACCAAAGATAATCTGGCTTTTTAAGAAATGAATTCAGCTGATCCTCCTTCGCACATGTTGGCTCTCAGTGAAACTACTGAGAGACAATATTAGCATTAGACTTATGGGCAAGATTGACGGGGGGGACGGGGGACGGGGGGGGACGACACACACATGTAGGTTTGCACGTGTGCATGTATGTGCATTGTGCGCTCCAATGACAAAAAGAATCTTGTAAGGAAGGAACCCGTGGGGAAGGAACCCGTGAGGAAGGAACTCGTGAGGAAGGAATCCGTGAGGAAGGAACTTGTGAGGAAGGAACCCGTGAGTAAGGAACCCGTGAGTAAGGAACTTGTGAGGAAGGAACTCGTGAGGAAGGAACCCGTGAGTAAGGAACTCGTGAGGAAGGAATCCGTGAGGAAGGAACTCGTGAGGAAGGAACCCGTGAGTAAGGAACCCGTGAGTAAGGAACTCGTGAGGAAGGAACCCGTGAGGAAGGAACCCGTGAGGAAGGAACTCGTGAGGAAGGAACCCGTGAGGAAGGAACCCGTGAGGAAGGAACTCGTGAGGAAGGAACCCGTGAGTAAGGAACCCGTGAGTAAGGAACTCGTGAGGAAGGAACCCGTGAGGAAGGAACTCGTGAGGAAGGAACCCGTGAGGAAGGAACCCGTGAGGAAGGAATCCGTGAGGAAGGAACCCGTGAGGAAGGAACCCGTGAGGAAGGAACCCGTGAGTAAGGAGCTCCGGGGTTGCTCCAATAGCACGCAATTTATTCCGACACCGCAGCTAATCTGAACGCTCCATCTTATTCTAGCGTGTTATCTCTCAAAGCACTGCATCTGTTCTTAGTGTGTTAACGCCCAGTGAGCCCGATAAAGCCCCCGCCTCCCACCCCCTCTGCGAGCTGGAGACGGATGACAGTGCTTTCATGGGGAGAATATCACCTGCATTAGCAAAGCGAAAGGCCACCGTCGTATACAATGAACCCCCTACATGAAGAGCTGATAGCAATTGGGGCTGTGTGTGTGTGTGTGTGTGTGTGTGTGTGTGAGAGAGAGTGTGTGTTATATAGCAAAAGAACAAATAGAGAAAGAAGGAGTTGATAACACAAGTTGAGTTGAGTCAACGGTATGGACCGAGTCATGTAGTGATGGATGTGGACTCAAATTAGAAACAGATCTGACGAAAAATGCATGCAGTGTTAATTTTCTTTTAAAGCATGGAAATTTGAAATGTATTGTCCTGTGATTAGATTTGTGATCTGATTAATTAAAAGATTATATGATTAAAATGTAGCTCTTTTGAAGAATAAATAAATAAACGAGCCACGTATCCTCACCAGCACATTCTATTAAACCAGACACACACACACACACACACACACACACACACACACACACACACACACACACACACACACACACACACACACACACACACAGAAAGCCATTTGTTGTTGGAAGCAAGCACGAGAAGGGTTGGAGGTATCCAAAAATGAAGAGGTACATTTCGGGATGAGGGTGTGATGAAACCGCATGCAAACTGAGGGAGATGGATTCAGTGTCAGCCTCACTGATTAATTCAAAGGCAATCTGATTAAATACTGTAACGGCTAATATCCTCCCTAAAATAATCTCTCACACTGCTTATATTTAAAACACACGCAGTTCATTGTTTACCATGATTGCTTTTTCTGTGAGTTCACGCACCACTTCATCACGTTCAAGAATTTGACACGATGTGGTTTCCTTGCGTTCAGGTTGAGTTGCGAGGCAATTGAAGCGCTGATCGCCGTGTGTTCCTTCAGAACTAACATGTCCAGTCACATAATCTGTGGAATCGGCGCCCTGCTGTGCGTTGAGTCTCTGGTGGAGCGGCGTGTTTCTTAATCACAAACCAGTTTGCCACCTCCGTTCATCTCAAAGAACAGTATGTTTGTTATTGTGGTTCCATAAATGTAACTCATGGTGCCGTTAAGATGGCGGCTAGACCGCCTCCGTTCATACGTGTGCGGGCCTCCCCCCTTGTGTGCAAACGGCATCAAATTTATATTTGATGCAGAATATTTCATTGAGCGCCGCGTCGTTTGAGAGAGTGACGGAGAGACGGGGAAGAAAAGAGTGTGTGATTGCACAAAACGTGTCTCGAAGTTATTAACTATGAAGCCTTAGTTTTGGATATGATTTGAATATCGGGGACCAATAAAGGTGAGACAATAATGTTGAACGGAACGTGATGTGATATAGTCGCGACGAGGACACACACACACTTTTAGAAGGTAAGTGTGAAGACTTTTTAAAAACGCTTTTCAACTAAAAGGTTCTACGATCGGACGACAGAGAAAAAAAAGACAAGAAAAAGCGTCCATCCTGTTGTCACCAGAATTAGATGTTTGGTAAAGCGAATGGAAGTCCTTTTCCACGGTGTAGATAGAACACGGAGATCTTGGCTGAGACGGACGTGTTTATACATCAACATCTTGTTTGGTGTGGCCTTAAGCTCTGTGATGAAGAGGATGGAGGTTAAGGGTTGGATCAGGAAATGAAAACAAGTCCTGTTATTACACGGGACCGCCATGCATGTGTGTCTTTGTTTACACGCGTGCAAGTGTGCCCGTGTTGATACAATACGTGCGGCTGTGTGTGTGTGTGTGTGTGTGTGTGCACTGTTCCTGCGGGTGTGTGAGAGTGTGCATGTGCTGTATGAGAGGTAAAGCCTGTGTTATTGGGCAGCAGCCCTCCAGCTCTCAGCTCTGTGTGTGTGTGTGTGTGTGTGTGTGTGTGTGTGTGTGTGTGTGTGTGTGTGTGTGTGTGTACATTCAGAGGGAGCAGTGGGGCCGGCAGAAATTGCCACCACCTGCGGTTCAGCTGGGAGCTGCTGCAGAATGAGAGCTGAGGAAAAGAAATATCTAAAAAGGGAGGGGGACGGTATTGGAGAGGAGGTGAAAGAGGAGTACATAATTACATGGCAGAGCAGAAGCTCATCTCTAGTTACTCCGAGAACCCCCCTTCTTCTTTTCTACAGGACTCACACACACACACACACACCCACACACACACACACACACACACGTATACATCCTCCACCTCCTTTATGTCTTTGTTTGGGAGAAAACAATCCATCAGGCAAAGGTCAGTACACCCTCACCTTCACCACACCAGGCACACACACACACACACACACACACACACACACACACACACACACACACACACACACACACACACACACACACACACACCACACACCACACACACGCACACACACCACACACATTTAAGGAGCGGGAGAAAATTACAAACGAGATCACACCAAGGAAAAGAAAAGGAAAAGCTGATTTCTGTGGCGTGTGTTCCAAACGTATACTTATATAAGCTTTGCTTTAAAAAAAGAAAACTGTCACTTAAAATAGATATATGTGCTCTGTGTTTACATGTGTGTGGCTCATACAGCTGTGAAGTGATGGCACTGCATTGCAGGCAGAGCACAAACAACCATTCAAAAGGAAACACCACTCCTTGATCACGTCCTTTGTATGCTCACTCAGTTATTTGGGACAACATGCACCTCCAAAGCAAAGATACACCAGGATATACTTTTATTAAATAAAAGAGATAACAAAATACCATCTCCTCTTTTCTCTCGTGCCTTTCTGCTTATACCCACCACGGTTGTGTATTCACAAAGGCTTTTCTTTTTTGGCCACTTGGGGGCAGCACAAACACTTTGCGAACACAGCATTGACATACAATATCTTTTAAGTTGACATGGTGAACATGTTAGTAGCAAATGTCAGTGTATTTGTAGCTTTTGTGTCGATTATTTTTTTAGCATTTAGTTTTTTAGGCAAGTTTTATTTAAGAAAAGGTCAAAGCATTTTAGTTCTTATCTGGAACCGTTTACGGTAGTTTTAGTTGATAAAAACTGACATTTAAGTCTTTTTTTGATTCTTCAGATAATATTGAGCATTTCAGTCAATGTAGTCTCGCCTGGTTTCTTTCCCCCAGCCCTTTTGTCGACATTCTTAACTCACCCCCCAAATAAATTCACAAACACGCACGCACATCCAGTCAATACTGAACAGAGCATGTAAACGAAGTTAAACAAATAGAATCGCCAAACTAGATAATGAGTCCATGATGAATTAGTACCACTGTTTTGAGCATCACGCTCTTTTTCAGAGATCCATTCCAGCATTGCTAACTTTAACCTCAGTAGGTAAGTTACTCATCCTGAATGTGCAGTCCGGTTTCTTTAATGTATTATTATTTATTACAATTTATTCTTTTTTCATTACAATATGACATCTTGATAAAGTCAGTGTTTGATGACAGATTTATTTAACCTCGTGCAGCTGAAAACTGACTTCACAGTGTATGCAATTGCAACCCAGAAGTGATAAGCCAATATATAAATGTAATAACAACCAGGGAGCGGCTTAGAAAGAAGAGCAGTGAGGCTCATTCTAATAAAACGACCATGGCACAGGTCTGCCAGCGGGATGGATCCGTAGGAGTGAAGCCGACCGATCGATGGGTGCTACCCTGCCCGACAAATGAGAGTCGGCCTGATTCTCAGTCATAGGAAAAAAATTGATCCTATTTGTGTGTGATTTCCCAGAGCGGCAAGACGGGCTGTTTATGGAGACATTAGCGGGGCTTTATGGATGGGAAACAAAACAAAGTTGGAGGGAAACCGTCAAAAGCTGGCAAGCTCAGTCGTCCCCCGCGGGTCACACATATTAAGGGATCAGATGACGAGCGGAAAACTAACGCGGCAGCAGCAGGTGATGGATCTTGATTTTACAAATGCCCTTTTCTCAAGACAAAAAAAGCTGTCGCATGCTAACGATACAGCTATGCACTGTTGCCTGGAATATATCTGGTAAGCACCTTAAATTGTACCCCAGGAAGCTCCTCTGTGACAATTTGCATTTCTTTGGCGACGACACGTGTGTCAACACTGACAACGCTCACATCTACACTTCGTTATCAGCTACACGTGGTGCTCTTTGTAAAGCCTGCCAGGAGCAACAACAACAACAACAACAACAACAACAACACAAATTGTACACACACGGAGACGCTTTACTGGGCACTTTCCAAAAATGTATTTGACAGCGAAAACAAAACAGTGCAGTTATTTTAGGATGTTAGTTTGGGATGGAAAAATGACACAGCGGCCGTCGTTAAGTGAGACGTCAAGTTCACGAGTTCAAGGCAGCAGATCCTGCAGAACCCCGGGGCGAGCCGAGCACTTCTAATTATCAAGCTGATACTGCCGGGCGTCTTAATTACTCACAATATTAGGTGACTGGTCGAGGCCACTTTTAGACGTTAACGCTGAGCTGTTTTCATTCACAGCGCTGTCCCGATCGGTTTAGGAGGCATCAAAGAAGCGTGCTTTTGGACATTTCCCCACTGTTTGTTTGGTCATTGTTTCGACCTATTAGTTATGATGACCTCCGCCCGTCAAGATTGTAATGTCACTTCCCACTTACGACGAGGAGCACGCTGAGCTCTCTGGAGTCATATGCAAATTGTGGGGGCTCGGATGAAGACGACAAGCGCGCCTTCCAAATGCCACTTCATCGAGCCACAGCTCGCCAGAAACCAATAAATAATTCTCAAAATGAAAGAAAGCGGCGCGAAAAAGATCATGCCGTTTTTATTATGAATATCCACAGCAATATTTTATCGTTAATAAAATCCTCTGTTTCATAGACGCTGCCTCATATACCCCCAAAGAGCTGTTTTAATATCCTTATAATTTAATATCCTCAGCAGGATTCATTTTTATCTCTCTGTCTGACACCGCTCCCTGCAACTTACATCCGGCAAAGGCAAATGTAGATGTAGTGCATTAAGTGACACTGTTGAATAATAATTTCATGGCAACGATATGAGGATATTTCTGTTTTCATTTTTTGATCCAAAAGGGTTGGTAAGGATTCATATTTGCAGTTGAATCTCTCTTGGAAATTACATGGGGGAGAAGCGGTTTTGCATTCACCGCTTGAATAATTTTCCCCAACAGAGGGAAGGTCAACAACCCGTTTGACTTAATGGGATTTTAATTCCTAATCAAGGCTATTTACACAAGTCGTGTTTACATGCCACTAGTTTGTGGTAAAAACGGTCTTTTACTGAGCGTCGAGCCCGGAGCGCGACATTTTAAAAGTGTGCATCTGTTTGGGAACGACGGCGGGTGAGGTTGAGAGTACTCATGCGTGTGTTTAGGGGTGGGGTGGGGTGGGGTGGGGGGGACGGCGACATTTATATTTCTGCTTAACCGTTGGATCCGAGCATCGTCTCTGACTGCACAGCTGCAGAGGCTTTCACAGCTTTTGGTCTGGTCTCACGTTCACCTCGCTGCACTCACCTTCATTGTCTAAAATGATCCATGGCCCAACCTCCAGGGGGTGTGTGTGTGTGTGTGTGTGATGTTCACATTCATGCACGGACATGCTGTGCACACAGACCCAAATCGGACACCAAAAAGGACAGCGACATATTAACGGAACAATGTTTCCTTGTTTCCTGAAGCAACACGTGTCCATTTCCACTACATGCATCACGTCTTTATGAACTTCTGTCTTCACGGCACACTATTTATGTTATGTTCAGGTAAAGATCATAAAATACAAAGGATTGTGAAATAATTGTTTAGGTTGTTAAGACAACTTACTTAGGTTTTCGGAAAGACAGATTAAAATACATAACCAAGTGTTCAGTTACTGAAGTACGTGACTCGTTTCACATTGTGAACGAACAGAGGTCACCTGGGGGACAGGTGGGTTTTTGTTTGACCGATGCCACCCGCCCTATGAGGGATTTTGTGGGAAGGTTCCAGCGTACACACACACACACACACACGCACACACACACACACACACACACACACACACACACACACACACACACACACACACACACACAGAGCCTGGAGGATGGGCCATGAATCCAAGACCGTGTACTACTGTATCGGTTGCACCATTGCTGATACACTCGCAGAGAGAGAGAGAGAGAGAGAGTTTGGAAAACAAGAGTAATACAGTTGTATTGCTCTAGCTTTTCTCTGGTCTCTACATGTAAACTTTATAGCTGTGAGGAGCGTTATTTTACCTTGTAAGGCACTCAATGAAGAAAAGGCTGAAGTTTGTCTATGTGGTTCAAGGTAGATTTCTAGGTCAGTACCAAAATGGATACACCAGTCGATTCTTCCACTTTCACTATGGATTTCTGAGCTCGGCAGGAGGCAGAAAACATCTCGACAATCTCCTTCCCCTCCGCCACAGTGCATATTGCCGCGGGGTGCCTTATTAAGGCATGTTTGGGAAAGAGGTTTTTGGAGACTACGTTTCAATTATTGACAGGCAGGGACGAGCTGAAACATATCAATGTCAGAAATGAAAAGTAGGGCTGACAGGGAACGGTCCTGTGTTCAATACGTGCACGCTCCCTACAAGCGCACTTGCCTTGTGAACTAAATCAACATATCGGTTGGCTGATTTTTATCAGTGTCGTGTATCAGCAAAGTAGCAGCAGTGCAGTATATACTCTACTTTTTTATTTATTTTTTAAATCCAGTTTTCTATTTTCCACTCAAACTGGAGACCCATACATAGAACAATATAAAACATATACATATATATATATATATATATACACATATACATATATATACATATATATATATATATGTATACATACATATATATATATATATATATATACATACATATATATACACATACATATATATATATATATATATACATACATATATATACACATACACACATATATATATATATATATATATATATATATATATATATATATATTTGAAACTGATTCAAAAGATATGAAATGTGGTGGTAAACTAGTTTCAGTTTATTGTACTTCTCCAGTACTTCTGAAATGCGGGTATCGCGTGGAATTCACAGAGCGAAAGTGGATCAGAGGAGATCAGTTCCCAATTACTGCCCAGCCTCTGTGGTATCGATGCACAGAGTACGTCAACAGAAATGGACTTACTATTCAATTATTTGCGATTTCTTTAAGTTGTTTTTTTTAAACTGCAACAGTATATAGATTAATTGATCAGTTGCCTGATATTTAATTATGCAAACTATTTTGATGAATGGGTTTGAGGAAATACATGTTTTACATTTTCTTCTTCTCGCTTCTTAATTGGGAATATTTTCTAGCATTTTTTCTCCACCATGACAGGAAACTGAATACTTTTGACTTGTGGACAAAAACCTTTTGGGGACGTTACCGAGGACCTTTTCATTTTCTGACATTTTTTAGACCAGACAACTAATGGATTAATCAAAAGAGTAAATGACAGTGAAAACAATCATGAGTATGCTGTCTCTGTTCACAAAAGACTGGTGATATAACATAATAAATTAACCCAAAAGCTTGAATGTGTCATTGTCTGTTTTAGCAAAGCCAATGTTTTCCCTTAGGGGATTGGATTAACAATGGGTACATTAAAATTCACCTTCATTGTTACACACAATGTACAGAATCAGACCACGAAAGGGCTCAGCTTATGGCTGCAGCTATTGATTATTTTAGTTTGGTAGTCAAGGAATCTCCTGATTATTCCATCGATTAATCAAGTAATTGTAAAATGCTTTTGCTTTTTTAAAGAGCAGTAGTAAATATACAAAAGAGAAAACAAGACAAAACTAAACATGTACATTTGTATTGCAAAAATGGCATACAACTTTATTATCTGCCAAAACTAATTACTAATATCCTAAATACTAATGTAGTGGACTTATGTGCAGACTACTTTCTGAGTTTCAAGGCTGCAGGCAAACATTTCATACACCGCCATCCGGAAAACTATTTATAATGTCCTCAAGCCAGTGGAAACACGTCAAAAATTCCAATATTATCCTTTTACATATTGTCCTCTGTTGTGGCTATTTGCATATAAACACGCAATTGAAGTTACTAGGAAATAAATGATTGTATTTTTAATTAAAATATTTGCTGTGATTAAAAGTCCTCTCGGCATTAGAAGTTGTAATTATGCATGCTGCTTAGAGCTAGCGCTAGGAAGCAACACGGATCATTAAACGAAGCCTAGATGCAGACCACGTGCGCCGATGGTTTTCCAGAGAGGAGTCACTCGAGGAGCGGGTTTTCCGGCCCGGCTCGGTCGAATCTGTGACGATGACGGGGCAGAAGAAAGAGAGACATCATCATCATGCTCCGCCACAGCGGCGGTGGCCGGTGTCGCTTCGCTCTCCAGCGGCGCTCATCTCAGCATCAGGCAAAGCTCCTTGCCCTCACGCGGCGGCTGTCTCATTAGATCACACAACAGGACAACAAACAGTGCGCCGCAGTGACGGGCCAATCAGGTGCTCAGCAAAGCGGCCCCTGTTGCCGTCCGACTCGCAGACGCGTCCGCCCAGCGCCATCGGCCCGCTAATGGGAGGCAGCGGCGTGCTCCGTGATTAGGCGGGCTAATGCTAACGCTGACAAAGCCTAATCCAGTGCTGCACCTTTACATACAATGAAGAATTGTCCAGACAAGGCAACGCTGTGCATGTACACAAGGACGAGAGACACATACTCTCTCTCTCTCTCTCTCTCTCTTTCTTTCTTTCTTTCTCTCTTGCTTGCTTGCGCGCGGAAGGGTTTGAAGGGATTAGAGTGAGAGGCGGTGATTCATTTCATGACTTGGCACAGCCATTCTGGATTCTCCTGGGGTGGGGGTGGGACTGCAAAACCCGTATTATACTGGGTATGCTCACGGAACCCAGCTGCTAATGAAATGAGAGCTCCTCTGAGCTTATACTCACTACAGATTTCAGGAGAGGGGTTTCACAGGCAGAAATAAGGACCAGAAATCCTTCACCTCACATGACTCGAGTCCCCTTGGTTTGAAGGCTCGAGGGCACAGCACAGCCTTTGGAAAGCAACTCTCTTCTGGTGATGTTTGATTCTTTTGAAGAACCGAGTACAACTGGAATCGATAGCTTGGTGCATTGGTGCCAGACGTCAATGTGTTAGAAAGTTACTTATCACTCTTAGTTTACTTATTCCATCGGATCTCTGCCGCCTCAGCCAACCAATGATCCAGAGCCAGAGTGTCTGGGAAGGTGGTAAATAAAATGACTCCACTTCTCTCTTGATTTATTCCCTCAGTAAACATTGCACAAATTAGTTTATGGTCTCAATCTCTAGTTGCAAGTCTTCTTTAATACAGCATGATGTTAATTTAGTAAATGATGGTCTATTTAGAGTCAAGTCGACTATAAAGCAGGGTATGATTTAGGGCGGGGCTACCTTGTGATTGACAAGTAGCTACCACGGCGTAGTCTCGTCTGGGAGTTGTTCATGTACTCGTCATAGACCTTTAACCCTTTCACAGTGTTTTCAGTTCATAAATGTTGATTATACAATTTTTGGTTGCCAAAATCGTGTTCAGCATTGGGATTGTACTTCGCTTCACCCCCTCGTGACACAAAAAACAAAGACAGACAGATGCGAACAGGGATACAAACGAACCAACAAAAGATACAATTACAACTCAATAAAGGCCTCTTCTATGACTGGAACTTGTGACAATAACATGATTTCCATGGCTGCCTGACCTACTGCAAGGCTCCATTCTTTCACCAGAACAGAAAACACTCTCTGCCATGAGTCTGAAATGTACGGCAGGCGATCGGAGTCTTGAAGTTCTACGTTAACTTGGACGGACATTGTGGTGCAGATGTGTAAAAGGGTCCGACACTTTCTAAACGCCATGAGGCGACTAATCCGAGTGGAATGCCTCCGTGTGCGGCATCGATTCGGTGTGCGCTTCATCACCGTACTGCGGTGGATGGGACGCCGTCTCAAAAGCTGTGCTGCGGTGCGGTGAATCCGACCCACATCCGAGCCCTGCAGGTTCCGGCAGGAGGAATGCCACTAAATGTCGGGGCGGGGTAGCAACAAATGACCAATCACTTGGCTAACATCGGAGGAGACCAAGAACGCTAAAGTGGTGTACGAGGAGTACAAGAAGAGTGCAGAGGGGACGTTTCAGGCTGGTAGCTCTCTCTGTTCCAGGTAGGAAAGGAATGAGGTTAAAGCGATCGTCAAGTCATCTCAGAGTATATACGCTGGTAAAAATGCTGGCAGTGCTTACGGCTCTGCGACGTGTTTCTTTTTCCCCGACCCGACTCTGTTCAGGCCTCAAGAGCTGGAGATTATTTGACTCACGCTTTCAGGGGTATTTTACTCAAAGCGTTGCAGGTTCACGTTCTGTCTCTGTCGCGTTCCCACTCACGTGGGTCTGAAAGGACATAAAGGATCGTATCGCTTCAACAAGCTCTGCAGCGACACAATAGATCTTGAAATTGCATTCGGCGAATCAGAGCTCAGGAGTATAATTCAAGAGAAAAGTGGCAGCGTTGGAACAGAGAGACAAAGGGAAGCTTTCTTTTCAACTTAAATAACAAAGTCCACTTTGGAAATCAAGTCTGATTCGGGGAAAGAGGTATAAGATATTTAACAGAATAACAGTTCATCACAGATGATATCTAGGCATCCAACTGGTCTTTGTGATAAATATCAGGTAGAGGAGTCAGTAGAGCCTTGTATCATAGTATTTATTATGATGGGAATTGGTTATAGTCTTGACTTGGCAAACATTATTAAAGGTATATATTTATTTTTTTTTGGTCCAGTCTTTGAAGCTAGGGAGGCAAGAAGAAGCAGGAAGTTGTCACAACCGTTTAACTCCAGGGAAAGCAGGGTCAATATGGACTAGTTAGAACAAAGAAAGGTGATGTCTCACTCAGGATTTATTTAATTAACTATAACCAAACTTAATCAATACTTGTCGGTGTCTTTATTTTAACCAGGGAAGGCTGAAGATAATTACAGACGTGTGGATGTCGGATAACGGCCTTGGGGCTTATGCCAAGAATCCCCTTATTTCACCAAGTATGAAATGTATTGTTTTTTTCATTCAAATTGTAACCTTCATACCTATGCTGCATCAATAAAGTATTCTTACTATCCAAAGTGTGGATTTCTGAAGTATAAGCTCAGGTATTCACGTCCCCCTTTTGTCACGGCCGTGACTCTCATCCTTTTCTCTCTTCTCCTTGTTTGTCCCCTGTTACGTGTGTGTGTGTGTGTGTGTGTGTGTGTGTGTCTCGTGGGCGTGGCAACTGGCAATCATCTCCACACCTCCACGTCATCTCCGGCACCTGTCTCCAATCACATCATCAAGTCCTCCCTGTTAAAACAAACTGGCTTCCCTCTCTCCAGTTGCCAGGTTATTGCACCATTTACAGTGGTACCTCGACTCTCGGCTTCACTAAGAAACGTACTTTACTTGTTCCTGGTGATTTCCTGCTAACCCCAGTTCCCTGTGCCCAGGAATCCCGTACCTGCACTTCCACTCAGCCGCCGCCGCTCACGCCACCTCACCACCCCATCTACGCTCTCCCGGTTCTATACAATAAACTATTTACCTCCACCCAACCTTGCCTCCCTGTGTCTGCGCTTGGGTCCGGCACAACCGAACCCTCACACCTTTTCCCCTAATCCATCATACTGTATGTTTACCCTTTTCACAAACGGCATGTGACATTTGGATGGGAACAGGATTCTGCTGTACCCTGTACTTGTGTTTCCCTTATTATGTAACAAATGGGTTTTTCGAAGAAGCATCTCCCAGTGAAATAGGACCCTTGCCTAATGGCAATTATCCACTTTGGGAAGCAGCCCCATCCAATGCCTCTGTCTGCCTGTTTATTTATAAAAGACCTGTCATGTCATGACAGACCCGGCAATCATATCTTATCCTGCAGTGCATAGAAAATACACCCTGATGGCTCAGTGAGCCTCCATTAGTTTTGATTACCAGCTCCATTATGGCGTCATATCTTCTCCCTGTTGACATTAGCCGTTTCCATTCTGCAATCAGTATTTTCCCACGTTACCCTATACATAGTATACAGTCCAGCTACTGTGAAGAGTTCATTCATTATATGGCAACAATTTACATTATATTCATGATCATTTCTGATGATATTTCAGGATCATGTCAGGTGGAGTGGTGATTCAAAAACGGTAGAAAATAACTTTGGACTGGCTTCTTATCTGTGGTGATTTTTTTGGTTGTTGTCTGTGCTAGTGGTAAAGAAGAAAAAAACTAAATCGATCAAAAAAAACAACTGTAACAAAATTAAAATCACAATTCCACATAATGTCGGAGGTTTGTTTTTTCTTCTAAACTGTGCCCCAGGGTTTGAATACCGCACGCACCACAGGTTGTATTTGCTCTGAGCTGTCCTGCTCTCCGAAGCCTTGCCCTCCTCCGAGGTCCTGCCTTCTGTTCACTGGTACTATTTGTTTCCCACTCCAGGGTCAAACTATAGGCTGCCAACTGCTCGTCCTCCTTCCCTCCTTCCCTCCCTCGGTCTCCTACAGTAGCTTCCTGTGTTGGACGGAGGCCCGGTGTTTCCGAGCTTAAATAATGTGCATTTTCCCCTTGAATCCCCGCTTCTGAAAAGTGGAGCAGACTCCTCACCTGGAGACAGAAGAGTCCTTTCAGTCCGTTCCATCCAGTCAAACGCCAGCGCTGTCTGCTGTTTTATTTACCAGCCTCCCTGAATTATTCAGGGCAATTTAGCTGCACTTCAGTCAGTTGGAGAAAATCACAAGCTATATTATAAGCCAGGATGCCCTCAAAAACCTGATGAATAATACACTGTAAGAGGAATTAATCTCTTTAAATAAACATTGGTGTGATTCATTTGGAGCACGCACTGTGGGCCCCACAAAAAAACAACACGTCTCGCGGTTTCTCACTCGGCGGGCGAGCACATCTCCAAGAAGGAAGCGTAGCCTGAGGAGCTGCAGCGGTTGGTCTGCGAGGGAGCTAATATCCCAGTATTAGACAGTGGGCTGAGCAGAAAGCCCAATAAATGTCCCCCTTTTTTTTAAAATATGGCCTAAATTAGATTCTGTGTGTGGCTTCTGTGCTGTAATTAATATGCCGGTAATAAGGTGTGCACTCTCAGAGAAAGCGGCTCATTGTTCTTGATTCACAGGCTTTTATTGTGTAATCTTCAATTCCGTCTTAGTTAGAAATGCACACGTTGGGATTAGATGCATGATTCAGCTTCCTCCGTTTTTTATTATTCCAGGTAATAGATGAATTCTTTATCACACGTCTTCCAGCTTTGGAACACGAGTCTCCTCCCCCAAAACAGCTCAAATGCACTGCGTGGTCCCGTCTCCCAGGGAAGTTCTTAAAGAGGCAGCGTTCTCCATCTGTCACTCAGTGAGTGCGGAGCAGGGGAAAAAAAATTCCTCGGTGGTGATTGTACCTTTTTATAAATATGTCATCAGCTGTCCGTCCCTTCCTCGCCTCCCATCCAATTTCTTTTATTTTTTTTCCGCTCGTAATTGATTACCTTCTCTTCCGCACCATGTGAGTTTCACATTACAGTTTGGGATTTTTGCAGTGCACTCCGTGAAACTCCCCGTTCACTTTGCATTAAGTCACAGCCGTGACTCATAAACAAACTCTCGGAGGCGCTTCGTGGTGGAAGCGCCGCTGACCTCATTTCCTCACTTCGCCAGTCAAGTTTTTAACACTCCCGCTGCCGCCATCAACACCACTAATGCCGATCCTAGCACCGCCATCTCGTCAGTGCAGTGCCTCAATGCCCGCCACCTGTTCCTCTGAACTCGCTTCACCTGAAGGGTTCAGTGGCATTGCGTTTCGTTGCCGAGCCAACACACCGGCTGCTATAAATAGAACCCTAGTCAGCCCCCTCGGGCTTTGTGGGTCACCGGCTGCTGCCATCGATCGTCAGAAATTACAGGGAGTGAAAACACCAACGCCAGGACAATGTCGGTGTCAAAGCCCCGGCGATGAAGTTGACCTTAAACTAATGCCACATGGATGGGAAATAAATGGGACAACCGTGCCATCTCTCCCGATTTAAAGCCCCCCTTCCAGATTAATTTATTCTGCACTAAAAGCATTGTCTCCCTATAGGCTGCCCACGAGCACTCTCCTCTTGGACCGCTTGGAAAGATCTCTTCTGGAGTGGCACACTTAAAGGTGAGCTGATGGTCGGACGAAGGCCGGTAGCGACAACGTTCAAAGAGTCCAATCGAATAGCAGGAGGTACGGCACCAGCAAGCTGGCGACATCGCGCGGAATCGTACTTTTCCACAACGGTGTCGAGCGGCGGGGCTGGTGAAAAGCACCAAACACTCAGTGGTCCCTTTGTGTCCGCGGGTAATAGGACTGGCCGCCCTGCGCACTGTATATCAAAGTTATGTGGCACCAGAATGAGATCTGATTGATGCAATCTTCCTGGGGTCCCTCTTCAGGTTAAGAGAAAAGCTCCTCTCGCTGTGAGGACGAGATGAGCTTTTCGTCACGTTTCTTTTATTCGTCACGAACGACATGCCAAACTTCCCACGGAGAGTAACATGTCCCAGAATCCCATCCCCCTTTCAGCCCTCTGGTAACACAGAGGAGAGTAAGCATTTGGTTCCTTTCATTACTTATTGGCACGCTTGTGAGGAGTGCAAGTTTAGGAGAACAAAAACAAATGTGTGTGTGTGTGTGTACTTTGAGATGCCTCACGTCAGTTCATGCTGCAAGGCCTGTCGACTTCGTCACAATGTTTGTCAGCCACAGAAAGTCTCAGAAACGAGCCGAGTAATCGGAAGTAATTGAAGTAATAGCTAGAAACGTGCACTCAGGAGGGTGCAGATTTCCACCAGCTGCGCCTGCAACGACCACTGTGGGATTGAATGAATACAGCCTCACCCCCTCCCCCCGCTGTCTAGAAAACTAATGACACGTAAGGCGTCGGAAAAACACACTTAATTCCAATTCAATAACAACCGGTGACGAATGCAGGCATTTGGCTCCAAGTCATACAATCTTGCCAAAAAATGAAATTAAAACCACTAAGCTGTCTGCCCGCGTAGCAGGGGCGCTGAATTGTATATCGGTGTGTGTCCTGGTAGTTCCCTTAGCTGTTAGCGGGTTAGCCAAACACACCCTCGTAAACAATACAAGTGAGTCCGGTACAGCAGTTAGTGTGTGTGTGTGCTGGTACTTCTGTTTGCGGTTAGCCAAACACAGTGGCGGAGCAGCAGCACCAGAGAGGTTTGTGGCTGTAAATCGCCATGTGAGCCAAAGAGCCATCAAGTGATAGCTTTTCTTCCCTCTTATTCGGTCGTCTTGCATATGCACACCGCAAGAGACCATCTGCTTCTACAAACCACCTCTCTGTTTCCTCCCCCTGCTCTCTTCGCAGGTATCTTTTTGTATCCCTTTTTACTGAATTAATGTAGCTCCCATTAACATCTGTTGGTGGGAGGCTGCCTGGCTACCGGGTCTAAGGAAGAGTGGACGCAAGGCGAGAGCCACCCGCCAACAGCGAGCACGACACCTTTTTTTTCATATCAACTTTGAGGAGATTGATGTTTTCAGGACCAAAGTGTTTACCTGTAAAGTGCCAGCAAAACACCATATGTTGCGAAGGCTTTCTTTTCCTTCCGAGCTCTGATGGAGTCAGCTTTAATAATTAGAAGAGGGAAAAACAAATATGCCATAGTTAAGTGTCTGCTGCCATGGGAGGTGGCATCTTCTTTTTGAAATACGAATAGAGAACTCTCCTCTCCTGCTTTTGGCCGTGGGCGTTGGGTAAACCCTCCTGGCACAGCTCGAGAAGCTGGATGTCACTTGGCTACGGTCCTCTAACGAGATATTATTATTATTATTATTGGTTCTGATGGCGGCCCGGCATCGGCATCACCCGAAGGTCACGAGCCGTTTGAAGGGAGGATTGCTTCGAGGCTGTTGAGGTTAAAAGGCGGGCGACGGGGAAGACGATGGAAGGCCGCCGATGAAAGAATGAGGGAAGAAGAGCTCTCCCTGACGGCCCAGTGTTCACCGAAATTTAGATCAGAGCGTAATTGCTCTACATTTTGCATCACTTGATAAATGAATAACGCCATACAAGGAATCCGCATGTGTTTGAGCAAAACACGGAATATTTCACAAAAAAAAAAGATCAAATGTAAATAGTTAGTTTGAGAGAAAGTGCTTAACTCCCTGTGTCTCTTCAGAGCTGGAAACCGAAAACACGGTACTTGATGGCGACAAGTGTGAGATGGTTGACTTTTCACTCGCAACCAAAAAACCTCACTTGCCGTTGGGAGAAAAAAAAAATAATAATTATGGAGCACTCGGTTCAGACACCGACTCAATTCCATTTAATCATAAACACGATATCGGACCAATTACACGGCGCGCGGAGCAGAGGCCGTTTTATTCAGATGAAATTGGAGAGAATGCGCCTGCTATTTTTCGGCGAAGGCATTCGGGGCTGAAGTGGCGTAATATGTCCTGGTCACCGCAGAATGGATCCTCGGAAAGCCTTTCCCCCTCCGGACAGGGCAGTTGAATGGGCCTCCTCACGGGCCCATTAGTGTATCCAGTGACACGAAGACGTGGCAGCGAGCTCATGGGTCACATGTCTGCGAAGTGGCACATGCAGGTCCATAACAGCACGTTCAGAGTTGCGAACCACAAGCCGTGAGCACACGAGTGGTGGAGTGTGACAGCGAAGAGGTAATGAGAGGAGATTTCAGTCCATATTAAACTGTACCTGCAGCGTCTTCAGTAAAAGGTGGGAAATACCAAATCTCTTAAAAATGCCTATTTTACAATATTTGTACTTTGTTGAAAGTATTCTTTGTGAGTGCTTTGTTTTGTTTTATGAGCGGTTAATTGTGACGCAAGTGTAGGTAAGGGCTGCCCTTGGTTGAATACATTCTCAATTGACTAATAACACATCATTTAGCATGATAAAAGCATAAAAAAAACTAATTGAGTTTCTCAGCAAAGAATTACACAAAAGTACCATTTTCAAAATCTCGTGTTCACCACATATGTGTTCACAAGTTTCTTGGAAATAATAATAAGAAAAGCCACTATTCGCCTTCAGAAATCTGAGTCGACTGAGGCCGGACGTAGAGGGGGCGTCTCAAGAGTAGGTTACTTTGATTAGATTGTTTTTAATAAGATGTTCATACTTGGTGGGAAAGGCAACCTGCAGTTCTGCTATCCATCCGGCCAAAGCCGCAGACTGCCCCTGATCATGGAGCCCCTCTGGACCTACGATGGCAGCTGGATGCATTGTTGTTTACAGCCGGTGGTCCAGTGCAGCGGTGCGATTCACACAAGTCTTCTTTGAGTGTGTGAATGGCATGAGGTAACCTCACTCTTCCAGGAGTGGGAAGGCTTCTTTTTCCTCCTCTTTCCTCCTCTTTCTTCTTCTTCTTCTTCTTCTTCTTCTTCTTCTTCTTCTTCTTCTTCTTCTTGTGTTAAATATTTTAGCGCCTATCTGTCTGTGTAGTAAAGGGAAGTTTGAAGCAATGACTGCTGATCAACCTTCATCTTCATAACGAGTGCAAGCCAAGCACAGACTGCACGGCAACGGCTCCGCGGAATGCAAATAGAACTCCAGCAAGAGCTCCTCAGTTCATCGCAGCCGCGCAGGGGAATGCCAAGATCCAATTCATAGCTTAAGAATTAGTGGTGAAACAACACGGACCTCTTTTTTTTCCTGTTTTATTTCATGCCTGGAAGCTGACACAAACGCATCCTTTCAAGTTCCTCATGTAAGCAGGCCTGATGCAACAAAGCATGCCGTTTCTATGAACTGGGATACAAATCCAGCAGGAGAAGAACTAATAGGAGATAATGTTGTCCATGTTTTTTTATTTAACAGACTGTCTCTCCTAAACATTGCATTCGTTGCGTTCAGCAGGGGCGGGCGGGGGGGGGGGGTCAGTTATGAATTACCAAAGCTGGGCCTTCTGATGTTTAGGTCCTGCTGCTCTCAATGCTGTAAAAGTTGACTGCTGACAATAAGTCAAGCGAACCAAATCCTCAGTAGGGCTGTACCATCTCAGTATCCCACTCATTATCATTTATCAATGACACTCATTAATTAATACTTCCTTATACATGGTATTATTATGATAATTAGCAGGGGCTTTTTGTAGGATTCAAAGAAAGGGTGTTACATTTGTGAATGTGTGCGTGCGCAGCAAATCTTTCTTGGGGCCCCTGATATCCATTGTTTCTGACAGTTCATAGATTGGTTCAATCAGTGTGATTTTGCTCTAGTTTTGCTTGCATTTAGTATATGATAACACAAGAGACAGAATTTCATGATCATATGTTATGCTCATTTGCACACTATCAATGAGATAAAGATGAGCTTTAGTTCACTGTCAAATATACCATTCAATGGAAAAAAAATATTATAATAATCTATATTAATGCAAAGAATAGAAGGATGTCGATAGTTATTTCTTGCTCGTTCACGCTTGCTCAATGGAAACAGTTTCTAACTTCCCTTTCATTTGCCTCAAGTAAACCTGAATGTAAGCAGGTAACACTAGTTAACGACTACCGATAGCTAAAGCCCCCCTAAAATAGGCCTAACAACGCCCCTGATAATTAGTTACCATGATCCTTAAAGGACTGAACATGTGATACAACCGCAGCGTGTTAGCTTACATGTGAGTTGGTCCACAGCAAAGAAAAAAGGTTGGGGATATATATGAAAACACGCAGACACACACACACACACACACACACACACACACTAATATTGCAATAGATCCAAATCTAGCAATTATACATTTCCTCTCCTAATTGAGGCCTCCTGCAGGTTTAAAGTCCGCACCTTTAACTCAACTTCCCCACTTATCACCCCCCCCCGCCCCCCGCCAGACTTCGGTAACACACAATGCCTCCAAGCTTAACGAGAAGGGGCACGCTTGTCTCACCGAGTGTGCAAAGACACCAACTGAGAACCACTTCCTCTGCAGGAAATGGAACATGCTCACCCCCTCCCTTCTGTAATTTGTTAATGTCTCATCTTCAGGCGAGAATCTTCATTTTTCTTATTGGCGCCTTGGCGACCCGCGATTCACTGCTGAGTCACGCGGCTTCGAGCTTTGCTCCGCCGTCCCCCCCGGGCGCGATCGAGCGCCGAGACGTGTTATATTTTCCTCATTAGCAACACGCCTGTTAAGGGAGCCGGAAACATCAGGAGGTCCGGTGCGAGGGATCACGGAGTGTGGGCTAAGGAGCGGTTGTTGACAGGGTTTTTTTTTCTTTCTAGTTAGAGGCATAGAGAGGAAAAATAAATAAATGCCTCCAATTTACCAGAGGCACTGCAATGATCCAGGTGCAGAGCGTGTCTGTCCTTTTCCCACTGGCTAAATATTGACTGTGCTTGATAGCAGCAGATGGGCTGAGCGGTGAATGCAGGCTGTGCTGGAAGGAGCAAGCGAGCGCGCCAGCGACATCTGGTCCCTCCCGGCGCCCAGTAGACCTGGTTGCTACATCAAGCCGCCTCATTAGGACTAGCTGGGGCTTTAGGAGCATTCTGCCACTCAAGCCACTGCTCTAGTGCCCCCCCCCCCACCACCACCACACACCCCTGATTTGCCACTGTGCCAAGGTTGAAAGACTGCGTAACGCTGCAATCTGTTGTATCGTCAAGATTCTACGCAATCACTCTGCACATCGCTTTTTTTCCCACCACTGCATTCTGCCGGAAAGAGGGGAGGGTGGAGGGGGGTATCGTCATTTTCGTACTTTGGGGCGATTTAATTTCTGTGCCAGGAGAGAGAATCATGGACGTGGTCGCTGTCCAGAATCTCTGCGTTCAACTTGGTCCCACAGCTGGCTCACAGTAAAGCTTCCTGACCGGCGAGATGCGGCTGATACTCAAATGACATTGAAAGTTTAAAAAAAAAAAGTCTCCGCTTTATTAAGAGCGTCTTCGCGGTCGCCGTCACAAGAATTCAATGATAATCAATTCTGGTATCGTGTGCAATAAGTTGTAATTGTCTGTCCCTGCAACATGTTTCCTCAACGAAAAACTAAATCAATTAGAAACCTCTGTTTAAAAAAAGAAAAAAAACATTTAAAGTCACAAATTGCATTGTAATCTCCCAGAACATGCTGCATTGACTCATCACAAAGATCCAGGTCATAGCGTGCTGCGGTGAATGGCTGCGATCGCGAGGACCCGGATTCACTGATTTCCACTCAGAGTAAAGAGTCATCCATTTCCCTGATGGCTGTGAAAAGTGCTCATCTCAGCGCAGCCCGTGGCCCGCTCCTCGGCCGGGCTCCGGTTCAGCGGCTCAACTCGGCCTCTCCTCGGGGGGGTTAGGTGTGTGTGTGTGTGTGTGGAGGGGGGGGGCAGGCAATCATCTGCAGCAACCATCTACTTATCACGTAGGGCTGTTTGGATTACCGCGGCGCGTTCAATGGCGGGCTGCCATATGATGAATATCGTAATCCACTGCACATACTGCCGTGTCCCCTCACAGAGAGCGCCTCGCTGATTACACCCCCGGAGAAACCCCCTCCCCCAATCCCCAGCATGCAGTGCAAATAGTGGTGGGCGAATATGGGAAAGGTGGGAGAGGACCGAGGATGTACACGGCGCTTTACTATTGAGTCTCTTTCCTCCTCTACCGCATGCTCTCTGCACAGTGGCTGCAATGTTCTTGAAACCAATCATCAATAACCAATAAAATTCACCGGACGCGTGCTTTTATTTTAAGCTCTCTGGGCAATAAATGGAACCATCAGGCTGCGGTGGAGCGCGGGCAAAGTCATTTGCAGTAACGGTTTGGGACGGTGTGGCGGCCGTATCGCATTTTTCTCCTTTCAGTCCACGGCTTCAAGCTGAAGGCCCGGCACGAAGGAAGAGTTACTTTGGGCCACAGATTGGTGGGGGTTGGGGGGAACTCCCTTATTGCAACACCTGTGCAATACAAGTCCAAAGCGACACAATGTCGCCGCAATAAATCCCTCTTTTTTCCAGAGGGAGCTGTAGACTCATTTAGTGGCAGCAGCAGCACTCTGACTCAAAGCGTGGCCGCGGTGTCACGTTCATTGGCACTCGGACTAGATGGTCTCATGATTTGCTGTGTGCACGTGATCGTTTCGTTGCGCCTACGAATATTGATTCGTACGATCAAGCATTTAAGCTCCGCCCCAAACATCGTCACCGCTGCACTCTTTACTAGCCGATGTTTGTGGCGCCGAACTCCCCCTCCGCCGGCGCGCCAGTTGCATGTCACTCTGGATGAGGGCTAAATAGCTTTAACATGAATAATGCAGACGGAGTGAATCTGGAAGCAGAGCCGGTGAAAACAGTAAGCCGTCTGGGAGAAAGTGCTTCCAAGCGTGACAGCCTTCCAAAACTCTCATCAGTCGCTATCACGAATTATAACCTCGGTCGCTGTGGACACGATGAACTAGATCGGTACTGTGCGTCAGACTACGGAGTTTTAGGGATGTCCCGAGAAACAAAAACTCAGTACCAAGTCCAGGTACAAATATTATATATTTATGTCTAAAGGACCCAAAAGGACGTCCTATTTATTGCGCCGCTGATAACGCTACATTGTGGACGTGATGTCTGATAGCAATGAAAGCTCGATATGAGAGAGGGGGAATTGTGACCCGTTTAGCTTGTGAACGCTATCTGAAAGTGCTTATTGTTTTATTTGAGATGTATTTTTTTTACGAAATCTATATTGAAGTAGGAAACCCCCTAGCATCGCTGTGGATCAGAGTGGATCGCTCACAGTGGATCGCTCACACCGAAGCACGGCTTTCTTTTGTTACATTTCCCGACGCGACGCCGAACACCACGGTGGCCCTCGGCTCTTCTGTTGTTCTTAACGCCGTGCCAACTGTGGAGTTCAACAAGCTCTTGGAAACAGAAGAGCACTCATCGGGATACACGGCGCATGGAGGTGTGATAGCCGTGCGTGTGTGTCTGGAATCCAGATAATCACATCGCTGTGCATTGAGAAACTGAGGCAGTCGCACATTCACGCGTGTCGATGCTACTTCCTGTTAGGATCACGACAGCCAATCAGGAGATGCGGGAGGCAAAGTTTACAAGTAGGCTGCCACATTGAAGGGAAAGTCATAGCTCTTAAAAAGGGTTTGGAGAGGGAAAAAAACATGCGGTTTAAAGAATTACTTTCTTGCTTTATGGAAATAATATTTTTATTTGTCTCTCTGTAGCCTTTAGCCACAGACTAGCTTCAAAGTCTATTTCCTCATAATTTACTGAAGTATTAAATGCAAAAACTTAAATTGTTAAATGTTTTATTCCCCCAATATATAGATATATAAATACATCAAATGTTCAAAGAGATCCGGCTTGCAGTCGTCTATTTTCTATCCATGCTTCTATCTGGGTTGCGTCGCTGCAAGTGACAGCATTTAAAATGCACAGTGCATCGCCAAAAACATCAACAGAAACACATCGCATGCCTGTCAACATGGTGACATGTCCAGTGGCATTCCATTTAATTCAACACTTGCCCCGTGAGCTCCAGGCAGCGGTCTCTGGGCCTGGCTGCTGCCTGAACGCAAACCATCTACTGGGGGGGGGGGGGGGGGGGGGCGAGGACGGGGCACTATATTAACGGAGGAGAAAGGCTCCCGCCTGATGGAATATTGATAAAATGTTTTTTTGTCTACCGCACATTGCTCTGAGAGTTGATGGCTCGCTGCACTAAATCATAAAGCCCGCTTGGGCGTACCGCGGAGTCAATAACTAGTTCTCTTTCTATTCCGGGAATGCACTTGGTTTTCCGGGAGGTCGTCCACTGAAGCAACACCGGTGTTGAGAGACTCACAGTATCTCTCTCTCTCTCTCTGTCTGCTCCGTGCTGCACCGTGTGCCGTGTTTGAGGAGTTGCACTCAAGAGCAATGCCTTCGAGTGGCATATCTGGTACATATCTAGTCCTGCAGAGTCCTCGTCTTTATTCTGCACGCGGCGCTCTCGTTCCCGCACCACGTCCCTATGTATCAAGTTTAACGCTTCACGCCTGGCTTCTGACATGTTCTCTGCAGCTATACGTACCGCCAGGAAGATCCCCCCCCCCCCTCCCCCCCTTGTAAATGTTGCTGTGCTCGCTAAGTGGAGATATTCTGGCTCTGACATACGTGAGGGGAAAAGCTGCAGATATTTTACACCCCGAAACCCCACGATTTGACAGTTACCGTGAAAAATGCTCGCCGTCCATGTATCTTTCGGGTGTAGAGGAAATGTTTTTTGACAGGTGGGGTAAAGCATACCGGGGCTCTGGCAGGCTGCGTGCATCAGCAGCGGCGGCAGGCAGCAATGGCAGCTCCAGCATCGAGGCTGAGAGCAGGAGACGGCCTGCCAGGGGAGGCGATGATGCCAAGAGCCGTTGTATTAGTACAAAGCCTCTCTTTCAGCCATAAATTATACATCGCGTCTCAAAAATCTCAGCTCTGGTGTTTCCCCAACGCTTTTTGTACACGTCACCTGAGTGGATTGCCACTCTTAGTTCAGAACATGAAATGTTTGTGTGATGTTGCAGCGAAGCTGAAACTGATAACACCCCCCCCCCCCCCCCCCCCCACGCCCCCTCCTCCCTCAGGGGGAATCCTTGCATTGTTAATGGCACGTGTTGGCAACTCATGAGCACGTGTTGACGACTCATGAGCCGCAGACTATGCATGTTGTAGGAATCAAAACCGCGCTTTCCGATGCCCGTACGACCGCATTGTTAAGCACGGCATGAACCATGTTCATTATGTTCACAACACACGTGCGGTGTGCCCAAACACACCGGATGTCCTGCTTCCTCCGCTCACATTTTTACCCACAGTCCTCTGTGCTGCAGATTTATGAGAAAGAGGGTCAGAGTTCAATGTGCCATGTTATGACAAAGTAGTATGTCCCCATTTGAATGCATACTGCCTGCAACAGTACATACTTAGTAGGGGGCAGCTGCAGCAGGGACTGAAAGTGAAAATAAAAAGTATCGATTAGGATTTAATTGAATATACTGTATGTACCTTGCATGCATGTTACGAATAACTGCGTCTGAATCTCAGTTTCCGGGTGTGAGTGAGAGAACATTTCATTGTTTCTTTTTTATTTTCTCACGGTTTTATTTTTAAATTATGTGATAATTGTATTTATTCATTCATGTGTTAATATAATTCTTGGTTTGGCAGTCATGTCTTATGTCTATGATCTTAATCGGAGGCCAGTATTTTTTTGGCAAGATCAACGTGTCCCCAGTAATTGATGTTGCTTGCCACTCGTTAATCGTCGCTGTTGCACCTAAACGTGCCTAAATGTGGCTGTTCATTTAATAATTATACTGCAATCATGATGTGTTCAAATGTAGTCTGGTAAAATGTGATTTTTGGCGAGACACTTGAATAAATCCATTTGTTTGAAGGAGAAGTTTTCACAGCATCATCAAATAAATATTGGAGGGAATTATGTCCTGTTCAACTTCCTAACACTGTAGCCCGAAGCAGCTTATTCTACATCATTAAAATGTATCTAATCTAATGCCAGGATTTGTTTTTAATCCGAGCATATATTGAAATAGAAATGCAAACATTCATTTCCCATTGATTTGAGGTTACAGCCACTATAGAAGACTATATGTGGTACTAGTACAGCCCCAGCCTGTTTGCCTCATCACAACTCGGGAAGAAAGCAACAGAATCCCGGTTGTCCCGCGGTCGACGTGGCGTCTCGGCCCCCCGCTGACCGCCCGTGAGGAGACAGACACGCTGCATCAGGAGTGGCAGAGCGCGGCCGGGCCGTGATGTGTTTATTTATAGAGCACAATGAGCACTAATTGGTAAATTGCTGTGATGATTGATCCGCTATCGAGTTGGGTGTCGCCTGTCTGGACTCGGCAGTGAGGGATGTCTCGAAATAGCGGGGATGACAGCGAAGAGGGAAGAGGAGACCAACACTCCCCCCTCCCCCACACCCCCCTCCCCCCCACCCAGAGTGCATGATCCCATTAACAGCCCTGGGAGTTCAGCTCACTGTAAGCAATTAGACACATCAAGGTTACGGCCCAGTCTGGCTGTCACCAGGCTCAATTAAAGGATCCTACCGTTTTTTGGGGGGATTTGATTATTTTTTTTTTCATCCAATAACTGATCCAAAAGGTCGCTTAAAGATGCGCCGCGTAATGATGGGAAGTAGCAGCTGCAAAAATACCCAATGATCCTAACCCGTGGAGCAGCAGGTGCGAATGAAAGTGCTCCCCCAAAGCACGGCATCGCAGCGCCCTGTTCAGGTGTCCGTGTCCGTGTAATTAAGCATGTCCCTCCGTCCCGTTCAAGTTTCCTCTGCAGCTGGAGTTCCATTAAAAATGCCAAAATGGAATAACTCCATATGTCTGTTGGTCAGAGCGATATAATATACATCCCCCCAACCCCTGCAGACGTGTTGTTTCAACTAACGGGGTTACTCCTCTCCGTGGCGGAGAGCAGCCCCATTACAAGACATGACGGGCACAAATAAATCACGACTTTATGCATAACAGGATGCCGCCTCATGCAGAGGACTCCGATGTGCCTTTTCTGGCTTCGGGTTTGAAATTCAATTACCCGCTGCCCTGGGTAGCCGCTCGCTGGAAGCGAATCACGGATCTGAGGTGAGGTTTAATGGATTTGAAATATAATTTAGCTGTGGCTTGGCTCCTTTGAGACAGGTCACCATTACCTATAACCGCATTATGGGTAATCAAAGATTCTCCTAAATTCGTTACCTCGGCTGCCAGCGAGCAGCACCCCCCCCCCCCCCCCCCCCCCTCCTCCTCCTCCGCGTCGGATGCATTTAAAGGGCACGTTTCCGACAGGCATACATAGTAGATTTTAAGATTTATTGTGAAAGACATGTAACTGGCTCCAATACTAAAATACAATACTGTGACCGCATCCTTATAAGCGACCTCCAATTTCCTCTTTATATTTCAAACAATTCCGCCCGTCTCTGTCTCGCCATAACGTCATACTCTAAGACTGAGGAGCGTTGGGTGGGGCCGACGGGACGCGGCAGAAACACTCCGACTGAAGGTACCCGCTGCTCCGCCGCTCTAATTGCAGATTGTGGCTTATTGCTTGGCCTTTCCTCCACAGACACCTTTTTTTTTTCATTTTCTTTTCTCAATAGGCAGAGCCTCCCCTTCCTCAGACACCTGTTATTAATTCTCTCCTGTTTAATCAGAGACCTGGGAGGTAGCAGGCGCTCTTCAGGCTGCCGCGATGACAAATGAATTGCCAGGTTAGAAAAATGGACTTAAATTCATCCGTGCTTCTGAGTTTGTGTTCACACCCGAGCATTGTTCCTTTCCTCAAGGATAATGGATGGCGTGTGAGGGGGGGGGGGGGGATGAAGGGGTTTGGATTTTGAAGGTGCAGCACAGAATTCTAATAAATAGTTAATGCTGCAAAAAAAAAAAAGAGAGAGAGAAAAAAAAAAAAAGGTGAAAAGGAGAGTCACCCTTTTACAGCCGTCTGGCGCGTTGGCGCTCGGAGAATAGCTTCTGCTGCTGCAGTTAATGCCGGTGCGATGTGAGATCGACTCGAAAGATAATCCAATCGGCGTCTCGAGAACACTTCTGAAAAAAAATGTCAATGAAAGTACGAAATCGGATGCATATAGATTCGACCCATTCGAATGCACATTTTCTTTTCAGAAAGCCTTTCGCCTCGCTGCCTTTCCCTCCCGCCGGCGAAGCCCACCTGGAAATGTCACTGTGGCCGTCTCCCATACGAATGCCGACCCTCCGCTGAGCCTTTGTGGAAGCACGCGAGGATCAGCGGCAGGGCCTCACTTTCCACGTGCACCGCACCACACAAATCACGGCTTGTGGTGAGAAAGCCACGAAGCGTTTCATTGATCGTCAATGAGGTCTCGGAGAACATTACATTCCTCTGTGAATCATCTATGAATTTTGTGAATCATCTATCGTGCATCAGCGATCCTAATTTAACCAAACTTTAACTCCGGGGCGGAGTAAAGACGGACTAAATAAATGTTCCCGTGGATAGGGAACCGAGTGCAACAGTATTTACCCGGCGTCGCGTCATCAAAAAGACCCCTAAAGCCTCGAGTGGTTGCTGTGTGTGTTTTTTTCCCCTCTTGTCAACTGGCATTCCACACAGGGGGCAGAGAGGAGGTGACCTTGCCCCGCCAGGCGCTGTGACCGGCCCACTCCAGTTCCAGAAACCCCCCCCCCCCCCCCGCCGCCAGCTCAAGCTTCAGACGAGCTCTGTGAAATGACGTTAGCCACAGCCGCGCTTTAAGAAAGAAAGGTTTGTTTTATTCCCGCTGCTGTTTGTGAAATGAAACTTTACACTCACTCTGGTATGATGCGGGTGACTTGTGGCGCCCGCGGTTTCGTTCCGGTTGAACTACGCGACGTGCCGTTTTCCTATTGTGGCACGACAGAGGATTCATTTTCGAGCAGCCAGATGTATCGCTAAAGCACAACACACGCGGCATTAATCGATCCAAAGTGTTTCAAAGCATTACACGCTCAGCGCGTTGTGCGCTTGGTCTTCTTACGTTTGATCAAAATCAGCCTTCAAAGCAGCGTCCAGCGTTTTAGAACTTATAAGATGTTTAATGGTGTTTCCACCAGCTGTGTAACAACCACTACAACTTCTGTTTCACAAAGCTGAAAGTTCAAAGCAAGACAAGGTTGTAAAGGTTGTGTGCTCTGACGAAACAAAAATATATGTATTGTATTAATTGATATACAATATGAACACACATTTGTCAGAAGGTGATTTTTATTTGGAGGTGGTTTCAAGAGGGGACTCTTTTAAATAATACCAATACAACCTAACAAAGATATTTCAGCTTCTGAGACTCAACTAACAGTAATTGACACACAAAGTAATAATAAAAAAATAAAGCAACCTCCCACATCCTGTGCTCTTTGCTGACTGCTGAGAGCGACTATCAGCTGCCCTACGGCTCTGCACCGCACGCCGCCATGAACAAGGCAACGACCACATAAATGGATGACAACAAGGACAGTGTGTTCTGAATCCTACATGCATCGCGCCATCTTAACATCTCTCTCTCTCTCCCTCTTCCCCCCTGCCCCCTCCCCCCTCCATCTAGGGACCCACTCCAGTCCGTTTCATCTACCAGCTTACTTACTGCCAATAGGCTCTGGTAATGTAATGCGCTCCAGTCCTCATTCAAAGTCCTCGCTTGTCCAAGCCATTGCATTGACTGTGTCGAAGACGGACTGCTGTGCAGGATTTATGCACATATTGAATTGATATATGAGCGTTGGCTTCTTTCAAGAAAAGAAAAAGTAACAGATATAGGGAAGCACTTTAGCAACACAGTAAGGTCACTTTCAACCAGCAGGTGTACTGTAGCTATGTGTTTCAAAAATAATATTAATAAATACTGCCCAGTCGACTGCCGTCTGCCGCTCTTCTGGTACAGTACTCCCGACGAATTGGATTTCTCTCAGCCTTTGATGTGACGCGGTGACCGTGAGAGCCGGTCATCAGGTGTAAGGCGGAACAGAAAACCCCCTCAGAAGCTGCACATCTTAAAGGTCTCGGCCATTTCCTCCGTACTTCTAACACGGCTGCCTGCTCAAGGCGTAAATCAAAGCCCACAACCCTCATTCCGGAAACCTAATACCATTATCAGTGTAACCGAAGCTGACGGCAAGACCCCCCCCCCCCACCAGCTAATTAATTTAATTTGGTTCTCTTTCTTTTTAATGAGCTCAAGTGTTAAGTCACTTTTAAGCATCTGACTGTAACGTGCTAACAGTCCGCTATAGAAAGGGGCTTGACTTCCCGTCTCTTAATGAGACTCAAGGTCTGGGAGCTTCTTAACGAGCCATATCCAAGAACACACATATTTGACAGACGGAGGATGTTGCAAAGGGAAAAAGAAGCACTGAGCAGGACGATGGTGCGTGGGATTCTCGGCGACTTCAAAGCCGCCGGTTCCATCAGAGCCATCCGCCATTGTGCGGCGGCAATCAGGCCGCCTCGCGCTGCCTCTGCCCGGGCTTGTGGGTAATCACGTCGGGCCGGCGGGCTGGTGAGCGAGGCCCGTGTGGTTGTCTATCCCCGAGCCATTTGATCACTGTTGGAGGACAACGCTGAGAGGAAAGAGCGGGGAGAAATAATCAATGCCGCGGGGGCTACAAACAGATAATTACGAGGACGGTGAAGCGTCTGAGTTTCTGAGATTTGTGAATGGGTCCGCCACGGGGCCGGATGAATACTGGAAAAACAAATCGCCGTCTTTCCTACCGCTGGTATCGCAACTTTGCTTGTTGGGTCGAATAAAGTAAGCACGAAGCGTTGAGCAAGTCACTCGGATCTTTTTTTTTTTCGACATTAGCATTAATACATCCGAAACGTTTTAGTTTTTTTTTAATCGTATTGGTTTCTCATTCTTAGTTTGCATATTTGTTTGGATTTTGACGTTTAAAGAGCACAACTTGACATTTAGAGCATTAATGTGGCAGCACACAAGTAATTTCCTCTGCAAAGATATCGGGGATGATGTCTATCTGAGCAGATGGAGCCGCTCTCCCTCTGTGTGTGTCGCTCTATTCCAAGCTTCTCTGCGCTTTGTTGTCTGTGCTCTCGTGCACGTTTCCAGTGCACGTGAGCGCGCCCCACTGGTTCTCTCACGGCCGCCGCTCAGCGTTGTA
Organism: Cyclopterus lumpus; assembly: GCF_009769545.1. Taxonomy (NCBI): domain Eukaryota; kingdom Metazoa; phylum Chordata; class Actinopteri; order Perciformes; family Cyclopteridae; genus Cyclopterus; species Cyclopterus lumpus. The sequence goes on along the minus strand of NC_046968.1, from coordinate 8,235,979 downwards.
GCAGAAGCGTAGCCCCCCCCCCCCCAGGTAAACACTATTAGCTCTGTTGGCCCAGTTGAGAATGCGAGTTGATTTACAAATGCGTCATCAATATGAAGAGGAGTACGTCAGCAAATGAGCGGTCAACACGAGTGACATGATTGGAACCGCTGCAAAGCTTCGACTCGTCATCGTTAGCGTAATGTCACTAACTTTAACATATCCATCATTTTTAGGGGTTGAATTTCCCAAGTTTAACATATATATATATATACGTATATATACATACGTGTATATATATATATATATACACATATGCGCAGTGGCTGACTCATCTGCCAGTAAAGCCAGCACTGCATTTGGCAACCTTGAGAGAAACGGAGAACAAAGGCATGAGGGCTTCTCTGTGCTGCTGTCTGAACAGATCCAAGGCCAAGCGGCTCTGAGTGACACATTTCAGACACGTAGTTTATAATCCACTCAGCTGTCAATGGAACAAGTCCTTGCAGAACTACTTTCCTCCAAATGCCGTCCTTCTCAATAGGAGACCAGAGGCCCGAGATCCAGAAACCTTAAACACAGTTTGAAAAGGCTGATGGATTGGAGCAATTTATCCCAGACTTGTCCTGCCTCATGAGGTCACAGGCCTTGGATTTGGCTCCACATTGATGGGGTCTCTGAGACATCGCAGCAGCAAGCAGTAAGGCAGACATATCAGCAGGCGAGCTAAAAGAAAAATGCATTCATGACCTTTCCCACACATAATTAAGATGTGCAAGTTTTCTAACACAAAACAGTTACCCATTGGTTATTTTTTGCATATTTTTTTTTTTCTCCTACCAGCAGATTAATTAATGATGGAATATAGTGTTTTTTTTTAATGCGATTATAGCAGCTCCCACTGTTGGGACCCATTAACAAACAGATTTGAATTTCTGTTCGACCAATGACAGTTGGTTACCTAGGCTACCTGGGGCTCTGAATTTGATGAAATTACTCTTGAGACAAGAATTACAGCCTCACTTCCAGCCCGCTGTTCTGCTCCTTTTCTGTAAGCAGTGCAACGGTGGCATGAAAACATGGTGGATCTAGCACGCTCACGTTAGCCGGACACGTCATCATCACACGCTTGTCACAGCGCGGGAAAGTCCTACACACTGATTCAGAGTCTGTAACGTGCCGGTAGTCTACTCTTTCTAAAGGCTGCCAATCAATCTGCTCCAAAACCCTTGAACCAGAAAGTCCATAAACAAAAGTTTGTTAATACAAAAAAACAACAATACCGTAGCACATTAAAGTTTAACGCTGTATCTTATTGTCCGTCCTCATCAAATCCTCCCATCCTCCTGTCTGCTATTGGCGTATAAATCAATAAAAAATATTATCTTTCATTAAAAACCATATGAAGACAAAAGTCTGTCACCAGCCATCGACCCCTCGACACAGAGAGCCACTGCACTTCCATTCAGCTCCATCTCAGCGAGCCGTACTCTGCACACACTCATGCTGACAAATGGATGCACACACACGCACACAGACACACACACACACACACACACACACACACACACACCAGCATGAGCTCGGTTCATCAATGAGGTGGGGTGCGGGTGAGAGCAGGATTATATTTGTGTCCGGCCGTGTGTCTCAGCCGTGGGAGGCCGACTGCTCAAGTTGGGAGGGTGAGATGGGCGAGCAGGCTCGCCGCCGCCCGCCTGTCTCAGCGCAGCGGCGGCGGCAAACAAGCCACCGCAACAATACCCTGGCAGCTGATGTGTTACGCCGATGCTCTGCGAAAATCAAAGGCGCCGCTGTGAATGTAGTAAACAAGCTTTGGTTGGGGGTGTGGAGAAGCTGGTTGTTTGGGGTGAGGGGAGCGGAGGGGGGGAGGGGATCAAAAGAACTAAAGAGGAGGGCCTGTCCCTGTTAAGCATCTGACAAATATCTTCTGAACCCGACAGGTTGGGTTTTCTTGCAGTAAAAAGTGTTTCAGTTTGGGAAAATATGCGCAGTGCAGTGTATTGAGTATCAATATACAAATCAGACTTTCACAGCCGGGGTGCGCTGTCATCCTAGTATTTAAATATCAATATACTGTAGTTGCAGTTTCCTGTCACACTGAGCAAATCATTTGTATCCTGAAGAGTCAGCTGTCATAGTTTTGTTGACGAGACCGGTGGCTAAATTACCGAGTGTAATGAGCTGGAGGTGTGCATTGCAGTCCAGTGCTGATTATAGACGGTGGCGGCTGGGTGTGTGCGTTGCGGTGTTCCAGGAATCCGCGTCGGGGCCCCTCTGGAGCCCTCCGGGTGCATCATCAGTCTAAACGAATGGCCTAATATTCAAGCTCACCGAGAGTGGCACGAGGATCGGCTGCATCACCGGCGCCGTGCCCGGCAGCGCGTCACCTACAGCCTCCGCCTTGAGTCGCGGTTTCACAGGAAGAAAACGTGGCTTTCAAACATGGAAATGTCAGAAAGTCAATGCAGAGCAAACTGTATCGTCACGGCGGAGTTCAGGGACCTTGACGCAGCGGTCAGGAGGCCTCAGCTCTAACCGCCCTCCGAGGGTGCGACGAAGACTGTCAATATTTGGCTTCCTCATCGCACGCCTCTCGGAGGTTGCAGTCCGGTGGGCTCGGCTTGAGAGTACAAGGCACTGATAACGCCAATGACTCCAGGTTAAGGACCGCTGCAGAGACTTGTCGGCACGCAAAGTGGATCCGATGACTCTCAGCTAATCCCGATCAATACGGTCAATAAAAACAATAAATAACCGCCGGTCCTCGGAAGTGTCCGATTCAAAGGGACGACTTGATTGGCCGCCCTCGACGCTGCGAGAGCCGGCGGTCTACCTCGCGTGGACAGAGAGAGCCCTCAGCTGACGGTTTTACAAGCACTCTTTCAAACCCCACCAACAATATTCATTATTGAAGGTTCCTTTTATGTAGCTGTTCATAAACACATTCATTACACGTCTTGTGCAACCGCCTCAAAATAGAAAACAATTCATAAAAAATGTCTTCCTCCAGCAAGCCAAATTCCTCCTGGGGCAAAACAATAGCCTTGATATCTTCAAACAAATGCAAGTATGCAAGCTCTGCTGAAATGTTTTCTGCCATGCTGCACTGTGCATAGGGATGTACTTTGCATATCTATTATGCGCTCTCTCTGTGAACAAGCAACCTTGTGGAACTCATCCGAAATCGGCTTCATTTTTCTTTTGAAATCACTTTTTTCAAACTCATCGCTGTTTTTTCAAGTCTGCCAACAACAACTGCCTGCGGGCGCCCGAAACACACGGCTCTTGTGCGAGGAAGAGCTTCACTAATACTTGCATCACTTAATTCTTGGAAGAAACAATGAGGCACTCTGTTAGCCAATTTTTTATTTTTTTTTGTTGCAGTCATTTGGAGTGGCGCTCGCGTGACTGCGTCCGGAAGGTTGCAAACAACTGGGTTTCAAGCGCTGGTTGGATGGGGAGTTGGGTTTACGTAACGCGGGCCATTTAATGGTATTTAAGGGTATTTGTCGGATGTCACGGAGGAAATTGAGATGTTGCTTACCTGCCAGGCGTCAGCATTTGAACAGATGATTGGTGGCCGCACATAAAGAGAGATGGGGAGAGGGGAAACAAAAGGGAAAAAGTTAGTAACTGAGTTTGTTATTGTACGTTTTTGCAATGCGCTGAATGTTTCTGAGCCACAAAAAACTTTCATAATAGGCTCGTATCCCACTTTTAGAAATGCAAGAACAATCGGTTGGGTTTGGGCAACAAAACTACTTGGCTATAGTTAGAAGAAAAGAAAATCTAAGGGTTGTGTTAAAATAGTGTAATATCATATATGTGACAACCTTAGCAATGTAAATGCCATGAATAAACAACCACGTGTAGCGGACTATCCTTCCTACCAAGCATAAACACGTAATGTAAAAATGTCATATTGCATAAACACAAGTTTGACACAAGTCAAAAGGCGCGGGTGTGGGTTGTGTGTTTGTTTTTTACTGACTCAGCACAACTCCCACCTGCCCTTTGTGGACGTTGTAAAAATGTTGCATAAAAATGCTGGGTGAAACGTTGTGTAACAAGCTTAAAGTCAACATATATTATATCAAATTATATATTTTGGTTTGAACTGGGACACAAACGGTGACCTCCTGGGTGAAAGTAATGCGTTTGTTTGACCACCAATCCCACCTGCCCTTTGTGGACTTTCTCTTTGTTATACAACAATAAAATAATACTTATTATACCACATAACCTTCATGTCAGGTAAATTGCAGTAACGGTCGTCAGATATACTCGTCACTTGCCCTCGCCCCATCCAAACCACGTCGGTGGTTTGCCAAAAAGCACAACATTTATGTTCGTGCCGACTGGGCTGAAAGGAGAGAATGTATGATTACCATGTTACACATAAATTGTACAACATTTGAGGGTAATCTGCTCATTTGTTCTCTTGCCAAGAGCGAGATGAGAAGATCGATACCACGTCTGTAGGCAGAATATATAGCTGGACCGTATCAAACCTCACATTTAACTCTGTACCAAAGAGCAAAAATAATATTTTAAGCTTCAAAACTACCGGACGTTAACTGTTGCAGCATTTTGTTCCACATATTTACAAAAGACGCACAACGTCAAGACAACTTCCGTGCTCCATATAGTACTGCATCACCACATACAGTGCTGCATTCCTCCGTCTATACTTGTATAAGTGCGTGGGTGTGTTTGTGCATGGACACTTGTTTGCTCCTCTCCCGCCGTGTGTGTGTGTGTGTGTGTGTGTGTGCGCATGCGAAAAAGACAAGTTTCAGAGGAACAAGAGAAATGCATTAAAAACAGAAGACACCCAGCATGCACAGTGTTCTCAGTGTCAGGCATCAGGACGCAATAAAAAGGCGAGGGGCAACTGAACCCCCGCTCGCCGCGAAACAGGAGAAATCTCCGGGGCCCGTTCAGGACAATCTCAAGACCGTCCCCGCAGACTTTCCCTCCAGCCCCAAAAAAATGCTAATTAATGCGGCCTCCCAATCGGCCTGTGTCTTCGCTGCTCTTGCCCACGGCCATCAGCCCCCCCCCCCCAGCAGGACCACACAGTTCCGCTCCGGGGGCCTCGCTTAAGGCAACATTGACTGAAATCAAGAGGGCGAGAGGGCGTTTGGGGTTGTCGGACGACGCGAGCGAAAGAGAGAGAGAGAGAAAATGTGAACGATTGAGACGTCAATTGGATGTGTCCGTTCGCTCATCCACTCAGAAACGGCGGAAAACATCAGCTCAACGAGGAGGGAATGAATCGAGGCCATTGTTCCGGCACAGCTTTTATGTCATTATCCTATTTAGTCTCGACAGCCAGCGTTGCTGCTTCATAATAAATTGCCGGCCATTTAATTAATGATACAGCTGTATTAAATAAAACATTAGGAAAATTATACTTTAGCGAATTAGGTGTTCACCTTGACAATTATCGTACATTTAATATGCCGTGGCTTGTTTAAATTCTATAATTCGCCAGCGGTGGCTGCACTCTTACACATATCCTGCCCCGAAACATTATGCAGCGTGTAGTTTCTATAAATAACTCCTATTAGCGTCTTTGAAATAGAACCATCACTTTACGTTCATGGCAAGTGGTGTACGGTGAAGACGTTCCACAACGAGAGGCGAAGCCGAAGGGTAAGAACTATATTCAGAATTTTTACCGTCTGACGCTATTAAAGTAACATTGCCGAGAACATAACGTGGGCAATGTTGCTCATTAGGGTTTCCTTTCATAACCTGCTGTAAGTGTTGATAAACATCATGCTCCCTCTGTTATCCCGGTGGCCAAAAATACAAATGAGTACCTCCGTTCCACAGCAGTTGGCTTTCGCCGGGCAGAAGCACCCGTGTAAATTTGCCAAAGTTACCATGTCAATCGTAGCCAGAGGCTGTGAGAGCAGAAACCATCGTTGGATTTTCAACTTCCCGACCACCGTTGAACCCATTATGTCGGAAATCAACCAAAATCAAAGCTCAAAATTGTGATATTTAAGCAAAAACACTTCATTCTTCCACTACAAATAAACAGTTTGCACAAACTAGATTGTGTAAAACATTAAATTAAATATACATAGGAACCTGGAGCCTCTATTTCTACCACTGGTTTGATCTATAGATTCCACTGTTTTTCAAATATTTTTTATTCCTTTCTTCACACTTTGCAAAAAAGACATGTCTGAACTCTTCCAGCCATGATTGTGCTAATTGCATAGAGGCGCCAGACTTCAATATTGCAGTTGAAAATGAAGCCACAGAGAGTGAAATGTGACACCAGCAAAAAAAAAAAAAAAAAGGTTCAGAGGGTTATTAATACCTTTGAGTCCATGATAATGCATCTCAGCGATTTATGGGATTTCTACATTATAAAATACCTCATGGCATGCATGATAAAAACTGCTGTGTACCCGCTGTAAATCAAGGAAAAGGCCCGAAAACGCTGGCAAATATCATTATCTCTTAAATTGCTTAACGATACAAAGCAGGCCATCTATATTCTATTCTGCAAATGAATGTGGATTTGTCCTAAACATTTAATCTTATAGATATGATCGTTGTGGTAATGGGCGTCCCGTCTCATGCAAGCAGATCAGAGCCGGCTCAAATACCATTTGCGGGTACTTATTAATGTTTGCTTTGAACCGCTGGCAGCGGCGCAGGTGGGGCTGACGATTCAGATGGCGTCAGATTAGCTGTCGATCACAGAGCGGCCGACCAAATTGAAAAGCAAAACCCGTGCGGCGGCGGCGGCGGAGTATACGCCGCGATGTGCTTCTGCGAGGCATTCGGATTAAAGGTGTCCATCAAATTGCAAATATTATGCTACACAGCAGATTCCCACCAAGGGGTGGAAATTAGCATAATAGCTTCTAGTGATGTATTCGGGTTTAATCGTGCTCTATAATTATATTAAAGCGAATGTTCACACGCTCGAGGTTTTTTTGTTAGTAATTTTAACTGCAACAAGCTGACTGGTAATGTGACGTGCCGGTTTAACGGGGTAAATGTTCTCAGGTTGGGGTACTCATTGATCCCCCCAGCTCTCATTTTGACACGCTTTAATTTTTTTGGGTAACGGTTCGTTCACGCCGCTAGTGTTGTTCAGCAGAGCTGTAATCATGTCAATGAGCCGAAGTGTATGTTTGTAGCTGTGACACCTTCTGCTCAGAGGTGTGTTAGTTAGAGCATGGAAAATATTCGATAACTTATAAAGTGCGGGTTTACAACACTTTACAATAAATAGTAGCAAAAGCAGAGAGCGGAGGAGCCGTACGTGGATTCTATCTCTTTAGTTCAAAATATGAGAAAGCATCACTTTTATCATCCGTTGTTAAAGTTTGCACACTTCCTGCCTATTAGTGAGTCACTGCAGCAGACTTGACCCATTATTCATATTGTTGACACACTAATTCTACCTCACCAATAACTCATCAACTAATTCTGATATTTCTCGCAGGCATCGGAGGCAGCGTAGAGCTAATTAATTAGAGCAAATTCAGTTGCAGTTGATGCTCAACACAATTAATCTGGGAACTCTGGACTTAGTGTGTGCCTGGTGGGATTGTGTGAGGGGGAGGGGGGATTCATGTCATGAAATTAAAGACGTGACCTCAGCAGACTTGTTGGGCAGGTCATAGAGCAGGAAGGGCTCATTGCAACACAGCAACAATGTTCCATTGAAGTGTCCCCCTGTGGGCCACAATAAAAATGCTGCCACTTCCTGCTTCACTAAACTCCATGTTGTCACAAAATAATATTCATGATATTTTGTTCAGATTTACGCTCGATTGAATTAGAGTGGGCTTTCTTCCATCGTGCTCAAATATACTTTTGAGGTAGCTTTGCTTTGAGTGTTTCCATTTGATGCTACTTCATAATTTTACGCCACCAGCAAAACGGCATTTTTTTTTTTTATTCGACTACATTGTTTTGACAGCTATTGCTGCTGGTTACGTTGCAGATCACACATTGACTGAGTGGATGTAACTAACGCCACATACAAGACGAGGAAACTGTATGCGTATATCACAACGTCCATACACACCGGCTCCCAGCCACACCGCTGCACTGCAGCTGAGGGGAAGCCTCAAGGAAGGGCAGCTCATTACGTGAATGTCCAGATCAGTCAGCAACAATAATTAGGTGCTATATTACCGAGTGTCATATCTTGTGAGGGACCGACGCCGTCCGCTTGGGGATCGATCACGCTCAGTTTGCTTTGGGAAACGAGTAATAAACACAATTCCTCCTCTTTCGGCTGCGTTTGTTGAATCGAAGCCACCCAGTGTGACTGAGCGAGCCGTGAGTACACGCTCAAGCGGAAACGCCTTGCCAATTACCACAGATCACGGTCAGCTGTTTTCCCACTTCCTTTTAATGGGACTCAAAACTTCCCTGCCTGCCGCTGCTGAGCATCGTTGAGCATCGTTGAGCATGGCCCATTCAACACTTCCATCTAATGTCATGCTCATTAAAATATAAATTGGCTTATGATTACTACCTGCGACTTTGCAACTGGACCAACTGATAATGATTTGGCCAGAGGCGAGAGAGATTAAAGGAGGAGGGTAGTTAGTCATCGGCATGTGTACATTACAGGCACGCTGTCAGCGCTAATGCAACAATACTGTCGTAACACCTCAGTTCCTTCTCAATTCATGGTTGACGAACCTCGCGTACTATTCAGAATGGAAACAAAATAAATACTCAAACTCTATCCAAATGTTTGATATCAGGTGCCTGTGGAAACAGCAGGATCATTCGGAGGCTCAGCTCAGCCGACTTAGTGGTAGTGCAGCCAATCCCCTTTTATTTTAGAAATAAATGAGTCATCATGTTTGTTTTTTAAGGCCTGGTGTTACTGCATGCAGCCGTATATACAAGGCATCAACCTTCAGTTATGAAAAGGGAAGCCGATGTGGAAGTGCCATACACTTGCATTCTTTCTAATGGCCATCAGGGGGCGACTCCTCTGGTTGCTTAATTAAGTCTGATTGTATAGGGGTCTATGAGAAATGATTCAATTGATTTATTCCCTCAGTAAACATTGTAAACATGAGTGTATGGTCTCAATCTCTAGTTTCAAGTCTTCTTCAATACAGCATGATGTTCATTTAGTGAATGATGGTCCATTTAGAGTCAAATAGACCTTTAGGCAGGCTATGCTTTAGGGCGGGGCTAGATTGTGATTGACAGGCTACTAGAGCCGAATAAGGAGTCTCTACGTCGCTCCTCCGCAGTCCAAACATGGTCACTTCTGTTCACTGGCAACAAGATGGGTGACGTCAGGATGATTACATCCACTTCTTAGATACAGTCTATGGTTTATATGTAAATGCAGACATTGCAACATGCTCAACTTTTTTGAAAATTCAGTGTTCACACATGTAATGCACTTGGTTGTGAGATATAATGTATGGATAACTCATTTGCCCATGACGTGCCTCGTGCTGTGCTCATATTTGTCTCCATGCTGCTCACATTTCTTTTACGCTGAAATAAATTCTACCTCCTGAGTGGCAGTGTGAGGAGGACGTGATTTAAAGTTATGTCCCCCCCTCAAAAAGATAGAAACTAAAGGTCTGACGGAGAATTCATGAGGCGGTCACCCCTGGTGCTATAGACCCCATAAAGCTGCCACAAAGGTATGTATAAAACCAAGGATTATCTGTCACTGTCAATGAGTTTCTGACAGCTGTGGCAGGATGCTAAGGGAAATATACTCCAACAGAGCGCTGAGTAGCCACAGCAAATCCATTTTTCCGGCGCTGTTCCTCAGAATGAGAGGGAGCTACTGTATATTCCGATGCTGCGCTTCTGCTTTGGTGTCGTACACGAGGAGACGCAGCTCTGGATCAGAGGGCAGACGGCCTGAGCCTTCAGACCGCCTCCCACTCCCATGCACGGGCGGCCAGCCTGTGACGCAGGCGCCATGATCCCTGTCACAGTCGGAGGATCCCGTTATATATTAAAGCATGATTGATTTCAATATCTTGCCACACACAGAGCTTGACATTTATATTGAATACAAAAAAAAAATAGGACTTTAATTAATTCATATAGCCGCTTGGCTTAATAATACTCTCTACAACACATTGAATTTAATCGAGCATGACTTATTGGAAATGCGAAATGGATGTTTGGTTCATATAAGCGTATTCATGGAGAACAATAAATCTGCCTAATGTACTTTAATACAACTGCCAGGCTTCTAATGTCTTATTTTTGCCACTGCGCTACAGAAGAAAGTGGTGTGATTACACTGACACACAGGGCTTGGCAATAAACAAATGTGAAATAGATTTATAATAATGGAGCTTCAAAAGACATTGACCATAATCCATTCCAATTACGGGGGGGAAAAAAAACACCACTTCGATCAGAATACAATGACGACTGAATAGCTTATTAATTGTCTATAATTTGAATGTATGCGCATTGGTCCCACGTACTTTAAACAAGTAGGAACTCTAAAAGGCTCGAAACACTGACTACTATCCTTATTAACACCTGACATATAAAATACGCCAACACACTTTCCTTCTGTGCAGACTTTGGTGATCTCTGTGGACAAGAGCAGTGTTTCCGAGCACCAGATTCCCTTCAAACAACTGCTGCCCTGGTTCTGGATCTACCATCCCGATCTGGTGTCACTAATGATAAGTGTTATGGATAACGATAATGAAATAGACAATCTTCTCACTGATGGTCTTGTTTACTCATATAGGTCATAGAGTATTTTTGTGGTTAGTTATCACACTGGTTCCCTTGACAAAAAGCCAATTGGATTGTTCCAATGGATGTTGGATTATTGGAGAAAAAATAAACACAAGTTTATGATACTTTTAGGTTTTGCCCAGCAAATGAATCTACGCATGTTTAAAGATGCTGACTCAGCTTTGGATTCTTGGATTCAGTGCTGCGGCACTCTATTGAGTCATCAGCATTAAAATATGAGTATGTTTCATAACCCGTTAAAAGTTTCCCAGGGAAACTTTCAATAAAGTTCCCCAGGGGAAAAGAAAATCCAACACTGCATATGGTGAACAGCAATAAAGACCGAATCGAGCGCTCCTTTTCACAAAGAGCATTAAGAGTGCGCATGTTTTGTCGCTCTCTGGGTGGATAAGCAAGACGGAAGACTGTATTGATGATTGAAAAAAATAAGACTTGGCCTCTGCACATTCAAGGTTGGTGCTCAGCTTAAAGAGGAAGCCCACAACTCTTCTGTCGTGGCAGAGAGAAACCTTGAGGCTGCCATCCGCTGAGGCATCGAACCAGGTTTGTTGATACAGCACCGGGAAGCAGGACACGCCCACCTCCAAGCCGAGTTCATCCTGCCTCCTGATTAAACCACCAACTGTGTCCGGAGTTTGTTGTCTTGACACCATTCGGTTTTTATTGTAAGCAAAACATGTGTGCGATACAGGTGGTGTGGAATTATGCAGATTTTTTCCGGAGGTGTTTATGTTAATTATGCAAATCTCTCTCAGGAGAGACTGTATGGTTTTTCTGACACATAAAGCCTCATGATTTTTTTTTTTTACAGCAGTACACATAAGCAAGACTAAAAAAAAAGAGCAACTACAAGTGATACAAAACTACATCGTCAGTCATATAATCCAACTTTTTAGTTTGGTCCAGCGTGCTACGATAGCTTCCTGGCTTGAGTTCCCGCAAAGCAGACTAGCAGGTGGCACATCAAAAGAAGCCAAGCGGGGAAAGAAATGCAGCATAAAGATTAAAAAGACTGTTGGCAGTAATACATAAGGCTTTAACAGATGTGTTTCACTTTTATTGCTGAAAACACCAAAATATTTACACTCTCCAGATACAAAACAGCACACCCACTTACAATCAGAGTAAGCATAACTAGCATCTGCCCCTATTAGGCTCAGCAAGACATGTGACACCGATGCTCACGCGTAACGGCAGGCCATTCCAATGAGTCAGTGCTGCACATGCACAGCACAAGACTCTACCGGCTGTATTAATACGCCCAATGTCCTTATTTTTTCTTTCCCCCCGAGCACAGCACATGGCACACATGCCTCCGTAGTGGATGTGTAAAGTGGCCAGCGGTGCAATGACGGTCCAGCGGACCATGAGGAAGTTTGCCTGAATTAAATGGGTTGCACCAAGTAAGCAACCCATTTAGCTTCAACGACACCCCCACGCACAAACAAGGCAGCATTTCTCGGCCATGTGGTGGAATTAATGCTATGTGTTTTCTTCTTCTTTTCTTTTCTCTTCTTCTTTGAAATGCCTGTCATAAAATAAACACTGCATTCTAGCTGTGCCTCGTAAACCTCCCCTACCCCGGTGATGGCGGACCTTTTTGACAGAAAGACCCAATCAAAGCAGCAACGGGTCAATGTGGAGACGCTGCGGCAGCGCTGAGTTATAGCCGGGTTCAGAGTGTTGCTTTAATGGGGCGCCGAGCAGCAGCTGTAACGTCTTTCGGCAGCTTGTTGGCTCTGCGGGCACCGTTCATGTTTCATCTCGGAGTTGTTGCAAGCCTTATATATACTCTGTGGCGTGGAGGGGCTATCTGTGTGGCATCGTGTCCCCGAACAGGGGACGGTTTAACGCTGGAGCTGGATAATGACTTCGAGGTGAGGCACAGTGTTTTTATGAGGGAGCATTACAGTGCAGCTGGAGGCCCAGGTCTGAGCCCGGGTCCACCCACGGCATCGTTTTGAAGAATGCAAAAAAAGGGGCCGCGAGACGAAAACCCCGCGCCCACCTCCTTAAGACTCAAATATGACAGCTACCGTAGCTTAGAATATAGCGATATGGCATATATATGAATTTGATTAATCCTCTCATATTTCTGTAATCAGTGTAACGTTAGCATGAAGACATGGAAGAATTAGCAAGCTAACTAGCTAGCCGCTAAATGACTTAAACCACTTCCTGTTTCATCTCCACGCTCCTGTTTCCGCGTAGGAAAGCATATTGTCAGTAACGCCGATTCACCAAAATGTTGTCATGTGCTGATCGCTTAATTTCCCCAATTTGGTAAGAAATGCCAATATCTACACCAGCACTGAGGCGACTGTGTGTGTCAGTGGTTAGCAGGTCCGTTTTTCAATCAGGGGATCGGCAGTTCAACCCCCGCCCTAGTCGATGCGTCCTTGAGCAAGACACTTAACCCTGAATTGCTCCCCGTAGCTGTGTCTACGGTGTATAATTGTAAGTCGCTTTGGATAAAAAGCGTTCGCAAAATGAAATGTAATGGTGTGTGTCATCATTTAGTTCAGAGCTTGACAAACAGTTTGAAGAGCACATTTTAAATAAATTCTCTAAATTTGAGGCTTCTGGGTTGACCTCTGACAGCGAATATGACGTAATGTTTTGGTAAAAAAAAGCAACGTGTCCCATGGCAGCGGGCAGCAAGGCACAGACCACACATGTTCTGCTGTGAAGTGAAAAAGGCACATCGTTTGCAGTTTGATGAATCAACTCCCTTTCCCAGCGCTCCGCTCACACCCACGACACGCTGCTACGAATTATACTTGACACTTCTCCCCATACGATTCCTCTCCAGATGGCACCCTGCCCAACCATTTGGAAGTCAACAAATACCAACACACAAAAAAAAAAGGAGCACATTTCCATTTTTTTTTACTCTTGAGCAGAATTGAAAATGAGTGAGCAGTAATATAGAAGAGGAGTTTGCATAATTTGTTTCCCCTGACCCCCTGAAACAACAGGCTATTATCCTTCCGGCAGGTCGCACCCATGCTGCCACCCCTCCATTTGCAACCTAATCACCAGCCAGTGCTCAATACCCTCCGTTGATCTAAAAGAAGAAAAAAAAAAAGAAGAGCTCTCAGTATTCACGGACAGTCGACCCAACATCTTCATCATGAGATAATGTGCTTCATGTTTATTCCGCCCAGCGCTAAACCCCGTTTGATGATAAATTCATCAGCATCGTGTTCTCGCACCGCTTCTTTCGGAGGCCTCGTTTCATCATCGTGTAAAGAAGCGGGACGCTAATCGCTTTGCTGGTGAAGGAAGACGGCATCCGACTGACCACACACACACACACACAGTACTATGCATGAACATGCCCCCCCCCAACATTAACTGTAAAGAAAAGACACACGTAGACGTGCCTCCAACAATGGCCGTGCATTCATTTTCTCATCTTTGGATCTGTGCGCTTCGTGTTCATAAAAAGGACTTCCTTACAATACAGCGGGGCTCTAATTACTGTACACTGAGAATGTGTCATTAGACGTTGGCGCATTGTAGTAAGGCCAGTGTGCACCCACAGTAGACGTGTCAATCTCCCCGATAGCTGTTACGGGGTAGGTGGGGGTGGGGGCACTCCTGATTCATTCGACATGCAAATTAAATAAGAAATGATAGCTGCCGACACTGAATTCACCAGAGATCCCAATCTGCAATTCAAAGTTGGAAACAGAACCAATATCTGAACATATACTGCCATTAGTGCGTGGACAAAACTGTAATTTGATGTGATTTCCCCTGTGGTCCTCCCATTTGTATCTCTCATTGACGAATATATGTGGGGATTCACTGATGTGGGTCATGTATGGGGCGGCATGTGTCCCTGATGGCGTCTGTTTTGGCTGCACATGTGGTCCAATCTATGAACTCAATACAGTTAAAGCCAAGTGATTAGATTGGGATCAAAGTGGCATTAAAGTGGTGTGTGCTCACGTTCTGTGTGTGCCTAAATGGAAATATATAATTCCGGAGAATGTTCACTTAATGTCTGCGATATCACCCGTAGGGGATTTCCTTCGATTTATTGAATGCACAAAAAAGTTGACATTTGTGGGGTAATCTCAAAAAGTAGGTTGGACAAAACGACTCGTTGCGGTGCTAAAGAATTTCATAGATGCTAAACAGATGGGGTCAATATGCAAAGGGAAAACCTAAATATTCACTAATACACAATCAATGTAATGTCTGTGAAATGGATGAGCTATTAGAGAAAATGAACGTTTATCTGTAATCTAATCATATCTTTTTTCTTTGGCCTTGAAAAGATTCACTGTTAATTCAGGTCTACGACTCCAGATACCTTGCAACAAAATACTTTTTTTATTAATGTATTATTAGTAGTTGATCAAAAAAATCTCTTTTGAGACAAACAATAAAATAAAACTGCAAAGTTTCCTCAAACTGCAACATGAGACTTGTAATGAGTGCCTGTTGGTGTATGTGGGCGAGTCGGAGACAGAACCAGGACTCAGTCTTTCCCACAGGATGTTGTGGTGGGTGGACCGCAGACCCTCCAGGAAGGTCTGGGGAGCACGCTTCCTGGGAAGAAGATTTTATGTATTTTAAAGTTTAACTTTATCGATCCGGTGCACTCTGAGAGCAAAATCAAAAAGGCTAGATTTATGAAGAATTTGTGCTCTTGTTAACAATTTTGGCTTCTGTTCGAGCAGTGGTGCAATGTAATTAAGTCAGATTTATTATACAAACGAGAAATGAACCATTAAACTATTGGGTATTATTTAATAGTATTTAAGTAGAATTAAGTATAAAAAGTAGTTCACTTTATATTAACATTGATACACATATTCATTCATCAATGATTATAATCCAATGATAAATATATTATTTAAAATGGCCCATTCTGCATAACGAGTATACTTTTACTATTTTATATTTTGACGATAACACTTTGGTACATTTACCAAAGTTTTGAATGGAGAACTTTTATTTGCGTCAGCATTTCTACACTGTGTTCTCGTAAATAATGTCAGGGTCGACTTCAGGGTCGACATCAGTGTGGGCTTCAGGGTCGACATCAGTGTGGGCTTCAGGGTCGACTTCAGGGTCGACATCAGTGTGGGCTTCAGGGTCGACTTCAGGGTCGACATCAGTGTGAGCTGCAGGGTCGACATCAGTGTGGGCTTCAGGGTCGACATCAGTGTGGGCTTCAGGGTCGACATCAGTGTGGGCTTCAGGGTCGACATCAGTGTGGGCTTCAGGGTCGACATCAGTGTGGGCTTCAGGGTCGACATCAGTGTGAGCTTCAGGGTCGACATCAGTGTGGGCTTCAGGGTCGACATCAGTGTGGGCTTCAGGGTCGACATCAGTGTGGGCTGCAGGGTCGACATCAGTGTGGGCTGCAGGGTCGACATCCATGTGGGCTTCAGGGTCGACATCAGTGTGGGCTTCAGGGTCGACATCAGTGTGGGCTTCAGGGTCGACATCAGTGTGGGCTTCAGGGTCGACATCAGTGTGGGCTTCAGGGTCGACATCAGTGTGGGCTTCAGGGTCGACATCAGTGTGGGCTTCAGGGTCGACATCAGTGTGGGCTTCAGGGTCGACATCAGTGTGGGCTTCAGGGTCGACATCAGTGTGAGCTTCAGGGTCGACATCAGTGTGGGCTTCAGGGTCGACATCAGTGTGGGCTTCAGGGTCGACATCAGTGTGGGCTTCAGGGTCGACATCAGTGTGGGCTTCAGGGTCGACATCAGTGTGGGCTTCAGGGTCGACATCAGTGTGGGCTTCAGGGTCGACTTCAGGGTCAACATCAGTGTGGGCTTCAGGGTCGACATCAGTGTGGGCTTCAGGGTCGACATCAGTGTGAGCTTCAGGGTCGACATTAGTGTGGGCTTCAGGGTCGACATCAGTGTGGGCTTCAGGGTCGACATCAGTGTGGGCTTCAGGGTCGACATCAGTGTGGGCTTCAGGGTCGACATCCATGTGGGCTTCAGGGTCGACATCAGTGTGAGCTTCAGGGTCGACATCAGTGTGAGCTTCAGGGTCGACATTAGTGTGGGCTTCAGGGTCGACATCAGTGTGGGCTTCAGGGTCGACATCCATGTGGGCTTCAGGGTCGACATCCGTGTGGGCTTCAGGGTCGACTTCATGGTCGACATCAGTGTGGGCTGCAGGGTCGACATCCGTGTGGGCTTCAGGGTCGACATCCGTGTGGGCTTCAGGGTCGACTTCATGGTCGACATCAGTGTGGGCTGCAGGGTCGACATCCGTGTGGGCTTCAGGGTCGACATCAGTGTGGGCTTCAGGGTCGACATCAGTGTGGGCTTCAGGGTCGACATCAGTGTGAGCTTCAGGGTCGACATTAGTGTGGGCTGCAGGGTCGACATCAGTGTGGGCTTCAGGGTCGACATCCGTGTGGGCTTCAGGGTCGACATCCGTGTGGGCTGCAGGGTCGACATCAGTGTGAGCTTCAGGGTCGACTTCAGGGTCAACATCAGTGTGGGCTTCAGGGTCGACATCAGTGTGGGCTTCAGGGTCGACATCAGTGTGAGCTTCAGGGTCGACATTAGTGTGGGCTGCAGGGTCGACATCAGTGTGGGCTTCAGGGTCGACATCAGTGTGGGCTTCAGGGTCGACATCAGTGTGGGCTTCAGGGTCGACATCAGTGTGGGCTTCAGGGTCGACATCAGTGTGAGCTTCAGGGTCGACATCAGTGTGGGCTTCAGGGTCGACATCAGTGTGGGCTTCAGGGTCGACATCAGTGTGGGCTTCAGGGTCGACATCAGTGTGGGCTTCAGGGTCGACATCAGTGTGGGCTTCAGGGTCGACATCAGTGTGGGCTTCAGGGTCGACATCAGTGTGGGCTTCAGGGTCGACTTCAGGGTGAACATCAGTGTGGGCTTCAGGGTCGACATCAGTGTGAGCTTCAGGGTCGACATTAGTGTGGGCTTCAGGGTCGACATCAGTGTGGGCTTCAGGGTCGACATCCATGTGGGCTTCAGGGTCGACATCCGTGTGGGCTGCAGGGTCGACATCAGTGTGGGCTTCAGGGTCGACTTCATGGTCGACATCAGTGTGGGCTGCAGGGTCGACATCCGTGTGGGCTTCAGGGTCGACATCAGTGTGGGCTTCAGGGTCGACATCAGTGTGGGCTTCAGGGTCGACATCAGTGTGAGCTTCAGGGTCGACTTCAGGGTCAACATCAGTGTGGGCTTCAGGGTCGACATCAGTGTGAGCTTCAGGGTCGACATTAGTGTGGGCTGCAGGGTCGACATCAGTGTGGGCTTCAGGGTCGACATCAGTGTGGGCTTCAGGGTCGACATAAGTGTGGGCTTCAGGGTCGACATCCGTGTGGGCTTCAGGGTCGACATCCGTGTGGGCTGCAGGGTCGACATCAGTGTGGGCTTCAGGGTCGACTTCAGGGTCAACATCAGTGTGGGCTTCAGGGTCGACATCAGTGTGGGCTTCAGGGTCGACATCAGTGTGAGCTTCAGGGTCGACTTCAGGGTCAACATCAGTGTGGGCTTCAGGGTCGACATCAGTGTGGGCTTCAGGGTCGACATCAGTGTGAGCTTCAGGGTCGACATTAGTGTGGGCTTCAGGGTTGACATCAGTGTGGGCTTCAGGGTCGACATCCATGTGGGCTTCAGGGTCGACATCCGTGTGGGCTGCAGGGTCGACATCAGTGTGGGCTTCAGGGTCGACTTCATGGTCGACATCCATGTGGGCTGCAGGGTCGACATCCGTGTGGGCTTCAGGGTCGACATCAGTGTGGGCTTCAGGGTCGACATCAGTGTGGGCTTCAGGGTCGACATCAGTGTGAGCTTCAGGGTCGACTTCAGGGTCAACATCAGTGTGGGCTTCAGGGTCGACATCAGTGTGAGCTTCAGGGTCGACATTAGTGTGGGCTGCAGGGTCGACATCAGTGTGAGCTTCAGGGTCGACATTAGTGTGGGCTGCAGGGTCGACATCAGTGTGGGCTTCAGGGTCGACATCAGTGTGGGCTGCAGGGTCGACATCAGTGTGGGCTTCAGGGTCGACATCCGTGTGGGCTGCAGGGTCGACATCAGTGTGAGCTTCAGGGTCGACTTCAGGGTCAACATCAGTGTGGGCTTCAGGGTCGACATCAGTGTGAGCTTCAGGGTCGACATTAGTGTGGGCTGCAGGGTCGACATCAGTGTGGGCTTCAGGGTCGACATCCGTGTGGGCTGCAGGGTCGACATCAGTGTGAGCTTCAGGGTCGACTTCAGGGTCAACATCAGTGTGGGCTTCAGGGTCGACATCAGTGTGGGCTTCAGGGTCGACATCAGTGTGAGCTTCAGGGTCGACATTAGTGTGGGCTGCAGGGTCGACATCAGTGTGGGCTTCAGGGTCGACATCAGTGTGGGCTTCAGGGTCGACATCAGTGTGGGCTTCAGGGTCGACATCAGTGTGGGCTTCAGGGTCGACATCAGTGTGAGCTTCAGGGTCGACATCAGTGTGGGCTTCAGGGTCGACATCAGTGTGGGCTTCAGGGTCGACATCAGTGTGGGCTTCAGGGTCGACATCAGTGTGGGCTTCAGGGTCGACATCAGTGTGGGCTTCAGGGTCGACATCAGTGTGGGCTTCAGGGTCGACTTCAGGGTGAACATCAGTGTGGGCTTCAGGGTCGACATCAGTGTGAGCTTCAGGGTCGACATTAGTGTGGGCTTCAGGGTCGACATCAGTGTGGGCTTCAGGGTCGACATTAGTGTGGGCTTCAGGGTCGACATCAGTGTGGGCTTCAGGGTCGACATCCATGTGGGCTTCAGGGTCGACATCCGTGTGGGCTTCAGGGTCGACATCAGTGTGGGCTTCAGGGTCGACATCAGTGTGGGCTGCAGGGTCGACATCAGTGTGGGCTTCAGGGTCGACATCAGTGTGGGCTTCAGGGTCGACATCAGTGTGGGCTTCAGGGTCGACATCATTGTGAGCTTCAGGGTCGACTTCAGGGTCAACATCAGTGTGGGCTTCAGGGTCGACATCAGTGTGAGCTTCAGGGTCGACATTAGTGTGGGCTGCAGGGTCGACATCAGTGTGGGCTTCAGGGTCGACATCAGTGTGGGCTTCAGGGTCGACATCAGTGTGGGCTGCAGGGTCGACATCAGTGTGGGCTTCAGGGTCGACATCCGTGTGGGCTTCAGGGTCGACATCCGTGTGGGCTGCAGGGTCGACATCAGTGTGGGCTTCAGGGTCGACTTCAGGGTCAACATCAGTGTGGGCTTCAGGGTCGACATCAGTGTGGGCTTCAGGGTCGACATCAGTGTGAGCTTCAGGGTCGACTTCAGGGTCAACATCAGTGTGGGCTTCAGGGTCGACATCAGTGTGGGCTTCAGGGTCGACATCAGTGTGAGCTTCAGGGTCGACATTAGTGTGGGCTTCAGGGTTGACATCAGTGTGGGCTTCAGGGTCGACATCCATGTGGGCTTCAGGGTCGACATCCGTGTGGGCTGCAGGGTCGACATCAGTGTGGGCTTCAGGGTCGACTTCATGGTCGACATCAGTGTGGGCTGCAGGGTCGACATCCGTGTGGGCTTCAGGGTCGACATCAGTGTGGGCTTCAGGGTCGACATCAGTGTGGGCTTCAGGGTCGACATCAGTGTGGGCTTCAGGGTCGACATCAGTGTGAGCTTCAGGGTCAACATCAGTGTGGGCTTCAGGGTCGACATCAGTGTGAGCTTCAGGGTCGACATTAGTGTGGGCTGCAGGGTCGACATCAGTGTGAGCTTCAGGGTCGACATTAGTGTGGGCTGCAGGGTCGACATCAGTGTGGGCTTCAGGGTCGACATCCGTGTGGGCTGCAGGGTCGACATCAGTGTGAGCTTCAGGGTCGACTTCATGGTCGACATCAGTGTGGGCTGCAGGGTCGACTTCAGTGTGAGCTTCAGGGTCGACATCAGTGTGGGCTGCAGGGTCGACATCAGGGTCGACTTCATGGTCGACATCAGTGTGGGCTGCAGGGTCGACTTCAGTGTGGGCTGCAGGGTCGACATCAGTGTGAGCTTCAGGGTCGACATCAGTGTGGGCTTCAGGGTCGACTTCAGTGTGAGCTTCAGGGTCGACATCAGTGTGGGCTGCAGGGTCGACATCAGTGTGGGCTGCAGGGTCGACATCAGTGTGAGCTTCAGGGTCGACATCAGTGTGGGCTTCAGGGTCGACTTCAGTGTGGGCTTCAGGGTCGACATCAGTGTGGGCTTCAGGGTCGACATCAGTGTGGGCTTCAGGGTCGACTTCAGTGTGGCCTTCAGGGTGATTCAGATCCACAGAGCCACCCACCTTTACCATGGAACACACAAGCGTGCGCCGAAAGCATATTACCAAAATGTCCAGTGACTGTTTACAAAAAAAGTGTCCCGTCTTCGCACCTCAATTTTTTCGCGAGCACAGAGAACGCTCCACATGTGAACATAAAAGAGTCTCGGTAACCATAGAAACTCATCCCAGCAGAGGAGACATTGGGAGAGCGGAGAGGGCCACGGACTGATATTTGCACAGCAGATAAGGAATGAATGATTCATGGACAAATAAATCACACATTCCTTATTTATGAAGCATGTGTTTATTAGAATGCGGGACACTTTTTTTTGCTCCATGCTGGACGAACAGTCCAAAAAGGACTGTTCCGGACACAGCGTGACCTTTGGTCACCCTCAAGGTTTCTATATGTTTGAAGGCTGGATCAGACTCACTCCAGCATGCCATCTTGGCAGCGGATGGAACAAGAACATTTGGGGAACCATGAACCCATTTCTCTTTACGGCCCCAAAGTCTTCTCAAAGTATTTATACTCCCCACCGTAACGCACACATTAGCTGCAAAGAACCACATTTATTCTGAGAACATTTGTTGTGTTTTACCTGTGTTGATAATGTAAAAGTCATTGTGGTGATGCTGGTTTCCAACCGGCGTGTACACGCTGGCTCTTCCTTGGGCCCGTTGCAGCTCTTTAGCATGGAGCGCCTCTCTGCCTCACCGGGGAGCGTCTCCCTCAGACGACATCGTACAGCTGCCAAGATAAAGTCGGCGACACGAGGATAATAGACATAAGCTAAAGGGACGAATCATCTGCGAGCGCCACCGACGCATCGGTTCACCAGATAAAGTACTGTTACCGGGTGATGCGGAGTAAGATGTCACTACCCTTTGTGGGGGGTGTTATGCAAAGTACACAGCTGACCGGGTAAATTAAACATCCATGTCTTAGAAATTAAGTGAATGCAGCGGCTATGAATCCAAAAAGCAATTTGACAGCTGCTAATACGAAATAAAATTGAATTAAAAAAAATCACATTGCCACTCTTAAGTTATCAAAAAGCTCTACATCCTTTGTGCTGTGTTTGAGAAAAAGATTTCCCCACTTAATCAATGCAGCGTTTTAGCCTAATTAGAGCTGACGTTTGATTGAGCGGTTCATAAACTTCCCACAATATGTGAATGCGCATTTTTTCTAATTTGTCAAATTGAAAAATTCGAAAAAATGGATGGTCAACCGTGACAGCTTTGCTGCTGAGAGTCCTTTTTTTATTGCGACGTTTAAAAAGATAAATGCACACTGCAGATATCCCACAAGCTTTGTCATAAATCATCAGGGAGGAACGTCCCGTAAAAATAAATCAGCAGATTGGTGAATAAATGTGGCCTGATCAATGCATTCAAATGTGTCACCCCGGGGTTACTGCATATGTAGCCAGCTGTGAATCCCCCGGGCTCCAATTCTGCAAACCCAGAAAGAAAAATAAGTTTGCCTTGTTAGTTGCGGATGATTTGATTAATGGCCATCCCTTCCTGGCGTGCCTCTCCCATGATGCATGTCAACCTGGAGGGGATACTTTCCTGTCTCGTAGCTTGGTAATTCGTAGGTGTGTGCTAAACTGATATTGACATTAGCATACTAACAAGCAACGTCGCTGCGCCGTATCTACCCGGCTTGAGGATATTCACAAATAGTGAGGCAGGACATCCCGGAGATGATGGAAATGAATTGCGTTCCGCATATGGCACATTGATAAACTCACTTCATGCCATTAATCAGCAGCGGAGGAAAATGGATAGAGTCTTGGGACTGCGCTGTGATTGACAGGCTTAATTAGAGGGAGGAACAGTGTTTTCCCACTTATGAATATGGCTCAGCTCACAGCGGCCAACCGTCCGGGGGGGTGGGGGGTGTTCTGAGACTGCCACAGGTTTGCGCTGTAGCTGCAGTTTTGGCAGGAGCACATTGCCGTGGGAGGAATCAGGTTTGTGTGGTGGAACAAAGGGCGATGGAAGAGGCGTTGGTCAGTGGCTGGTGCAGGCCGAGTGGCAGAGCTAACAAGCATGCAGAATCATTCTGGATAGGGAAGGGATTATTGCTGTTATGATTGCCGACATAAAAGCTGATCGAGCTGTGTGATTATCTCGCTCTCGAGCCTCGTCCTCCTCTTACAGCAGCTGAGCTGTGATGGCATTGGATGTCGGCCTTGCCCTCGGTCTCAAAATATCTCATGTGCGTAGCCGCCCCTTTGAATTTCTTCCGAGGGCAATTCTTCCGTTCTATTAGCATCTCATCTGGCCTTACACATTGGATTTTCTCACTTTGTGTGTCAGGCAGCGCTTCTGCTTGAATAGCAGAATAATCCAATCAGCGGGGAGCGCCTCAGACCCACGACATCTGACCTCTGCTGAGGAATCCTGTCAAAGTGCTTCTTATTTCAGATCATAATCCTCCCGCTTAGTTTGTAGAGCTCCAGTTTCTGCTGTGTGCTACAAGCCAATTAGTTTTTTTTCATTAGCGACATGTGACACTGGGAAATGTTCATGGAATATTCATTAAAAGAGGGACATTCAAATCAAATGAATATCTTGAGGTGGAGAATGCATACGCGATGTTTGTCTGCATCCGCATGTGGTGGCCGTCATGGACTCCTTTCTCTCTTTTTTCATCTCCAACAGGAGGGTCATGCGTGCGAGTGAGCCACAGCTAATTTCACATTCTGCTGCAGCACACTGCATCATATTTTAGGTCGCTAGCTATGGCTGCAAACTTGAAGACCTTCTGGTTGGGATGACTCACACTTTCTCAAAACACCTTTTTTTTTATGGACTCCTCGCTCACAACTTGTAACCGGCGTCCGGCCGGTAGGGGCCTCTAGTGCATCTACAACCTCCCATCTGCCACTCTGTGTCCACAGTTGATGCGATTGGCTCAGAGCTAACAGAACTACCAGTACACACACACTGCTGACAACTATCCGGCTATGCGCCATAGAGATAGTCATATTTTCTCCATCTTCAGGCTGGTTCTGTAGATTTTGAGCGAGTTATGGTTAAGTGTGGTGTAATAGTGATACTTGTTAGCCAAGGAGGTTGGAAGGAGAAATATACGTTTTTAGTAACATTGCATTTCTAACCCTTTTGTCTGCTTCTGTGTAATCGCCTTCCTAAAATGTGATATTGATTCAGGGAGTGCAGTTAGTGACAGTGTGGGCTCCGTAACTGCTCTGACAATTTGTAGAATAAGTGTTTTTTCCTTAAATTAAATGTTGACCAATCTAAGATAAAATAGATTGGCCATTGTCACCATTTTAAAGTATACTTTATCTGTATGTATTTAGCTCATTTCTGTAGTCTTTGCTGATAAGTATCTATTTAGCGTTAATGTAACACATCTGTTTTTGTATGGTCTTTAATAATGAATGAATCACTAATGTGGCTGTATCAAATGTGCATTGTTTCACAGTCTTACATTTGTAACACTGCACATGTTGTCACACTAACGGTTCATTTGTGTCAGGGTGTCATAGTCAGTGTTGACCATTGTAAGGTAGTCAAAAGTAAACCTACAATGGATACGCATATTGTTTTTGAACCATGAAAAGAACCAGCAAAATTACATTGACTTACACTGCATTAAAAGACACAGAAACTGTTCGTTATCTACATGTCATGCAGATTCGGCTCCCCACAGTTCATTTACCAAATTATCATAACGTGTCCTCTGCTCAGTCCAAAAATAAAGTCTAACGCTCAGCAGAAAATATATGCTATGTGGAGGCCTTTTTAGTCCATACAAAAAGTTGCAATCAATAGTATGAGATTAGCCTAGTGCAATTTCCACAAAACCAGACCCAATCTGAGAAAATAGATAACTACAAACACAGTGTGGCAGTAGGAGAAGCAAGGCATGGCCAGCAGTCCAAATGAAGACAACGGAGCCTGAAGGAACAATTGTAGGAAGACCAAATGATCCTGTCACTTCAAAGGCAGCAACGAGGTCAGTCAGAGTGTCCACAGTCAAACAGTAACACCAATGTGGGGGCCAGCTGTGTCCGTATTGCATCATGTGACAACTTGAGGTTCCCAGATGTAATCTCAGGGAAGCCTCTTGCGTTGGCAAGTGGCTTGGCTCCACTCACAGAATAGCCAACGGCTGTCTGCTTTTGTTTTCCCTGCTGTTGTCTTCCACAGCCTCCTGCTGTGAGGCCAATCACCTGACCTGTCCACACAGGGCGAATGCTGCACGCCCTCCAAAACCGCTCTGACAGGGACTTTGTGCCTGCTATCAGTGAAGTGTCTTCAAAAATATTTTCTCCTGGCCATCTGGTTGCAAAAAGAAGATTGTATCTAAGTCTATGAGAAAATGACTCCTTCTCGCTTGATTTATTCCCTCAGTTATGGTCTCAATCTAGTTTCAAGTTTTCTTCCATACAGCATGATGTTCATTTAGTAAATGATGGTCCATTTTGTGTCAAATAGACCAAAAAGCAGGGTATGCTTTAGGGTGGGCTTACTGTGATTGACACGTCGCTGCCGCTACGAGAGCCGCATACGGCGTCTCTACGTTAAACATCTGCATTCCAAATACGGTAACTTCTGTTCATTCACAAACCAGCGGGTGGCGTCACGATGACTACGTCCACTTCTTTGAGAGACGGTCTACGCCTGCCACCTTGCAGTGAGTCTTACCTTTCCAAAAAAAGCCATCAAATGACAAACATCGCATTCCACTTTGTTTGCTGTCACATGGCGATGAGCCTAACTTGAGTCATTGTACATGCCTTTAGAAACAGGACGCTGGGGCGCTGTGTGATGCAGGAGCAGTGGGTGTAAAACAATGGGTTGCGTGTAGACAAAAAGCACTTCTGGATACTGACTTTTTGTTGTGACCGCCGGTGAGGACACACTGGAACTGCACAGCAGAAAAGGCTAATTAGAGGAACATGATAAGTTATGGTTCGATGGGTTTACACTGCGAGCCCCCACAGGGCTCACAGTGTAAATCTTATATTACGAGGCTTCTCCAAATGCGTGCACATCTTTGGCTCTAAACCTACAGTGCACTCGTCATGCCTGCGGTTTGCTCAAGCCTGCTTATCACGCGACACGTCTGATACGCGCTCCTGTTTTGCTGCGTCCTTCCACGTCGATCTGCTATTTTGGAGCCGCCTCGTAATGTGTCGGCAGCGGCCGGTTCCCTTGCTTTGTGTGCGACAAATTAAAACAGTTCAGGCCCTGCCAGAGGAAACCATGTCAAAGACGCTCGACCGAGGGGGAGGCGGAGGCAGACGGAGCAATATTCGTAGGGCGCAGAGTCACTTGCTCGCATGTGGGGGATCGTCTGCCATGGTAACGTAATCCTCATCGAAGGCCTTCAGGTTTTTTTTTTTTTTTTGTGAACGAACACGGAACTTGAATCTTTCATTAAATGAAGGATTATTTCATTATTTAGAAAGTGTTATTTTCTGCCTCAGTTCACAAGCTAAACGCCAACTGGCAACTCCAATGCCTATGTAAATGAGTCAGATTCTGGTCCCATCTGCCCCGCTGGTTCTGTCACTCCAACCCCCCCCCCCCCCCACCCCCCCCCCCCCCCCCCCCACCCCCCCACCCCCCCCCCCACCCCCTTGTGAGTGGGCGGACAAACCGAAAAATGCAGACGGTCTTCCGCTGTGTCATCCGTCTTCCCTGCTAAGCATCCCGCTCACCTGTGCCAAAGCCGTGGTCTCTCGGCCACATGCCTCCCAGCCACAAGTACAGTCCTTTTTTAATTGGAGTGCCTGGACTGGGAGAGTGTGCCCGGTGTTATCAGGAAATAGTATTTAATATATGCCCCTCTTTTTTTCCCCATTCAGTGCGAACACAATTGTATTCGTCCTCCAGCCCAGGCTTTATTGTATTAGAAATATACTGATATTTTCAGTAGTACATTGCAAATATACTATCAAAGAATTGTACTTTCTGCAAATATATAAAAAGTATACAAAACGTTCACCTATTTTATAAAATACAACTTTTAACACACTTTAAAATAATTGTACTGTAGTATACTTTCAAGAAATATATTATAAGAAAAATATACTTTAAGTGTAAGTTCTGTGCAATTACTTAAATATACTTCTTTTAACTTTATTTTCAAACATATTGTTGGTATATTTCAAAATGTATGCTCTAAATTAGCATCGTATTTAAAGCACATTTCATACATACAGAGTTTAAATATCCGCATTTTTTTGTAATTAGTAAATACACTTATTCATGCTATTATTTTTATTTATTAATTGTATACCAAAAGTATAGTTTTCACTGCTGGGATGACATATTATTTCTGGTTAAAGTTTCCCACAACGTTCTCTGCATGGACTTCCATCAGGAATTCATGCTTATTAACAGTAAACACATGAGAAAGTGACTCTGATTCTGAATGATTAATTTCTTCTTCTATTTTTTTAACTTTTTTTTATGAGCCATGCAGCGAGCATGGCCATGTCCTCTCTCAGTGACACGAGAGGCCCGCATAATAATAATAATAATAATAATAATAATCATGTCATGTACTTCTGTTTTTTTTGTGGGCCTTGGGAATGAATGGTTGCCGTTTCATAGACTGTCAAATAGAGAGCATCATTACACAGAGCTCCGACTGCCGAGGGATCATTTGAATAATGTCGTTGGTTACATTATTATTTGTCCCATTCATTATTGGCTGGGAGAGTGGTTCTGTTGCTATTACAGAGGGATAACACTCCACTGTATGGAACCTTTCATTTGCTGAGCTGTGTGTTGTCTACGAGGAGGAAACCATTATCTGCGGCGCAGAAATCCTCTCTCCATAGAAGGTCTTTAGCTTCACAACAAACAAAAAAACTGGCTTTTTTTTTTTAAACTAAATTTTCCAAATGACTTTCGTAAATAAATCTCTGCTGAGGAAGGAAGCAGCATCCGTTGCTACTTATCAGTTGGGGGGGGGATTTGTGTAGCTTTGAGTGCTATGCAGGAAACAAAGGGAGGGGAAATAACAGAGCCAGCGCAAGCCAATAACATAACATCTATTGATATCGGCCCGTTAAGTGAAATACGACCGCGGCGATTAAAAAAAAAAAAAGACACCGTTTTTATTTATTTTTGTGTGGCCCAATCTGCTAAATCGACGGAGCCATTTCCATGGCATGATGGGAATCTCTGAATTTAATTAGAAGGTTTGGCACCCCCCGGTCCCGTTTCCCCAGCGAGCAATGTGTTCTCTTGTTACAGCGATGCATAAAATAATTCCCCACTTTGCCAGATGTCCTGTTGTCTGGAGCAGCGTGTTTCTTATCCTTTGAGAGCGTAAGGGGATACTCGGTCTCCCTGTCATCTATATTCCCCACAAATGACATCTCTGATATTGAAGGAATGTCAAAATGAATGTGTA
This sequence comes from Cyclopterus lumpus, assembly GCF_009769545.1. Lineage (NCBI taxonomy): Eukaryota > Metazoa > Chordata > Actinopteri > Perciformes > Cyclopteridae > Cyclopterus > Cyclopterus lumpus. Next base: position 8,207,553 of record NC_046968.1, on the reverse strand, counting down.
GAGGTGAACGATACCTCAACTTATACATTTTTCTTTTGTGTGTGATACCTTATCGATCGCCTCCAACTGCCAATGAGTAAGGTGTGTGTGTGTGTGTTGGGGAGGGGGGGGGGGGGGGTCAGCTACGGGACAAGGCCCCCCCGGAGTTGGTATTGTCTACACTTAATTCAACTCAAGGTCAATACTGTATGGATATCCGCGCACCACGTGATCCATTATATAAATGGAGGTTTTACACTAGCAGTCGTCGGTGGTGGAGTGTCTTCTGAGATTGGTGTCAATATTGTCATGAATTACCTCCACGCACGGGTCTGCAGAGGGGCTCAGAATGGAAAATTAAGTCAGACACGGTGAGGGGGGATCATTGAATAAATAAGAGGGGTCATGTTGTCTGTGATATAGAAATAAAAATAAATATGAATTCTCTCATCCATTATTCATGTGCTAATGTGAATGTGAATGTTGATGCTCCTGCAACTAATCATGCCGTAGCCAACGGCGATGCAATATTGGAGATGATGACTTTTAACTTCCTGGGGTCGTCAGGAACCGAAGTTCAGACCTTTTTTAGGTTCCGAGGCTTCTTTTTATTTGAGGAAAACCAACTTGGACTAACTCCTCGGCTGATCAGCTGCTCCACCAAAAGGTGCTGAGTCAAAGAGAAAGGATTGTGCGAAATTAAAACAAATTGAAGTTGTGGCCCGAACGAAGCAACTTGACACGCCATTAACTTCAAAACCAACTGTTTGATTCCGACATGCAATCAAACATACCGCTAATGTTTCGTCAAGGCACCAGATGTGAATTGTAATAAATCACCAGTATAGAGCACGCTGCATCGGTACGTTGCGGTTCAAACGGGCATTTGGTCCGTGTTGGCTACCAGGTTACGCAACGAGGGCTTTTCTTTTTTAGGTTGCACTTTCAACGCTTTGCCTAAATCCTGTGTGTGTATTATTGTGTTTCCCACTGGCTTTTTTTTTCTGGGAGTAATCAGAAGTAACGCCGCAAAGAAAAAGAATCAGCAGTTTAATTAGAGTAATTAAGAGCGAGCGGGACTGCCAGTGTGTTGGATGCCATGAACCACTAAGCGCAGTCCCTGGGTGGTAATTAGATGTATACACTACCAGCCTGAGCTTTGTTCAAGGTTCTGCTACACTGGCGGCCTTGGATTGTGTGTGTGTGTGTGTGTGTGTGTGCGTGTGTGTGTGTGTGTGTGTGTGCATGCGTGCGTGCGCGGAAGACATAATTGGCTGTAGAAACAAAAACATGATCTCAAACTGAGATAGTTTTGTAATGTTGCATCTGGGGAAATGAACAGGTATGCAGTGCTCGTGTTCGACATTGACTCCTGCAATTAGCGCAGCACGCCTGAAACGGAGCGACAGCAATGGTTAACCAGAGCGAAGGGATCAGTGGCTGAATGGAGCTATGGAGCCCACATTCACTCAAGTACAAGTTTCAGGTACTTGTACTTTACTTGAGTATTTCCATTTGTCATACAATTGTAAGTTATACTTCCACTCCACATCTCAGAGGGGAGTATTGTACTTTTGCCTATCGAACAGACAATAAAAAGGAAACTTTGTCCTTGTATCTACTGTACGTATTTTGAAGGTTCAGATATCATCAGAATTACCTTGCTCAGTGTGGCTCCTCCTCTCCGGCCTGAAAGCATCTGTCCAACGCCATGTTCCTTACCCCACTCGTATCGGGCCATTGTGGGGAAATTAAAAGTTGTATATGTAAAAAAGTTTGGATATTCTCTGAGATTAGAGTTGCGAATTGGCGAGAAAAAATTATATAAATCATAAATGTACGCAAAACCATGCGAATGAAAAATAATGTTTTCGCTGAAATTTTCAAGTTTGAATCAACCTCATCACGTCGCGGAGCCCACAGCCGAATGCAAAATATACTATATTGTGGCGGACTCTCCACCCATCCATCCATCCATCCACCAACCCGTCCATTCATGCAGTCATCCGTCCATTCATCTCGTATTCCGAACGTCTAGCTCCATTGTTATAATTGATCACGTGGTGCGCGGATATCCATACAGTATTGACCTTGAGTTGAATAAAGTGAAGACAATACCTTGTCCCATAGCTGCCCGCCGCCCCCCCTACACATTCATTTTGACATCCCTCCAATATCAGGGATGACATTTGTGGGGAATGTAGATGACAGGGAGTTCGACTATCCCTCTCTATTCCGGACGGCTCTCTCTCTCCAGCAAAGGACATAATTCACCAACAATCTGTGGTTCAACACACGCGGTCATGTCATGAGCCTTCTCTGTGTGGTTTCCCTTCACACTGACACAGTGACAGCTGGGCACGGCCTCTCACAAGCATCACTGTGTGACTATGGTAACGCGGAAAGTGTTTTGGTTGTTTGTCTCCTGTAACTTCCACGATATTACTACGTATTATTTTTTAATGAAAGAATACAGAATGAACGTGATGGAAAACGTGTCTATATATCTTTCAGGAACTTCATCTAGCTCTAAGGCCATCCTTACCGTAAAGACCCTAGGAGCAACAAAATTCAAAAATAATACCCACCCTCCGCCTGCTATATATATATATATATATATATATATATATATATATATATATATATATATATATATATTAGTGCTGGGAAAAGATGAACAAATTTAATCGATTAATCGCATGATTTTTCTGTGATTAACAGCGATTAATAATGAATTCAAAACTAGTGTATTACACGCCTTTATTTTAAAGTAATGTTATCAGAACAATATAACAGGCACTGTGGGAGCAACAGCAAGTTAACATACAGCATATAAATCTGTTTTCTTTTTTTTCTGAACAGGTACCAGAAGAAACATGTGTCTTTTATCAGGGAACAGCATTACAGTGTATGTTCAGTAGTTAGGGTCCCTAGAGTGAAGTGGTCGAGCACTAAAGAAAGTACAGCTGTAATTTACTGTGCAGGAGACCTTTTAGCCTTTACAGCCTGTGGATTTCCTTTAGAGAATCTCAGTCAAAGAAAGATAAATGCAGGTTGAGCAGGTACCCACAGTGAGTTTAAGTGGCCCACAACCTTTCTGCATTTGTTCAGGACTTTGTCAACGCACTGCAATCATATTTCATGCACCACTAAGTGTGCTGACTTTATTGGAGACGTCCCACTGCTGTGCAACTTGAATAACATGTTTTTCTAGAAGGCTTTGAGGGAGGAGGGTTACCGAGTCACTCGTTGATTCTCATAACATTCACCTGATGCCTTTTAATGTTGCAATGAATAAAAACGACAGCAAATGACCGAGAGTACACTATTATTTACTGCCTTGCAAACCTTTCGTTCCGCTGAGCCACAAATGCAGAAGGAAATGTGTTCAATTTTTAATCTCACGTACAGATACATGGCTGTTTCAGATAATTACTAGATTATATAGCTTAGATAATTTTATTTATGCAAACCTGGATTCCTGCCTGCACAGAAAAGGGTTAATTGGAAGGCGGCACTAATTTCCAAAAGGATGTAATTAAAAGGTATATTTAAAGCCACGGCTGGGTAATAATATGCGTCACGCTCATTGCCCACAAATGTTAAGACTGCTGTCGTGACACATTTGCTTCACTTTGTTTTTTAGAGGAGGATAAATAACTCCAGTTCCTAAGAGACAATTTTCTAGTGTATGTAATGCATTTCTAGCTTGTTCTCTATCAAGGTCAAATTAATTTGCGCATAACTCAAGGGTTGCTAATCTTTTTTTTTCTTCTTCTTTTCTTTTTTTGTGCAAAGCAAACCTCTGATTAGAAGATGTTGCCAAATTACATATAATGAGGATTTCATAAAAAAGCCAAGAAACAATGACAATTGGTCTTCTTCTTCTTCACGGGGCCCCGTGGCTCTTTAATAGCAGCTTCCACCGGACTGTGTTCTTAAATACTACCATTACTCATTCATTCCCACTTAATTATCATCACATTCCATTTGGCGGATGACTCGGGGGGCGCAGCTGTGAAACGGGGAGACGCTATCAATACTGGACTTGCAATTCGACCGGTCCCTCGCTTGCTCAACACGCGGACGATCCCGATACATCGGAGAGATACTGTAATTAATTATTTACATACTCCGAGTGGCACCTGATAGGTCACCCCGCCACGCTTCTCCAGTGCTCCTCATTAAAATGCTAATCCAAACTCCTGACCCAACCCCGCTGCTTGGGGAGACGGTCCTCATAATGACTCTCTGTCCGTCCGTCCCCCCCCCCCCCCCCCCCCCCCCCCCCCCCACACACACACACACACACTCAATAGGCCGGAAAAACAGGGAACCTTTCCACACTTTTGAGCGTGCCCATATTCATTTATTCCTGCGCGCACTCCCCTGTGCTGAAGAAGAAGAAGAAGAAAAAGAAGAAGAAGAAGAAGAAAAAACCGCAGTGCTCATTAACCAAATGTGTGTTTTTTGTATAGCTATTTTTCACTCACTTCACCTCACTTACTATCAGCCACCTATCTTGTGTATACAAGATAGGTGGCTGATAGTAAGTGAGAAGGTGAAAGCTGAGATCATGGCGTGCTGGATGCCCGTCTGTCCATTGCTGCACACTAACAAACAAACTCTCCCAAGGGGAGAATCCTCAGATTCTCAAGATTCTCCACGACGAGCCTCATGAAACAGCTGACTTCCGGTATCGTCTGCCACGTGGCGCCGGCACCGCGATTGTAAATTATACATGATCCGTTACAAATTCCATCCGACTGTCCTTCTGTGTGTAAATGTCTTCCCATTTGAAATGAACGCACCGTGAAGCGTTGAGAGCCCCCCCCCCCCCCCCTCCGATAGCTGATGGATATGAAAGTGCACCGTGATAATGGAGCGCTCATTTTGACTGAGCGCTGCCAGTAAACAGGGCCCATGAGAGCATGGGTGGCCGTGTGCATCACAAGCCAGCGGACGGCTGTACGTGGACAAAAAATATGCACACGCGCTCTCTCAGCGCGTGCCGGTGTCCTGGGGATCGCAGAGTGCTGCTTCATCAAAGTCAAATTTGTAAAAATGCGGCATTTTAAAACGAAGGAATTGACGTCATGTTGCTGTTGCAGCATGCAGTCAAGAGTTCAGAGGAGCCTCTTGAATTCTCATTGGATGATCAATAATGCTCTTATATCCGTCCATCAGATGTACGGCTACAGGTGACGGACGGTTAGCTTAGCATAAGGCTAGCCTCTAAATGTCATTCTATATGTGACACCAAAAGCTCCTGGTTATAGTCCTTGACACCGTCTTGGTGTCATAAAGATGTTGTGGGCTAAGAGTAAAAGACGCCATATTGCCTGTTAAACCGCGCTTGCTGCCGGACTAACAAGGATACCGATATCATGGCCACCAGTGACTGATGGACATGACGGCGTCTGAGTGACATGAGTGATGGCTGCCACTGATGACTCGGGTTGAAGGGAACTGATAAATGGCTGGTAACGCCGTGTCAACTTTAATAACGTGTCCAGCTTCTTTTAAACACGACTTGAATTTGTGTGTTCGCTTTATAGAAGCTTTAAATATTGAACCTGTGAGCTTAGTAAATTCCCAATTCTGAAGCAAAAGGTTTATTCTAAATGTGATTATTTCTGGATTTCAAGTAGCTGCAATCCGGATGCATTATGTCAATTTAAAGCATATATATATATTTCTAAATATAAATTCTGAACATGCTTTACTCTGTCGCTGCTATTATTACTGGCAGCAATTGCAGTAATAGTGTGTAAAATTAAATAATAATAATAATTTACACACACACACACACACACGCACACACACACACACACACACACACACACACACACACGCTGGAGAATACCCAGATAGCAGGATAGTAATGAATACATTTCCGTCTCATAAAGCCTCTGAGGACCCACTACAGTAGACAGCATGAATCCAACACATAATCATTTGCCAAGTCATAAATGTGCATGAATTGCAATGACAGCGGTCCAGAGTAGTGCATTGACGCACATATGCAGCCATGAGCAGTTAATCCCGACTATGATGTCATCGCATGTGCAGAGCGTAAAGGCTAGAGAATAATAATAAAACTGAAGCTCTCAATTTCTTTATCTATTTTATTTTTGCACGAGCCAAGGCGCTGATTTTGTCTCAGGGTTTAAAAATAGACTTTCATTAATATTGTCCGTGACGATATTAATCACGACGGAGCGGAGGAGCGGACCGAAGCGGCCCGGCGTGTTCAGCACATTCGACTGTAGCGCCTCTTTCTATAAAGTCGCTCTCCGGCAAACAAATGGCTGCAATAACTCGGGGCCTCAAACACAATAGGTTCTTTCCGAAGGGAGAGGAATCAAATAAATGGAACAAACCGGTTGGAAGTGATATGTCACTATATTAGAAGCCTCTGTGCCAATATTAGATGCTACGAAGCCCACCGCAGCCTCTGGGTCAGATTTAGACGGCATCGGGAGTGCCTCTGCGTCACTTTGAGATGACCAGAAATAGGCCGGTGGTCGGAAAAAAAGTAATAATAATATCGGTTAGATGAGTCCATGAGGTACAAATCCAGGGAGAAGAAAGGATCCAATTAGAAACCTAAGCCAGAACAGCACAAGAGAGAAAATCAATAAACACAGATGTCACGAAAGACCAAAGCGGATCCAAAAATCCCCTCCGTCTCCTGTGGAAGGGGGCGAGTATTTATCATTGTCCTCTGTGGCACCTTACTTATCGTCCTCCCAACTTCAGCGGGGCAGATAATGCGTGCGTGATTTATCACTGGTCAGCAGAGAGGCCGCTGATCCCTGAAAGAGGTTTGCCTGTATGCATTATTCAAAACTTTGTACTTTTTTTTTCAATCTGCCACTTTAGGATTAGGTGTGTGTGTGTGTGTGTGTGTGTGTGTGTTGGGGGTGGGTTGGTGGGTTGGGGGTTTGGGATTTGCTCAGTTCTTTTTTCCAAAGGGATCGCAACAAATGTGCTCTCTGCTTCCCATTTAGTTTGACTGTTTCTGTCGCGTGTGAGCCGGAAGAACAGCAAATGAGAGAATTTGTTTTCACACGAGAAAAACAAAAGTCTGTCACATCCCATCCCCCGATGGACTCGCAATTCATTGTGTGGACGGTCTATTTGTCCTACATTTAGAACCCAAATTCACTCTGCAGCCGCGCTCAGAGCGAATGCTTGTGACGCCTCCTGAGCATCCCGGCCCGGCCGTCCTTTCTGATCGACCCAGCGGTGTTAACAGCTGTGTCGATCAGGATGTGTTATGAGAGGCCTCGGCCGCGTCGCCACAGAGTGAGAGGAGCCATGTGTTAATGAGGTGAGTAATTAAAGGAGGGGGCGTTGGATATCGAAGCCTGCTGACCCCCTCTGGCCCCGAGCAGAGGAGGATTGGGGGTGTCAGAGAGTGACGGACCACAGGGCTGAATTCTCATTAGACTCATTAGATGAGCCCATTCTCTGCCCTTGATTTTCTACCTGCACGGATTGAGACAATAACTGTTGTTGTTGTTTGTTTTTTTTGGCAAGAGATGCCCTCCCTTTGGCCAACAAGCACGAGGGGAGCACCCGCATCCGCTGCCAGGAAGAAAACCACTCTGTCAGAGGTGGGACTTATGGATTTATGTAAGCTGGGTCGGCGAGCCCGTCCCTGTCAGTGTAAAGGACGATGACTCATTTGTGGAGAAAATTAATCACGGAACGGAGACAAATAAATGTGTCCGCTTTTGATTTTTCTTCTTCTTTTTTCAAGTCTGTTTCGCAGGATGCCATGATCGACAGTGTGGAAAAGCGGCACAGATGTCTAAGAAATACTAGAATAGAACGTTTGTTTGCATCTCGTTTGATTTTGAGATGATTGACTGCTCGCGACAGGAGCTGTTTCAGTGCCGCGAGTCGCTCCAAAGGCCCGACTGGTGCGCGTCATGCAGGTTGCGGAGAGTTCGGGGTCCTTCGGGGTCCTTCGGCTATTGGTCAGTAGCCCCCTTTTCGCTCTCCAGTGGTGGGAGCAAATTGTTCTGAAATGGCAACGTCCAGAAGGGCAGTTATTGGTATATGAACAGAGGTTTCTATACCGACTACTTTACCAGTTAAGTATCGAGAGCAGCGCATTCAATGACTTCCTGGGCAATTCAAACGTGTTAAATTAGTAATCCGATCTTTGTTACAGTACAGTTTACTGCCTCAATCTCTAGTTTCAAGTCTTCTTCAATACAGCATGATGTTCATTTAGTAAAAGAGAGGATTTAGAGTACAATACACCATGAAGCAGAGCATGCTTTAAACTCATTCAGAGCTTTGTTGTACTTAACTTTGCCCTCTTGTGTCCCTGACGACAGCCAAAATGCTTAAATCAAGGCTCCAGAAGGGCAGTCCACAGCAAACTTGGGATATACAGTTTATAGTTTATTTGCACATACGATGTCATTAACAAGGAACAAGGACCAGGCTTTGGCCGGGGTGGGGTCACTCCATTTATATCCTTTGGGCTCCTCACAGGCACCTCACCTCACGAGGCCAGCCAGGCCCCTCGAGTGGTCTAGAGCAATCTGTCGAGTCCCATTATCACACCACGAGTCGCTACGCGGTAATTCATGTAATCACTGAAGACTAAACAGTAATTTGCAGCGACTGCTTTTCCCTGGCCAAAGAAAATAACAATGCCGTAATGTGTTATCAGACCACTGTGTTCCACGGGCGGTGGTGACTTCTCATCTCCGGCCACAAATAGAGACGTGAGCAAATGAAAGATATTTCTACAGGTATTCATGGTTTGGCGTCGCAGCGTAACAGAGAAGCCAGCGAGCCAGGAGATCAATCCCCCGTTGCAGATAGCTTTGTCTCCCCCGCGGACAGTGACAAATAGGACGAGGGAGGGCTCAATAATATAAAGTGCTGTATTTTTCAGGTGAGGCGACGAAATACATTTGGTACGTTTTGCATTGATTCCTTCTTAGCAGCATCAAGTTGCTTTTGGAACATTGCAATTATAGTGAAGTTAGACGTTTAAAAAAACAAAAAATATGAATAGGACCTTTAGCCTCACTTGCAATGTAGTTTTAAGCCAAAATAAATCCCTCAAAAACCGATTATTCCAAAATCTGGCAAAATTGTCAGTGGAATAACTATTACATCTAATGACTGCATTACTCCCGGCCTTTTACTTCCTCAGAGTGATTTGTAAGAGCAGCTATAACGGAGGCCTGTTTGCATATCTTATCCCGTGGTCATCACCTGTATTACAGAACCCCCCCCCCCCCCCCCTCCCCCCCAATTAAAGAGAGCATAAACAGGACAGCCTACCTACTCGGCTGTTCAAATTTGAACTTGGTAATCATCTCTCTGATGTTGTGATTGGCACGGAGTCACTCAGAACATGACGGGAGCTGCACTGAAAAGGAGCCAGAAAACACCTCTTTGAACCCATTTGCTCTATTGGCGGATCCCCTTCGAATATTAGAGAGCATGAATTAGGGGATATATAATGGTATCTGGCAGCTGCTCTATTTTCTGCAGTTCGTGAATGCACTGAGCCATAAGATCTGAATAATCATAACATATGTGTGTTATTGTATTGGTGTGTGTGTGTGCGCCTTAAATCTTACTCCCAATGTTGTAATGAAGAATGTCTTCAGCTTCTGAAAATTATTTTCCACAGAGGAAAATCTATGAATAACAAAATGTATGGCTGAATAAATTGTTAGTCGGGCAAAAAAGATGCATTAACACCTCGGTGCTGACACCACAAAGAAATCGATGCGATGCAGATTCTCCGCCCACGCTCAACCTATTTCTGTAAAAGGTGGATGATCCACACAATGGGCACGCAGCCAATTAGAGGTTTGATTTCTTTTTCTTTTTACGTTTAAAATGATTTTTTTTTTAAAGATTTAAGACAATGCAGTTCCTTTAATTGACCCTTTGCCCTTGAACGTGTAACTGGCCAATCATAGCGTAGCATCTGCCACCTCTGACCAGGCGCCAACAACGATCCGGCCGTGCGCCATAGATTCTAATTTCCTTCCTTTTCAGTCCGGTTCAGTGGATTTGGAGCAAGTCATGGTAAAAAATACTCGTCACCCGGAGAGGTTGGAAGGAGTAAACATTTCTAAAAAGCTGTTTCCACATAAAAAGAGTACGTTAGCATATAGTTAACTAGCGTTCATCTTTTTAACTGCTGAATCAGTTTAACATGCCGGATGCATCCTTCAAACGCACATCAGACCCTTCTGTCCGCTTCTCTATGAAACTTTATTTTCCCCGAAAGCGGACGCTCATATTGCTTCAGGGAGCGCCGTTAGCGACGGCGTAGGCTCCACTGCAGCTCTGACAGCTTGATGGAGTAGCAGCAGGAGGCGGGGCTCAGCGAAAGGTCAATCTGGTGACACCTTTGGCGATGAGCGCTCATCGCCCGCTCCAATTTTCCAGCAATCACACTTGGATGGTACTGGACTGACTGCTGTCTGCAAACAAGCTCATCTGATACTACTGAGGTAACAAGTAGAGGTTTAGCTGCAGTATGCACACTATATTAATATTGCCATCACTCACTTTGTCATTACAGTATATTTGTATTACAATCGGCAGCGGCGAGTAAATGACAACATGAAATTGCTGCCGGCTGACGCTTTATTTGAGCACCGACGCGTTTATTGTTATTTGATCAAGCCTCGGAAACATGTGCTGATCTTTGAGCATCAAGACGTTTTTTTTCGTTTTTTTTCTGTTGTTCAAGCCGCCGACTCAATATGCGTCTTCTGTAAATAATAAAAGAGGACCTTTTTCATCATCACTCTTACTCATTACTGTCTATTTTACTATCCACCGTATGAAGCAGCTGTCACATTATCTGTACAACATAATTGAAATTATGTGCAGCACAGGATTTCTCTTCCAGCATTGGTACCAGATATTTCAAAGCACCAAACGCCTCTGTGAAAGAGTTGGCGGTTGAACCGCTGAATGGCATCCGCCTGAAGGTACCCAAATACGTGCCAAATAAATACAAAAGTTGGAAATAATTAAAGTACAATGCATCCAGGGAACTATAGCGGGACTGATGTTTGGTCTCTAATCCCTCCACACAACCATCCATCGCGTGTCATCCGCGTCTGTCGGCGCAGCAGTCGCCGCGCTCCTCCTCGGGGCGTTGCTTTGGAAACGATAGCGGCAGCAGCAGCTATAGGTGTCCAGATGGAGCAGCTGCTGGTTTTTCTCCCCCCTCCCGGCCCCGAGACGAGTTGCTCTGACGCCACAAATGAAGCTGACGATGTCTTTGAACTTGACACAGTCAACACATCCCTCCGTGTTCCAGCGCTGCACAGTGCCACTCCGTCAAACCCCCTCTCCCAGGATCTGCCTCCTCCCCACCACCGCATCTTCCTGTTTTTTTTAAATTTTTTGAAAGATGAGAGGGGCCGAGCTCACTCCGGCAGGTCGCCTGCCTCAAACATCCCACGGCCGTCTCCAACGCAGAGATGGCCTCCTGTCTGGGCTGGCATGCTCTTGAGAGCGCTATTCGGCATCTTGGAGGTGCGGCACGTTGTCAAAGCCAAAGATGGAGCATGTGGCGGAGGTAGGGGGGGGGGGGGGGGGGTTAGATGAAAGGCAAACAGGGCATGTATTTGAATATAACCTGTGTGAGGGCATTTAGAGAATTAAGAGCTTAAGCAACCTCCTGTTTATATTTCCGACGCCTGTGCCCGTGACCCTGCATACCGCAGTGCAGCTTAGACTGTTAACGCAGACGGGCCGCTCCCTCAGCCTGCTGTCAGCGCGGACACAATGTGTGCGTGCTCCCCGTGAGGGGCCGGCCTCGTGTGGATAGCTGGACTTTACCTGCGCAGTTGAGAAAGGGAAGAAAAAAAGGAAGCAGGAAAAAAAAAAAAGAAAAAGCGTGTGTTTTATTATCGTCATCGTTTTTTTATTGCGGTGAAACTTGTCTTGTTCCGAAGATATTAAACACACACAAAAAGGCCAGTGAGAAGGTATGATCGAGGCGATGCCCCAATTCTGTCAAAATGTTCCCTCACCGAGTCCCCCCTGCTTTATTTTATTTTTGCTCTGTGGTGCTTTTATTGCCTGGACTCGCCTGTAAGAATCAATCAGCTCTTTACACCTGGGTTGCGATGGCCCCCACTAGCCTCGGTGTGTTGCTGTGGCATCGGGAGAGGAAGTGGGACACCCGTTTTGTCCAACTAGGCTAGCAATTCAAGTTGGCGCGTCCGAACAAATTAAAATCAGAGAAGTGGCGATAATTAGCTGGATAATAATGAATCCAGATGGAATGATTTCAGTTCTGCAGCACAGCCGTGATGTTCAAATGTAAAAATAATAAAAATGACACAACGGTGCAATTAATGATATGTCGGAGCCAACTGGGTCTTTGGTTGGAAATATGATGCTTCATAAGCTGAAAATAGAATAAAATTAGCGACATGCCAGCTCGGTTCAGTTTCACAGAGTTCTAACTATTTCTTCCTTAAGTCACGGAAACTTTTCAGTCTAAGAAGTCATTGCGGCGCGTACTTAAAACAGCCTGGAGGGGATGTATGTGGAGGAAAAAAAGAAAGCAGATTAGGTTTCTACCACACGCGTGAGTGGAATTCTTATTCGTCGTCAAGGAGTCAAGAGCTTTGACCCGGCTGCGGTCTTGGTGGCAGATCCAAATGTCTCCAGGAGCAACAAGACAAAGATTAACTGTCCCTTGGAGCTTGAAGGCTCATAATTAATGCTGCCTCACTTCCCTCTGTGCCTCTGCTGGGAGGAAGGATTGACACTCAATTGATAGAGTTGCCATTTAAGGGTCAGCCGTACCATGATGGGACAGACGGCGGCGGGCACGTATTTGTCAGCTTTAAGCCGACATCGACCCGTTCGCCGAATCTTTAATTTGTCCACGGTGTCACGCGTTAAGAAAAGGCACTTGTTATCTTTTCACGTCGACCGCCGGGAGCTAAAAACTGAAAAGGTATTCGCGCCCATGCACGGAGGCAGTATTGCATTTTGGTTTAAACTAAACAACCAGAATTGTCTTATTGGTTGGAATTTAGGTGGGGGTGGGGGGGGAGGGAGAGCTTTTATTGTTCTTTCCTTTCGTCGCAGTCAACGACGAAGAGGCTTTGGCGTGTCTTTGGTGGCGCCGTGCGTTTCGTGAACGCGCCGGTGGTTCTGCTGGCTGTAGGCTGAGGGGAAACACGGCGAGTGGTGGCAGCCGCTGTGTGCACTACAGTGCGGTAAACAGCCTTAGAAAAAGGGCGGCTTTGAAAGGCTCCCTCCTACCTCCGAGTGGGCTCTGCAAATCCCTCTATTGAAGTGGGCTTATTTCTTAACAGCGCTCCTACCATTTTTGTATGGATCCTTTTCGGAATCCTCTTTGCACGTAAACACCCACAATGAAGTTGGCAACAAAGAGGAAATGTTCTGTCATGAAATGTGGTCTGATTCATAATCAATAGACGGAGGCGTGACAGGCGGGGTCCTATTTTCTGTGCCTGCACTGTCTGAAGATACTGTTGATGGACTGTTCTCCCCAGTGCGACGCGCTACGGTGAGTGTATCACTTCCAGCGGAGGTGGACAAAATCCCTCCATTGTGGTACAGTAGCGTTTACAGTCCCTAGTATATATATGGAGGTTAAGTCTTTTGGCCTGTGCCTTACCTAAGCCAGTTCTCATAAAACAAGCCGCCCTGTGATTGATGGTGCAGGAAGACCAAAAGACTTTACCGAGATATCAGGACATAAATATAAGGGGATCTGTGTCCAATTCTCTTTCGTGCCAACCTCTGAGAAAATTGGAAATGAGTAGTGAATAGCTCAATTTGTCTTGGAGTAATTTAATGGCCTGTACCTGTTATGGGCTCAATCTAATGCAATAAAACACAATGAGCAAAAAATGCCTCTGACTCAGGGAAGCCAGCTGCAAACTGCCTGGCAGCTGCCTGAAAGCTTTTCAATTTTCTGTGAAAGCTCTGTTAAAAGGCAGTCACACATACGGCAAGGAGAAAAAAAAAATAGAAGGAAAGAATTAAAAAAAAATAGAATAAACGACAAATTTCACTCTCTTCTCCTCAAAAAAAATGTCCGACGTGCTTCAAGTAAGGATGGCCCGTGTTCTGGAGGTGTCAACTTTAAACACATTGCTTACTTTCAAGAATGAGAGGCTGTCAACGGAAACATAAGCGCTCTTTTCCTTTATTTTTTTTCTCCATTTTATGTGAGCTGAAAGCCATTCGTAACAAAGGACAATGCTCTGGGAGCCGAGATGAGGTGGGATGATGCACTGCGATGTGGAATGGCTGGGATCTCAAATAAGTGACCCACTGGGTGTGCTGCAGGGAAACAAATCCAACCAGTATGGTACTTGATTGCAAAGTCTCACCTGAGTTAATTGACAGGAGACGCCCGCTAATGTCCTCGTCGGAGAGAGAAGCCAGGACCGGGAGAAGATAAGAAGATCCATGTGTTTATGGGAAGGCTCAGTCGTTCGAGAAAAGCAATTTTGAGTGCAAAATTCCAAATGTCATTCTTTATCGCTAAATGTGATTGCTTCAGAATGAATCCGTGACACATTCTGATAATGTAAAATACAATGCATCAGCAGATTAAATTCTACACGACACTATAAATCCCTTCATACATGCCGGAGACATAATAATGTTGAGCTGTCCAAAACATTACAATGGGGAGCATTACCCCGGCTTAAGCCACCTGCGTGTTGTTTGTTTCTCCCTATGCTATTTTAGATCCAAGCAATCCCTCTGGGATCTGTCCAGCAAAAACAAAACTCTGCAGTGCTTATTATATTTAAGGAGAAGCGAGTGTTTACTTTTGCCAACGTTTTTTTCCTTCCCCTCAGTGTACTTTAAAAGGGAAGCTGGATGGCGCTGAATAAAAGCATCCTGGCGCTGTCAATCTACCACCAGGTTGCATGTATTTTGAGGAAAAATAAAATAAATGGGACAAGACAAACAACAGGTTATTCGGTCTGCATCATTTCCTGTCTTTGTCCCTCTGGTTTCAGTTCAGCCACTGGTGCAGACGCAGTCATTAACAGACCAGTAACCCAGCCACGAGGCAGGAAATTGACTTTTTTGTTCAAGGCCAAGCACACAGATATTTTCCAAACGCTGTCACGGTGTGATCAGCCAAAGGAATCTGGATTACACCTCAAGGCAGGAGTTGTGAGGAGGACTCTAAACAAAAGGGAGGCCCTACACCCAAATCCCCAACACTGATCAAACTAGTCCCGGTTGATTAAAATAAATAAAATAATGTCCTCAATGCAGGGCCTGAAACTAGGGCAGGGCAATAATTCAATATGATAATTTATCGTATTTATTGTAATGAAATCATAACAGGATGAAAACATATACGTAACGGGATGTTGTGAAACACAATTACGTTAACGGGATTATTTTGCACTAAAGTTCTTAATAAAGGGAGACAATACTCTGTACCTTTTGTCAAATATTTAATTCCACAAGAGAATGCTAAAGTAGGACAGTAGTGTCAGCCTGTCTGTGAGTACATCTACCACTATGGTCCAGACTGAACCATATCAACAACTTGGGGGTGACTGTGGCTCAGTGGTGAGCAAGGTCGTCTTTCATCAGAGGATCGGCAGTTCGATCCCCGGGTCCACTAGTCCATGTCAATGTGTCCTTGGGCAAGACACTTTAGCCCGAAATTTCTCCCGTAGCTGTGCCTATGGTGTGTGAGTGTTAGTTACTGCTGTTGGTCAGGTGGAACCTTAGCCCCTCCCATCAGGGTGTGAATGATATCATGTAGTGTTAAAGTGCTTTGAGTGGTCGGAAGAATAGAAAAGTGCTTTACAAGTACAGTCCCATTGCCATGCTATTTGGTGCATTGATGCTGCCCACAGGATACCTTCTGCTTTCTGCTGACTTTTACACAAATCAGGTTGTTATTGAAATAATTATTATAATAAAAACTACTGATTGGACTGACATACAATTTGGTACAGACTTCCTGGTATCCTGTGGGGTCATTTCTAAAAACATGACCCCCTTGACGTTTCGTCTTGCACCATCATTAGATCAAAATGGTTTTTGTTCCTAAAACATGTGGTTTCATGACCGAATACCTGCACAATTTGTGAGATTCCCAAAAGCCTCTACTAAAGGCAATTTGTATTGGTGTTCTGATGAGCAAATTACCACATGCTAGTTGAAGTTAGACAGTTAACATAGTTAACGTTCAACTTGCTAAGCAGCAGCATGTTAGCATTGTCATTTTGAGCATGTTGTTAGCATTTAGCTCAAACCCATCTCACAAAGCCGTTCGTATGGCTGCAGAATCTGTTTTGTTGAGGAAAACCGATGCAAACAATTTAACTACCTAAAATACATATGTTGTACTTCCTGTGTAGCCATTTGCTGTTGGTAAAAAAAATGTCAGAACTTTGTTCTGTTGTCTTTTTTTACCATTATCAATCAGTACTTCTGGGCCTCTGAGTTCTGAGTGCCTCTGGAGTATCCAAAATAGAAGCAGGTCAAAGTCCTTTCTCCTTACTTGGCTGTACGGAAAACAACTTAGAGTACGTATTTCATGTCATGTGACTGGTGTTTCAGGATCAATAGCCTCAAGTCCAGGAGGAAAAGCCCTCTGGCTCTGGTCTGAAATCAAATCGTAAACAGCCTGAAATAGCTCCTGTGTGACTAATTCCCTTTCTCTGCCATAACTACTGAGACTGCAAGAGGCTTTTTGTATGGACCAGAAAATTGGATTCCTTACCCTATTAGAGACATAATCCCGACGCACATACGAAAAGGAGACAAGACAAAAAACACTGTCTTGTCAACATTAATAGATAATATGATAAAGAATGTCTGTGCATGTTTTTAATAGCCATCTGGCAGATCTCTTGGGTAATTTGAAGACTATTTTGGAATCATCGTAACACTTGGGAGAAACAAACAAAAGTGTCTGTGTGGGGATGGCAAAAAAGGTTGACGAGAGACATAGAAATACAGTGGGTGCCGTGGGAGAGGGAGGACGAGCAGTATGGCGATCCCCTTGTTAAAAGGCTGGGTAATGCCCGGGTTGGATTGATTCACCGGCTGCAGTTTGGTGACAGCTCCCATACCGCAGCCTCAATGCCCACTGAAGTGAGCGTTCGGAGTTGGTCTTGGCAGCAATTTGGCATTTCGGTTTGTTTTTTCAGGTTCGCAATCTGAGGCCCGGACAGAGTGGAAGGGCTCGGAGGACAGGTTGACAGAGGGGCGCCTCCCATCACTTGTCAGCATTGTCGGGCAATGGCTCATTATCTCCCGTCTGTTTGGCTTCCATTCATGTCGTTTATCATTCCCATCACCTCCTCTTTGTGGCCCGCATCCGAGCGAGCCAGACGAGGTCTGGAGGGGATATAGGTGTATAAATATGTCTCGGGAAATTGGCGCGGTATGGATTCCTTTGCTCGCGCCGACCTCTTTGTTTGGTCGCAGACCGAGTTGGCTTTTGTGTATCTGCCGGCGGCTCTCTCCGCCGACGGCACGCCATTCAGGAGATAAGCATCGGCTGGGCTGCCCCACTCCACTGACACTGACACTTCCTCCCGGAGTCAGCAGATTACATTTTCGAAGTTGACAGCTTGTTATCACTCTCGATAGCAGGAGGGCTTAATCTTTTGTTCTTTTCCGGTCGGGGCAGGGCCGAGGAGTCGTCGTCTCGGGTCACTGAGCTCCCCCGACTTCCCTCCGCGTGCCCTCTGCGGTGACACGCACGTGGCGAATAGGCCACTCTCTTCCTCCTGCTCTTTTCATCTTCCTCCAAGAGTGGCTGCACTTTGTAGAGGGATTACAGTGATGGAAGCCTCAGCAGTGCACAATGATATCCATTCAACACGTCTCTCTCTCTCTCTCTCTCTGGCAGAGAGGATGGGTTCAAGTCTGATTTGATAATAATGGCCACGCCGGCTTCAGTCTGGAGAGAAGGCTCACAGCTCCTGAGGCCGGGCTCGTCTTTTTCTTTCGGGAACAATAAGGTGGAATCCCTCTCAGAATAATAACCACGGCCATAATAGGGGCGGAGAATGGCCGCGGTCCTTGTGCAACACTGTAGCTCATATACTGATCATAAGGAAGCGTTACACCTGTGGCAGAAGTCCCCGTGTCACCGTGCCACTAACAAACGAGCGACACAGACGAGGGCGAAGGCTAACGTTGTGTAAGAATCGTCCGGGGTCCCAGAAGCAGCGGTTCCCCAAAGAAAACCCGACATTCCTTTTTCATAAGGCAGCTGGTTGTAAAGGTGCTTTTTGTCCAAGCTCTTCTGCATTACGGATCATAAATTTCATTTTGGTGAACGGATAATTAAATAAAGCGGAATATTCAAGGGTTCACAATGATGAGTTCACCAGACTGGTTATATGTCTTTTGATGGTAGATTCAAGCCTTGGGTGGTTGCGAGAGACACTTAGCACTCGCATATATATATATATATATATATATATATATATATATATATATATATATATATATATATATATATATATATGTATAATTGACCTGTAATGAAATAAGCAGGGTTTATTTTTTGTGCTAACAATAACCCATCTTGCGTAATCTTGGACATTGGCGTTTATTATCAGATCTTTTTTCTTTTGAAGCCACAAGATGTCTCCTTGGTGAGAGCTGTGCTTATATAACCTCCCTCTGTCCTCCCACTCTCTCTGTGTATGCCTCTTCCCGTCTATAGTGCCCACTGGAAGTAGCTCGAGCTTACTTGTCTTTTTTTTATAGTTAAGAATTACTTAAGACTTTCTTCTCTTCTGATGTGTTTGCAGTGGTGAAGACAATCGTTCTGAAAGCGACACTATGTTTGATATGAACAGACTCATGCTAAGGCAGCGATACAGGAACAATCATACAGCTTATGCAATGCCTCAGAGCCGCCTGCATGGTGCGATGAATTCTACACGCAAAGTTTCTTCATGTCAGGCTGCAGACAGGCAGAGCAGAGTAACTCTCTCCCCGAACTCATCCGAGACTGCACTGATCTTTCCTCATTCAAATCGCAAATCAAAACCCACCTGTTCAGAACTGCTTTTAATGTGTGATTGTTTGTTTTTGTTTTTTTGTTTTCTTATCAGGGTCTGAGCGACTCAAAGTCCCTATTTATTTGTTTTACCTGTATTTGAGCTATTCTTATTTATTTATTTTTAGCTTTTAGGATGTTTTAATTATGTGAAGTGTCTTTGAGTATTATGAAAAGCGCTATATAAATTAAATGCATTATTATTATTATTAAATGATACACCCACTAACTTTAAGGAAAGCTCAATATTGCCAGCAACATTTCTGCCTGCAGAAACGATTGGTTTGGTAAAATACTCCATAAACTCTTCCTTTGACCGAGGCTGCATTAATGGCAGACAGGTAGGAGGTCACCTGTACGATCAATCGGCTTAATCACTTCTCGGTTGTTCTGCTTCCCATTGGGAGATGTAGGACATAGTATCAAGTCACAAGATTAAATTAAGCCTCAATTAATTAAACACATTTTAATTCATGCGTGGGTGCTTGCAATTTTCAACAATAGATAACACAATTCAACAGATGCATATTTAAAAGAGAAGATTAAGATAAGCAAAAAGCCAGCTGGCAACCTCTGGGTGTGAAAAGTGAACTCACTGCAGAAGTGCCTTCAACTTGCATTCTTTCTAGTAGCCAGCAGGGGGAGACTCCTCTGGTTGCAAAAATGAGTCTGATTATGCAGAAGTCCATGAGAAAATGACACTTCTCTCTTGATTTATTCCCTCAGTAAACATTGTTAACATAAGTTTATGGTCTCAATCTCTACCTTTAAGTCTTCTTCAATACAGGATGATGTCAATTTAGTAATATATGGTCCATTTAGAGTCAAACGTACCATAAACGGAGTATGTTTTAGGCTAATTTGTGATAACTACCATGGCGTGGTCCGGTCTAAGAGTTGTCTGTGTTTTCATTTGAGATATTTAACCATTTCACAGTGTTCATGGGAGTTAATTGTAACCTTTTGGTTGCCTAAAAATGTCAGCAATTGGCAAAAAAACAAGATGGCCATCCCGAGGTTAAAAAACGGTAGTCCACAAACGGTTTGACATAAACAATGTATGGATCAGACAACGTGGTGATGTGTTTTTTAAAGTAGTGTACAATACAGTGTATGTATTGCATACTTCAGACTTCGTCCAGCAACAGTACCCGAGGCTCTGTAGTGCATTTCTTCATTCATTAATTGATTCACACCTAACCCACTGAAAACTAATTGGTGTACTAGCTTTAAAAAGAAATCGGCCCAATTTTGGTCTCACAAGACAAAGAAAATGAAGACGCGTGTCAAGTCATGTTGCTGTTATGAAGCAGTTTTCGATAACCAGTCCGGCCCTGATTAATTGGGGCTCCCGCGGGACCGAGACGCCTCGTGCTGCCTGAAGAATCGGTGTCGGACTGATAACAGAGCGACTGGGGACACTGACAGCCAGTACATTGTCATAGCGAGCAAGAAGCCAAGTGCTGAATTTAATCAGCCTGTGCGCGGCTGCCGAGGCCGACCTGTTGGTAATAATTACAGAGGAACACGGTCACAATACCTGCCTTGTCCCCCCCCCCCCCCCCCCCCCCCGGGTTGGCTTTTCAGTGCCTCTGGCCAGTCAGACGTCATAGCCCCACTCCGTCACCGATATTCAATTTAGGCCGCAGAGGCACAAAAGCAGATGTGACATCTCTTTTTGGAAATCACTATATAGTTTGCATTGCCTATTGTGTACGTGCTCCTTCCCCAAGCAGATATGGTCGGTAATCCCAAAACAATCAGATATGGGCAGAACATTGGAATTCGGTGCATGAATGCTGACGTGAACTCTGCCTTTGTAGTCATATCTATGATTTCCCGACTGCCTGTGTTTATCTCAAGCTGTCATCCTAAAGATGAACCCCTGTTTGTGTTCACAGCAACAGGGAGTGTATCGAGCAATAGCTGTGGCTCTTGCAGTGGAAGCGAGGACTGACTGACAGCGTGGAGAGGCAGCGTCTGTGATTACAGTCTTCAAAGGCGTCTTCCCCAAAAAAATACAAAATCAGCATCGCTGTTGGATCCACCAGGCGCTCTCGCCTTGTTCTGTTTTATTTCTTTTGGAGTTTTTTTATGTTACCCACCATGGTGTAAAAGGAAAGGGCAAGTTGAACGTACTCAACCCCCCCCCCCCTCTCACACACACCTCCCCCCCAGCAGGGCGGCCAGGCCGTATTCTGCTGGGGGTTCTAACCCTGTCTGCTTGTCGGCGGTTCAAAAGATGCATCTTCATCTCTGCTGAGTTGAAAGAAACATCACAGGATCTGCGGTTCATATTTCATGTTTTTTATGGATAGAGCAAGATCAGCTGTTTTTAAGTTGGGGGGCTGGGGTTTTACTAAGGGTGAGGGGGGGGGGGGGGGACAGTCCATTATCGAGCTCTGCAGTAACGTCATTTGTGGCGATACATCCATTCCAAATTGGAATCCGACAATATCGAAAAGAAACTGAAAAACAAACCTTTTTTCTCAACCAACAGTTTATATCAAATTGTCTCTTTTTCTTTTCTTTTTTTCCCCAATGACCTCTGCAGGGGCAGGAATGTGAAAAATAAAGTCTATTTGTATAGATTGGCATACCGGAGCCATTTGCGAGCGAGGATCAGATGGCAGGGAAAACAGATTATGTTGCAGGGCTCCTGTGGCATAACCCCGGGCATTAATGTTAATGGAAAACCACATGACCTTGCTTTTGCCTCAGAGCGGCTCCGATTTAAATCCAATTGACATGGCCCAAGTCTGGAAGAGGCTGGAGAGACGGAGATGCAGGCACCTGATACCAATGCGTGGGAAAGTTCTTGTTTTTCTGTTTTCTTTCTTACCTTTTCAAGGGATCCCTGGCCTGGCGGTGAGGCTCCCTGTGCTCCCTGACACGAGCACGGGAAAGCAGAGATGAATGTGGACTGTGTGCTGTACTTACTTGCTGGGATGCCCATTGCCCCCATGCCAGATGTCATGTGACCACTGAGCAGGGATGGCTCAGTTTGCACTGCTTTAAAAAAAAAGATATCAATGGAGTTGTGTCGCTCAGGAGCGTAATACCTCTTGTTTTCGGGGAGCAAATTGGACTTAAGGTTGGTTAAAAAAAAGAAAAAAGAGAAGAAAAATCACTGTGATGGAGTTGGCTTTGCCAAGAATTGCTTTCCAATAATCATCCTGCTCTGGGAGGAATAGAGGGGGCTAGATGCCAGAACAACGGAAACAGGCTTTGTTAAAAGGGGCTTTGCGCACACAAATGAAAGAACAGAAAACAACACACATCCAGTGGAAGGATTTGCATTTGAAAATACGGCGTGGCTCCGCCGCTCCTGAGGGTCATCAGCACAATTTAATTACATTAAGAGGCGGCTAAATTGTTTTTTTGCAAACAGACAAGGCTTAAGGGATTACTGGACCTCTGACGGTGGGATCACATTTTTTTTACCTCCGAGCATGAAACAATATGCTCGCTTCCTGGGAACGGGGGGGGGGGGCGTGCTCCCAACGGTGGACAGCAACATGATTCACTTGTATTCCACGTTTTTTATTAGCTGTATTTGAAATAGGACAAACTTGGCTTTCAAAGGAAATCCTCTGTGCATGTAAAGATGTTGTTTATCTCCATCGCGTTACTTCCCCAGCATCCCCAGCATCCTCCATGTTTTGTCTGCACGTCTCCAACAGTTTATGCTGTTCATTCTTTAGTGATTTATTGAACACCGTGCTTCCCCTGCAGCTGCCAGCTCACCGTATGGCACGCTGCCGAAATGTTGCATCACTCCATACGGACCTTTGTGTTCTCCTCCCTCCACGTCCCGTCACGGGGATTAAATGTAACGCGTAACGTTGCTCGTAGCTTTATACTTCATTCACCGGAGTCGTTTTCCGACATCCCATCACCCACGTTAGACAAAGAAAGTCAAAAGTATTGATGGCATTTTCACACATTTTTTTTGACGCCATCTATTGAATAGTGAGAACACACAAAGTCAACATTACATGAAACTTCATGACGGCATATTGGCAATCGGGCAAATAAAGGAATACATTAGCATTTGTATGCTGGTGAACGTTAGTCTAATGTTTAGTCTTTCTTTTAAGAGGGCTGGACCATTGTTGTTATACCTGGGAAGCATTCAAAAAGTAGCTCGATATCAATATTGCGATGATGTTGTCGGGTTGAACGAGTCAAATGAGATTTTTGGATAAATAATCATCATCAGCGATATGTATTCAATGACTAAGTGAGTTAAGGCAGATAATACAGGTCGGGTCATTTTTACAGTAATGCAGACTTTAAAACCAGGAAAAGACGTATGCTATGTTACGATACGCAGAATCTGAAACGATATCTAGTCTCATAACACTATATTGATGGAATGTCAATATATTGCCGATGACAGGGAAACACTTCTATGAGAATATGATCTCATCCAACCACAGCTGTCTGGAATGTGTCCAACCAGCTGAATTGCAGTCTTTGTTTGGACTTGCAATGACAGAAGTTAAGTTGGTTTTCACACCACGGCCATTGGCAACCATTTGGAGCACTTGGCAACCAGTTCTTGGCCTTTGGTTGCCATCATTGGACCCACTTCTTTTTTATGTAAGGGGTATTTAACAAAATACCGAAGATGGCAACCGTATTTTCAGTTTCTGCAACCAAAAACTGAAGCTCTAACCCTGATGTTTTATTAAATGCCTCTATCGTTTCCAAGCACTAAGCTGTTGTCACCTGCACGCTGCAGCTGGAGGCTGATGGGTTCAGCAACATGGAGGGCTGAGTAAAAAAAAAAAAGTAAAAAGCATGCAAAACAAATTACTTTGATTTGGCAGATTTCTGCTGAGAGCCATCAGCAGAGTTTTTTTGGTCTTTTAAATCTGGTCTTTTTAAACATTTTTCAACAAACTTCTTCTATCAAGGCTATTCAATAACTTAAGCTATTTATTTAGAACATTGCAGAACACACAAACACAAAACAGGGCGCACGCAGAGCAAGAAACCCTTTCTTTAAAGAAGCAATATCGCTCAATGATTATCAAGAGATAGATAACACCGATGTGTATGAATAAAAGTGCATTTGCAATCTAAACGGAATAGAAGCTTCGGTGTGCAGTGGGAGCTTCCAACTGCAGGAACAGAGCCAACGGAGGCCAGCAATGCTAAACTGTCTGCACTTAGGATAATGTCGGCTACTTTTGTTGAGAGCACGTTGTCATCACTTAGTCTGAGATCCAGGCACACGCTTGCTCGTAAACAGTTCTTTTCTTTTTTTTCTTACCCCAGACGGGCACACATGCAACTTCTCCGCCATTTAAGGCTGGCTCCGCATTGGGGTTCGTGATTGTGACACGCGGGACCCCCTCCCCCCACAAAAACCCCACCCCACCCCCTTCCACACTCACCGGAGGGGCCTGCCCTTCGCTGCCGGATCCATCGGAAACAAAATTGTGCAGAGGTTTAAATTTGTTTATCCGAACTGCTTGCTCTTCAGGTGTTTCTTCTCCCCGCTGCTCCCCCGATTGTCCTTAAACAATTCCCCGAGGAAGATCGGGAGGGTGTTCCTCAGCTACCATGATGCTGGCCATTTAAGCGGCGCGATATAAAGCTCTCAAGCACATTGCCAGCCAAATAAAGAGGTGCAGAAGGAGGGGGAGGCAGATAAAAGCTGACACCCGATGTATTATAACTCAGCGCTATTAGATATGAGCTTCTGCTGGGGTGAAGCGCCGTAGCTTAAGGCAGAGTTACTGCTTGCTCATCGCGCTGTAACTGGGTGGTGTGTGTGTGTGTGTGTGTGTGTGTGTGTGTGTGGGGGGGGGGGGGGCTGTGTGGCCACTGTGTTCTGTACACAGCACGCACGGCCTCATGCATGATTTAGCAAACGAGAATTCGTATTCCGATATTCAAGAAGCGATATGGCGGAAGAGATAAAGAAATAAATAAAAAGGATGTGCTTATGCTGCAAAACTTATCCTAAGACGCGCTGCATTCTGAATAAAATGGCAAGTAATCAAAAGAGGGGGAAATCGTCAATGGACCATCTCTTTTATTGTCAGCATTTATATAGCTTACATATATATATATATATGTATATACATATATACATATATATGTATATATATACATATATATGTATATACATATATATGTATATATATATACATATATATATATATATATATATATATATATATACATATATATACATATATATATATATATACACACACATTAGTGCACAGGATAAGCTTTGGAGTACTTTTTTTCTAGTAAAGTATCGGTGACACAAAATGGAGCCAAATAGGAAACCAACAAGAATCTGAAAAACAAGGATTTCTTTCAACAATTGACAATTTTGAGCCAAATGATTATTTGTTTTTAAATGGATAGTGGACCTGTGTCTCCAAGCACCAGAGGTATGCTTTGAAGCTTACACATATTACACCGCGGCGACAGCAGACCTGGAACCAGCTGACCACCTGGCGCTTAAAATGCTTTAAATAGTTCATAAATAAAAGTAGCTTGATGAATATATCCAATAAAATCGACTCACTTAAGAGTTTTAAAAGTATGCTGCAATAAAACTACTACTACTACTACTACTAAGTACTATTTACCCCCTGAAAAATATGACATGAGTACATGTAATGACGTAATTATCTGGTTACTACCCACCTCTGCTGATTGCCTGTCACAGTCAAACTACGAGGTGAGGTGAGGCTTGTAGAGTGCCTGTTAAATGTCAAAGCACTCCTTAATTACTGACAGTGAATTAATGTTGTGTGTGCTCGCCGATGTGCAAAAGACGGGTTCAGCAGTGTGCTCTGCGGTTTGTGTCGACGCACGGTGACACCGTCGAGCCCTTCGACGCACAGCCGAGTGAACTTTTACACGCAGAGAGACTCGAATAGTTGTCGCCGCTGAAGCAGGAGTAAAGTGGGCAGAAGTGCCCGCTCCAAGGCCACCGTTTCTTTGTCCAAAAAAACGTCCATTTGGACTCAGGGCGTAGAATTTGGTGGTCAAAGGTCACCGTGACCTCACAAAATGCTTTTTAGGCCCTATTTCAATAATTAATTTGCTAACCGTGACAATTTCACACAAATGTCTAATAGGATAAAATGATGATGGGAGTTTTCTTGTAAATAGTAGAAAAAAAGATTACCTAGAACTAAACCGTCATTTTCTCCCCACAGTCCACAGAGTTGTTTTTTTTGTTGTTGTTTTTTTTACAGCTCGCTGATTTTTAATAGGTGGGAACATGTACAGAAATAGTGCCCTTTCATGTGAACCTCATTGTGTTTCTGGCAGTTTCTGAACTCAGGATGAGGTGAAATATTACCAGCGAGTCAGGTACCCGTCCGACAACAGCGCAGCAGCAGCTAATCCTGCTCCCGCTTAGGTGGAGTAGTGCAGCGCAAGCCAAAAGAGGCACGTAAGCGGGCGGCTGATCTCTTGTTTCTGAGACATGAAGCGGCTTAGTTTTACACGCCCAGGACACTCTTCCATCACGGCTGCTTAAACCCCAATGTCCTTAATGCTGAGCGCCAGGCACATGCACAGCCACCCCCCCCACCCCCCCTTGACTCACTCAAGGTTCTTGACTCATTTGGTAAGTGAACGTGCGGCCTCCCTCCACCTCGGGACACAACCATTGGAAACCGATGTGCCGCGGGGCCGCAGTCATCACAGCCCGTCTCGATTCAGCCACGTCATCTTAACTTGGTTAATGATTTCCATCAGCTGTCTATGACGCAGCATCACTGATACAGACAATGAAGATAATACGAATAATTTAGTCAGGACTAACCTGGGACTTGCTGCAGGGTCATCTCCGACAGGTCCCACTGGTGGATGAAGAGAACCAGACCTCCGGCGGCGAACAGCAGGAGGAACCAGAGGGAGCAGGGCAGTCTCCTTCTCCGTCCACGCAGGGAGTCCACCACCATCTTCCACTTCATCCCCAGCATGATGCGGCGCAGTCAGCTGCTGGTTTGGGTTAGCTCTGCAGCAAAATCAAAGGAGAAAAGTGCAGTGAGCGAATCAGTGGGATGGCCTCTGACCTCGGTTTGCAGGTGGGCAAAGCTGAGCATAAAGGCTCCTCCTCTTTTTCTACACCATCAACACATTTTTCATTTCTCAGCATCAATGTCAAAATTCATACCGTGAAGTAAATGGCAGTGGTGGAAAGTAACTGAATACATTCACTCAGTGAAGTGCAGCACTTGAGCGTTTCCATTTTATGTTGGACTTATTTTTGATTAAACTACCCAAAGTGTGAAAAGTAGTTTAACTTAGCGACACCCAAGTGGCGACTTTCCGTCTTGAGAACTGATGCCAATGTTGAAGTGCCAAAAAACTGCAATTAATCAAATGGCCACTTGAGGCTTGGCTCCAAAAGTGAGTCAATCTCCGTGTTGAGATGGCAAACTTTACAGCAGAAATAGGTTTAGAGCCTGGTACAGCCTGGTTTGTTGGTCTTTATATCTATTATCTATGACGCCTGTGAAGGGGGTGAATTTGTATCTAACTCACCCGTTTAAATGAAGTCTATGAATTCTGCAGTACAACACTTTGTTCACTTGTGTCTACTCTATTCTTTTGTATTCTTGCCTGTGAGATCTTGAATCCCACTTTTCTGTCTTCTGGCTTTTTTCCATCTGACTGAATCTTTCCTCGAGAAGCGCTTTGTTGCCCAGGACTTGTAAATAAGTACGATTTAAAATTCAAATGGGCAAATTAGTGAAATATCCACTTCAGTCCAACAGCAACGAGGCTCGTGTGACACGCACTTAGTTTAGCAATATAAAGGAACCCAAATATCTTGTCCAAAACTAACGTGATGGAACTGAACACTGAGACCTAGAGAATAAAATAAAATGGAAGTGGAAATGAGAACATGGATTTCCTGATTACATTCTGTGGTGTGAATGACACTGGGATGTAAAAAGTACAATTCTGTTGAGAAAACAGAATAAAAGTGTAGCCTCTTCAGACAATTGGGCTTCCTGTCTGTCATTGACTGAAGTTGTCGGGAGGAAAACGGAGTCAACTGGATGGAAACCTCCTCCGTCGGAGGGATTTCATTTCTGAAAATGTGAAAGCAAACATGAACTTTATAAAGAAAATGCAGTTCCCTCTTAGCGTACAGTGTGAAGCTACACCTTTTAGACCTGAGATGTCGGCCAGAGAGAACAGCCTCCTGGGTACCACCTAAGTTGGCATGGCAACTGTACCACGTTCACAGCCGGTAGAACAATACAATTTGACATCGGCGTGGTTGAAATGCATGCCTTCATGATGATTTGAACACACACACATATATATATATATATATATATGGCCATTCTTCTCTCTTTTTTTTTTGCATCAGCTTTGCCCTGTTTCTGTTTCGGAATGTGAAGATTAGAGAGAGCAGAACATGTGAAACAGCTCGTGTGCTGCTATAAAACAAACAACACTTGTTATTAACTCCACTGAGCACGGAGGACACCAGACCCTCATTATGCAACAACCGGCACGGTTACCCTTTCACAGGGATGTGAAAGAAAATTCATATGGAAATGAAATGTTGTCAATGCAAAGCCGCCTGAATAGTTTGACATCTCCATGACCAGATTGATCCTCACAAAAAGCAGAGTGCTGTTGCGTTCTTCATTTTGATGC
This sequence comes from Cyclopterus lumpus, assembly GCF_009769545.1. NCBI lineage: Eukaryota > Metazoa > Chordata > Actinopteri > Perciformes > Cyclopteridae > Cyclopterus > Cyclopterus lumpus. The sequence goes on along the minus strand of NC_046968.1, from coordinate 8,178,836 downwards.
GTAGCCTCCACTGTGTTTATAATTACTGTCTGTCTAACAGGAATCGCAGCATTTTAATGATATCCTACAGTGGCAGCCGTCGACCGTGCATCACAGGTTTTGCACAAGCTAATTGCTAACAGTTTGCTTCTCTTTATATTCAAAGACAATTCTGACAGTTGTATGGATTTGTTAAAAAGAACTCAAGTACCAACCGCTGAAGTTTCAGTCTGTTCTGAAGCATAACAACCTTGTGGACACCCTCTGGGTGTCGCAATGTCGTGAGCAGGGGTGTCGCGCAAAATTCTGGCCCCTATGCATCATGCTCAGTGATCACGCAACATTGCGGATAAAAAGCTACGCTAATATATATCTTTGTAAAATAAATTTCTTTTTGGAATAGAGTTAAACAATTAAACTGCATCCTTCTGGAAGGCCGATGACTAACGTTATTTAACCATTGATCCTAAAATTGGAATTATTCCCCCTAGGTCCTACTTTAAATGATTTGGGAACGTCCAACTGTCCTGTCATTGCTGACCTGTGGTCTCACATGAATATTGAGATTTCAAGGAGCGTCGATACCTAACATGGCCTGCTATCTTACTTGGAAAAGGGGGTCTTTACCGCAACTTTCCCTGCACCTCAGCGTCGAATGATTGCATCTGTAGAAAGGACCAGATAACAGATAACTGTCTGTGACTGTAATGCTTCAGCAGACCCTGTTGAACTCCTGCTGTGGCTGTGAAGGCAAAGTTCCATGTCATTAATAGCTCACGCACAATGACTGGTTAAAAAAAAAGAAGAAGAAACGGTGGCATATACGCCATAGAAAATATCCATCATTCTCTCTGCACTCGTCTCCCTTGAAACACATACGCACTCACGCACACTTATTTGTGTCCGTTCTCATGGGTGTTGACTTTTTGAAGTCTTGTGTGTCACTGTTTGTGTCACCTTGATTATGCGGCTGTTACAAGTCCCCCTTGGATGTCGGTTCCACCTGGGTATTTGTTCTTCATGCCGCATTTCATCGCCTCTATATTTGATCATCCGTATGAACAAGTTGACGATTAAACCCCCCCCCCCCCCCCCACAAAATTCGGACAGAAACCACCGTGTAAACATCGCGGCACAAATCACGCCCCGCGCTTGCTATTCGACGCTCTGCAGGCCTATTTATAGCTTTGGGTTTTTAGCGGAGGGTTAAATGTGAAAGTCAAGTTCTTGACATCACTGAAACAGAGCCAATTTCATTTTCCTGCAAGGACAACCCCACACTTCAGAAGTCGCAGAAACCCTGTTTGCATATTGACAGATGCCACGCGCTCCTTCTGCTGTGTGAACCACTCATGCCAACTGGACCGGTGTTTACCAAAACTGCACCCGGACAAGCACGGCAGACTTCTCTATTTGGAGGATTTAGACGTCGGCTCATCTCGTTTCCGTCTCGTCTCTGAGCAGCTTCAGTACGACTTCATGGATTTTCCTCTCTACCTGAAATAGACCGAGGTGCCGGGTTTCAATAAATAACAAGCACTATTTTAGACCTCAATGGAACCGCTTGTGCTGTGAATGCGCACATTGAAACCGGACTCAATGCTGAAGTAAATACTATAATCAAGTTTATGATGATAGGATTCTATAATATCTCTTCGAGACAATATTGGATTATTTCTGGACGGTCACCCATTTACTGGAACCAGTTCAGAGCGGCTATTTACATACATTTACCAGGAGTGGAGGAAGAATTCAGGTGTTTTATTCAAGTAAAAGTAGGAATACTGCAATATAAAAAAATACTCTTTTAGAAGTAAATGCCCTGCATTGAAAATGTCAAAAAGTATTGTGGGCAAAATCTACTTAAAAGCATCAAAAGTAATATAGGAATCTGGAAGTGACGTAAACCGCCGGACTCCAACCCCAACGGCCACCAGAGAAGCTCCGCCCCTCCGCCCCTCCTTCGGTTCGCCCCCCGCCCCGTCCTCTGGAGGAAGTCTTCCTGTGTGGTCGCCCTCCTGAGAGGCGTGACTGATTACTTCAGTTCAGTTACAGCTAGCTGAGAGCAGACACACGAGAGCATTCAAGTTCATTCATTCTGGACAGTATGTTGCATAATGGATGACATCACTGTGGACTCACCGTTTGACCAATCATTATTCTAGTAGCCAAAGAATGCCTGTGTCCTTTTTGGGAGCATATGAATGAGGACTTGGAGAGATATAGATGTTAATATATTTTGTGACAGACTTCTGAATTGACCTCAGGTTGCAGTGAAGCACGTTGGGTTTGTTGAAGACGGAGATGTCGGAAATACAATTTTGAGAGCAGAAGACCATTGGCGTAAAGATTCAGATGAAATGAGGGATTAAAATGTTGAAGGGATTATGCCATTTTTGAGACAATGGTAGGATTCCCACCTCTTCCTGTCCACGTGTCAAAGGGTTATTGGACTGAAACACGTTGCCCATGTGTTTCTGAAGAGCCAAAATGAAGTGGATGGCAGTGACGACGCAGCCTTATCCAAAAACTAGGCCAAGAGGTGGAGCAGAATGAGGCCTTGATGCTGAAACACACCCACCTAGCTCAACGCTAACAAGCTAGTGAGAAGATAGACCATATCCTACTTTTAGTTGCTAGCCGGCTAACGTTGTCTTTATACATAGATTGGACTTCTTCCATCAATCAGTCAATGTATTTGTCACAGGAAATTGTACACGGTAAAGTTGTGACTGTAGTGAAATGCAATACCGTCAGCTCCTTCAGTCCGTTCATTGACATTAAGGTTATTACCCATAAAGGGCGTCTCCGACTTTCTTCTTGCCAAGAATCATCCGAGGCGGCACCTAACAAACAGCTTAGCGGCTGTTACGACACCCACCTGTCACTTAAAGCGTCCTGTTAGGTTGTAGTGGATTTTATATATATTTGCACATGTAGATAAGAGAAGTTTATGTTTTAAATTAATACATAAAGGAAGATATGATAATTAATTTGGGATATTATGAGGAATATTCTGGAGGAATGTATTGTGAAACATAAGAGAGGATCACTGTTTTATTATTCTGTTTTAATGACAAATGTAATGATTAACTGTATGATGCATGAGAATGAATGAATGTTTTATTGTTTAGACAATAGTTAAAATGGATGCCGATTGAAACCTAATGTGTTGCTTTTATTCGGAAGGCAGGATAATAGGATTTTATTGTGAAGGGGAACTTCCTGTCCTTGACCGGAAGAGTGAGCTTTGACCTCGCCTGTTTACTAATTGGCGTAGCGAGTAGAACTGCGGCATCCTTTGAACTGACCAATGGAACTAACCTTTAGGTGTGAATTCATTTGCATGACCATACTAATAGCCGAGCATTTGTTCTGGGGAACATGGTTCTACTGGTCTGGAGACTCGAGACAGCCCCGGTCTGTGGCTCCCTGGGAGCTGCACTCCGTCTGTGGAGAGTTCCTCCTTTCTGGCCCCACGATCGTGAACGCTACATGAGTATTATCTTTGCCATTAAATATTGTTAAACTTTAACTCGAATCCTGAATTTCCTGTGGCCACGGGACCCGGAGCTTTGAACACGAATCTTACAGTCCCCATCCTTTAATTAGGCCTCACCCTTAAACCACTATGACAAAAAGGCAGGGCCCTCGCGAGGGCAGGCAGTGTTCGTGTGCAACCGCAATATTTCAAGTACGAAGCCGGACTGGGTTGGAATAGAAACACGCTCTCTCATTATTTGAAATAGTCAAAACAAAAGAAATCACCGCAACTGTCACGAAAATGAAGATGACTGCAGTTTGAACGGGCGTGTGCGTTCGTATACAGCGCTTGTCTTCGCCGAACCAGAAAAAGAAAGCGTTTACCTGCGATATCTTCTGGCCTGGGAGGAACTAGCGCTGATGAAATCCAAAACATCCGTCAAGGCACGTTTTAAATGACGCTCCTTGGGTTTGAGTCTCGATCATTTATTACTTCAGACGCAGTTGCTGATTAGTACACGGCCCTGTGGAAATGATTTCCTTCTCTAAACGCCGATCACATTGTTGTCTGCGACGACTCGCACCGACTTTGGTGAATTTGTTCTTTTGGTTTTCTTTGGTGGAACTCGTGCACTGACTGAACCGTCAGTTTAAAGCGGGGGCCGTCTGAAGAGGCGGACCCCTGGACCCCCAAACTAACCAACCCGCCTGATTTGATGACGGCAGACGCAGATGAGCGATTGGAGCGTGACTTCAAAATCCGTCAGTTCGACATGAAATCTGCCCAGGAAGCGATCCAATTGTAGTTTACAGCCTAAAGGCCATATATGCAACCTGCTCATGCAAATCCACACATATGCACGCAAGTGCGGGTATTTCCTCAGACTAGGAGGTCAAAAGCTGTTCAAACCGCTGCGCTTGTGTCCGCCCACGCGTCGCCTACATTGTCCGTTCACGGGTCCAATAAAAAGTGTGTGACGGTGATCCCACGGCCCCTCATAGCTCTTTTTACAGTCCTGTCTCTATCATTATTCATCATAACATGCCGGCGATTTGCAGTCTTATAATACTAATAATGCTTTGCTCATTATTAACGCATTATTATAATCAGTAATTTCTTTGTCACGCTGATCTGAATGGAATAGGGCAGCAACTGATGATTATTTTCAATGTCAGTGAATGCTGTTGATTATTTTCTTGATTAATTGAGGAATTGTTAAGTCTATAAAATGTCAGAAAGTCATTCAACCAAATGCCAATTAGTATTTCCCAAAGCTCAAGATGACGTCCCCAAACGTCTCGTTTCGCCCACCGCTCACATACAGTATTTCCAGTTTACCGTCACAGGAGGAAGGAAAGCAAACATATTCACATAAAGAAGCTTTTTCTTTAAAAAAATGATTAATTAAAATAGTTGCAGATGAATTTAATAGTTGACCAACTAAATTAGCTATATATAGTGAATATAAATATATTCACTTGTCGCAGCTCTAGAATTGAAGTGCCCCTCTACGTGAGTTTGTGACGATGCACGATGACAGTCGCCAAAATTCGGTCCAATCGGTTACCGGTCAGTCTGTATTTCTTCATGCTCTCTTCAATCCCTCTTGGTTTGTTTGTAAAAAAAAAAAATAGAAATAAGCCAGAGTGAGCAGGAACAACACGAGAACTCAAATGCAGCAACCGCCATGATTTACCCTCGTTTTCTGGCCCAAAAGGAACCCAACTACGGTGTTTTTACTTTCCTGTTTCAGATATCAAAGACGTGGGCGGCAGCGAACGAGCACGAATCAAACTTGCGTGCTGACTGTCTCACCACGCACTGGCAGGGGAAGCAAACCAAATCCGTTTTCATTATCCAGCTGCATATCCGATCACCTGCTTTCCTCCCAAAGGTTGAGAGCATTTCAGTTGTCCTAGAAAATACTCTGGAATGCTTTTTTATTAATGTTCATTCCATTCATGTCTAATTCTCTCCAGTGTGTCGGTGAAAGTGTTGGCGAGTGAACAAAAAGAATTGGAAGTCGCTGCCAGGCCCGTTTGGTAAATTATTGATTAAGGGAATGTGAAAGTGAGCTGGTAGAGGATATCGTGTTCAAAGAATCCCTAATTGTCTTTATTTACGACAGCCGGTGATCTCTGGGATGAATTAACACGCTGCCGCGGTGAGCCTCATCCAATCGGCGTCGGAGATCAGCCATCGGCCCACGCGGACATACTACGTTCTTTATGTAAATGTGGAGACTCCTTAATTCATAATGCCTTATTACTACAAGACACCACAGAACTGTGTGCAGGTGTGCTCCGTCGCATGCTGAGATGATTTTATTTGATAACTTTTGGGGAAATAGCCAGCTGCTGCTGCGGGGGAGGGGGAAACAAAAAAAATGGAAAACTACATGAAGCGACACTGTCAACACCCTTCTTTTTTTGAGGATCAGAGAACAACCAATGCGTGAGACACGACTCGGGATCAGAGTGTGGACCATTTCTAAATCATCCGCAATTCCACCTGAGACATCCTCTCTGTTTCCACTCCTACCTACGGGGCATTAGCGGCCGCCACAGCCCCCCATCCCCCCCACCACCCACCCCCAAAAGCATCTCCCAGCCTCACCAACGTGACTCGGCGTGACGGTGACCTGGCACACTGGCCTCGGGGCGGGCACCAGCCCAGGCAGAGGAGGTGATGACAGCTCCAGCACAATCAGACACGCTCAAATACAACACGTCCCGGCCATATCATGTCAGCCCGATACCTGCCACGGGCCACTGCTGTGCTCCACCACACACCTCTCAGATGAAGCTCCGGATTAGTTTCTACTTTTATAAGGGGGGGGGGGCTCACTCGCAGCGCGATGACCGACAGAGTGGGGTAAGTTACATGCAAGCCTGTTTGGTAGAACAAGGCCTGCTTCTATCTCTCTGGACAGTTAGGATATTTTGTTTCTGTGCTTTTTAGCAGCTGTTATTATAATAAGATAATAACAATATTCTAGTTTGAGTGGCCACTACACAAAGGGTTAAGGCTACACCCCATTTTCTCTGCCAGCAACGCACCTGACCCTGATACACCGTGCACTCATCTAGGCTGCATTTGCCGGATGCTGTCATTAACCATTTTTAAAACATACATTATATAATTAGAGTCAAACGGCTCGGCTCAGTAATGGTGGGCACACAACTCGCCGCTAATTGAAAGGTTTACATCTGCGATTGTTAAATTCACTTCAGCCATGAAAGGGAGAGGGAGATGGAGAGGGAGGAGACCGGCTGAGGGACTTTTCGAAACGCTTTGAGATACCGGGAGAACGATGGTGTAATGTTGGTGTAATGTTGGTGCAACTTAGCATTACGGTGTTCTTCTAATGCTTCAATGAAACAAACACAGGCACGTGCACCGCTCAACCGGAGGCTTGCTAGGGGTTGGGGAAATACGATTAATGCAGCATAGTAAAAAGGTTTCAAGTGTACATTTTTCATCATGTTGACTATTAATATTGCAAATACAAATTAAACCTTTTGTATTTTGTATTTTTTAAGTCAGCAGGATTGTAGAATGTTATCGTGATAATATCGTGTTTCGACTTAAGTATCTTGGATCTGTTTGCATTTAGATAAAGAAAACATCTGTGAGCGAACCTATTTGATATGCAGCTGTTGTCAAACAAGAAGCAGATGACAACCACACGGTTTAGACCTGGTGGCAACAAAGGCTTGCATTGTAAAAAAAAAAGGAACTCTGATAAAAGATTGACAAGACCATAAACAAAATCTGTATCTGTTCAGCTCTTACGCAATGAGAAGCACACAAGTAATAAATACATGCAATAAAGGTACGGGACAGAGGCGCTCTGGTGTCACTGGTGCATTAAGGATAACACAATTACGTAACATTATGGCCTTGATTCAATGCCGGAAAGAGACTAATCATATCAATCTAGGGATTTAAATTAGATTAGCTGCATCAGAAAGCCTAAAATGTAAATATAAGCACACACACCGGCTGATGAAACCCATTCTCAATCTGCAACTGAGTGAGCTGTGTGTATGTGTGTGTGTGTGCGTGACTTTTGGGAACAACACAGCGATATATAAAAATGTAAATGTTACGGTTATCAATAAACGGTGAAACCCAGTATTCATGTCAAATGATTTTCAGTAACTATGCCGTTATAACTCTAGTGGGCCCCGTGACAGGCGATAACATTCTCTAACCCACAAGAAACACACCTTTTTTCTCCCTATAAATCCCACTCTCACCAGAATAAACTACATCCGTCTTCGGCTAATCTGGCCCCGCTGGCTTGATTGGCAGTATCATTTTGATGCTATTGCCCGCTCAGTAGTCCCGCCCTCATCTGAATGCGATGGCCTGCTCAGGTGTTCCAGCACCATCACAGCATAACTGGTTCCACTGGTCCTACCAATAGCCTCTGGGAATACTCAGGATGTACTGCCTCGAGCATGTGGCATGTCCCCTCCAACATATTGGAGATTGCCGGGGGGTGGGGGTGTCAGGTCGTAACACATCCTTCATCTCTTGGATGCTTGTCTGCCTTATTAATTCTGCGGAAGCTTGCTTTTTCATGTGATTTTTCTTATTCTTTGATTTCAGTGCAGTACAGAGGAACGGCGGAGGGTAAAGCCATTGGTTTCTTAGCGCCCTTTGGGTTTGAGTCCACTGAGGAGCAGGAAAAAAAGAGTAGCCAGAGATGTCTTCGAAATAATAAATCCATTACAATCGCCTCCCACATTTACCCTTACCCATTAATTACATGGAAGTAAGTCTAGCAGGAAAGACAGAATCAAATGCAAAAGTCTTCTGCCCCCTATTAAAAGCCCCCATTGGTAAGAAAGAACCCGCGCTGTGTATAACTTGCTATTACCGAGGCGACTACGGCTCTGTCTTCTTTGCTTGTGTCCTTGACTGAGTAATGCTCTCAATGAAATGGTTGTACCACAGAATACCATAATGCTAATTAGAAAGTAATCAAATAGAAAGCTGGTCTTCCCTGGCAGATGTTCATGATCAATTATCATGCGACAAACGTGACCGACACTGGTGACTGAGGGACGCTACAATGGCGGATTTCAATTATTTTGCATTCCTTTTATGTCCGTCTCCAGTTCTTGTCTGAGCAGTTTGACATTGGAAGTTGTAAGATCAAAAAGGAAATGCATGCAGATTGTGTCCTTCATATGACAACGTACGGGCCGAAATCCACAAATACTGACTAAAACGAGCGAGGCCAAAACCCCGGTCCTTTTGAAATGCTATTTGGTTAGTTGTTTGATGTTTGTTTGATGTTGTTGTTTGATGCAGATTTAGTCTGTTTATTGGTTGTGTAGGATGAGTTATTTGAGCATCATTTGGAGTTACCGAAAAATAACAAGGTGATTAAATTGGTCAGTGCTCCTCGGCGTCTGATACCGACGCACTGAGGCCCCCGTTAGCGTCGGCATGGGACGCAACTGGCTTTCGACTATCTCTGATGTGAACCCATCAGCATCTTTATTAGACCGACAAAGCAACCGTTGCATAAAGAGCCATAAAATGGATGATCTCATAACTTAATGATTACATTAAGTCACAAGCTAAGCTAGGTATGCTGTACCTTTTAGAGTTTGCCTAAATATTTAAGTTGTTATTTTATGCAGGCTTTAATGTGAGACTACTTTGTAAAGAACTGCTGGGATGAACAGATTTGCTCTGAAGTGGCGCCTACTGTTGTAGAATTTGTGCACACCCAGGCAGCAAGAGTGTCTCTACTGACCAGCAGGGGGCGACTCCTCTGGTTGCAAAAAGGAGTCTGATTGTATAGAAGTCTATGAGAAAATTAATCTACTTCTTTTGATTTATTCTCTCAGTAAAGTTTATGGTCTCAATCTCTAGTTTCAAGTCTTCTTGAATACAGCATGATGTTCATTTAGTAAATTATGTTCCATTTAGAATCAAATAGACCATAAAGCAGGGTATGCTTAGGGCGGGTTTAGTGTGATTGACAGGTCGCTGCCGCTATTAGAACCGTTTGCCACTCACTTTCCAAATATGGCAACTTCCGTGTATTGGTTGCAGAAAAAAAAAAAAAAAGCCGACGGCTGTAATTCAAGATGGCGCCGGCGCCGAACTTCAGGATTCAAAACCGCAGTCCAACGGGCTTGTGGAGGCTACACATGTGCACACGAAGGACAAGCAGCTTTTATCACGTCAGAACAAGAGACTTACGACATGCTTGTGCAGTTAAGAGTCAACTCATAGATCGAACCTCACAGGAAAAAGAAATACTCATTCATATTCACGTTTCATAGATCCCAGATGTGTGGCGCAGTGAGTCTCCTCCCGCTGTAAAGTGCAGGATCGCCTGTTTCTTTCTTTTTTAAAGCACCTTTGCGGTGATCGGAGTTGGCAGCTCCAATAGATCACAATCAGGTCGAATGCAGCGACATATCCACTACACAACTTGCAGAGGGCTCCGTGCAAGGCATGTGGGGTTTAGCTCAAGTCAATAAACATTAATGAGACGGACAGGAAGCGCGAGGTCCCATGTGGGTTTGGCTGGTTTAAAGGTGCATTAAGAGTGCTTTTAAACTTCCTCCCACCAATAATTCATGAGGCCAGTGACTACCAGGACTGCATATTTTGTCTGTAATGTAAATGACGGCGATCTTTCAACAAAAGAGTTCTCTATTCATCTTCCATTACTTTCAGTGAACCATTCATCCCCCTGTGACTGAAATATGATGGTCGCTGACGCTCTGCTCCCTCAGTCTGATACAGTCGATTGATGGTTGGACAATTACGTCCCGCACAGTGCCGGTGCACCAGGGGGCCGTCGCTTATGTGTGTGCGACTGCTGCAACGCTATCAAAAGACTAGACTATAATGTAGTTTATGAAATAAAGACTTTACCGAATTCTCTCGAATTTTGTCACCTCCCACCTTTTCTCTCTCTCTGAATGGAACACACACACACACACACACACACACACACACTGAGCTCAGTCCGTCTCCGTCCTTCCTGTCTCAGTCCTGTATAATGAATGAAGTTGGCGGGTCGGGTTTCAGGTGGTTGGTGAACGCGGATTGGCTCTCGTGACGGGCCAGCTGGGTGCAAGATTGAAGTCTTTTTGCTTGAAATTCCCATTCTTACAAAGATGCATTCTCAATCATTCAACCTCGAGATCAAATCTCGTGTGAAATAAGTCTGACGTTAATGTCAAAATGATTAATTGCCAGTTTAGATTGACTGAAATATTCAATGTAATGTGATGAAAAACAACAAGCTTGCTGTAATGTGGAAATAGTGGAAACACTGCCCTCTGATTTCCGAATGCCCTTTTGCACAATGCCAAAAGTTGCATGTTGACAATGTCTGTCAATATCATTCAGTTTGCACGGCACATCACGCATGCTGAAGTCCCGAGGGGGCCGGGGGGGGGGCTTACCGGGCTCTCTGCAAGACAAAGGCAGCACAGCGATGTGTTCTCCTCGAGCAATCAAAATGTTTGAAAGATGCAAAGAGAGAGGAAAACAAATGTACTCGTGAAGCAAAAACATTGCTCTGTGCTCAGGAATTCACAAACAAGCAGCCATTTAAAGATGCGTCTAGAAACAAGGTCAAACTATATCACTGCAAACTAAACCGACGCCTGTGCTAACTGAGGATGAAGAAAGAGTGAGGTGGTTAATCTAGGAGGGAACGAGGAACATGGTGAGAGGAAATGAAAGAACAGTGCGTGCAGGTAAGTTATGGAACGACCCGTTGGCTTCAGAAACCTGCTCTTTGAAAACAGAAATGAATAGAGCCTAAATAGGTAGAGTAACATTGTTGTTATTGTTTTTAAATGTCAGTTCTCTGCAATGCGTGCCATCCAAGGTGCATTCATGCACCGCTGCGAAGCTCCGGACACCCAACACTCCAGAGTCGAACAGCCAAAAGTAGTGTAGCAGTCAAGCAGTCAAAATCAAAGCAGGGAAAACAAAACCCGGAGCAATCGTTGTCTAAAGAAACGTGTTGAATTTCAACGATTCCTCCGCAACGGCTGCCGTTCGACAGCCAGCCGTCAAACCGTGGAAGCCCGAGGCGCCTGAACACAGCACATGGCAACAACTCACAGAACAGCCCAGAGCGCACAGCCAAGTGGGATAAGATAAAAAAAACACACGTACACCTGTTACGGTGCTTGTACTTTGTTATCAAATATGCATGAGCGAAGAGGAAAAAGGTGGGTAGTTTATGAAATAAAGACTTTACCGAATTCTCTCGAATTTTGTCACCTCCCACCTTTTCTCTCTCTCTGAATGGAACACACACACACACACACACACACACACACACACACACACTGAGCTCAGTCCGTCTCCGTCCTTCCTGTCTCAGTCCTGTATAATGAATGAAGTTGGCGGGTCGGGTTTCAGGTGGTTGGTGAACGCGGATTGGCTCTCGTGACGGGCCAGCTGGGTGCAAGATTGAAGTCTTTTTGCTTGAAATTCCCATTCTTACAAAGATGCATTCTCAATCATTCAACCTCGAGATCAAATCTCGTGTGAGTTAAGTCTGACGTTAATTTCAAAATGATTAATTGGCCAGTTTAGATTGACTGAAATATTCAATGTAATGTGATGAAAAACAACAAGCTTGCTGTAATGTAATAACTTTTCAGGGACTAAAACTTGATTTTTTTAAGTTGTTTTGAGTTGTCGACTAAAACTGGACCAAAACTTCGAAAGATAAATATGACTCAAACTCGACTCATACATTTTAAGGTTAAAAATTACTAAAACTAGACCAAAACTTTTGAAGAAATATGACTAAAACTCGACTAAATATGACTAATATGCATTAGTTAATCCGCCCATTGTTGATGCTCAGGGAGTGTGATGACGTATAGTATGAAGACCGATAAAATCCAACACACTTGTTAGTTTGATCATTATATTGTTGTTAGAGAGACTTATTTCATTCCTTCTGCGACCAGATTCGCCGGCATAGTGGAAACACTGCCCTCTGATTTCCGAATGCCCTTTTGCACAATGCCAAAAGTTGCATCTTGACAATGTCTGTCAATATCATTCAGTTTGCACGGCACATCACGCATGCTGAAGTCCCGAGGGGGCCGGGGGGGGGCTTACCGGGCTCTCTGCAAGACAAAGGGAGCACAGCGATGTGTTCTCCTCGAGCAATCAAAATGTTTGAAAGATGCAAAGAGAGAGGAAAACAAATGTACTCGTGAAGCAAAAACATTGCTCTGTGCTCAGGAATTCACAAACAAGCAGCCATTTAAAGATGCGTCTAGAAACAAGGTCAAACTATATCACTGCAAACTAAACCGACGCCTGTGCTAACTGAGGATGAAGAAAGAGTGAGGTGGTTAATCTAGGAGGGAACGAGGAACATGGTGAGAGGAAATGAAAGAACAGTGCGTGCAGGTAAGTTATGGAACTTCAGAAACCTGCTCTTTGAAAACAGAAATGAATAGAGCCTAAATAGGTAGAGTAACATTGTTGTTATTGTTTTTAAATGTCAGTCCTCTGCAATGCGTGCTGTCTAAGGTGCATTCATGCACCGCTGCGAAGCTCCGGACACCCAACACTCCAGAGTCGAACAGCCAAAAATAGTGTAGCAGTCAAGCAGTCAAAATCAAAGCGGGGAAAACAAAACCCGGAGCAATCGTTGTCTAAAGAAACGTGTTGAATTTCAACGATTCCTCCGCAACGGCTGACGTTCGACAGCCAGCCGTCAAACCGTAGAAGCCCTCGGTTCCCGAGGCGCCTGAACACAGCACATGGCAACAACTCACAGAACATCCCAGAGCGCACAGCCAAATGGGATAAAAACACACGTACACCTGTTACGGTGCTTGTACTTTGTTATCAAAGATGCATGAGCGAAGAGGAAAAAGGTGGGTTGTTGCCTCTGAAAGCTTCAGCAGCACCGGAGAGCTTATTGGAGGAATACAACATAAAATAAATGTATTGATCTAGAGTGTCTGTACAGTGGTTATATATATATATATATATATATATATATATATATATATATATATATATATATATATATATGATACATGCAGTCAAAGGGATTTTTCCAGCTTTTCAGATATAAATGCCTTGAGACGAGTCATGGGATGTTCATCACCTGAAATCCTTGTGGAACCATAAAATAAACGTGTCCTGATACAGGAAGAAAAAAGAAGGAGTTTTCTGTCTCTGTGCCATCGGTTTCTGAGACAAACCGGCGTACGCCGCGCGTGCAGGAGCTGCGTAATAAGACTGTCGGGTCTTCTTCACATTTTCTGCACAGCATTGTCACCGGAGCGCTACACCTCCAGGCAAACTGTCACCAAGCGCACACAGACAACAATCTAATTATTGTCGTTTCTTTCCTTAATCACGGGATTAATGTAATTACAAGCAATTCAAGGCATATGCGATCTTGCATTCTGAGATGTTGTGTTCCCCCCCGTCATTTCTTTGCTACTTGCGTGTTCCTGCCTCTGCATCATTGAGTCTCACTTGGATCGCCTCATAAAAGTGACACGATTAAAGAACGCTGCCACATCCATCACTTTCACACAAAAACATATGAAAAATAAATGGATTTCTTTTCTCTCCCTCTCTCACTCTCTCTCTCTATATATATAGCTCTTTGCTTGACAATAATCTCATGAAAACTGTGTTAGTCCCTCCTGGTTGAGTGTGAAAGCATCTCTTTTATCTTTTAAAGCTGAGAAAACTAAAACGAGTCAGTTATGTTACAACACCGTACCCTCTCTCAGTGCGGTTCCTCTTTTGTCAGGACTTTGATAACAATGCTGAATTGAAATTAAAACTCTCTTAATTAATTAAGCACTAATGACTTGCTCATGGATACTCATATATTTTTTGGATCCTACCCTTTAGTGTTGCCAAGATACGGCTCGCACATTCGGATGCTTCCATTGTGTTCAGATAGCGAGGTAATTGGTCCTTTGATGGGTCACAGTACATGTGATATATATATATATATCATGATATGGTACTAGCTATTGCCTTAGATTGTGGAAGTTTTCCAGGTTAAGTGATAGAATTAACTGAACGTCCGTCTGTCGTAGCTGTTTTATTGTTTGTAGGTATTTGGTGAAAAACTATGTGATAGTGTAATATTACCACCTAAAACTCCACATCAAAACCTTTAAGTTATGCTCCTATTCAATGCCTGCACATGAAATGGACAGACCCAAAAAAATATGAATACTGGTATCTGTATCTGTATAAAAACAGAACCTCACCGCGAGCCTGTATATGTTTCAAAGTCCTTCAGTTTCATGTTGCATTTCATCTTTTACATGTATTTTGTGGACCGCTGTGAATCTGTAAGAAGTGTAAGTGTGTTACATCGCTCTCCCTTTAAAGTCTGTATGTGACGCAGGATACACGACGAGAAGAAGAAAAAAACGGATGTTTGAAAAGCTGATTTTAAAGATTCTTGGCCCAGGGGGAGTGCCGTTACCCGAGCATTTGTTGGCAAAATGCTCTTTATGGTATTTCTGTTTTACACAGTGAGCCAACGGACTGAGAGAACAATATGCCTCAGTCTATGAATGTGGCTTTCGTATGAAGATACCATGTGGTCTAATATTTGTCCTTTAATAAATACCTGGCCAGTGGAGACTTTATTGAGTAAAGCAACAAATATCAACTGCAACAATATATTTGTCCGGTGAAAGAAATGAATGTCAAACGTATCGCAGACAACGGGAGTTAATCACTGCAGTCAATTTGAATAAGATGCTCAGTCAGTCGGGCCCGGGCAGCCCGCTTTCCCACAGGCACGCACGGCTCCAGAGAGCATCGGAGCCGGAGAATCTGAGTTATGTGCACTCGTACATACATCGTCACTAAACTCAACCGCTTAAATGAATGAATACGCTATCCCCACTGTCCTCTCCCTCTTGGTAGCAATATAAAAAATGAAAAACAATGGCCACCAATCTTGAAAAGTCCCATTTTATAGCTTTTATTCATCCTAAATCCCCTCCGCTGGAGAATACCGAATGCGAAATGAATACATTTCAAAAGTGTGCATTTCACAATGGCTGTTTGATAAACGGGAGAAGCCCAAGGTGAGATTAAGGGAAGGGCAATACAGCATTGGGATGGGAGGAGAGAATTCTCTTGCTCGCGCCTCGAGTCAGATGGGGTCCGGGTTGCTTCTGGTGGAACAGCTGCAGAGCGCGTTTACGACCTGCGGTAGTAAAACCAGTTCACACCCACTGCAATGATTACAGCGCAAGGAATGAAGTAAGTACATACTGTAAAACTATACAACATAAAAACCACAAAGAGGGTCTCAGTGGCTTGTGCCTGCAACTGAGCAATTTAGCCCGGGCAACTGATGTACGGGATGTTTATGTTGCCAAAGCATTGGCTTTCAAGAGAAAAGCATTCTCTTTATTTAATTTCACCTGAAAACGTGGGGTTAACGGCAGCCGTTGCTCAGCTGGTGCTGGGATCAATATAATCTTTCCGTCTGCCACTGACGCTCTTCGCCGCGTGCGACCTGCTGCGAAGCCTGCTGCCGTTCAGTTTTCAGGTCAGCGCTGTGGAGGAAGACACTGGCGCGGGCGCGGCCTTTGAACGCTGGGCATCGCCTCGGTCCGGAACGCTTCTGACTGCATCGCAGACGTGGCGGTGAAAGGATATTGACTCGATTGAAGTTGCATCAAAATGTGCTGTGGCATTAAAAAAAAAAAAAAAAAAAATAGACTAAATATGCTTATGTGATGTCTGGTTGCTGGCGGGAGTTAAAAGACATGCTGAATAAACCACTGAGGAAAAATCAATACCATTTTTTATTTCACCGTCTTACACAATGTTGCACCTGGCCAGTGTTTTGTATGTACCTCCACGCTCGGAAGAGCCTCAGACAGATTAACAGAAAAAAAAGAGAAAGAAAGCTTATTATTACCACCATGAAATTGTCCTGACCAGCCTCATCAAGTGGGCTCCAGCGCTACAAAGATACAGCCGGTAGTGGCTAAAAGAAGCGGAGGTAAAAGCCCTGCACTGACTGGACAGCTGTGACGCCTGTGTTTACATGTAAGATGCATTGTTATGTTGTGGCTCAACACAATAGAGCTAATTGTATTTCTTAGAAAGTAGCCCTTGAGTAAATGTGCTTAGTTTACGCTCCATTACCGTGCTAGCAACAAACAAAAAAAATCTGAAACTTTCTTTTGTTTTATTGAACCGCGCTGTCCCCCCACACCTCACAGCAGTGGAGGTCAATCTCCGGTTCACCTCGACCCGTTGAAAGGGAAGACCTCGGCCGCGTGGAGACACTTAAAAAGTGAGCGATGACGACACACAGCGGCCGTGTGCCCACCGGTCGACACGTTTCACTGAAAGTCAAAGAACGTCGAGCCTCGTGGTGGCACCGGAAGGACCAAAGTCAAGATTGCTCGTTGACTAGCACGATTAAAACACCCCGACACTGGTCGAAGAATGTATCGAGAGAACGCCATCATCAAACTATTCCGTCTAGCTGTCTATTTAATCCAGGAAGTGGGTTTGAGGTCAGCTCTAACAACCCTCTGGTCCAAATCATTCATTCACTCTAAACATGACTCGGCAGAAAGAAAAGTAAGGCTTTCCAAAACTTCAAGGCGCAGTCGACTTTGGTAGAAAAACTTTAAAACGGAAGCAGAGAGGCGATATTTAAAACCTTTTTCTTTTTTTTTCAATGAAGACTGATTGAATCCAGAAATACTCAACTGAATTTTCTTTGACACCCAGCATGGAATGTGTCAAGGTCAACCTGGAATCTAAAAAATAAATTAAAATTCTCAAGGTTTGCCCATTAACTTGAAGGAGCACCAGCTACTCTTTTTAAAAAAGGCAATTATTATTTCCCAGCTACTCTACAGGTAATACAAAAGGAACCTAGTGAACAGAAAGAGCTCAAAGCCATTATTGTAGGTTTGATGGACATTATTATGCTTGCTCTCTAAGTCAGCCTGACTACGCCTCCGCAAATAGGGCCCCGTATTTTCCTGTTAATAGCAGGATCAGTGCAGGTTGTTCAACTTTCCACCTCGTCTTCACTCGATGGTGTTCTTGTTGCACCAGCTCCTCTGCGCGTCAACCATCAGCACAATCAATATCAGAGTGTCAAATGATATGCTGCGGCATGTTCTCCGGTGACGGCGCGGGAGAAACATTTGAGATTATGCGGACGGTTGACTTTATCTTTTACAACATGTTCTCCTTTGCCAACCATTTTCATTGAAATAATAAACACATTTAATATAGATGTAATACGACTGTTCTCTCCGGAAAACAGGTGCCCTGTTAAGAAAATAAATAAAAAAAATGTTTTGGTGTCTCATGCAAATCTCAAGCAGGACAACATTATGTATGTATACACTACTAAAAGCATAATGATGATAGAGCATGGATATCCGAAATCGGGTTCCCTGGCAATCCGTCCATCAGTCGTTGAGATATTTCACTAAAAAACATTAAACGGTGGTCAAAAGTCAAGATCTCCACAGTTATTGGTATTCTTCCTCTCGGGGACCCCAATTGTCTGCGCTACATGTCGGACCAATCCAGTCAGATATTTAATTCTGGACCAAC
The DNA here is from genome assembly GCF_009769545.1 of Cyclopterus lumpus. Taxonomy (NCBI): domain Eukaryota; kingdom Metazoa; phylum Chordata; class Actinopteri; order Perciformes; family Cyclopteridae; genus Cyclopterus; species Cyclopterus lumpus. Next base: position 8,160,751 of record NC_046968.1, on the reverse strand, counting down.
GCGGTAGACGGACCGTACCCTTTGAGTCATGCCGCCAAATAATAATCTTTCTCATGCACCTCTTCACAGACATTGTTGGATGGCGACATGATTGCAGTGGCGTCCCATCACGTACGACGGTGTGACAACGGTTCGATAAAAAAGAAAGAAGATGAGTCACTTTCCAATAAATACGGCAGGAATAAAAAAGATATCGAAGTGGCGGGATGTGGGTCACAGAGGCCACCTTGTGAAAGTGGTATGAACCCAATGTTACAAGTTATCGTGCCTCCCTTGAATTGCATCTGTTTCTCGGATGCGAGACTGTTGCATAACAACAAATGATAAACTCGGCGGATCAAATCATAGATTATGGGTGCAGGCCAACGTGTGCATGGATATTTATTCATTTTTTCTTCTAAATAACATTTTGTAGTGTTACAGGAAGATTATCTCAACAAATGTTTAACAGTGGGACTCGGAAATCAATCTCTCGCCCAAACAGGTTTCTACACACTGCTTGTTCGAGAAGGTAATAGTAATAGTAAAGTTAAATCTCGAGCTAATATGAAAAAATGTGTGGTCATAGTGGCTCTGTGATGTTACGACAATAAACAATCCACACAGAATAGGATTTTATTTATACTGTCCAATAATATTCATAAATAAGCAAATAAGTCTGCACATCATGTTAAGTGATAAATGCCACATGCAAATGCTCCCAGCTTGGCAAGCGGAGAGGTTAGTCGACTCCTCTTGTTAAAGGGCCGGTGTCTAGCATTCAGGGGGGGCTCTATTGGCAGAAATGGAATACGACATTTAAAAAGTATGATTTCTTTCATGTATACTGACCGGAAAATAAGATTTGTTTTCGTTACCTTGAGAATGAGCATATTTAAACACAAAGGAGACAGTTGCCGTGCTTCTACAGTGGCCCAGAAGGGACAAATCAAACACTGGCTCGAGATGGGGCCACTCGAGTTTTCACATTTCCCAACGGTCACCGCAGTTCTCCGACAAGCACACGGGTTAAGTTTCAGTTGGTTGCTACCTGCGACCTCACCACTAGATGTCACCCACACACGTAAGCACCTGAAGTGTGATCGTGGTTTGTAATCAAGGGTACTAACTAAGGTAACTGCATGCCATATTTCTCATCTATACCATTCTTTTATTTTGTAAAAATTAAATTTCTCTCTCTCTCTCTTCACGCCCACGGCACATATTTGCATTTGAAAATCCATCCTCCAAAAAGAAGTTGCTGGTAGAACGGCCTCGGCTGTAACGGTGTATTGTCCGCCTCGGCCGTGGAACATCTGCCGGGTCGTTTGCAGTATTAATTCAGACTTACCAGATTCAAGGTTTTCTAGCACATGAAATGAAATGAAAAGAAAAGATTTTCTTTATCCAAAAGTAAAAGGAGAGAAAGATTCAAACTACCACGTCAAAGCTGAACTCACTCTCTCCGACTGCGTGCTACGGGTATCGCCATGCCAACGTCCCGCCGAGGCTTGTAACTTACTTCTCCGACCATGAAGCACGGCGTTTCAAAACACTTCAGAACACGGTTTCCGTCTTATCTGAGTTCCACTTAAACAAATTCCTGTCGACTCGGCCGACGTGTCTGTAAAGCATCGAGCGCCGACGTCTACGGTGGAGCTTCTGCTGACCCGTTGGCACGCCGGTTTCCGAGCCCACCGTCGGTTCTGTTCTTGTGAAGTCAGCGGTTCAAACATGAGCAAGGATCACTGAGCATACAACAAGTAGGCAGGTAACAAAAGCACCTCCGTGATCAAGAAGGTGCCGGTTTGATTTCCTGAAGCAGCGGGGAAAGGGAATGAGTAATGCCCCCCCCCCCGAAAAAAACCCTGAGTAACTGTTCACGAGCTTCAGTGGTCGGGCAGCTTTGAACATCGGCTGTACAGTATCCCTGAATGAATGATGAGGCGAAGGCTGAGCTTACAGTAAGCCTTCACTCACTCTCTGTCGGACCATCCCGTCGCCATGAAAAACACGTTTGTATGCTACAAATTTACAACAGCGAATACTTTTGGCAGGGAACAAATTGCCGCCTCCAAATCAAACTAAATTGTTGTTGTTTTTTGTCCATAAAAGCTTTTTCTGATCTAGCGCGACAACTTAGCGTCTGTTTCTTAAAAAAATATGATATATCACTGTCGAAAAGTCAATCAGTTTCATGATCTGACAATGCTATGGATAAGGTACAAGGTTTAGGGAAATAGCACTGTTTGTGTTAAAGTAAGAAGTAAGTTAAAGGTGCTGAATTCAAAATTCAGAGCATATCTATGAATGAGGGATTGCTTCCACGTGGCCCAGCTAGCAGCTAGTGTTAGGCTAGTAAATATGTTTATCAATTACTCACAAAGAAAACAAGTGTTTCCTTGAGTGGATATGTTGGGAATTAAAGATGTCAACTCTTAATAAAAAGCCAAAGCATTTGACCTAGAGATCAACATTTTTTTTAAAGTGTAATTATGTTTCACCCCAAGTTTCAATCCTCCGTTGCTGAGAAAATGAAGTCGACGTGGGAGTGCAGAAAACATTCAGTTCCTCAAATGGCCACCGGAGGCTGGCTCCGAAAGGGGCACCAGGTATTACAACCTTGCCTGGCACAAACATGACAACTGTCCATGCAGATGAATTTTTATACAACTCGTATTCAGACACGTTTGAATTATGTTACGGCTTAAAGTTAGGCAGCTCCACCGATGGTCCACTTCTTTGCCCATTTAGACTAGCGTCAATACAGCCAAGATGTTGACAGCCGGAGGAACCCCCCCACATTTTACACAACCAACGGGCCCACCAGGTTGCCCCGCTGAACCCTGTGGGATACCTGCTTTGATACCAGGCCACACCAAAGCATCATTTACTCACATCTAATTAATACATTTTAAATGGCTGCACAAATGGATCCTTATTCGCATTAAATAGCACAGACGAGAGTTTACTTATCACAGTCCTTTTGAAGACTTAAAGTCGGACACTGACGCTGGAACCCCTTTATCTTAAATATTAATAGGAGGCCTCCATTAATATTTAAAGCAAAGCACTTAAGTTGAGAGAATAATATCCCACCGCTTAAAGCGCCGAGCAGCAGGTGTGTATCATAACAAGACGCATGGAAATTAATTCCGCCGGCTAAGTTCTTATAGAAACAACATGGCTGAAAACGAATGGCTTATGTCAAACTTTGATTCTGTTCCTCCCAACCTAGCAGCCGTCCGCCTTCACAGAACGTGCTTCTGCTTGGAAATTGAGAAGATAAAATGAACTTGGCCACAAAGACTGCAACAAATTCTGCCTACATTTGATCCATAATGCCCACTGCTATCAAAGTAAACAGAAGGTCAAGAGCCAACTGGAGGCAGATCCACTTATTTTTAGCCATGTTGTGTAAGTGCTGTGGATTTCCGCAGCCTTTAATGCCGAGGCCATTAGGTTTACAATGTGTTGCAGTTTCCTCTACATGCCTCCAATTAGTGGTAATTATTTGCACGCCACGAGAGAGCAAAACGTACAGTTCTGTTTGAGTGAGAGAATAAGAAGTCACAGAGGGAGCAACTGACATATATATTCATCTACAGTGTAATGAGCTCCGTGATTTTTGTTTGAAGTGTAGACTTCACCCTCCAGTCTGAGCTGAAGCACACCCACTGCATCATTTTGAAAAATGCAACAACAAAAAAGTGGGCAAGGGGCGGAAAGGTTTAAACCCCGCCCACCTCCGTATGACGAAAGCCTGATAAGTCCCATGTTTTACTCAGTAAGACGTGTAAATATTAACACCAGCATTGATGTGCATCATCACAGTACAATCACATCAATGAGTTTATAGAAGGGGCGTTTCCGTGCCCCGATGGTGAAAAACCTGCCAGTATTTCACATCATGATTGCATGATTTATCGAGTACAGAATGTGCAGTAATCACAACTTAAAATAGAGCCCTTTTTTTGTGAGGTGCTGATCAACAGGTGCACAGTAATAATTGTGACGACTTGTGGCAACACAGGCTTTTGGGAGATCAAAGTGTCTGGCTGGAGTACGGTGAACAGCTGGAAGCCTTCAATACAAGACCTGAAACCTCTTCCCTGGTAAATACATACTCACCCCGAACCCACCCAAAAAATATATCCTTTAATCTTCAGTCCCTATATATATATATATACATACATATATATATATATATACATATATATATTCTGCCTTCTGAAATAGACACTAGTGTGATTTCCCAGGCAAGGAAATCAGGTAAGTGCACTCATTAGTCATAGGAAGCTCCCTGCAGGGTCAAAGGGGGCAGAGATTGTGGGTAATTAAATGTTCGTGAATGAAACGCTAATTGAATAAGCGATCCACTGCCTCTGGTTCTTGTTTAATCATATGGAGAAGCAGATAAACAAAAAAAAGAAGGATTTATTTTCCTTCACGAGGGGGGATGTAATTATGGTGGCGCTTGAAATTTATCACTTAACAATAAACATTAAATAGCAATCAAGGTAGATGTGTTTGTATTGACTCCGCTAAAGAGGGAAAGACATGGATTGGATGGTTAACAGCTTAACGGCAATTTACGCCAGACCAAAACTTCTTATTTTTCTTCTTTTTTTAAAGTCCCAGTGGAACAGATTAGAGCGTCTTTAGCTTCTGTGCCGTGTTTATTCCTCAGTGGAACATAATATTTGGGCAGGCTTAGAGTTTAGCTACAATGTGGCTCCACAGTGATTGATGGATGGGTGTCATGACATTATTGGTTGAAAATTGGTTTGTAACCAGCTCACAGAGGAACAGGTCATATTGTGTTTTACGGGGACAAAAGATGATTGGATTTTGATATATTAAATATGAAGAAAAAAAATCGTTTTGCATCAATAAATTGTTTAATATTTGCACAATATGACCAGGGACATGATATGAAAGGGTCTAAAGGGAGTTTTCATTTAATCTCTTGAATCATTTCCCCATAATAATGAAACCTGATTTAATGTATTAGTTCATGGGTGAATATAGTGCCTGATATGCATCATGCATATTATGCCAGTTTCTATGCAATGGCACTATGTATGTATGTGCTACAGTCCACTTGAATCAAATCCATGCCTTTTGCCTTATTCATTTAAGTAATAATGTATTAAACATGTCTAATTATTCTTTATACATTCTTTTGACAAAAGGACTGAGATTATGAGCTCAATCAGTTTTAAGAGACCAAACGTCTTCCGGCATTTCATGAATTCTCTTCTTGCACATTATCCACCAACTCTTTGGATCAGCGGCACATTTTATTTCAAAGCTCTAAACTTGGACGTGCGCGGATTCAGCGTTTTTGCCTGATTGCCCTATGAGGGAACCATCAACCCCCCCACTGTTGAAATTAAGACCTAACTGCTGCAATCAGGAAGAACCAAATGTGTTGCCAAGTCTTTACTGACAAGCTTCAATTCAATTCACTTATTAACTTGGGCAGCCACACTCTGGCATTACCAATCAGCATCTGGATCCGGAGGAGTTAACGGAGGTTTTTTTGCCCCGCGGCGGAGCGAGAGGCTGGCAGTAAGCGTGGGCGTGTCCTTGGTTCTGGGTTTGCCAGGCACCACGCTGTCTTCGGACTCACAGAGCAGAGCACCTGACCCTGAGCAAGTCACCTTGTCCGCCTGAAAGAAAGAAGAGGCTGCTACTCACCCCTCCTGTTTCCTACTCCTACTCACTTTCTAGGGAGACAACCCAGTGTTTTTTTCTTTTCCAGCTACGAGATAAACGATCGTTGTCACTGCTCGGCATGTTGTACGGCGGCAATAAGGGCAGCGTCTCTGAAAGAAATACTGGCATCACGAACTGACCCCATGAGCTTCGGCGTCCCAATATAGCATTCCCTTTCCATTCACCCAATTCATCAGCCTGGATCATGAACCAGGTCCAGGTGGGAGGCAGCTGTTAATTCGGCACACACCATTTTTATTTGTTGTTGTACCTGCACTCAATGATCATGATTTATAATCGTGGTATTTTCTTCCAATCCGTAACTTTCTTTTTGATTGTTTCCACTAGAAAGCTATGGCAATAACGACACTGTGTGTCAGGCACACAGACAAGGCTGCTAGTGCACGAATGTATACGAAGCCATGATTTACTGGCAGAGGTGGCAATGCCTGTTTATTGTCAGGCCAGGCACGGGTATAATACGTTTCCTCTTGTCTCTCCTGTGGTCTGGTAACATTTTATAAAAAACTGTGAGTGGTTACCCGGGGAATGAGTGTGGAACGAATCATTAACCGCCTAAAAATGACCTAGCTCTTAGTTAGTAGTACCTGAATGGCTATAAAACCGTGGATACTGATGAGTAACTAGAGAACGTACTTGGAGCTACGATAGTAATTGAGCCTTCGCTGCCCCCCGGCCCCCCGCTGCTACTCAGTCAAGCTGTCAGAGCTACTATGGAGCCCACACAGTCACTAACTGCACAACATGGATAAATTACATTACAAGGGTCTATTATAAAGGATATCTCCAGGATGTAAAACAGATTCAGGAGCGAAAACGGTTGTAAAAAATAAAGATAGGAGCTACAGCCAACAATGAGCCAGCGCATCGCCTAAAGATCGAGACAGAAGACGATGACACTGTTACAATCAATTAAAAGCTAAAGCGGTGTATACATTCGGTAGCTAGCAACGCACGGCGGTGCTAACGCTACTAAACAATGTGCTGACGCTGAACTTCTGAAACGATTGCAGGAGAGTCCGCACAGCAGAGCTGGATAGGAGTCGGACCCTGGGGGCAGGACTTTAGCAATGGTTCAGCTGTTTATTGGTTTCATCCTCACTCAACCAACGCTATCCGTTTTCAAAAAGACGTATTTCAACTTTCCTGACAATTGCAGAAAAAATACATCAGATCCGCCTGTAATATCCCTCCATGCAGCTGAAGACTTCGCCTCTACCGAGTGCTACAGACAGGGCAGTGAGGCAGCGGCTGCAGGAAGATCAGGGTCACGCTGTTGATTGCATCTGCAGTGACAAACATGCTTCTGGTTCAATTTCCTCGGCTGCCGCTCGACCATGCGTTGCTTGATAGACGCTGACTGTATCTGTGTGTGTGTGTGTGTGTGTGTGTGTGCACCTCTGTTATTGTTCAGAGATGTCAGAGTTGGCATTAGGTCGGTGTCTCCCTCGTTCACGCTCGCTCCCTTACACACATTTCCTCCGTCCCTCTCCTTCCTCCTCCCTGCCTCTCGCATAACAAGATTATCATTTCCACTTTCTCTCCTAACTCGGAATCCTCCCTCCTAATCCTTCCAGGGAAGTGACTCACATTACAGCATTCTTCAGTTTAATGCACTTTAATAGTATTAATATCTGCTTTTGCCTCTTCCGCTACGATAACCCCCCTCTTTTCTTTTTTTTTAAACACGTTAGGAAAGCAGCTTAAGAGCAATCGACATCGCAAGTGGAAAAAAACAACCCAGAAACATACCTCGAGTGGAAAGCAGAGTTGTAAAGGAGAGATCTGCTTTATAAAAATAGAAATAAATGTAAAAGCCATCATACACTGGCACCAGCCCGGCGCAGCGTGGCACACGCTGTACTGTAAACAGACACGAGAGGGGGGTGGGCGGGGGGGCCAGCAGAGAAGTAGCAGCCAGCTCGCTGCAGTCCTTCCGACTCACACTGGCTGTGTGGAGGAGGCCTGCAGATACGGGAGGAACACGAGTCCCCGCCACCTTCCGTGCCACCCGTGTCGCCGCCGCAGTGACAGCCAAGGTCAGCCCGGGAATGACAGAGGGCTCCTGCATGGAGATAAGACTCTCACAAACACCTGAACCGCCGCGCCGCCCTCTTTTTTTCTTTCTATCTTCTTTTCCGGAGGAAAGAGAATCCTGATCCCTGAATTATTCAGCGGGTCTCCCCCGCCCTAAATAACAACCGGCAAGCATTGTTTGACATCCCAAATGAATAATTAAGGGTCGACCTTTTGTTCCCATTAGAGGTGATGGGTTGATAGCGCCACACTTTGATGGGCGAGGCGGTGTGAGAAGATGTGGTGAAAAAGAGAAAAAAAGAAAAAGAAAAGGCCGCCGTGCAAAAAACGGAGCCGGGAATTTTCTTTGTGTTTAAACTCAGCCAAACACCCGTGGGACGCATTGATACACAAGGATGTAGATGCGGTCTCTGTTGATCGGTTCCTAAAAGCACAGCCCGAAGCCACTCTTTGTCGCTGCGTCCGTGTTCTCTTAAGAATTGTACTGTGGGTTTGTTCCTGACACATCAGAAGCGTTTTGATTATCCCAGTCAGGAGCTTGTAGTCGGCTCTGTGATTCAGAGATGATGTATTCACACAAAGCTGGCTACATCTGGTTTGATGGCGTTCCAATGAATTAGGGGTCCGCAAAAATGTTGTCTGTTGCCATCTTTGTTTTTGGACGGCGCGATCTTGTTTTTTTTTATATAACATAACAGGGTGGAGCTAAGTACAATTGAATGCTGGATAAGATATTTTTAGGAGGCTGTAATGTTACAACCAACTTTCATGAACTGAAAACAAACTGTGAAAGGGTTAAAGTTCTAAGACGAAAACCCAAACAACACACAGACCGGACAATGCTGCGGTAGCGACCTGTCAATCACAAAGTAGCCCCGCCCTAAAGCATACCCTGCTTTATGGTCTATTTGACTCTAAATGGACCATCATTTACTAAATGAACATCATGCTGTATTCAAGAAGACTTGGAACTAATCCATTTATTGACCTGGTCTTGCCATTAAATGGTAAATGGACTGTACGGCGCTTTTCTATATGCTTTTCTATTCTTACGACCACTCAAAGCGCTTTAACACAGCATGACATCATTCACCCGATCACACCCATTCATACACTGATGGGAGGGGCTACCATGCAAAGTTCCACCTACCCATTAGGACAATCCAACATTCACACACTGCAGGCACAGCCAGGGCCAAGCTACGGGAGCACTTCCTTTGGAGTGAAGTGTCTTACCCAAGGACACATCGACATAGACTAGCAGAGCCGGGGATCGAACCCTCGATCCTCTGATCTGCTCTTCCACTGAGCCACAGTCGCCCCAATCTCGTTCAAGCAAGACCTGTTGCTGAAATGATAAAGTTGGAGGTGTCCTGTTTGTTCTCATTGTAAACTAATAACGTGAAAGCACTAGAACCAACATCAATGCAATCCTTCTTACAAGTATGGTATGGTGTAGCTGAAGCCTCTGGGCAATAGAGATTTATTGTTGTCCAACAACAATTATCAATGGATGACTTTAATGGATGAGTCCATCCCACATGCAGCATCTTGCTGCCTTAAATACTCACTATGGATGTGTATTAATCAAGATCAATTTCTTCTATATTTTTAAAATACAGACAGTATTTCACTTTTTTTAACCAGCTGTACCTGCAATTCTACCTTTCACCTGAGAGCCTGCAGCTCCATCTGCCTGTGTGTCCCTGTGCTGGTTAAGCTGTTGCTATCAGGATTTTGCTGATGAAAATGATGCATATTTATAAAAAAGAAGAAACCAAATCATGTGGACATGCTGTGGCTAATTTTGCATGCAAATAATATCAAAAATCAGCTCCCGATCCAAGCTACACGCGTTACAGACTTCAAGGATGATCCAGCTTTACATACAAAAACATTCTTGCGACACAGAGCAGCTCAACTTATTCTTGATATTGATCTTGAGATCCGACCTGATTTGTAATTGTGGGATGTTTGTAATCATTAAGCCTCAACTGCTAGAGTTCTGTTGGTTATTCCTCTTGCCAGTGCTGCAGCTAGCTTGTCAATGCGTGTTATGGCCTCAGGGTTAACACATCATCAGGTCAGATATCCCCCTTATCTCACTCCTTCACTCCTCATTAGAATAACGATAACACACCAACTATGCACAGACCTCACTGGTTAACCCCTTGTACTTTTAGGACAGGAGCTTATGAAATTGTCCACATCTCCACCTACAGAATGGCAGATAATAGTCCCTAATGCAGGGGTGTTCAATTAATATTTAGCAAGGTCCAATGAGAGATCATTTCCTCATGTAAAGGTCCATATACTGTATATTGAAGTAGCCAAGTAGTTGTATTAACGTCTGTATGTAGTCAACAACTGAATGTCAAATCAAATAAATAACGAATAATAGTAAACAATATTTATTGACAGTTTTCAAATTGAACTGGAGGAATTATAAATAATACATAATCTAAGAATAGATAAATGTTCTTCTCTTGTTTCTGGATTCATTCAAGAATAAATTACAGAACAGAAAACTTTTGAAAAATCTTAAAATAAAGTACCTTATTTAAGAAAAAAATTAATTGAACTGAATTGTCTTCCAGCTATTAATTCGGTTCATTCAGGTGTGAAGTGATGTCACCCAAAAAAGCCACGATATTATATTATTCTCATCTTTTCTTTAAAAGATAGATTTGTGTGCAGGGACTTATCTTTGGTTGTTGAAACCACATGTTTCAGTTATATCCCCTCTCTGTAAACATCATTGTTGGGCAGTGAATTACTGTGTTAGGATTCTGATCATATTGGGCTCTCAAGGTTTATTTTTCTGGTTGTGAGTGGGTACGTTTGCTCAAAAGATGTGCTCTTTGTCTCGTGGAGCTTCACATTGCCGCTTTGAAAATATCGCCACGGTCTCTGAACACATGAGACATACTGGTTTTGAGCTGCCCCCTGGGAAGAATTAACATTTAAGAGTTTGTCCATCCTTGGTTGAAGGCTCTGATCTCACTGACCAGTTTTCTCGTGAAAACTCGATCTCTCGCTCCGTCTCCCCCATGTGTGTAGATCTGCCTCAAGTCAGGAAGTTTATCGGAATACGCATATTTGATTGGCTGAGTAGCATCACGAGATGTGAAGTACAACGCATGTAATTGGTCGGTGTGTTTCCAGGACCTCTGAACCAGTGCTGTAAAGCAGTGATCCCCAACCACCGGGCAGCGGTCCTTTGGTACCGGGACGCACAGAAAGAATGAATGAAAGAAATATTTAATTTATTATCACTGTCTAAAAGATGTTTTATTTTGAAAAATGACCAGATACATCCATTTGTGCCTCTGTGCCTCTTGACACATACGTTACCCCAAAATGTAAGCCCACAAGCGACTAATAAATAATAAGTAAAAAACAAACGCCTTTTTGGGAAAAGGCCCAATGAGGTGACAGAAGAAGAACCTACGACTTACAAGAAAAAGAAAACTGCAATCAAAAGACAATATCAGGAGTCCTCCTTCAAATACGGGATTCTCGCTACAGGTGATTCTCGCTACAGGTGATTCTCACACGCCTGCTCTGCATAATATGGGGCGATAATACTTTATATTTGTTTTCATGCCGTTCGTATCATTTCATTTTGTCATATTTATCCACCTCACCTTAAAGGCCGGTCCGTGAAAATATTGTCTTACACGAAATCGGTCCGTGGCACAAAAGAGGTTGTGGACCGCTGCTGTAAGGGCTAGAAAAGCTGCGCTGATTAAAATAGAAGTGCTCCGTCAAAATGTAATAATTCAATAACTCAATTATCTATTGGTTTTAGTTCTAGGTCCGGATACAAAGGTCCGCCTATTCGTGACCCCTGCCCTAATACATGCACTATAATGTTTTAGTCACCCATTTAGGAAATGGAAGCTGGGTATGTCACGGTCAGGGATGCACTTAGCTGTGTTATCACTAGCGGCCTCTACCGACAGGGGGCTGTTGAACAGCAGCGAGTGAGAAGTCAGCTGCCAGTCAGTAGCTTTATAAAACAGGCTATGAAAGAAACCACGATAGGTCCTCGAGCATGCAGCCATAACGGGCCACCCATAAATAATAAGCAGTTTGCTGCAACAAGTTTGAGCCACGGACAGACACAGAGGTGCACACACACTCAGGGACGCATGTATTATCAATGGCATGATCTTCCTGGCGGAGATAATAACTTAAGAGTTGACGATTTCTAAGGGTAAGAACATTTTGTTTGTTTAAATTTGACTGAAATCCGCAGGTTGAGTGAACAAATACTTTAAAAAAAGAAATCTCTATACAAACAAGACAATGAGAAATGTTAACTAGCTGCTGAACATGAAGCATTAGGCAGCTTTTTTCCTCTCATCATTTAGACCAAAAACAGAACATAAAAGGAGTGTGAACATTTGGCCAGTTTGCCCCATTAAAGAAAATATTCCTCTGTAACTTCTGGAAATATAAAATAGGTCCTAATTTGCTGTGGGACTCGACCAGGGATGGAAAGAGTACCTAACGTGTCACTGCCGTGTTAGGTAAGTAACCTGCCACTTCTTGCCAACACTGACCGGCCTCAGCCTTAGAGATAGTGTAAGGAGCTCGGACATCAGGAGGGAACTTGGAGTTGAGCAGCAACTCCTTTGTGTCAAAAGGAGTCAGCTGAGGTGGTTCGGGCAGCTTACCAGGTAGCCTCCTGGGCGCCTCCCAGCTGGTCTGGGGTTCTCGGGCTAGACAATGTTGAGGGTGAGAGGGAAGCCTGGGTCGGCCTGCTGGGCCTGCTGCCACCGCGACCCGACCCTGGATAAGCGGCTGATAATGGATGGATGGATGTTCAATACATTCTCAATGAAGGCGGCGGGGATGGGTTTATTCACCCTCGCTTTGTCCGGGTGTAGCAAGGGGAGGTCTGAAAGGAGTGACGGTGAGGCCAACATATTTGGGGTTTTGGTCTTTTCTTTACATTTTAACGCCAACCCAGTCCTTTAAGACCTTTTATTGTTTCTCATATGGAGCCGACAATGTTTTTTGCACAAAATAGTCTGTCTCCCTCTCTTGGATTGAGTATAAACACTCTTCTCCAGAAGACTACATTCCCAGTGTGAGGAAAACAACCAGAGCTGAGTGACACACTCAGGAGAACGCCACTCTGAGGCAAGCACAGATTCCTGGTTTCAGTAGAGAGAGAGAGAGAGAGAGAGAGAGAGAGAGAGAGAGAGAGACCATATTTATAGCCAAGGATAGGAATAATTCATTGTGATCAAAGTGCGGATCATGCTCCATTCCATCAGAGAGCAGACGTGGCGGAATGAAACGAGGAGTGCGCCTCCCTATCTCCGACAGACCTTCCCCCCCAAAACAGAAACAGAAACGGTCGAGGCGTCAGTCATCTCCGTGAAAGCCGCCGCCGCTCGTTCTCAGGTGGCTTCACTTGTTTCAGGCAGAGAGCGTCGCCTACAAAAAGATCAGGAAAAGAAAAGTGTCTCGCATGTGAGGCGTCAACTCAGTTGGAGTATGGAGTGAATATCCGAGCTTGTGGCGCCCCCAAACGTCACGCGCCATCCAACTTGTACACGCCGGCGGCTGAGTACATCGCACCACTAGTTATCTTTGAGTTAACACACCATTTTACTTGTTTTCCATGTTATGTTCCCCGTGCAGCTGTAATTTGCTCCTTAATGCTATCAGCAAATACCACTGTCAGCAATAAGACCACCCACCCACGTGTGCCCCCCCCCCCCCCCACACCCCCCCACTCCGCACACACATACATACACACACACACACACAGACAAAAACATCCCACTTCTTTCATTTCATTTTTTTCCCTCCCATCCCTCATACACACACGCGTTCCCCTTTTTTAAAAATCTTCCAGTGTTTTGTTTTTTGGTCCCTACTGCCTTTTCTCGTAAGGCTTTCTCTGCAATCATGCACAGGCACACACACACACACACACACACATGCAGGCTTCTTCCAGTTTCATTTTCTCTCCCAGCCACCCACACACACAAACATACACCATTCGCCTGTTTCTTTCTCTCTTTCATTTGCTGAATCTCCAAACCCTGTTACTCCTTCAAATGCACACATACACACACACACACACTAAAACACACGATTGCACACACACACACACACACACACGCACACACAGGCTCCTTCATCTTCTCTTTTATTTCTTCTCCCTCCCACACTTTCCCTTTCACTAGTACCAAGCACACACACACACACACACACACACACACACACACACACACACACACACACACACACTGAGGCGCCTGTTTCATTCGCTCTCATTTACTCTCCCCAATACCTACCTCCTTTGGCACAGACACAGACATGCCTCTTTTCTCTCTGTCTTTCTACTGTTTTCCCTCATCCCGCCTCCCCTCCCACAATACAACGTACACACACACACACACACACATATACACCGGCAGTCCAGCTTCCCTCACTCCCAGCTGGGCTTGGCCGGCTCTCTTCCTCTGGCCTCCCAGGGCCATCTGGAGTGCACAATGTCCCCCGCGCTCGCCTGGCTTCCCCCCGCCAGCTCCTTGAGCCTCCTTGGGACGCCGCGCGGCATCTTCAAGCACAATTTGTACACGTCAAAAAGCTCTCCGCTGTGTGCCCGGCGTGTGCCCTGCTCGCCACCGAGCAACCTCACACAGCGATCACAGCTCCGTCTGTCATGATGATCTTGCGGGTTTGTCCTTGCGCGAATGGCAGGTATCAGAATCTGGCACACGGGGCCAAGTACCTCAAACAAGCTTTCCGTGTAAAATATAAGAGGAAGAAGAAAAATTACAAAGTCTGGCTGGATTAAGGGAGAAGATCCCATCTGCTCTAGTACGGGCATGCAAGAATCGCGTGAAGTGATGCAACGGACACAGGAATCCTTGTCCGTCCTTGGGAAAGGGTTACAGATATACAGACACGGGCAAAACCTTTTTAAGATTGCTGCACTCAACAATGTTGTGTCTCTGACTCTCTCTCTCTCTCTCTCTCTCTATATATATATATATTTATTTAATCCGGTAATATATACTGTCAAAGACTGGCTGGATTTGAGTGGTTAGACACGGGGCGATGAATTCATAAGCAAGTGCTTGCCAATTACAACACCATCTGAGATCCGAATAATCAAACCACCAGAACCAGTATGTGCCAGTGTGCATTGAGAGACCGAGACTAAGGCCGGAACTTTCAGGGGCGGAGGCCAGAGTCAAGACCGAGACCGCCGCGAGTCCCACAATGCCTGTATGTGTATGAGACACACCTGGGATGCGAAGTGTGGATCGTGCAAACAGTATTCTAGGCACTCCTTGCGTTGATCCGAAAGCTCCACATTCCATAAGCACTCACAGGGAAAAACAAATGAATGATCCTGATCATTTGCATCTTTACATTGGCTTGTATACTGAGTATGAAATGTCCTGATAGAAGCATCAAAAAGTTGCCATTGTAGAGGGGAATTTTTGTGTTGTGGGGATTTTCTTTTGTTTTCCATGAGCAATCGCAGCGATGATGCACAGCACGTTGATTGATTTTGCCGCCTTTGTGGTCAAGACCAAAACCTTTTTTAAAAAGTCCTGTCTCGAGGTACCACCGCGAAAAACACCAATCCTTTGTGACACCCCCCCCCCCCCCCCCCTCAACACGCACAGACTCTGTCCTGATCGTTTTAGAATTTTTAAAAAGTCATTCAACATGGAAACGTGGAATATATTGCTCAGCTTCTTCATCGGTTACAATTTTTTGTTTTTTTTGTTTTTTAAAGACACGAAAATCCAATTTTTTTGGGAGCCACAATAGAGGAGCCGGGCCAATACGAAGTTATGAGGTACCAGCAGGCGGCAAAGTGAGAGACACAAACACGAACCGCTGGCTCCCACAGTAGTTACTGCTGGGAGTTCTTTACTGTGCATAATGTGAACACACACAAACACACACACACACACACACACACAACACACACACAGCATGATGCACATGCCAGTGTTAAACCCACATCTGCCTGTGTGTGTGTGTGTGTGTGTGTGTGTGTGTGTGTGTGTGTGCGCAAAACTGATTTAACAGCTGCATGAAAACCAAATGCAATAACAGTCATATGCAATAACGTGATTAATTGTGCAAACGGCCCCCACGGTCTGATGTTTGCATTCAAAGTAAATGGGATGCACAGCATAAATAAGTAGAACAGGGGGGAAATACAAGCAGCACTTGTATTCCCAAACTTTAGTGTGAAAAGGTTTGAAAGCAGGAAGTAAAAACCAGAGTGGCCAACAAAAGAAACAATTTAGCAAATTAAAATACCTAACGGCAAAAGAGAACTCAACAGGCAGTCTGTGACATCTGTGGGTACTTTATCAATACTTTGTATAATAATTTGTATTTTACTGTAGCATTAACCAGCCCAAACAGTGTCTGATACCGTACCTGCTATAGTCAATCTAAAGGATCAAACTTTTCAAAATAAAGCACATGCAGACATTTAAGGGGCAGCACACAAAGACACCCGAGCAGATAAAGGAGTGTGGTCTTTTTCTTCTATTGTTTAAAAGGAAGGCTGCAACACGACATCTCCGAAAGACGTGGACGTGAAATAGCGAAGCAAAAGGCATCGTGTCGGACTCACCTCGCCGAAGCTGCGGAATCAGAGCCACGGAGCTCCTCCGTACAGAGCAGGTGAGCCAAGTGAGAGCGGCTTCCTCTCCCGCACTAGTTGATCAGCCAAGTCGCTCTGATTTCAGCACCGCGGACAGCGCGTCCGCCTCTTTTCTTTTTTAGGAGAGGGGCGGGTGATGCAACTTTAAAGGTTGACGCTGGTGTGGTGAACGCGTCGCGCCTGTGCCGCCCCGGTGAATAAAACGAAACAACGTACGTCTCCTTCAAGTTGGATCGTGCCGCCGCGTCGACGCTGCGGAGCAAACATCGCCGCCCGAGACCCGACGTTTAAAAAAAAAAAAAAAAAAAATGTTTCTAGATCAATCACAATGCCGCTTGCCCTTTTTTTTTTCTTTTTTCTTTCTTCTTCTTCTTCTTTTTTCACTCCGTGCGCATCCCCGCGGAGTCTCCCATAGGACCGGTCGGTGCCTGTCTGCCTCGCGGGCGCGAGGAGGCTGCGGAAACAGCGACTTCAAGACGGGCTTCTCCTGCTATCGGAGCACATCTCCGTTCGCAGCGCTGTCTTCTGTGTCTTCGAGACGACGCTGGTGAAAAAGAAAAAAGAAAAGATGAGGCGGGTTTCTTTTCTTTCTTTTTGTGTCTCCCTCCTCGCGCGCATCGACTCGGTACGGGAGCTACAGCGGAGTGCCGTGAGCAGGAGGAGTGTCTTCTGCTCGGGCTGAGTTCATTAAAGACTCTTCTAATATGGATGAGCAGCCGCGTCCCATCGTTATGAGAACCCCGACGTCTTTTCTTCTTCTCTTTTTTTCATCGGCGCGCCACGGGTCACGTGCACGGCTGTAACGAACGCAACCGAAACTGGATGTCTCGCTTTTGTGAGAGACTTGAGACGGAGACATCACGGGTCCGTCGAAGTCCGACGTCACTATTAATTAGTTATGGATTCGGTGTTATTGATGATTTAGAAAACAGTGCCACTGTGTGTTTGAGAACGTCTCGTGTCCGAGGAAGGACTTCGAGACTTTTAAAAACACGTGATTGGGCCACGACGTCTCAATTAGGGACCTGGTTGGTGTGTCCAATTTGTTTCAACTGCATTGACAGGAAGTCTAAGTCTGACTTATTTTTCACGTTTGATAATTGAATATATTTAGATAACTTGTTTAAGTCACTTATGTTCAATCATCAGAGTGGATATGACAGACTATTCAAGTTCCGGCCCAGTCCCAACTCGCCAACACGCTTCACACTGATGCTCCGGGTTCCCCTCTTGCGGTGGACATGTGTCCTTTAAAAAAAGTTTGTCACAGAAGACAGAAAAGTGTCCTTAATTACGTCACTTAAATGTTGAATATAAATTCTAGTTTTGCAGCAAACATGGACAACGGTCTCCTGTATGAAAGTCCTGTGAAGTAATAAAAAGCGCACACACACACACACACACAATAAGCTGTTTAATCATACACTGATTTGAAATAATGGATTTTGCCCAGTCATTTTCTCTTCGGAAAAAAAAGGGATGCATAGTTGGAAAAAGAAATAGGAGCTTTAATGAAAAGAGAAAAGGCCCTGTGGGATGGATATCAAAAGCCAGTGGATGTGCATAATTCATCTCAGACTATTTCATAAAGCCCTGCAGAAGGGCTTTCTTTAACCTGTTTTTTTTCTACAAAAAAAACCCTCTAAATATTAGCCCTCTGCATTGTGCAGGAGGGAGATGGTTCACTTGGATCTACAGAGGCAGTGTGTTTTTCCTGTTGTGTTTCCTAAGTGACAGCTAGAACAAGTACAACAACAAAAAAACTCACTTTAGAACCCTTTGGGAAAGTCTATCACAGATGCTGGCGAGGACTAATTTGTTTGCCTCGAGCTGCCAGGCGTGCTCATCTCCATCATCTGGGATGAGCTTTTTAAAGTAATCAGAGTTAATATAATATTGAATTATCCTTTATTATAGACTACTACACGGGTAGAAGTGGTGCTTTTCATTTTTCACAATGTTTGTACTGTAATCAATGTTTATGCTGAAATTAATGTCTTTTGTGGTTATGTCAGCGAGCAGTCTCATTCAAGGGTGTGGCTGCTGTGAGAAAAAAAAAAAAAAAAAAACTCCAGCCGAGACACTCAGATGCTCCTCCTGACTGGAGCACACCCCCCTCTGCTGGCTGTTAGGCGGTAGAGAGACAGAGAATAAGGGGGAAACAAACCTTCTCTGGGCTGCTCTTGGCTGCGGGGGACTCTGGGTACAAGTCCAAGAACACTAATTCAGACCCAGAGGAAAGGCTTTGCTACCCACTGCAGCACGGGCTTTTCATTGTGGAGCCTTTTCAGATTCACAAAGCTGCCGCGTGTAAGTGGAGCAAAACATCGCCCAAGTCCTGAGGATCTAAAGAGGCACCAGCACAGCGGCGCGCCGGGACCGCGGGGGCCTCTCGCCACGTGCGGTATCGGCCGACGTGCGGTATCGGCCGACGTGCGGTATCAACCGACGTGCGGTATCGGCCGACGTGCCTGGAAAATTCAGCCTGGATATCAATGCCCTTGAAATCCGTGCATGCGCTCTTGAGTGTGCCTTTTTTTTTTTATAAAGGAACTGTTAACAAAGGAACACTGACCGTTTTTTGTTGTTGTTGGTTTTCTTACGAATACAACGACGTGTCATCTGCATGCTGTCGATTAAAGAAACTAATTCCATCATGCCCAGTTATGAACATAGTAGCTTTTGAGAAGTGATGAATAATTCTGTCATTATCGAGTATCAAGCGCCATCTCAAATTTGGAAGCGCTCACAGGTCCGACGTGCTTTAATGAACGTGCCGCCGGGTCGGACGGCGAGCTTCTGATGAATCTTTTGGAGGTTTCTCGAGTCTTGACACCATTCCCTGGCCAAAAGACAAACAACCCCCTCATGGCGCACTCATCAGTCCCATCCTCTCGCCACTCATCGCTCATCCAACTCTGGCATCTGGTGTTACTCGTAATCAATAGTGTAGGGATCCAGAGTGCCCCAGAGCAACCAGTTGCCAATTACATAGCCCCCCGCAGAACATCGGTACGGTCACGGATTAAAAAGTCTCTTTTTTCTTTTTCTTTTCCTTCGTTGAACTGAAGTATTTTTCAAGGTGCATCGATGCAAAGAAAATAACGTGCAGCTGAAATGTTCAGTGGCTTGAAAAGCTGTTTTTTGTTCCTTTCTTTTTCTCAGTTGCTTTACAAAATCTGCCATAAACCTCCATATGTTCTCCACATCTGGCCCGCCGGATGCTACCTCAAAATGCGCTCACGCCAAATTTATTTTCGCCATTCACCGTCGACCCTCTGCACAAACTATAGGTCTCAAGTTATGAATGATGCATTGCGTGCAGACACAAACTGCACCCCGAGGTCCAATCTTGCCTTATATAATCTTCCTCAAACTTATATCACACTATAACACTCAGCAGTGGCATAACTCTGCGGTGCTCTAAATTGCTCTTTTGGCCCCGCTGCCCTTTGGTTGATTATGATAAATGGGCATGGGCAACAGTTTAATAAATTACACCAGCCAGAGTAAATCCAGGGTTCTCCATCTGCGGGGGCTGTTTTATTCCTCGGTATTGACCGGTACACACAGGCCACAAACATAAAGGTCCGACGTGTTGTCACCGCGGTCAGAGAGACTTCTGGAGGAGTGGTGATTTGTCAAAGAGACGCGGCGGAAATAAAGAGAGATTCGATGTATTGAAAATGGAAAAATTAGTAAGAAATAAAGTGCAAACAGCAGAACGTGGTGGGCAAACACTTAATTGGGTATGGGCTAAAGGACCTGCAATGTAGCTCCATCGTAGACGTATTGTGCAGCAGCGATCGCCTGCCTGTGTCTCTGCTGCACACAAAAGAGAAACTCCCCGATACTTTATCCCTGTGCTCCTCTGATGAAGATGAATGCGTTTGTGCCGCGCCTCATTTGAGTTTTCCAGCGAGGGCGTACGCTAAGCCAGAGTCGGGCCCCTGATCAATTGACGGGCAAGGCACCACGCGGGAAGCCAATCCCCTCTGGCAGAGCATTCCAATATAGGGGTGTGGACAGTAAAAAAAAAAAAATCGGTAGGATGGATGAACCGTCGGCTGTACTGTTTTTTTGTATCTCTATATGCCAATTATCTGCAAATGCTCCGACAGCCAGACAGCTCACGGTGATCCTTTTAAAAATGCAGACTGCGTCGATGCAAAATCAGCCGGCTCCGCTGTGGGTGGCTGTGCATTTTGCCTCTGAGGTACAGTGCATTTAGGCCCTTTTTCTTTTCGTTTTTCCTATCTTTTTGGTTTTGTTGTTGTCCTTTTTAACTTCACATCTTCCGTCGGTGAGGAAAGTAAGAACAACCGCCGCTATCCGTTTCAGAGCACCTGCCCGTCGTCGAGGGCGATGCGCTTTGAGATGGCTTCATTCGAGTTCGGAGGATTCATGTTTGTGTCAGCACCACGGGATGACCTGCCTCTCCCAGAGAAGGGATGAGTTGTGACCGCGCTTGTCCCACCGTCATATATTTGACTTAGGTATCTTCCAGGTTTGCTGGCACCCGGCTACCAATTTGCTATATAGCTCAGAAGGAAACAGAGTGCAAAAAGAACATTCAATATTGATTTCAGGCATCCAGGGGCCGGACTTATGAGGCTTAAGGCCCTCAAACGTTTGCAGAATATTTCTTTTTTTCTACTAAAGCTCAATCACAGCCTTGCAATAACCAACGTGCTTCAAATGGTTTAAATGATGACTTTATTGGAGAAGGGCAGCACCCACCCTCCGGGTTCCCCCACAGGTAAACACTGTTAGCTCTGTTAGTACATTTGTACTCTGTTAGCGCCGCTAGCTACAGGCGTCCACCATGTTGAGAGCCGTTGAGAGGCAATCAGTATTCTCATATTATGCACCTCTATGTGATAAAGTTTTCCCACAGGTGTGCCATGATATTCACAATATTTGTTAGGAACTGGTGGAGCTTGTCATGTTTGCCATAAAAACGGACAGATGCTAAAATACCTCAATGTTTAAATATAAATGTTTTATTATTATGTCTTTTATAATGTATTGTATTGTAAGATGGAGTTAGATTACAGGCTTGAAAGAGTGACTAATCCATTGTTTAAAATATAGCTGCTGTTTCAATTAGTTTCCTTTATGTTGAAGGACACTGTTTTTAACACGTAAGAGTATGTTTGAACTAACAACAGTAATAATGTTAATGATAATATCATTTTCTTTTAAAAGATCGCAACTACACACCTGTAAACTGCATCTTGCACAGTTCACGATTACTAAATCTGTCCACAGAGAGAGAGAGAGAGAGAGAGAGCTAGAGACACAGACAGACAGACAGGCAGACAGACAGGCAGGCAGACAGACAGACAGGCAGACAGACAGACAGACAGGCAGACAGACAGGCAGACAAACAGACAGGCAGACAAACAGACAGACAGACAGGCAGACAAACAGACAGACAGGCAGACAGGCAGACAGACAGACAGACAGACAGACAGACAGACAGACAAACAGACAGGCAGACAGACAGACATCTTCAACACAACAAAAACAACTCTGTGGTAGTTCCCGCTACATAAGGACCACATTTGGCCCCAATGACTGACACACCGACTCACAAGGTGAAAACAACACCAGCATCGCTGCCAATGGATTAACAATACAGCACTTGTTTATGTACATTGCAGCATTTATTGATCAATGCACGACCCCAGAGTCAATCACACGCTGTAGAGCTCTGGCTCTCCTCTAGTTTTGGGTCGTATCACAGCCTGGGACATCCTCCCCTGTTATGCAGGTGCTTTTTCAAGGCGGCTCCATCTGCTGTTTTTTTTTTTTTTAAGTCGGATGTCATGCATCCAATTTGGTGCCGAAAGAACCTTGATTTATCCTTTACTTTACTTTGACAGTATTCAAATGTGTCCTTTTATTTGCATCCTTGGTTTGGAGCTCTTGCTTTGTTCTTTCTGCTGTGTGATGAGAAACTGAAGGGGGGTGGTTTGTTAAAGAAGATCCTCCTCTGTAGTTAAATAAAAAATCCTAGATGAGTGATTACATTGGATTGAAAGGATGATGCACTTCGCCGCTTCCATCTCCATTAACGACAATAATTGATCCAAATGCACAATTTCCTCTGTGGGTTGGACACAATTTCCAATGAGTGAGCTGTGCACATTAGTGCACTGAGTGACACATCAGATATCGGTTCGCAGTGTAGAAAACTTGTAATAAATGCTGCTGGAATATTGCCTCTAAAAGATATATCAATAAATATAAGATATAACATCTGAGCTGCGACACGTTTATTGGACAGTTTGGGGCTCCCTTCCATCGCTGCCCCTGGTGTTTCACCTGTCCGTCAGCCTTCGTCAAGACAGCAATTCCATGTCTGATTTACGGAAAGCTGAGATCAGCTTTGTAGCTCTTGAAAGGAGGATATACTGTATCAAAATATATTTTTTTTCCATACCCCTCTCATTTCCTGTGAGAACTTTTTTCTTACACTGAAACCTCTATCAGTGCACGTTTAAAAAATAGATTCCGAGAACTCCCTCATATTTCAGCCCACATATTGAACAGGGCATTAGTATCTAAGGCAGCGACGCTCTGTATGTTGCCAGCGGACTTAAGTCGATCCCCGGTGAATCCTAAGTTGGAAGCAGCTATGGAGCAACACGTGCTCACTGCCGTGGGGAGCACTTCCATACCGCACTGCAGCACCCGTCTGCCAGACGGGGATGGCGCCCCTGCATATCATCACCTTAAATCACACTAGAACCCACGGGGGCTGCAAGAAGCAACAGTCTGAGATCTGAAAAATAAAATAAAATATAAAATCAGAAGAGTTTTGTTTTTAAAAAGAGAAAATCTGCCATTACAAAAAAAATACTCTTTATGCAACTATGACTAAAATAGAAAATTACAACTTTTAAAAGATATACAAAATAATTAAAAAACATATATAGAGGTTTTAAAATATTGTTTAGAACTCTGCCTCTGCTCTTCATACCTCTTTATAGTGTAACTGCCTTTTCACTTAATAGCGTCCTTCAGCGTTTCCTCCTGGCATTACCTGTGGCTCTGTTTTTCCCGCAGTCAAGGGCATTTTTCCCCGTGTCACAGCGGGTTTTGGAGGGGACAAACCCCCACGCTGCTTAATGAAATGAAAGGAATGAAAGGATCCACGGGGCATGTTAAAAGCACTACAGGGCAGACATGGCACTCAGAGCAGCTCCTCGCCCCGTCTAACAGCGTCACTTCAGCTCTTTCTTAATGTACTCTGGGGCTCAAGCTGCACGACTGACCTGGTCCAAGTGAAACCATTCAATCCTTTCAACTCTCCCCGTGGAAACCGCAACAACAAAACCCTGCCTGGAAAGCGTCATGACACACTTAAGTGTTTATGCTCCCCACTGCAATATTAGTTGTGTGTCCTTGTGATTGGTGCACGGTCAGTTGCGTTGACGGTGCATTTTCAATGTGAACGCGACCAACCCCGCTCCCTTTGGTAAGGGGACGGCATGCCGCAAGTGGAAATGAGAGGCGTTGTTGCCATTGCGTGTGCGATGCAGCCCGGCCACACCCTCCGAAAGTGCCTGCCGCTCTAATCCCGACTGCGAAAACCTCAAGGGAGTGTGGGCGCACGGTAGATTAAACAGAGTGCTCACGGCAGCGTGTATGAGATTCACAAAGTAACTGTCACCTCCGCAGTAAATGGAGGCAGCGTTGATTAGAGTGTAGGAAGACAACTTTAAGGGATGCATTTAGCAAATGTTCAGTCCTGCTTTGGGAAAGGTGTTGGATGTACTCGGCACTGTCAAGGTGGAGTGCCGTGTATCGGGACTTCTCCACTCGTAACTTATCTGAGGTCAACGAGTTGTACTTCCGAGGCTTGAATATTTGACTCCATGCCGAGCTTTCACTGACATCTGAGCCCTGTGTTATGAACACTATGGACAAGAAGTGGATGTAGTCACCGTGACGTCACCCATTGGCTTGTGGACGGCGGTTTTGAAGCCATGAGTTCTGGATCTTTTGCATTTCCATCTTTGACTTTGGCGGTCACCATCTTGTTTTTTTTGCAACCAGAAGTCCAAGGGTGTAGCTAAGTATCAGTAACTGAACGTTCAATAAAACATGTTTAGGTGACCAACATTTTACAATTAATATCCATGAATTGAAAACACACTAAGACCGGACAATGCTGCGGTAGCGACCTGTCAGTCACAAAGTGGCATCGCCCACAAGCATGACTTCCTTTATGGTCTATTTGACTCTAAGTGGACCATCATTTACTAAATGAGCATCATGCTGTATTGAAGAAGCCTTGAAACTAGAGATTGAGACCATAAACTCATGTTTACTGCGGTAATAAAACAAGAGAGAAGTAGAGTAATCTTCTATACAATCTGATTTATTGTTGCAACACGAGGACTCGCCCCCTGATGGCCATGAGAGAGAATGCATTATTACATTATTACGCCAGGAGGTTGCCGCCTGGTTCTGAAGAATTGATTTGACTGCGTGGCTTCAGGACGAAAGCAGACAGACTTAGAAAAGCAAAGACCCGCTGTAAGAATAACCTGGCTGCTACGTATGCTTTCAATCCTGCACCACCAATGTTCTAATGCACACAGTTGTCAGCCTTCTCCTCAGTCAGCACCTGTAGCCCCCCTTGCTCTGGAACATCCCATTATGGTGGTCACAGGTTGTCATTTCTTCTCTTGAGTGGTTGCCAAACGTCAAGAAGGTAGTTCTTAACCAATATGAGCCTGAGTGGAGGAAATGGAGAGGAGAGTGGAACGCTACTGATAGCGAGAAGCTCTTTAGTTGAGATGAATGATAACCCTCATCCCTGAAGTCATTTGGTGTGGTATCTGCCTGCGTCCATACACTCCTTCCTAAATTATCTGAAACCAGCTTCGAACTGCGTGGTTGCCGCTGCCGTGGGGGAAGGAGTGGGTTGACGGAGGGTTCACGTTAGGTTTTTCTGTTGTTGCTGTTGGCAACCGAAGTCATTCAGTATTATGTGCTGGCCTGTTAGTGGCTGATACAGCGGTAAGGTTTGTGGCAAATACACCCCCGAGACCGAAGAACACATTATTTCACCAGCACTACCTGTGTCTTGACACTTCTCTGTCCCCAGTAAAAGTGGATGCTACCCCCGTGTCCCCGGGTGATGTTCCTTAATACAGACTGCCGAACAAGTTTCTCTATTTCTTCAGTGCTTGGTTTCGGACTATGAACACATGTAGTCCATTCCCCATTAAAACAGTAATCCACAGATTTAACATTGCACCACATACGACAACATTATCGAAGTCGCTATTTTAGAACAAGGTATCAAAAGTCATGTCAGCAGAACCAGAGATGTGGTCTTTTCTTGTTCCATGCATTCCTCTTCAGATGTGTTATGCTAGTAGCAGCTAATGTAGCAACCCTCCTGGTTACTTTTCTTTTGTCAAACTTGTAGTCTTGTGCCCCAACTGACGCAGCCTCAAGTGACCACTTAAGGCAATTCATCAGACTTCATGCAGCTCCCTCTGGAGCCGCAAAAGACTTTCCTACAACTTCTTTTTCCTCATATCCAGTAGTACTCCCCAAGACCTGTAAACACACTTTGATGTGTAAAATCAGTGGCGTTCCCCTTTAAGCGCTGCGTCGTGCTGCCATCTAAGATAAGCTATTTTCTGGAGCCAAATTAAACACCGGGGGTTAAACTGTGTTAATAAAAGCAACCACTATAACATGCATCTGGAATACTCTCCGTCTGATAAGGACGATTTGTTGCAGGTTAATGACCTTGTCCTTTAGCCATGACGAGTTGACCCCACTTGACATTGGCCCAATGGGGGTGCTGTGCCCTGGCCCCAGATGTGCTGCCCCCAGTCACCTTTGAGATAATGGTTCTCACAAACCTGAAAGTTGTCCCTTTTAAACTTTTAAAGATTTAAACTAACCTCATTTTATCAACATGGAATTATTGTTTCAGAGTACGTGAGGGTCCTTGTGATCTTCGTCATCAGGGTGCACGCGTAGGCCATGCGCAATCCTCTGTGCATGTGTGGAACGCGGCCTCCAAGTGCACAGTATCGGCAGAACCCTCTTGTCCCTGCACTAGTCCGTTTGGGAGTACGTCCGAGGCTTAAGAAGCAGCCATTAGTTGCCCACGTTCCAGTGACCCCTGCCCTGCTTTCTGCTGTTCACCGCGTTCAGAAATGTCTCTGGCGCCCCTGTTGTCTTCTGGCTCTTTTCCACACGAGGCCACGAACAAGTCAGACACAACGATGCCTCCCAGGCTCCATCCAATCCTACACCCTCGGTCTCGCTCCCTTTCATCGGCCTCCCCCTCTGTTCACCCGTGACCTTCCTCCAGTTCTGCCAGCAGGCATTGATCTGGTCACCTCGACACTCTACACCAGGACTGACGTGGCGATGCGATTGGCTGTTGTCCCGTGATCCGTGTGCTTCATTCTCAACGTTTGATTAGTTATTTCACCCCCGAGGGGTTGCTCGTTCTGCTCGTTTTAACTTATTTTCAAAAGGGGCACACTTCTTTATAGGCGGTGGAACATTGTTACATGAAAGTGCATGCTCGACTCTTGCGGCCTTTATCTTGTTTACAGCTGCCGGAAAAAGGAAAATGAGGCGAGAAAATGTTGTGATGCAGCCAGTCGTGCTCTTACTGTCGCAGGTCATGTGGCTGGAAATCTGTTTAGAACGACTGACCTGGCTACGACATGAAATCAAGCATCAGTGGGTGAAGCGAAGCACGCACAAGAAGAGGTTTCGCGGCACATTTATTTCCGAGCAGGTGATGCTCATTAAATATGAATGCTTTGGATATTATCTTGGACGTCACAAGCCTACCGTATGCGCTCAGACTCTGGATCAACACAGCGTGTGATATATTTGTATTTACCATTAATAGGAGAGTCCGCTAAATCATCATCAACCGTCTCTCTCATCAACTAATCCGTCTGAGGTATTAACAGAATGTCGAGGAAGCCAAACAAAACTCTCCGGTCTGAGGGGTTCCTCAATATGAGATCAAATCTTCTTCTTTTTTTTTTTTTTTACTTACCCCATCATCCGAGTGCGTGTGCAGGAAAAGAGCAATGAGCAGTAATCCTATCTATCAGCCTCCAGAGGCGGTGAGTTCGACTTGGTGATGCATATATTCCACGAACAACAGGTTTCAGTGAAAAAAAAAGAATTATAATGGCCTCACTTTAAATTTTTAATGCATTACGTTTTGGCTCTGTTTGCGTTTGGCGCGTCTTAAAATGCTTGGCGCAGTTTTTGAATGTTTTATTTATGTGGACTAATTTGCACACATTTGTGAGTTTATCATTACCTTTGGCTTTCTGGGTAGCAGAGACAGTGGTGCAGAAAAGATTTACCTGATACCAGTGTGTGTGTGTGTGTGTGAGGGGGGGTTGTGTTTCTCCAGCTTGTTTCTCCAGTATGTGCTGGTGAAGTAAACACATGTGAAGCCTCTAGCCCTTCCTAAAGGCGGTATATGAAATAAGACCCACTACTTCCAATATTCTAAAGTATTTGGATACATTGAGGATTGTAAAATATGTGCATTGGATATTTCATGTATTTCTTCACATGCCGCACAAAATGGTCACATAGGGACAATGTTTGTGTACAGTATGCACCTTGTACGGTGTCACTGGTGTGTTACTATATTTAAAAAATAATAAAAATCAGTAGGGGAGAAATGGTGCACATTTATCAAACGCTGTCATCCTTCACAGACACTAAAGACTACAGCACTCTGAAACAGGGAAGCTTTGATTTGTGTTCTCTGAAAAAGGCTCTCAGATATGATAGAATAGTATTCTTTAACTAAAGGTTTAAAAAATGGTCTAATTCTAAGCTAGTAGGAACATTCATTTAATTCAATTTCATATTTTACATTCATCAAAACAAGATTCAGACAGATTCAAAACATGTCTGCCTAATGAAAAGACAATGGTGCAATTATTATAATTTATAAACATACAAAACAATGTGCTTTCCTCAAAGCCGTCGGACTCAAATAAAAAAATTCCATCCCATTTTGAAAAAAGCATGTCATTCAAACTGGACAAAAATGCCCAATCTCCTGTTTCCAAATAGGAGAAGGGGGAAAGGACGTAGGATTGCGGGTGTTTCAGGAGACACACACATGCATCCTTGAAAGTCCTCTGAATGGACGTACTCGCTCCTCGGTAGAATTTGAGGGCCCCGTCACCGGAACAACGGGAATCTTGAAATTCAGCCGTTGAAAAGATCCTTCCTGGAGTCTGAGAAAGCAGCCACTGTCTACAGTGAGCAGTCCAACACTTATCAATAAATCACATGTATGGATCCAGTCCATTCGTCCGAGCAAAGAATATCGAGGGGAGGGGTGTGAAAGCTCCTGTGCTTTTATGAGGGCTCTTACGCCGGGGCTTTCAGAGTGATGGAGAGAAGCTGC
This sequence comes from Cyclopterus lumpus, assembly GCF_009769545.1. Classification (NCBI taxonomy): domain Eukaryota; kingdom Metazoa; phylum Chordata; class Actinopteri; order Perciformes; family Cyclopteridae; genus Cyclopterus; species Cyclopterus lumpus. Next base: position 8,131,877 of record NC_046968.1, on the reverse strand, counting down.
CTCCTCGTCTTCTTCTTCAGGCTGCCTCACAGCATCCAGCTATACCCGATAGAGTAAATCATCCGAAAAGGCACCGTGGCTTCATCGCGCCAGAAAAAAAATGAAAACATTTGGCAGTTTGGATCTTTTTTTTTTCCTTCTTCTTTTTGTTATGCACGTGTGTAGCATTCGTCCTCTTTTTGGTGTGTGTGTGAAAAAAAGAAGAAAAAAAAATTGATACTATACCGACTTTAAAAAAAAAAAAAGTCCTGAGCTCGGCTGTCCTGAGCTCGGCTGTCAGGAGCGCTGCCTGATATGACTGTAATCAGAAAAATGAAATAGGTGTATCCGGCTTATCAGAAAGAGGCTCTCACGCGCCGCAGAGCTCCGGTAGAGGGGCGCCTTCAGCTCAGGGCAGATCACAATGAAAGGAATTAACTTCTCTCTATTGTAGATTTATGAGTATTTATTCAGCTCCTGGCTCTGATGCAGCCCTCGAAGGTTCCCTCTGTTGTGCTAATTAAAGCTGCGCTGGCTTATCTTTCCGACTATTGTGGTGGTTGTGGAAGCTCGCCCGCCGGGACACGCCATTTCTCACACAGTAAGCATCTTATTTCCCCCAGATATCGCCGTTGATATAGCTGGAACGGGAGCAACAGTAAAGTATTAGCTGTTATATTCTTAATTGCCTGCAAACAGCTTGTGAGGCATTTTGCCCAGTGGCGTGCTGTGAGAGGGGCCCTGAAAAAATAAAAGAGCATGTCACGGCCGCAGCCCCACACATGAGGTTTTTTTATTTTTGTTGGTGGATAAAAAAAAAGAAGTGGCCTGCTGATTTTTGGGAATTGTAAAAACATTTCCATTGCTTTAAACTGTTCCCAACGTCTTCACTATAATCTGCCGCTGATGTAGCTTCTTTAGCATCAGAGCTCATCTCACATGCGTGCCCTCGGACGACGCCGGAGCACCTGGTTAAATAGAGCATGTGCCAAACGATGGTAGACAATACCAAGAAGGCAAAGGAAAGCCCTCACAAACAGAGCCGCTCCAGCTGGATCGTGGCGTGAACGTGATTTAGGACGGCGGCGCTCCCTCTTCTCCCTGTACTGAGCCCTCCCACCTGACCCATTTGCCTTGACCTTGACAACAAAGTCACTGCGACTCCCGACGGCGTGGATGTGAGCGCCCCTCGGGAGGCGGCCTTAACCGCCTATATCTTGCTCTTTGTAAGAAGCCCTCACGCCACCGACCTCCCCCGCTCATTAGAAGAGGTTGTGCTGTCAGGCTCTACATTGGGGGGGGGAAACAGCGTCAGGTGTTGTACAAACAAGTGGAGGCTTTTCTGTTCTTGTTTTTGTTTTTTTTGGTCTGTGCTTTGTCTTCTCCTCCACGCTGACCTAATTATCAGCACCGCGAACAGAATAGTCTCCAATTACACCTTTTGGAGTTCGCTTTTTCTAGAAAGACAGATGCGTTTTTAAAAAAAAGACGGAAAAGAACTGCATCAAAGGAAATGTGTGCTGGTGCTTGTCGTGGTGTGATAGCATCGAGGAAGGCAGGCGATCATCAATGTATTTACCCGCGTTTGGATCCATTCCCTCACCACGAGAGAACAAAGCCCTCGGGACGATACGCCCGTGGACACAGTCTGCATCCCTCTGCATGTAATTAGCTTGATGTTAGCTGTCCTTCTCCAGCATATGGCGCATTAATATTAAATATGCACGCTTTGCTTTGACGCTTACCCGGTGTCTTACACCTGCTCGTTTTGGGAAGGGGGATTATTAAGTGAGGGTCACCGGGCAAAGTGATGGTCGGTGACTTACGTTAAACCTGTGAGGTACGAGTTAACCCGGTCGTTTTTTTTGCATTTCTCTTCTTGACGTCACAGGCTTTGTTTTCAAGATCACACGATTTGATTTGGCTTGATCACAAAATACATATTTTATGATGTTGTGTGTTTTCATCCTGTTCTCAGAGCCAAAGGGGTTATTGTGAACAGCCTCGAAAAACAATTCGACATCACAATGCAGGAAGTTGTCCAGGTGCGGGACCACCAATTATAATTTTGTATTTTAAACTATGTCTATTTCCGTTCACAAACTTCCCTGTGGATCGTTACATTGAACATGTTGCTTGACCGGATCTCCTGAAGTTATTCAGCTCGCTGTTGCTTAGCAACAACAACTGTGTGCGTTGCTTTTGAGTGACGCGACGACGCCGTTTACAGTGTTTGCGTGGCTTTTTTTACATTTCTATTTTCAAAATGTTATTTGCATCGGGCATATTTCTAACCCACCCAGCTGTGTATTTGTTTCTTTTGGACGGGGGCCAACAGGGACCAAAAAAGTCAATGCAAGGAAGTAGAGAGGTGTTTATCTCACATATATCAGATGGCAAATGGCACACAAGTAGTCACAATGGAATTCAAACTTTAATATTGTAAGATACTGTTGTATACTCGCTGCTCGGGCAAATACACATCTGTAGCTCAATCTGAAAAAGTATGTTTTACTTCATCCCTAGTCTGTATTATCTGTATTGGCCTGTCAATAATTCTGCAGCATTGCAACAGCTCATTGGGACTCGCTGCAGGAGGCAGCTGGAAGCATTTTAAAACAGTCTGCTGCACCTCACAGGGCTCCATGTTGGTTCAGGGGATTGGGTTTGTTTTGAGAAAACAGCCATTCATGTCTCTGGCTACAGAAGGACTCAAACATTCTTCTGGCACCACAAAAGAAGAAGAAGGAGGAAGGCTAGTCGCTTTCCTCACAAGCATTGTTGGACACGTGGCGCTCCGAGGGAGCCCTGCTCCGGGAATGAAAGCAGAGGTGTTGTCTGCTCTGTCCCCGGGGCGAACGCTCCTCCAGGCAGAGTTTGATATCGCCCCTTCTCGGCTTTTTCATGCGTCAGCAATGCAATGAGAGGAGAGGAGCCCTGCTTTGAATAAGAAAAACTACAGAGCAATTATACCCCACGAAAGGGTGCTGGGTTCGCTGCTTTGTGGAACTGTCTCCTATGTAAATACCGCAAAACTTGTAGGGCCTTCATCCGACAGATCACGTGTTGTTCTCATGCTAATGTATCATGCTCTCCTGACGGCATCGCACAAAAATATACGCTATCTATTTCATCAGTGCACACAAGAGCGAGGACATTATGGACGTCTATCAATAAAATGTTCAGCTGTATGTAATGTACTTCCCCTCACGCATTAAGATGAGTAAACATTGCACAAGCTGTCATTTTTTTGTTGTGTTTGGGCACGTCCATGATGATGCTTTGTAGGGAATTATGAATCAAAGCAATGTACAGAGCTGTTGGAAATATGGGCAACGCCAAAGGAGCACATTGTCCCTATTTGTCCATGATCGCATACCAAATATAGGTGAAAATAAATGATGAATTAATATATCATAATAGCTCACAATACATTGTGTAAGTGGTTAGGACATGTGATTGTCATAATGCCCTTCACTTGCAAACTGGGCACAAAGTCTGATTAAGACTATATTTAATAAATATTTTTGCTGAAGATCACATTTCAAACAGCACACATATCTTCTCAGTCTAATAATTCATATGGAGGCAAAATCTGGAAGAAAACTGAAAAAAAGTCAATACAAAAACAATGACGTCTTATCCATTCAGACAGAATTCAGCGATGCACACTGACCTTTGACCTGTGGGATTTGGAGAATTATTGAAGCAGGCAGAAACCTGCAAGTCTGAAAAGTGAAGCCAAGGCAGGGTGTTTCTTAAACTTGCATTATCTCCAATGGCCAGTGGGGGCGACTTGTAATAATTAGTTTGATTGTATAGAAGTCTATATAAAATGACTCTACTTCTCTCTGGATTTATTCCCTCAGTAAACATTGTAAACATTAGTTTATGGTCTCAATCTCTAGTTTCAAGTCTTCTTCAACACAGCATAATGTTAATTTAGTAATTTATGGTCCCATTTATAATAAAATAGTAAATAATATATAATACAGTCAGATTAAGTAAAATAGTTGATAAAACTTGTGCTTTAGATCATGGCGACCTTGGGTGTTAGAATGTTAACCCTTTCACATTGTGTTTTAGTGGAATGTTAATTGTAACATTCTGGTCGCATAAAAATGAATCAATTTGCAGTTGTACTTCACCATGTTGCGTCACTTCTGGTTGCAAGTAGTCAAGATGGTGACCGCCAAAAAGCTGAAGTCGAGGCTTCAAAGCGGCAATCCACAGACCAACGGTTGACGTCACGGCGACTATACTTCATATCTACAT